>NC_133660.1:242651121-243377279 GCF_037893015.1 Macrotis lagotis
AGAGAAGTTATGGGAAGATCGCATTGTTGCTGGAGTTGTGAACTGATCCAAACATTCTGGAGAGCAATATGGAACTATGCCCAAAGAACAAAGATCATAACTTATGACCCAGCAATTCCAATACTAGCCCTATATCCAGGAGAAATCATTAAAAATGGGAAATGTCCCCCATGTTCCAAAATATTCATAGCAGCTCTTTTTGTAGTGACAAAGAACTGGAAACTGAGGTAATGCCCATCAAACTGGGAAATGACTGGACAAGTTATGGTATATGAATGTTATAAAATACTTTTGTTCTATAAGAAACCATAAGTGGGTCTGACTCTAGAGAAGCATAGAATGAATTACAGGAACTGAAGCTGAATGAAGGGAGCAGAATCAAGAGAAAATTATATACATTAATAACAGCATTGTGAGTTGATCAGCCTAGATGGATGCATCTCCTCTCAGCAGTTCAAAGAGATAGGACAACCCTAGAAGACCAGCTATGGACAATGGTATCCCCATCTAGAGGAAGAAAAACAAAATAACAAAACAAAACAAAACAAAAATCCTTCAGAATCTGAATGAACATTATATTCATTTAAATATTTCTCTTATGTATTTCTTTTCTATCTCATGGTTTTCTTTCTTTCCCCTTAATCCTAATTCCTCATACCAAAAATGACTAATCTATAAACATGTTAACACAAATGAGTATGTACAATATTCACCTGACTTTGCTGCTGAGGGGAGCAGGGTGAGAAGGGAGGGTGGAAGGAAATTATGTAACTTTAAAATATGAATATGCATGTGGATGAATGTTGAAAAACTTTCATAATGTGTAATTGGAAAAAGAAGATAAAATATCAATTTAAAAAAATTCTCTCCCATCTTGAAAGAGATATTCATATTCCCATTCTATCAAATGATCTCCATGAAGAATACATATAAACAAAAAGATGAAAGTAAAGGGAGGAAATTGATTCAAATGTGTTTTGTTAAAGAAGATTAATTGACAGAAAAGAATAGTTGCCATAGAACCTTATACCTGGAGACAGAAGATGGGGTTTAAATTCTGCCTCAGACACTTACCAAATACTTATGAGATCATGGGAAAAGAATTTAATAACTCAGTCTCTATTTTCTCATCTATAAAATGGTTACAATCATATTTCTATTACCTGTCTCATATAACCGACATCTGGGGGATCTGGTAACATCCTGGGAGCAGGAAGCCAGACAGAGCAGCCCCTATCTGTTAGAGCTCTCTGTAGAATACTGTGAATACTTAAAAAAAAAAAAACAACTAAAAACCCAACCCTATGCAATCAAGGTTTGCTTTGTTAGTATGTTTCATCTGTCAAATCACAGTAATCCTTTGAACCTACTAGCTCAGACTAAGACATTGATGTATCATGTTTTTTTTCCATTATTATGACTAAGTAGTATCTATAAGAAAAGTGGGGCTGTGACACTAATTTAACATCACGCTAAATTAATTCTCTCTTCCCACTCCTGTCCTATGACTAACAGAATTACATGGTGGGGAAAAATATGCCAAAAGTGACAGTATGTTTCATGGAAAGCTACGCTGTGAAACTGTTTCGGTAGTCCATATAGAACAATATGTAAACTTCTCTGTTGGGCATTGAAGGTGTTTCAAGTCAGACGGGTGGGGCAATTCTGGAAGTTATTGAGAAGATAGAAGATAGAAGATGGTGGGGGTGGGGCGGCTAGGTGGCACAGTGGATAAAGCACCAGCTCTGGAGTCAGGAGTACCAGAATTCAAATACAGCCTCAGACACTTAAAAATTACCTAGCTGTGTGGCCTTGGGCAAGCTACTTAACCCCATTGCCTAGCAAAAACTAAAAAAAAAAAAAAAAAAAAAGATAGAAGATGAACAAAAGTCAAGTGTAGGTGTGGTGAGTCTCCAGGATCAGGGGTCACTAGATTGCCTAAAGGGGGTCAATTAGTGCAATTGAAAATGGAGCAGGTCAAAATTACTATGCCTATTAGTCATTCAAATCAGGCCCATGAATGATCTTTGAACTTCCAACCTAAACTAAATAGATCTTTAAAATAATAACAATAGCAACCAATTAAAGTGCTTCAAATAAGTGATTCCCTTCTACTTCAGAAGACTCTTCAGGTTCACATACTGATTCATTCTGCATTCATGTATTTTTTCTGGTTCTTTCCTTTAGGCCTCACACATATTATGCCTACATTCTTTTGTACTCTCTCAGTTAGTTACCCTTTCTAAAGGCACAGTAAGCACTCAATTTTCTTCAAATATTTATTAAATATATACTATGTGTAAAACATCAAACAATGCTAGGGATGCAAAAAAACCCTAAAATTAACACAATCCCTTTCCTCAAAGACTTTACTTTGAGTGAGGCATGGGAGGAATGAAAAATAGATAAGCATAACACATGCATGGGTTACCAAAGGAAAGACCCAGACAAAGTACATAAATGCAGGATGAATCTCAGGATATTCATACAGATGACTCAGATTAGTGATGCCATCAACAGAAATACTGAGGGGGGGGTCAATTTATGAGGGTAGAAAATCATCTCCATTTTAAACATACTAAATTTAAGATGCCAATCTAAGATATTTATGGGGAAATGACCAATAGACTGCAATAGGATAGAACTAGATTTATCAATAGAAAAGTCATGCATATTAAGGTGAAATGTGAATTCATGGATCACTAAGGAAAAGAAGGTGGTAAAAGAAGAGAAGAGCTTGGAGAAAGCTTTGGGGGGAAATTCATGATTATGGGATAAGAAAAAGATGATAAATTAGAAGAAACCAAAAAGGATTAGACAATTGGAGGAGAATCAGGAGATAGCTAGAAACAAGAACTTATAGGAAAAGAGAGTGGTCACTGATCATAGGCACTGATTTGGGGGAAAAAGAAGTGTTGTTTGAGTTTTTTTTTGTGTGTGTGTGTGTAGATATATAGATAGATACAGAAATAGATATAAAAATAGATAGAAACAGAGGTAGAGATAGAGATGATAGAGATAGATGATAGCAATAGATAGAGAGATGGAGATGGAGATGGAGATGGAGATGGAGATGGAGATGGAGATGGAGATGGAGATGGAGATGGAGATGGAGATGGAGATGGAGATGGAGATGCAGATGCAGATGCAGATGGAGATGGAGATGCAGATGGAGATGGAGATGCAGATGGAGATGGAGATACACACACACTATATTTTGTGCACTATGGGTATCATTCTTTTGGAAGCATACAACAGCTATGCTCATACAAAACCAACTATCTTTAGTCCCATACTAGTTTAATGTTATTGAAAGACAAATAATAGCAGAAATGTGAAAGCATCAAGGAATTGAGATATAGTCTAAATGTTATCAGTCATTTAATAAGCAATTATAAAATATCACTATGCGTTAGGCCATGGCTACAGCCTCTTGGAAATTTTCTACCATTAACCTAACAATAGTCACATATTATAAATTATATATATATGTATATATAAACACATGTCATAAATATGTATATATATGTATATGTCTATATATGTCATATATATAGGCTTGGTTTTCTGACCCATTGTGCTAAGGTCTAGACTCTATAAAGCAATTAAAGAAAATCTTGTGAGATATAAAGGGAGGGAGGAGAAGCAAAACAGGGATTTTTAAGGGCTAAAACAATCAGAAGCAATTTACAAGTTATGGTTTACGATCTCTAGTGACATACCTGAAGGTTAGGCAAACATAGTCCCAAATGTATTAACATGTCTAATTCATGCAAAACAGAACTCATTGCTTCTCCTTCCAAGGCTGCACCTCCTCAAAGTGTTCCTGTTTCTGTTAAGGATACTACCATACTGCCAGTCACCTACTTTTCTTGCCTCACAGCAATCCTTGAATCTTCTCTTTCCCCCACTCCCATGTCCCCACCGTAACTCATCAGTTGCCAAGCCTTACCAGTTCAACTTCCACAAAATTGTTCATGTCTCTCCTTTTTTCTTCAATGACATAGACTCCCTACCTACTACTACAGGCCTTTCTAACTTCTCTTTAAGACTACAATAATTCCTTCCTTCCTTATTGGTTTCCCTACTTCCAGGATCTCCTTTGTCCAAGCAATCCTTCACAACCAGACAATAATCTTCTTGGGGTATAAGTCTGATCATGTTGTACCCTTGTTCAAAACCTCTAATGTAGATTCTACATTGCCTTTGAAGACAAAATGCAAACTCATTAGTCTAGCTCTGAAGGTCCTTTAGAATCTAGATCTTTCCTTTGTTTCCAGCTTGATTCCATGGGGAAAGGGGGACTGACCAATGAGAGTCCTAGGCTGGTGAGGATGGCAACAATTTTTAAGTGGGAAGCATAATAGTGTCTGACCAATGAGGCCAATCCTAAGAGCATGCCCAGGGACCTGCATATATGTTTGGTGAACTTTTGGAAGTTCCAGCCCTCTATTTTAGCACAATTCACTAAACATATTGTTTTACCACATGAATTCCATGTTCCAGCCTAATTATTAGCAACTCCCTTTATTCAATACTATATCTTTCATCATGCATTTCCATAAGCTATTCTCTGTTTCTGAAGCACACTCCAGAAACCACACTCCAGCTTCTCAGAATCCTTGGTTTTCTTCAGGGATTAGCTGTGTTACTACTTCCTTTGGGAAGTCTTCTCAATGCTTTCAAATTCTTTAATTTTTCATATAGTGTGCACTTGTTTGTGTGTGCATTATATCTGCCTCCTTTTGGAGGCAGGACTATTTTATTTTTGCATTCCAGAGGGTATTTTGCCCATTGTTGAGATTTACTACACATTTGTTAAATTGAATAGGATATATTGTCAAGAGTCAAGATGTTAACCAAATATTGCAAGGTATTCACACTGACATGATAATGTATGTCTTTAGAATCATTGGTCTAGATCTGGGAGGGACCTTACACAACATCTAGGTCAACTTTCTTCTACCCTGCCCCTGTTAGATGAAAAAACTGAAGCCAAGGTCACAAAGATGGCACAGTCAAGATCTGAACTCAAGTTCTTTGAATCTAACATCATATATTGTGATATATATGCTATAAAATCCAAATAATGTCAAAAGAAAAGCAAAAAAGCAGAAAATACTTTTAGGGAAATTTCTTTTTATGGAAAGGCTTAAAGAGGAGGTGACTATGAGACTATTATGATCATATAGTCACTTATGCTGGAGGTCACCATCACCAAAATTTTTCTATATTCTGGGTCACTAGTCCAAAGAACCTGCTACTTTCTGGTTAAGATAATATTTTGGAGGTTGCTGCATATCAATTGCTTTGTTTATCCTATTGTCAGTCTGTTTTGGAAACACCCTTCTAGGCTCCCGTCTGACTCATAGGTTAAGAAGGGTGAGTAATCCTTCTGGAACTCCTTTAGACCCGGAGGGACCCCTCCCATTCTACTTCCTGTCTTTAAAAAAGGACAAGATAGTTCATTTTCCTTTTCAACAATCATCTTGGCCCATGGGAGGAAATCTCTGAGTTCTGATGCTTTATTTATAATTAGATTGCATTGATAGTTTTTAGTTCTATAAAAGTGGTCTCCAAATATGATTTAAGTATACATATACTTCAAATTCTACTGACTTCACTTCATGATGTAAAAAATGAAAAAGTGTGACCTAATTTCTTAAGGTGCCACTGCTTTCATTTGGTTTTGATGGTATAGACAGGATAAGGAAGAAAAATTTTTATTTTTTTCATTCTACTGACATGGAATCTTTTTTTAAAAGTAGCATAAGTTGCATAAAGTGCTTTCATATAAAAAATAGGTGTGTATTACTTTAAGTAGTGAGTAGGAAAGCTCATGAAATAGTTTTAAAATAAATGGGGTTAGGGGCAGCTAGGTGGCCTAGTGGATAAAGCACTAGCCCTGGAGTCAGGAGTACCTGGGTTCAAATGCGGTCTCAGACACTTAATAATTACCTAGCTGTGTGGCCTTGGGCAAGCCACTTAACCCTGTTTGCCTTGCAAAAACCTAAAGAAAGAAAGAAATGGGGTTACATTCTAACATTTATACCAGACTTGTAAATAGAGCAATTACTTTTTGCTTTTGTTACCAATGAATGACAAAACTTCAAGAGGAAAAAACAACTTGTGAAAAAAAATTTTTTAATTGCAACCTATTTCTACTTGCAAATGGTTCTTGTTTTTAATCTAGTCACCAATAGAGTAACTGCCTTATAATGACAGTTGCATAATTTGTCATGAGAAGCTGTTTTTATAGTGGGGAAAAAACTTTATAGATAATCTAGGCTGAATTCATTTGACAAGTGAGAAAACTGAAGTTCACTGGAACTGACTAGCCTAACATCATCCAAGGTGTAAGTGATAGAACTAGGATTTGAACATATATATATATATATATATATATATATATATATATATATATATATATACATATATATATATGTGCAAGTCATTTCCTCACCTTTGTTAAAGAGGTGCATGTAGATAGATGATAGAGACATGGATACATAGGTGATAGATGAATGAATGAAAGATGATAAAATGGTTGGTTCTTGTCCTTAGTTATCAAAGAAGACCAAAATGACATCACTATGTTTGAGACAAATTACAGTGTATCCAATTGTGGCTGATCAGACCAATATAAGCTTGGAATGCTCTACTACAAGTTGGGTACAAACAGTCCATGTGAACACCTGGGATGGGTGCTCTAAACTTACTTGAGCTGCTTCAATTCTGCCTTCCTCATAAAGTGCAGCACCCTAACTAATGAGGGCATGCCATGCTGGACAGTCCTGTGCCAGTGTCTCCCAAACTATACAGTCAATTCTAAAATTCTTCAATAAGACCTTCAGAGTGTCTCTGTCTTTTGACCCCCTTGTGAGCACTTGCTTTATGTGAATCCTCCATAAAATAGTTTTTTTGGCAAGCATACGCTTGGCATTCTAACAATGAGTCCAGCCCATCGCAGTTGCACTCTCTGTAGTAATACTGGAATGCTAGGCAGTTTAGCTTGAGAAAGGACTTCAGTGTCTGGTATCTTCTCCTGCCAGATGTTCTTCAAAATCTTCCTAAGACAAATTAAATGGAAGCAATTCCATTCTCTGACCTGGCATTGGTAGACTGTCCAAGTTTCACAGGCATATAGCAATGAGGTTAACATAACAGCTCTCTGTAGACCTTCAGTTTAGTAGTCAGTCTAATACCTCTGCTCTCCCATACTTTCTTTCAGAACCTTCCAAATACTGAGATAGCTCTGGCAATGTATGTGTCAAACTCATTGTCAGTATGTACCTTCTTGAGAAGGACACTGTCAAGATAAGTGAACTTGTCCACAGCACCCAAAATTTCTCCATTTTCTGTAACCAATGGTTCCACATATGGATGGTGTGGTGCTGGCTGATGGAGCACCCGTTTTTCTTGGTGTTGTTAGACCAAAATGAGCACAAGCAACAGAGAATCAATCCATATTTTGTTGCATCTCAGCTACAGGTTGTGTTAAGTGCACAATCATCTGCAAATAAAAGATCATGCACCAATACTCCTTCCACTTTGGTCTTGGCTTGTAGCCTTTTCAAGTAAAAGAATTTGCCATCAGTTTGGTAGCTGACCTTGAGGCTATGTTCATCCTCATTGAAGGTGCTTGATATTATGACTGAAAAGATTAGCTAAAAAAGTATGGTAGCATCCTTGTTTTACTCCACTGGTGACTGGGAAATCTTGAGAGCGTCATCCACTATCCAGAACTGGGGCATGCGTACGATCTTGGAACTGACTTACTATACTGATGAACTTCTTCAGACAACCAAATTTTGACATGATTTTCCATAAATCCTTGTGACTGATGCTACCAAAGGCCTTGATCAGATCTACAAATGTTGTATACAGACCTCTGTTCTGTTCTTGGCATTTTTCTGGAGTTTTTGGGCAGCAAGCACAATATCAACTGTTGTTTGTCCCTTTCTGAAGCCACACTGGCTCTCAGGAAGGTGACCAACTTCCAGGTGAAGGATCAGCCTATTGAGAAGGATTCTGAAAACAATCTTAGCAGCAATGACTAAAAGAGAAATACCCCTATGATTATCACAAGACAGTCTATTCCCTTTACCTTTATAGAGATAGATGATGGAAGTATCCTTGAATTCTTGGGGGGATAACTTCTTCATACCATATTACCTGGAAAATTTCAGTCAATATTTGGATGAGCAATGGAACCCCTACCGTGAAGATCTCAGCTGGAATAGAATCAGAACTTGAAAGGAGCCTAATGGCATTCAAAACCTCTTCTTCAGTTGGAACTTCAGCTAGGGACTGATTGACTTCAACTTGAGGTAAGTGGTCTATAGTTTCTGCATTGATTGATGATGGTTTGTTAAGAAAACTATGGAAGTGTCCAGTCCATCTTTCTAGGATCATGTCCCAATCATTAATCAATGTGGATACATCAGCACTGAGTAGTTGAGATGCACCATATGTCTTTGACCCATAAATAGCCTTCAGGGTATCATAAAAGCATTTTGGTTTGTTACTGTCTGCATAAAATTGAATTTCATCTTCCTTCTTACTGAGACAATAGTTTTGCATTTCTCTAAGATTTGCTTGGATTTTACTTTTGATGGAATTAAATACTGCCTTCTTAGAAATGGATGAACTATCCTGCTGGTAAAATCTGTGGCGTTCTCATTTTTTCATTTAGCAGCTTCTGTATTTCTCCATCACCTTCATCAAACCAGTCCTGGTGTTTGACCGTGTTCTGACTCAGGTGAGCAAATGCAGTACTGTATATCAGATCTCTGAAAACTACCCACTCCTTTTCTGCTCCACTGTTGCCAACTGTGTGTTGACTCTGTTTTTCCTTCAAGTTAGCAACAAACCTTTCTACTCAGAGTGACATTCTAATCTCTTGATATTAATTTTTCTAGTATTCATTTTGCTTTGGGGCCATCGCTTTGATTGAATGTGAATTTGACTTAGAGAGGATGAGTCTGTGATCAGTCTGGTACTCTGCATTACACATTGCCTTTATCACACTCACATCCTATCTGGCTCTTCTCCTTACTATCACATAGTCTAATATATGCCAATATTTGTTAAGAGGGTGCATCCAGGAAGTTTTATTGTATTTAGATAAACTGGAGACAGTGTTTGTGATAAGAAGGTCATGAGAGGCATAAGTCTTCAGTAGAAGGTGACCAATGCTGTGCTGTCTCTAACTGCATTCCTCCCAAGGACTCCCTGCCATGTCTGGTAGTCTGAGCCTACTCTAGCATTAAAGTTACCCAGAATTATAGACATCCTCTTTTGGTACATTGTTGATAAGGATCACCCAGTCTTCATAAAATTTTTCTTTAACTTCATCAGTGTTCATCATGGTGGGAACATAGACACTGACTATGGTAGCATGGCTTTTTCCTGGAAGTGGTAAGCTCATTGTCATGAGCTTGTCATTCACTCCTTTTGGGAGGTATTCAAGAATGTTGATTGGATTAGTTTTGATTGCAAAACCTACCCCAGTTTCATGGCATTCCCTTTCACTGTGACCACTCCAGAAAAACATGTATCCAACTCTGACTTCAGTAAGCTGGCCTTCATTTGCCAGTCTTGTTTCACTCAGGGCTGCTATTTGGACACCATACTTGCTAAGTTCTCTTAAAAAAGTGCTGTTCATCTTTCGGGCCTATTGGATCTAGTGTTATCCATTAATGTGTGCCTGTTCCAGGCACCAATAGTGAGTCAAATCTTCTTTGAAGAAGTTTTTTGTAGATTTTTTATGTGTCTCTACCATACTGTGGGATTCCCCATCTGCCATGGTAATAAGGCCAGGGTTGGGTAAGCAGCCAATTTTTAGGGCATCTTTTCTAGCCCCTTCCTTGAATCAGAAAACGAACAATGCAATATTTAAAAGGGCTGCTCAGAGGGGCAGCTAGGTGGCCCAGAGGATAGAACACTGGCCCTGGAGTCAGGAGTACCTGAGTTCAAATCCAGCCTCAGACACTTAATAATTACCTAGCTATGTGGCCTTGGGCAAGCCACTTAACCCCATTGCCTTGCAAAAAAAAAAACATAAAAAAAAAAAAGAAAAAGAAAAAGAAAAGGGCTGCTCAGTTACCCAGGGGGCTGCCGAATTCCACTGCTGCTTTCAGTGAAGAAATGACCCAATGGCCCTGGGCCACCTGTGGTAGGGTTGTGATTATAGCTCCCAGTATATCCACACCTGCTCCTTCATCAACTGCTTGTCACCACAGGACTTTGAGGAATTAGTGATGTCTTTTGTTGCATGCATGAAGTAAGTTGGATTTAAGTGAAATAGGAAATCAACCACCTCACTCTCTCTTCCAAAGTCATCATGATCCAGCATAGTAAGACAGAGTCAAGACAATTGGTGATGGCTCTAGATGAAGTGGATGACCTTGGTGTCTTCAATGTCCAACCAAGCTCTAAGTGCTCCATAGCACCTGCTTCAGCTGGTTCATAGCCATTGGAATGAATTGTTCTCCTCTGCCCATTCCACCAATGGAAGATTTCACAGATGAGTTTGAGACTCCCTCAGTTACCCTCAACCTAGTTTAGCCCAAATGATTTACAGGGGTGTGGCCACTGTACAGGCTCCAGCTTCTTGAGGTGAGAGTTAAATGGCTCAGATGGACATCAAAGGTGGAAAGCAGCCCTCACACCAATATACTAGTCTTTCTTGAACACACCCTACACTCCTGATGATAAAAAAGTTGATACATGACCAATGATGGATAATATGGATAGATGAAGATAGATGTCATACAGTTAGACAATATAGATAGTATAGATGATAGATGATAGATAGATGATAACTAGATAGATGGATAGATGAATAGATAGATATAGATAGGTAGGTAGATAGGTAGATATGATTGTCAAAAGCATTTGCCACTCTGGTAGTGGAGATCCAGAGAAGAATCTAGGTCAAAGAGAGATGATGATGTTCTCTAATTAAGCCTGTTTGTTTTTATATGATGCTTTGAGTGTCAACTTCTAATCACTACAAATTCTCCTAAAGAGATGTGTAATCACTCAAAATAGTTTGGCTAGCCCAAGAACACAGGAAAGACCAAGTGGATGAAAAATTCCTATTGCCCAGATTTGTACACCCAGAATTAAAGAGGAAGAAGTACACAGGTTGGATTGCTTTTGGGAAATCATAAGACTCTTTTACTGACTATTTGACAAGACATAGAATATTACTGTCTTTGAAAAATAAGGATGGGTATCATACAAAACATACTGCAGAAGGACATGGTAGGTATGGGCAGGCTCCAACACAAAACAAAGGAGAGACTCTAAAGAACAGAATTCACAAGGTAATACCATGATAAGTCATATGTTAAGGGACAGACAAAGTGCTCTACTTTTAGACTTGTCATGTTAGGAGGAAGCAAAAAAGACTTCTAACATGTTGAATAGACTCACTAGGCTGAATTTTTGGTATGTGATGGAAAAGATTTCTTTACTATTCTATTCTATTCCAAAAAGGATAGGTAGGTATGGAAGGGCCCCATTATTGGGGAAAATCCCATATATTTTGTGTGTGTATAGATATCTATATCTATATCTATCTATCCATATATATATATATATATATATATATATATATATATATATATATATATATATACATAGGAAGCCTCTAATGAGGAAACTTTCACTGCCAAAGTTAGATAGGTACCTAACCCATAACTCATTGTCTTATATAATTGTCAAATGAATTGATAAACCTCACCATAGCCATAGGTATCAGAAGTAGTACATTAAGCAGTCTTTCTGTTGCTAAAGCCAGATATCTACAAATACATGCTCTCTCTCTTTTAAAAACATTTTTATACATTTTGAACTTAAATAGAAAAAAGGCAAAAAAAAATTGCCATGTACACAGCACAACATAAAGAGGGGATTCAGTATAAAGCTATGGATTTATATTTCAGAGTTTAGTTTTTTTGGGAAAAACTATGTAAGCAACACTACATATCATTTTCTTTTTTTCCTGTGTTTTTTTTAAAATTTTATTTATTTATTTTCATATCTCTATAGTAGTCTTGTAAAAGTGAACATAATTCCACCTCCCCCCCACAAAAAGAAACCTCAAGAAAAATAAAGTGAGAGAAAAAAGAAAAAAACAATGTACTTCCCTTTGTGTTCAGACACCATCAGCTCTGTCTCTGAGATGGATAGCATTCTTTATGATAAGTCCATCAGAGAAGTTGCTTCAATATTTTTTTCCCCACAGTTGCTATTGCTAGATGTATTTCCCTTCATCTATTCCTATCCACTCCCATTCATTCTATTCTCTCTCTTCTTTCACTTTGTCCCTGCTTAAAAGTGTGTTGTGGGGCAGCCAGGTGGCGCAGCAGACACAGCAGCAGCCCTGGAGCAGGGAGGATCTGAGCACAAATTGGACTCCAGAAACCCAACAAACTACACATCATTTTCAGAACTACACATCACCCTGCTTTTCTGTGCTTCCAAGTTTTCTTTTGCTCTCTGCTATACTTTGCTTCTTTCCTCTGTACCCTGCCCTAGAGAAGTCTACCATTAGACACAAATGTGTGTGGTTATGTGTATAAAATCATACTACACAGATTTCTATTTATCAGTCCTTTCTTTGGAGATGGAGAGCATCTCCCTTCATAGGTCCTTTGTAACTGATCTGAATATTTTTATAATACTTAAAATAACTTATCAATATTGCTGATACTGTTCCCTTGGCTTTGCTCATTTCACTACTCATTATTTCATGCAAGTCGTTCCATGTTTTCCTAAAATCCACCAGCTCATCATTTCTTAAAGCATAGTAGTATTCCATCACAATCATATACCTAAATTTGTTTACTATTCCCCAGTTGAGGGGCGCATCATTTCAATTTCCAATTCTTTGTGATGGCAAAGCTGCTATAAATATTTTAGAACATTTAAGTTTTTTCCTTTATCCCTAATCACATTGAGAAATAGGCCTATGTTGAGTCCCCTTCTGGACTCCCTCAATCTTCCCCAGACTAGCATTGGAGGGGCAGGAAGCAAGGAGGACAAGTTTCTCACTATACACCAAAATCTCCATTTATTTACCAAAACACCAGTGCTTAAATACCCTTCTAGTCTCTAATCCACTCCCACTCCTGTGGCACTTAGTAAAATAAGACTCTGGTGCTCAAGGACACCAGGTGATGATAGTTTACAATGCTCCCACATACAATAGTCCCTAACAGATCTAATGATGATATTTCTGGGTCAAAGGGTATACATTGTTTTAATAACTATTTGAGCATAATTCCAGATTGCTCTCTAAATTAGTTGAATCAGTTCACCATTGTATAATGAATTAGTGCTCCAATTTTTCCACGTTCCCTTCAATATCTGTCACTTTCCTCTTCCCTCATTTTGGTCAATTTTATATGTAGAAGATGATATCTCAAAGTTATTTTAATTTACATTTCTCTAATTAATAATGATCCAGAGCATTTTTTATAAGACTATATATAGGTTATTTCTTCATCATAAAAAGCCTGCCTGCTCATATTCTTTGACCATTTATCAATTGGGAAATAACTCATATTCTTATTAACTTGACAACATTCTTTATATATTAGAGATATGAGACTTTTATATAAGAAACTGTCTATAAAATTTTCCCCAATTTTCTTCTTTCCTTCTAATCTTGACAATAATTTTATATTTGTACAAAACATTTTTCAATTTAATGTAGTCAAAATTATCCACTTTACACTTCTCTATGCTCTCTATCTCTTATTTAATTCATAAGCTGTTCTCCTATCTATAAGTCTGATATGTAATATGCTTTATGTTCTAATTTTCTTATGATTTCTCCCTTTATATTTAAGTCATGTATCTATTTTGATTTTATTTTGGAAAATGGTGCAAAATGATGGCTTATGACCAATTTCTGTCAGACAAAATTCTGGTTTTCCCAACAATTTTTTTTTTATCAAATAATGAATTCATATCCCCAAAACTTAAATCTCTACATTAGTCAAACATAAGAATTATAATTTTATGTTGTTGAGTATCATGTGTCTACTCTGTTCCAGTAAACCACTTTTTTTATTTCTTAGCCGATTCCAGAGTTTTAATAATTTCAGCCTTATAATGTTGTTTAAGATCTGGTATTGCTAAATCTATTCTCTCTTAAATAGGCATAAGTACTTTTAATAAGTACTTTCTGGGTTATATTTTAGTTCCTACTGTTACCTTGTGCTGTTTTAAATACTAAGGTTAGGAAAAAATACAAAATCATTTTCATGTGAGAATTTAGTTTCATTAAAAAAATAAGAGAAATAGGCATAAAATAATTAAAAAATAAATATATAGTAAGTAATGAAAGATGTGAGATGGAAAATAAATGCTATAAAATGTTAGAGAAGAAAAGATTCATGTGTGTCTACATTGTTGTACCTTCCACTTAGAAAGGAGAGAGAACATGGAAGCATTAAGTCAATCATACAGCAGAGTATAAGACAAAGAACTGCCTTAGACATTTGACACAATTAAGCACACCTTTTCCTTTTGCCTTATATTTATAGAGAAAGTAAATTTAGGTTAGAATATGAAGCAGGACGTGGGCATGCAGAGAAAAACAAGGAGGGGAGGCTGGGGTAATAGCCAAACAAAGTCTTTGGTACATATTTGGAAAATTAAAGAAGTTAGCCCAAAGGACGCAGAAAAGCCATATTATGGCATAAAGGAATAGATGAAGAAGAATCAGATTTTGGAAACACAATCCTAAATGCCAGGATGAGGCATTTGAACTTGATCTTATAAGCAATGGGGAGTCACTTATGGATTTGGAGGCAGGGAGTGGCATTCTAAAGTAGTATTTCAGGAAGATTAACCTGATATAGAGAGGTTCTTTGGTAGGCAGCTACCACAGGGTCAAGGTACTCTGTGGGTCTGAAGTATTAATGTAACTCATGAGCCCCCACTAATTGTTGACTTTTCACTATTTAGCCAGAGTATCCAATTTGTCCAGAATAAAAGCATATTCTGGAATACCAAAGTAAGAAAATTTACAATAAAAATATTTATAACATTTATAAAATATTTAAAATAAATTGAACAGCCTCCTTCCCACCCCCTTATACAGCTATACAGTATTATTGGAATGAATATAGAAATCCTGGGGCACCTGAGAATCACAACCATAATGCTTCAGGATTTCTTATATCTCCTGCACTGCTCCTCACTAGATGAAATATCTTGACTAAGCACATTGTTCCGATGGACTCAATGAGCTTATTCTTTGCCAGGTACATTGCTCTATCCTATGGCTGTTGTCTCTGTCACCTCCAGCTTGTAGCTCCTAGACAGTCATATAGCACAGTGAATAGAATGCTGGGAGTACCCGGGTTCAAATTCAACCTCAGACTAGTCATGAAACTCTGGGAAAATAATTTAACCCATGTTTTTTCAGTTTCTTTAATTGTATAGTAAGGATTATGATACCAACTTGGCCGAGCTATATGTAAGGATAAAATGAGACAATATTTGAAAAGCCCTGAACCCAGGGTATATAAATATATGAGCACTTTATATATAGTTCATGTAGTAGGCATTATATAAATACATCTTCCTTTCCCTTCTCTGCTTTGAGCTAAACTGAAGTACTTTGTTAGATCATTGCTTGGCTTCTTTAGAAAGATCTAAAATTCTCATGTTGGGACCACTGAGGAACATCTTCAGTTGTACTTCCTAACAGTCTTAACTATGATAATTTCAATTTGCTAAGCAGTAGGAGTTTTGCTGCAGAAACCAAGAATTTTCAATTCTCTCACATCCTTAAATTCTCTACTCAGGTCTCATTCAAGCATATCTTCAGGGGTCATGTGCTTCTACTTCGAAACACAACACAATCTTTCTTATTCCTGTTACAATCTGCTAGATATGTCCTTAAAAGATGACTTCTTGGCTGGACTGTCTCTTTTAGGGTCAGTACTCTCATTTTGAAATTCTCAATCTCTCTTGTCCATCCATATCAGTGAGTCAGAGAAAAGGCACCTGAGAAGTCTCTAGTCAGGAGCAAGTCCCTTATTTCTGTCAGTCCTTAACAGTCTTTTCTGATGGTTTTTATATGTAAATGTGATCATTCAAAGTCTTAAGGGGGTTCATTCATCGGCTCTTACTACCAGGACCTGCATGTAAGATCACTGAAATCTCCAATTCCCCCCTCCTCTAATTTCATTAAGTGGGGGAATAGGGCAGACCTTCATGTATGAGGAGTGAAAAAAAGTGAAAGGAAGATCTAGAGTCCAGTATAAGTCTTAGGGAACAATTGCTGTCATCTGGACAAAGCGATCCTCCAAATATAGGCTGTTGACAATGGTAATGAAAAAAGGTGGTCACTTGAAATAAGAGTGGATATAATCCAGTACTTGATCTAATACAGAAATAGTATATATGTGTTGGAAGAGAGGCAGGAGGAAAGAAAGAATCCTCCATCAGTCTGATGAATTGTCCAATCAATTTAGTGGAAACTTTGTTAGAGATGGAACATGGGCAATAGTTCCTTGCTAAGATGACATAGAATCACACTCAATTTGGATCAAAGTACAACATGGAAACAAAGTAAAGACTGCCAAATTGCTTTCAGGGGGGAGGGAAGTAAAATTGGGAGAAAAATTGTAAAACTCAAATAAAATCTTGAATTAAGATGACACAGGAAACATTCATTTCTTAGGATCACTAGTCGCCAACCTGGACTCAGTAAAGAAAGGAGAAAAATAATGAGGAACAAGGAAATCTACAAATCTCAGTCACAGACTCCTTTGGAGCAGCATATATGCTACTCCCTACTCCCACAAGCTTCAGCTTTAAGTCACCAGTACCGTGGAGAGAAGGGAGGTAGGGGAAGAATCCTCCCCCCCCCCCTTTCGTGGCAGTCCAAAGGAGAGAAAATGTATAAAAAGAGTCTTCAAAGAGAAGCATCTTAAAAAAAAAAGACAGAGTCATTTCCACAGCTCATTTTCACAAACCACAGAGAGGGAAGATCCCTCAACGAAAGTGTGTCTGCCCTGATTCTCAGTCACCAAACACTTTTGACCTAGTCCTAGTAACTGGAAACTTATTAAACGTTCCCAATGTTATCCCTGTGAGGGAATTATGTTCATGTCTAGTTCTATGCGATGTACCACTTTCTGATAAAGGTCCATATAGTCTGGAATTCCATCAAGTTCATCAGGGGCTTCAACAAATTGAGCAAGTTCTTCTGATCATCCCAGACCCACAGGGGATTTAGGGAAAGGAAGAGTAAAAAAAAATTATTGCAAATATGTGAAGTCAGATGACTGACTGAATGATGGCACCATTAACATAAATGGGGAAGTTGTGTCTGTTACAGGGTTTGGGGAGGAAGGTTTCAGTTCAGATGACAATAGGATATGTAAACAGAAACCTCCATTTATTAAGCAGTTAGACATGTAGGATCGGTAGGTAAAAGAGAAGACCTCAATGAATTTGGAAGTCATTTATATAAAGATAATAACTGAAATTGTAAGAATGAAAGAGTAAAATAAGGTAGAAAAGAAGAAAAGGCTTCACACTGGAAATATATACAGGATAATGAAAAGAGGAAGAAAAGTTCATGAAGAAAACATAAAAATATTGGTCTCAGAGTAGGAAGGTCATTTGATTTGGCTATTTTATCATTAGCTGTCTGTAAGAGGAGAGTTCCTGGAGAAAGAAAATAGGGAAGAAAATACAGATTGCTTGCTTTAAAAATATAAGAGGTAGTGAAAAATGAGAGAAAATGGTGGCTCATGGCAGGAACCCTATCCTCTTTATCTTTATATTGTCTCCAATGCCTAATAGCATGCCTTGGACAGAGTAGGAATTTAATAAATAGTGGCTTACTCAAATAACTCATATGTCTAGTACAATTGTTTTCTACCACCAGATGTGCTATATTTTCAACATTAATTCAAAATCATTTTAAAATCTGAAGTTTCACAATGTCTTCTCCACATCCTGTAAAGGAAATATCCACAAAAAATGGTAATTTTCCAAGATCTACAGTCCTCCCCCCACCCCCAGAAGAGTAGTTAGGGTTTGGAGATGGAGAGTGAAAAAAGAGAAGAACAAAAGGCAGAATGAAGCATGTCCCAGGAGAGGACATATTAAGATCAGGGAAGCAGGATGGATAACAGAATCAGCATAGTCAGTGACTAACTTCTACTTGCCTGAGGTAAATGGCTGAATCTGCTTTGTGGTACACAGGCTAGTGTAAGATTGAAAAAGGACAGTATTGACAAAAATTTCTATCTACTACTAAAAAGACTTTTCCCAAACAACATAAGGTCACAATGCCTGCAAGCCAGTTTCCTCTTCTCCCTTTCTTTCCTCCAGAAATTGGATTTTAACTCCTGGGGAACTGTGGCCATATTTTGTTCCTATGACCTCCCCCAGTGAGCTCCAAACTGTGTCATTATATTGTGTCTCCTCTTCTGTTGAAAATCAGATTGAGAGTCTAGAGTCTAGCTCTTGTGCTTTATTTTATCTAATAGACAATCAAAAGCACTCAACCCTTGTCTTTTTGTTTTCTCCGGGACAAGGACTATCTTGTCTTCTCTTATTTGTATTGCCAGGGCTCAGGTCTTAAATACCTTCTCATTCTTTAATTCTCAGGCTCATCCAAATCCTCATTCCATTTCAGAGAGCTGCTTTGGAGTTTCTGCATCTTACCCTTTTTAAAAAAAATTTATTTACTTAAGGCAATGGGGTTAAGTGACTTCCCTAAGGTCACACAGCTAGGTAATTATTAAGTATCTGAGACTGGATTTGAACTCAAGTCCTCCTGACTCCAGGTATGGTGCTCTAGTCACTGTACCACCTAGTTGCCCTTACATCTACACTAGATGATGGGTCCTGCTGGATTCATGTGTAAACTTTCCCCCCTCTAACATTCCTTTGCTGAATTGCAGAGGGGCACACCACATTGGGAATGAACCAAATTCAAAACTTGCATTTCCTTGAATTCTTGAGTTTGAAATAATTTCTAAATTATATGATGGAGTCCCGAGTTCTAGATGAGCTATCATCTCACAACCATCTTAATGATGCTATGCTTTTATATATTTTCTTATTATTATTGTAAACCAGCTATTTATGTATCTATTTTAAGAGTAAAGGCAATTGTATGCAATATCTAAGTATATTAGTCTTCTTCCATAGGAATCCAACTCCATGATATCAAAGTCCAAATGCCCAGCTCAAGAAGGAAATGGGGCTTGGCCAATATGGATAAGGGCTCAGATTTATTGTAATTGGGTAAATCCACTAAGTAATCCATACATGCCGCCCCAGAGAAAGAAGCAGAACCAAGGAACAGAAAGATACCTTCTTCGAAGAAAACCATAGAGGACTTCACACTTAATCCATGATAAACATTTCCTCCTAGATGACTAGGAAAAGACCATCAGGACTCATATCATCTATAGTAAACTGAACAGTATTAGAGGAAAATAACCAGTACAACTCACTATAAACAAGTCTACTTTAAGCCACATTTCCATGTGGAAATAAATTGTGTAAATTTATCTTTGCATAAAAGATAAATTAATGCATTAAAAATGTATTTTATGGGCAGTCCCTTTATAAAAGGATTCTTTTAAATTACATGAAGCAAGATCTGGTGAGATTCCACTATGAGTCAATTTACAAAGTTTCAATGTTTAATTGTTTTAAAGGATTGTCATTTTGTAATGGGCAACAAGATTGTGAAAGATTAAAAAGTATGTAAGTTATAGTTTGATTGTCCTGCACAAATAAGTCTCTCATTGTTAAAGTAATTTCAAAAAGAAGAAAGCAGGAAATGTTAAGACAAATTTTCAGTATAGTAAAATGCTTCTTAGTGATGAATAGGTAAATCTCAATTCATCTTAAAATAGAATGAAAATGAAAGAATAAACCTGAAATTCAATAAGGAGAAGAGGAAAGCAAAAGGCAAAAGTCACAGGAAAGTAGATTTCAGCCTAACCTATGAAAAAACCCACTTAGAAGAAATGCCACAGCAAGGAGACTGGGTGGTTTATGTCCTAGGGGGTTGGATCAGACTCTCAACATCCCTCTCCCCTCTCAGGTTCTATGACCTGAAATCTGCTTAATATACAACTATCCACACCTGCCTTCCCTGATAGAAAGATCTCTTTGAACTCCCTTCCAATTTGATATTTGGAATCCATCACAACTCATAGAACAGCTCATGAAACTTTTCACAGTGACAACAATTTGAATTTCTGCAATTTTTTTTAATAATGGAAAAACTCTGGATGTAATTTTTAACTATTTACCTTCTTTATTAAATCTCTCACAGCAATTATAGATTTTTCAACAAAGAAAAAGATCTTTAGAGAAATTCAGTTAATATCACATAGTGACATCAAGTTGGCACAGTGGATAAAACACTGGACCTGGAGTCAACTAAACCTGAGATAAAATTTGGCATTAGACATTTGCTAGTTATGTGACCCTGAGCAAGTCACTTAACTTCTTTCTATCTCAGTTTCTTTGTCTATAAAATGGGAATAATTATAGCAATTATTTGCCAAGATTGTTATGAGGATAAAAAGAGATTATACATAAAATGTGCTTTACAGACGTCGAAGTTCTATAATTCTGGCTATTATTATTACACAAAATTAAAAAACTTTCCTTATATTTGTAATTGACTAAATATATTATTTGAATATAATGAATAGTATTTTATACTATTTTGTGAAAAAAAGACAACAGGGTATAATTGAAAGAACACTGGACATAGCATCAAAAAAATTGAATTCAAATCCAGGATTAGCCACTTACTGATCTTGGGAATTGGTTATGATCTCTGAGCCTCAATTTCTTCATTTATAAAACAAAGAAGATTTACATTTTCAGCACTAAGGAGGACTTTGCTGGACTGAAAATTTGTCTTAACATTTCCTGCTTTCTTCTTTTTGAAATTACTTTAACAATGACAGACTTATTTGTGCAGGGCAAACTATAAAGAGGGCTTTTTTTTTTTAGGTTTTTGCAAGGCAATGGAGTTAAGTGGCTTGCCCAAGGCCACACAGCTAGGTAATTATTAAGTGTCTGAAGCTGGATTTGAACTCTGGTCCTCCCAACTCCAGGGCCGGTGCTCAATCCACTGTGCCATCTGGCCACCCCCTAAAGAGGGCTGTCTAGCAGGGAAGGCAGGTGTGGATAGTTGTATATCAAGCAGACTCCAGGTCACAGAACCTGAGAGGGGAGAGGGATGTTGAGAGTCTGGTCCAACCCCCGGGGTCATAAACCACCCCAATAGTCTCCTCGCTGAGATAACATTGAAGTACTATTGCAATAACTGATTATGATTTTAAGCTACAAAGCACCATTTTCCTTTACATTCAGAAAAAAAAAGAAATTCTATGAGTTAATTTTTTTGATCCATTGGATCATTGGAATGGAAGAGGAGTTTTATTTCTAAAACCCTGCATGAAGTTAAGTGGTTTGAAAGGAAGGAAATAATGTTAATAAACAAAGTTCAGATTGCAGGTGCAGGGAATGTTATGTCTTACCTACTTCTCACATGCAAAGGAAATAGGTACCATGCCTTCTCAGCATATACAGAAAGTATTGTTTTGGATGAATGTGAAAAAAATCTCAAATATGCTTGGGAAAGATTGTCAATCTATTTCCTGTTATAAGTAGCAGAAATAATTATATTATTCTTAGTATTCACTATGGAATATTTAAATATCCTTATTTATAGATTTTAGAAAATAAGAGTTTTCCTTGAAATTAAGACATCTGGAGATAGTTTATAGATGACCTATGAGTTTTTCAGTTTGGGAAACTCCCTCCACCTACACAAATTTCTACCTATTTACAACTGACTAGTCTTGGAATGGTTAAGTGACTTATGCCAGTGGTTACACAACTAGTATGTGTCAGGAAGACTTAGATCTTTCTGAGTCCAAGTCCACTGATCTAGTCATTATGCATCACTGCTTCTCTCTATATAGTAAAATCCTCTTCTATATAAGGTATTGATTAGGCTGACAGACAATACACTTTTTTCCTGACAATTTGTTGCCTATTAGTAATTCAACTCTTAGAATTGTGTAGCCAAAAAATGATTATAATGACTACAATGACTTCAATATCTTTTAGTTAAAAAGATCACTCACTAGATAGTTTAATATAGTCCCATTCAGTCAAGAATAAAAAGGGGGCATCTAGGTGGTACAGTGGATAGAACACTGGCCCTGGAGTCAGGAGTACCTGAGTTCAAATCTGACCTCAGACACTTAACAATTACCTAGCTGTGTGGCCTTGGGCAAGTCACTTAACCTCATTGCCTTGCAAAAAAAAAAAGAAAAGAAAAGAAAAAGGGACACATTTCAAAAGAGCAAGTGTTAAATAGATTGCATGTTGGAGATGGTGAAGAGTAAAGAGACAGAGGGGCAGCTAGGTGGCACAGTGGATAGAATACCGGTCCTGGAGTACTTGAGTTCAAACCTAGCCTCAGATACTTAATAATTGCCTAGCTGTGTGACCTTGGGCCCATTGCTTTTAATAAAATTGTTTTTTAATGATGTTAAGGAAGCAATTAGAAGGTTTAGTTCTTAAGTACTCAAACTGTCCCTTAGTTACACAGCATTAACTAATAGAGAACTAGGGACCAGAGGTTCTCTTTATTCTTTAATTTCCCTCTGATTTATGTCTTTTTTAGAAAGCCAATGATCGCAGTTGCAGAAAAAATGTTCCACACCTGTTCTGTGCTATCTTTTTGGTTTTTGCCATGATAAATTTAACTTCTATTGTGAAAATTGTAAAGTCAACTTAAAATTTTTAAAATTACTCATTGAATGAATACATGGGCTCATGGCCTCAGGTTTTGACTGGAATTTTCCAGGTATCCCTTTTTACCCAATATGTTATCAAAAAAAAGGTCTATTCTCCATTTCTCTTATATCACAAAAATAGAAAAAGGGAAAAGAAAACAGCTCTGAATTTAAACTTCATTAAGAAAACCAATAAAATTGAATTATCAGTATAATTTGCAGACAAGGCAGTTCTAGTAATAAAATCCCCTTAATTTGTTAAATTTGTCATTATTTAATCAGGCATCGAGATTCTGACTAAATATCTCTAAAATAGTACAATCAAAATGCTTTGCTTGATACTTTGATCATAAGATCATTGAAGTCAGGGCTCTTTGTTTTACATTCAGTGTATAGTATATGCATTGTGTTATTAATGTATTCTGAACTGAATTGAACTCACTATTATTCCTGTGGTTTTTCCCCTCCTATAATGCAGACTTTCTAGGTCTTTTCATCTGTGCAAACTTTGAAGCATAGTGATGGATTTTTTCATTACGGAATTACTTGACATAATGAAGGACTTAATTACTCTCTTTGTTAATGTCATTTCTCTTCTTGCCAATTAATTGCCCTGAGTAATATGCTGCAACCTGTTTTATAGGTTATGTATCTTATGACCATCTGTCACATTAATTTTTCAAAGATAATTTTCTAGGATTCACAAGCTATACAATATCACTGCAGAATACTGGTGTTAAATAGACAAAACTGCAGTTATCTGAAGGACAGGATCATAGAAAGTTCTAATTTCCCAAATACAATTCAGCTTTATATCATCCTCCTAATCAAATCTGAGCCCAGATCATTATCTCGCTGTAGTTCTTCTCTAATATACACACATAATCCTTCTATCTAACCACAACTCTATTTAATCTACCTATTTCTGACTACCTTTCTATTTCTATCTACTTATCTAATCTGATAGGAGCTTCTAATAGCACTTAACCTGTCATTTAACAGAGAATAGGACAAAAAAGGAGGAAAATGTATGGGGTCATACTTGCCCCACAGCCCCAAGTTTCTCCTTTTACACTTGAAGAAATTTCCAGTCTGACATTCATTCCATTCCATTCTATTCTTTCTGTGCTGTGGGTGGGAAGGTTGTCAGCCTTTTGCCAAGCAAACTACTCTCAACAGTTTGCTGAGGCTGCCAAACCTGGGTGACTTGAGCCAGGTATAGCAAAAGGCGAGCTGGGACAAATCCTGGAGACCTATAGTAGTAGAGACTGAGCCCTAGAATGAAGATGGAGTCAAGGTAAAAGCTCAGTATGGCTATAGAGTAATAATTTTATAAGAGATTAGCCTGGTAGCTGTTGTTAAATTTATGCTGAGACTCTAATCTCAATCCTAACATCCACTCCCCATTTGATTGGTTGTTGCACACCTCCTAACAGGTTTCCAACATGCAACTCTGTCCCCCAATCTTTTCTCTCATGCTCCAATAGTTATGAAAGTGATTAGAAAGATTGGTGGGAAAGATGATCAGTCAAAATAATTTCTTTACAATTTTGCTCTGTGACCACGACCTCACAATTATTTAATGGCCTTTATCAAATTGTTGTGGACATTTAAAAGTCATTCATCTGATTTTTTTGAATCAGGTTGTTATAGGGTAAGAGTTTTCCTAGACTCAGGATAGGACAGAGTCAAACTGAGGTTTCTATAATTTTAACCTTTCAGCGTGATTTTTCATATTCTTAGAAGGCTAACAAACAAGGGCCAGGACCATGACATGAATCCTGGGAACATAGGACAGTAAAAGGGTAATTAGTCTAAGAGTTTTTAGGTAAAAACCCTCTGGTGAGCAGTAGGGATAGTGCAGTCTTTGGGAAAACCCACACATATACACATTAGATGCTCTCTGATGAAACCAATTGATGGGGGGGGGGTTAAGGCACATGCCACCTGGTAGACTAATTAGATGTTACTTTGCTATAATTGTTTCAGTGACAGCCCGCTGCTCTATTGGTTTGTCGACAGCAATAAATGAACTTGGTGTGAGCTGTTCCTGTTATGGGCATATCTGGAATATTCAGGCATACATTATATGGACCAGTTATATTGCCCATCCAGCTACATGCACCCCATTTCTTTCAATTGGCTCCAGGCCTTGCTCCATCACAGTCCTACCATTCTCCCCTTAGCATTTATTATAAGATCTTTCCATTTATATAAAAAAAAAAGAGTCCTTCTTTCAATCCTTCTACCTCTCTTCAAGCTAATTTTCTTTTTTTCTACCCTTCAATACCAAACTTTTGGGGAAAGTTGCCTGTACTGTGGTATATGTTTCCTCATTCATTATTCCTCAAGTCACCACAACTTGTGTCCATCACTCTACTAAACCATACTTTTCAAAATTATTGGCAACCTTCTGATTGTCAAATCCAAAAATGGTTTCTCAATCCTTGTTCTATATTTAAATAGTATTTTGTTTTTTCTAATTACATGTAAAGATAGCTTTCAACATTTATTTTTTGTAAGAATTTGAGTTCCAAATTTTTCTCCCTCCCTTCCTTCCCCAAGACAGAAAGCAATCTGATATATTATACATATACAATCATGTTAAACATATTTCTACATTAATCATGTTGAGAAAAAATAAACATAACAAAAGGAAAAATAGTATGAAAAAAAGTGAAAATAGCATGCTTCAATCTGCATTCAGACTCCATTAGTTCTTTCTCTGGATGTGGATTTCATTTTCCATCACCTCATTCTTTTTTTTTATCTTTGAGTAGCATCTTATAGTGTTGATCACTGCTCTTCTCAACACCCTCTTTTCTTTGGATTCTGATAGCTGATTCTGATAGCTCCTTCTTCACTGGTTCATGCCTTCCAAAAGAAGATACACAGCACAGGACCACCATCATCCTCAATAAATGTGTTGAAATGAATCAAATTTATGGTGACTACAACATAAAAGAGTTTGCATGTTGGGCTAGGGATACAAAGATCAAGAATTAGAATCAGTCCAGTGTAGTGGGAAGGGGTTAAAACCCCTCAGAATTGGAGTTGAAATCTGTATAGAGTTGGATTCAAATCCTGCTTCCAACAGTTAGTATCCTATTGATCAGAATTAAGTCATTTAACTCATCTAAGCCTGTTTCCTGTAAAAAGATAAAAATTTCTGTTGAGATCAAATGAATAAATGAATGTAAAGTGTCAAGTAAACCTTAAAATATTATATGAATGTCTATTATTTAAAAAAAAAGCCTTGCCCTAGGAGTTTATGTTCTGGGGGGAACAGGGGGGGGGGGGGAGGGGGAGGGGGAGGATTGGAAGTGGGAATAACATGTACACTTCAATACTGAAATGAATCTAAAATTTTATCAATTGACAGTCCCTTTCATGACACAAATAACAATTCACCTTGTACTCTTTTAACCTGTGCAGACTTGTCCATTCTTGCATAGATCATTCACAAAAGATTTCCCCAATATAGTAGAGGACTTCTAGGTCTTCTATTTTTTGATACTAGAAAAGTATCCCAGCTATTATTATTCTGCATTATATAAGTAGGTCCCATTTTCTGTTCATACATTTTCTCAGAGGTATCCCTTCCACTAACTTCTTAAACATGTCATTGTTGGAAATGTGCTGCAGCCTAATTATAACCATCATGCATCACTCCACCACCCTTTGGCTAACTCACAGTTTTAATTCTTTAAAGAAGGGAAAGGAATCAGGAAATAATTATTAATCGAGCCCTTACTGGCATTGTGCTTAGAGCTTTTACAAATATCTCATTTGATCACTACAATAACCCTGTGAGGTAATGCTATTATTATTTCCAAACTGATGCAAAAGGTTAATTTACTTGTCCAAGGTCACAAGATGATCTTCCTAACACCAGACCCAGCCCTTTATCCACTAAACTATCCAGCTACAATTTAGAGATTATAATGTTTCATGATTCTTTTTTTTAATTTAAAGCAATGGGGCTTAAGTGACTTGCCCAAGGCCACACAGTTAGGTAATTATTAAGTGTCTGATACTGGATTTGAACTCAGATCCTCCTCATCCTAAGGCCAGTGCTCTATCCACTGTGCCATCTAAGAAACTGTTTAATTAGTACATTAGAATTATACTAATATACTAATTCAACAGCTTCTTATTCAACTTCAGGTCAATTCTGGACAATAAATTTTATCTACCTGGATTTCCCTATGTGGAATTAAACTTTTTTGAATGGGGGTGGATCTTATTGAGAAGACTATACTATTTTGGAGCTCAATGTGGTATTCTCAATGGTGAACTTTAGCATCTAGAAGATCTGAGTTCTAATCTTGCCTCACACAATAACTGTGAATGTTGTTGCTCAATTTTTCGTAGTCTCATTTGAGAAAGAAAAAGAGGGGGAACAATAACAGCACCAACTTCATAGGGTTGCTGTGAGAAGTAAATGAGATAATTTAGAATGTACCAAAGGACACTACACACACACACACACACACACACATACACACATACACACACACATACACACACACACAGAAGATTTGGGGTTCAATTTCATCCTTACCTATAATCTAGTTGGGATTATCACCTTTTTTCTAATCTGTTACTCACTTTCCTTATCATTTTATGCTTGGTTCTAAAGCAAGGCATATGTTTTGGTATTTTTTATTAATTACTAAAATTATGATATTTCTCTCATTAATCAATAACTTTGGGTCCTCACTAAATTTATGAAATGTTATATGTTTTAAAAACCAGAAAGATTTTAAAAAATTAATGTTAAAATTTGTTTTTACATGTAGCAATGGAAAATAAAATACTAAACAAATATTTTTAAAAACCCAGAGAAATCTCTTTCCATTTACCAATCCCCTAATCTCAGAGGTTTAAACATTAAAGCTACTAGCCACATAATTTACTTATAGTGTAATATATAATAAAACAAAAAAAAGTAAGTGTATGAGCTATAAGGAAGATCACAAAATCACCTTTAACCATCATTACAAATGTTGATCTCAGTTCTAGAAACACAGTCCCACCACATTCAGCTTTTTCAAGAATGCAGCCAGTCTTCTCTTTATAGTGTTTCTTTGGAAGATAAGATTTAATCCCTTTAGGTAAAAATGTTCTCTTCATCCTCTTTAATTAGAATGTAGGTTCCTTGAGGAGCCTGTTTCTATCTTTCTATATGTCCCCGAGCTCAGCAGGGTCCCCTGACTTGCTTGCTTGCCTCATTTCTCTTGCATTTCACTCAATCTTCTGCTACACTAAAGTATCAGTCTCACTAGAATGTCAGTTAAACTGCCAGTCTTCCAATGTACTATTGTCTCTTGCAGATAGAGTAATTGTGTCTGTTCTCTGTGGGAGAGGCTATTAAAGCTAACAGTACATCTGAAAAGAATTTGGAAAACTTTAAAGCGCTATGAATGGCTGAACACAGAATGAAGACCTGATAGGAAAGGAAGGGAATCTAGAATGAGGATGAATTTCTAATTGATGAAATTATGAAATGCAGCAGGCATGCCTGGTTATTTGGGTACTCTCCAAGAAAGATCATGATAGTGGGATGAAGTAAAGGCTTCACTCTCACTTTAATAAGACTCAGAGGGTGAAGGAGGGAAAAGGCAAAGAAAGAACAGAGACAAGAGTGAAAAAAGGAGAGGGTTACAGAGGTAGTCAGCATAGGGATGGGGATGAGTTTGTGGAGGAAGGCAGGTGGCTTGGAGAATAATAACTCAAGTAACCATGGATTATAGTTGGGAGCACTTAGCAGAATGAACTTGGTGATGATGGAACAAGGCTGAAGGCCAGTAATAATAATAATGTTTGTACTTCATTTTTGAAGAAGACCATGTCATCGGGGAGGTGATGCCATGACAAGCACTTGAATTAGATTTGAGTGAAGGGAGGTTGTACTAAGTCACCAGTTTCATTTTTCCCTCCAGAGCTATCTGGGTTCAATGGCCAGATATGAATCAGGATGACTGGAGTCAGCCCTAGATGCAAGGCAACCAGGGTTAAGTGACTTGCCCAAGGTCACCCAGCTAGTAAGAGTCAGATGTCTGAGACTGGATTCAAACTCCCATCCTCCTGACTTCAAGACCAGTGCTCTATCCACTGCACCATTTAGCTGCCCTTTTGAGGGGCAGTATTTTTATAGGGGAACAGACTAATTCTTACTCATGCTACCTTAATATTCATTGACATAACCAAATCATCTTAAAGTTGCCAGGAAAACTTCAGAGTGAACATTGGTCTTGTCACCTCAATTGTTAGTACATATTTGGTGTACTAATTATTAGAACACATTTGGTGTTCTGCATGCCTGGAACTTCTCTGAGATTTACACATCTGAAGACCAAAAGACCCTGACAGCAAGGCCTACTGGCTTCCCCTATTTAGCACATATTCTAGAATGTGAATTTTTTTCTTTTAGGATGTGAATTTTGGTTAATATGCAATGCAGTTTGCAGATTGTGCTCTTTTGATCTTAGAGGTGGACTATACTTGATTTCTAGTTTCTCTTTTGGAATCTTACTTCCTGCTATTGTTCCTTTACACTGGATAATTATAAACTTACCCCACATAAGATAACAGTGAAAAACTAAGGTAGGGCTTAAGGATCTGGAAGTCATGATAAGGATAAACAACAGATAAGAGGGCATCTAGGTGGCACAGTGAATAAAATTTACTCAGGCATTTACTTGTTTTGTGACCCTGGTCGGGTCACTTTACCATGGTTGCCTCAGTTTCTTCATATATCAAATGAACTGGAGAAGGAAATGGCAAACCCCTCCAGGATCTTTGTCAAGAAAACTTCAAATGAGGTTACAAAGAGTTGAACATAACTGAATATCAAATTACTCATAGCCACATCTAGGTGACTCAGTGGATAAGAGTCCTGGGTCTGGAATCAGGAAGACCTGAGTTCAAATCAATTACAGTTTTTTGGTGACATTGAGTAAACGAATTAAGCTTTGTTTGCCTTAATCTACTGGAAAAGGAAATGGCAAACTATTCCAGTATCTTTGCCAAGAAACCCTCATTAACAGTATGATGAAGAGTAGACACAATTGAATGACTAAAAAAACAATCATTCACAAGCAGTGGGTAGTAAAGAACAGGCAGAATTAGCTCATAGAAACCAAATGTGTGGGAAAATGATGTTAAGGATATGAAATGGGTCTACAAACCGAGGCATACATTCCTTCATTCAACAAGCATTTATTAAATGTCTTTTATTTGCAAGACATTCTGCTAGGTTCTGGAGGTACAGCAAGAGTCTCAGCATATAAGAAGCTAATATTCTCTTGGGGGAGATTACAGAAATTTGTGAGTAAAAACAATCTAAATACAAGATTACAGGAGGGTGGCAAAATAGTAACAAGAAAGGTATTTTGTAGGTGTCATTTAAGGTAGGTCTTTAAGTGTTTCAAGAGGCAAAAGTTAATAAAACAGTTTTCTAGGCCTTGGGTTCAACACGGAGAATAATTCTTCACACTCAAAAAAGGACCATTATATTTGCATCTATGACATTTGGTTGGGTTTAGGTAAATGGAAGACAGTGTTGGTGATGAGGTTGTGAATTCAACAAGTCTTCAGTAGTAAGTGAACATCACAGTTGCTGTTTCTGATTCCACTCTGTTTCTTCCAGATTCCCTACTATGTCTGATAGCTTCTAACTATTCTGGTGTTGTTGCTTGATCATCATTCAGCTCTGACTTCAGTTAACCTGATCTTCATGTACTAGCCTTGTTTCAATCAGAGCTGCTATTTGGATATAGTCCTGAGTTATCTTTCAATAAGAGCTATTCCTCCTTCAGGGCTACTGGATTTCAGATTGTCCATGTGTATGTGCATATTAGAATCAAATCAAATTTCTGTACAGTTTGACTGCAGAGTAGGATTTCTCTCACTTCTCCCTTCCTCCCTACCTCCCTAACCCAGCCTCTGCTCAGGTAAGCTGGCCAGGGTTAGATTATGTGAAGAAGGCAGTTTTTTGGTGACCTTTTTTTTTTTAAGAGTTTATTTATTTTGAGTTTTACAATTTTTCCACTATTCTTCCTTCACTCCCCCACCCCCACAGTAGGCATTCTGTTAGTATTTACATTGTTTCTATGGCATACATTGATCTCAACTGAATGTGATGACAGAAATCCTATCCTTAAGAAAAATAAAGTATGAGATAGTAAAACGACATCATAATATAATGCTTTCCCCCCCTAATTTGATGGTAATAGTCTTTGGTCTTTGTTCAAAGTCTATAATTCTTTCTCTGGATACAGATGGTATTTTCCATTGCAGATAGCTCAAAGTTGTCCCTGGTTGTTGCACTAAAGGCATGAGCAAGTCTATCAGGGTTGATCATCGCCCTCATGTTGCTGTTAGGGTGTACAATGTTTTTCTGGTTCTGCTCATCTCATTCAGCATCAGTTCATGCAAATCTTTCCAGGTTTCCCTGAATTCCCATCCCTCCTAGGTTTCTAATAGAACAATAGTGTTCCATGACATACATACATACACATACACATACATACATACAAACATACACAGTTTGTTAAGCCATTCCCCATTTGAAGGACATTCACTTAATTTCCAATTTTTTGCCACCACAAACAGGGCTGCTATATTTTTTGTACAAGTGATGTTTTTACTCTTTTTTTCATCTCTTCAGGGTATAGACCCAGTAGTGGTATTGCTGGGTCAAAGGGTATGCACATTTTTGTTGCCCTTTGGGCATAATCACAAATTGCTCTCCAGAAAGGTTGGATGAGTTCACAGCTCCACCAACAATGTATTAGTGTCCCAGATTTCCCACATCCCTTTTGTCCTTTTTGGTCATATTGGCCTGTCTTGAGAGGTGTGAGGTGGTATCTCAGAGATACTTTAATTTGCATTTCTCTAATAAGTAATGATTTAGAGCAATTTTTCATATGACTATGGATTGTTTTGATTTCCTCAGCTGTAAATTGCCTTTGCATATCCTTTGACCATTTGTCAATTGGGGAATGGCTTGTTCTTCTGAAAATTTGACTCAGTTCTCTGTATATTTTAGAAATGAATCCTTTGTCAGAAATACTAGTTGTAAAAATTATTTCCCAATTTACATTTGTTTTGATCTTGGTTACAGTGGTTTTGTCTGTGCAAAAGCTTTTTAATTTAATGTAGTCAAAATAATCTAGTTCGTTTTGAATGATGTTCTCTATCTCTTTCTTGGTCATAAACTGTTTCCCTTTCCATAGATCTGACAGGTAAACTATTCCTTGATCTCCTAGTTTGCTTATATTGTTTTTTGTCTAAATCCTGTATCCATTTGGATCTTATCTTGGTATAGCGTGTGAGGTATTGGTCTAATCTAAGTTTCTTCCATACTAACTTCCAATTTTCCCAACAGTTTTTATACAAGAGTTTTTATCGCAATAGCTGGACTCTTTGGGTTTATCAAACTACACTATTACTATACTATTACTATAATCATTTCCTGCTATTGCACCTAGTGTATTCCACTGATCCACGACTCTATTTCTTAGCCAATACCAGACAGTTTTGAGGACCTATGCTTTATAATTTTAGATCTGGTAAAGCTAAACCACCTTCTTTTGTACTTTTTTTCATTGAATTCCTGGAAATTCTTGACTTTTTATTTCTCCATATGAATTTACTTACAACTTTTTCTAACTCATTAAAGTAATTTTTTGGAATTTTGATTGGTAGGGTGCTAAACAAGTAGTTTAGTTTGGGTAGAATTGTCGTTTTTATTATATTACCTCATTGGTCACCTTTTCTAGCCCCTTATGTCAGGTGAGGAGCAGTATGATGTTCAACAATTTTGAACTATGCCAAAAGGACTATAAAACTGTGCACACCCTTTGGTCTAGCAATATCACTACTAGGTCTATATACCAAAGAGATTTTTTTAAAGGGAGAAAGAACCTATTACAAAAATATTTATAGCAGCTCTTTTTGTAGTGGCAAAGAATTAGACATTGAGGGGAGGATTATAAATTGCTGAATGATTTAGCGAATTGTGGTATAGGATTGTATGGAATATTTCTGTGCTATAAAAAATGATGAATAGGCTGATTTCAGGAAAAACCTGGAGAGACTTAAACAAACTGATGCAAAAATGAAGTGAGTAGAACCAGGAAAACATTGTACATAGTAATAACATGTCTTTATAATGATCAACCATGAATGAATTAATTATTCTTAGCAATGTAATGATCTAAAATAATTCCAAAGGATTTATGAGGAAATATGCTATCCACCCCCAGAGAAAAAAAGCTGATAAAGGCTGAATGCAGATCAAGCATAGTATTTTTCCATTTTCTGTATTTTTGTTTTGTTTTGTTTTCCCTTTGGGTCTTGTGTCTTCTTTCACAACATGACTAATACATATATATATATATATATATATATATATATGTTTTGCATGATTGAATATGTATTATCTATATCAAATTGCTTAGTGTCTCAGGGAGGGAGTAGATGAGGGAGAGAGAAAATATGGAACTCAAATTTTTTTTTCATTTTTCTAAATAAATTTTCTTTTTCTTTTTTCTTAATAAATATTTTATTTTGAGTTTTACAATTCCCCCCCAACCTTACTTCCCCCCCCCCCCGCAGAGCGCAATTTGTCAGTCTTTACATTGTTCCCATGGTATACATTGATCCAAATTGAGTGTGATGAGAGAGAAATCATATCCTTAAGAAACAAGGTATAAGAGATAGCAAGATCCAACAATAAGATTTTTTTTTTCTAAATTTAAGGTAATAGTCCTTGGTCTTTGTTCAAACTCCACAGTTGTTTCTCTGGACATAGATGGCACTCTCCATTGCAGAGAGCCCCAAACTGTCCCTGACCATTGCACTGATGGAATGAGCAAGTCCAACAAGGTTGATCATCGCCCCCATGTTGCTGTTAGGGTGTACAGTGTTTTTCTGGTTCTGCTCATCTTACTCAGCATCAGGAACTCAGAATTTTTTTTAAAAAATCCCTTTACAATGTTAACAATTACCTTTACATGTTAACTGGGGGGAAATAAAATAGTATTCTAAAAAAAAATGACTGCTAAGATACCCAGGGATCTACCAAATTTCACTGTTGCTTCAGTCCAATGAGATGACTGTACACCTTGCCTTACCTTATGCAGGGTTGTGACTACAACTCTGTGTTGTCACTAGTACATCATCCCAAGACTTCAAGATGGTAAAATGGTAAAATAATGACTGTTGGGCGATATCTTGACTTGCATATGAACTGAATTTAAATGAGACAGAGTTGTTCAAAGTCACCAACATCATTTTCTCTTCCAAAGTCATTGAAGACAGTGGCAAGGCAAAAGTCAAGATGACTTGCTATGGTTGGGATGCAGTGGATGACCTTGGCACCTTCAATGTCTGGCTAACCTCTGCTTCAACCACATTCATGACTGTTAGAACTAATCATCGTCATCTGCCCATTATACCAGGGGAAGAATTCACATTTGTGGGGGGGGTAGATAGTCCCCTAATTCATTAACAAGTTTGAGGACTGCCAGTTGCTCTCAATCTGGTTTAGCCCATGACAGTTTTACTAGGGTATGGTGGTTGAACATGCCACAGTTTCTTGGAGCCACAGACGAGAATTGGGTGACCAATTGGATATCAATGGTGGATGGGGAGCCCTGAAAAGAGTTTGGTAAGCCCTCACACCCAATAGAAAATCAGGAAGAGGAAGAGAAGAGGAGGAAGAGGATGATCAGTATTTATATAGCACTTTAAGGATTGTGAGTTTGATTTCCTTTCCTGGTTCTTCAGCCATTCTGTGACCCCCTACCAAGGAGGAGACCCCAAAATGCTTGAATTATTGTCTCTTTTGATCCTTTGTGAAATAGGTACAGTTATGGTCCTCATTTTAGAGCAGAGGAAACTGGAAGCAAGAGAGATTAAGCTGCTTGCCTAGGGTCACAAAGCTAGTCATTACCTTTAGTCTCCCTGGCTCCAAGTCTGGGTCTCTGTGTACCCTACCACCTATTGGTCTCAGTAGAGGAGGTTGTCTAAAATAAATTTTGTCCTTGACACCAAGCACAGTGTAGGGGACATCTGAAGTAATTAAATGATTTTTCCTTCCTTCCTTCCTTGATGCCACTGTGAGTCACTAGAAGATAAGGATCTGATTGGAGGTATAATATAAAGTGTATATTCCATAGCAACTGAGGCTTTATCTGCAGTACTTATTGTTAATTGTATTTGATATCTCTAGTGTACTTTGAAACACAGAATTGGTGTAATTAAAAAAACATATCTAAAGTAATTTTCAATTTTCTTTTAAGCTCTACTTTGACCAAGTATCATTTACACTTTGTAATCCAACCTCTTTTATGGTAAAGAGGGAAATACCAGGAAGAGGCATCGAGTTCCTCTGGGAAATAAGCTCCCCCATGACCGATTCAATTTATAGCCATTTATTACAGTCTGCACAGGATTTAATGAACTGCTTATCATGTTAATGAAATATGCCCAATTTAAAAGCCAGGAAACTTCCATACCTACTATTGTTTCAAACAGTTTCGGTTTCTTAAGAAATAAATTACTTGAAATGAATAAAGAACATTTGTTCTTTATTAAAAAATGGAGTGTGTCTTGAAGCAATTGTTTTTTTTTTAAACCAGGAGTTTTATGCAAGTAAAACAAAGGACTCTGTGATCATTTGGCATAGTTTTGATACATATTAAAATTATTTCCAGTTCAATCCATTTTTAAGTGTTACTGTATATAACTGTGCTGAAGAAATAAAGACAAAATGAAAATGGTTCCTGCCTTTAAGCAGCTCCCATTCTACCACAAGGAAGCATTCACTGGAGCTCAACCATGCCTCAAACTACCTTTTCTTAGTGAGCTCATTGAAAAAGTTGCTTCTGATTCCTCTTTTCTCTCACTTTCTTCTTCTTTTTTAAGTTTTTGCAAGGCAATGGGTTTAAGTGACTTGCCCAAGGCCAAGTTGCCCAAATTAGGTAATTATTAAGTGGCTGAGGTCAACTTTGAACTCCTGACTCCAGGGCAGGTACTCTATCCACTTCGCCCCCTCTCTTACCTTCTGCAACCTGGCTCCTGACCTCATTGTTTAACTGAACTGTTCTCTCCAAAGTTAGCAGTGATCTCTTAACAACCAGATCTGAGAATTTTTTCTAAGTTATTCTTTTCAACCTTTTGGCAGTAGTTGACACTATTGGCCATTCTCTCCCTTCTTTCTGAATACTTCTCCGAGTTTTTGTGACACTATTCCTCCTTGGGTTTCCTCTTGTCCATCTGCTCCTTGATTTCCTTTGCTGGGTCATCATCCCTTCTGTGACCCTTAACAATGGGGAGACCCCAAAACTTTGTCCAGGACCATTTTCTGTCTTTCTCCATTTTTATTTGGCAACCCTATTAGTGTTCCCAGGTTTATCATCTCTACACAGATGACTCACAGACTTCCTGCTCAGCTCTACTCCTTCATCTCCAATTGTCAGTCAGTCAACAGATACTATGTGCCAACCAAAGGGCAAAGTGCTGAGGATATAAGGCAAAAGACAGTCTCTGCTTTCAAGAAGCTCATGGTCTAACAGAGGAGACACCATGATAGACATATAAACACACACTCCACACATACACATGTACATGTATGCATGATGTGTGTACACGCACAAACATATATACACATGTTTATGTGCAAACACATACATATACACAAATACATATGTATTCACATACACATGTGTATTCATGTATATGTGAGACAAACTGGAAAGAATCAACAGAGGGAAAGAACATTAAAATGGAATTGAGAAAAGCTTCCTATAGAAGACAGGATTTTCCCTAGGATTTGAAGGAAGCCATCAAAGTCAGGAGGCAGAGGAGAAAGAGAATTCTAGGGGGGTGGGTGTGGGGGGGAATACTCAGTGGTCAAGAATAGTCAAGAGGGCGGTGTCCACCAGGGGTTTGGGAGCCTTAAGAAGATTGGAAAGTTTGGAGGGAGTTGGATTAAGAATAGTTTTGAATAACAAATAACTGCCTATAGGATATTTGAACATGATACATTTTGCAGAGGAGGGAGTTGAGGCAGAGAAGGATTAAGTGATTAACTCGGGGTTACTCAGCTAGGAAGTATCTGAGGCTGGATTTTAACTGGGGTCTCCTGACACCAGACTCCCTGCTCTATATACAATATGGCAAATAGCACAATGTCTATCACATAGTAAGGACTTAAATAAATTGTTCTTTGTTTCATTGATGATGTTGCTTTTTTCATTGGGTTGGAATAAAGGCTAGATGGAATTCAATTCTTGAAAAATGTATAAAGGATACTAGGTTAGGCCGGTAAAACCTGTTCTTGATAAAGCTACTCTAGTTATTATGATCACTACTTCCTTATCTAAATATTCACTACTATTTCTTTAATAATACATTCTAGAGTAAGGAATCTTAACCTTTTGTGTCTCATGGGCCTCTCTTTGGGCATTCTGATGAAGTCTAAGTATAGATACTTTCTCAGAGTAAAGTTTTTAAATGCACAAAATAAAATATCTAGATTACAAAGGGAACTAATTATACTAAAATGCAATTACCAAAATACATTACCAAAAAAATCCAATAAGAAACAAACCACAAAGCAATGCAAGTTCCTGTATTATATAGCTTGTCAAAACATGGTTGACATTAACTAGTCCCACTGAATCACTTTTTCTTTTTTCAATAATGTTTGTTACAAGGTATAAGGATAGGTGTTCCCAACACCACTCCAAAGTAAACACAGAAGTCCCATCTAGACTGAATCACCAAGAGTAAACTATATTTGAATACATCTTTAATAAATTTGAAAGGATCATAGACTTTGGGTCATTGAATGAAAGCAGATGACCCCCAAGGAAAAAGTGCTTGGGAAAAAAGTATCTCTAGATAGAAGATTAAAAAGCAGAGCTATATTCAGTAATGCCAAAACCAACAAGCAGGAAGACATCAATAATTTCTTTTAATCTTACCTGTAATTTCATTGTCATAGGGAATTCCTGGCAAGGAATTTCCTCTACCAAAATAGATCAGCATCCCCTTTGTTTTAAGAGACTTGTTCAGGGCTCTGAGAGTTTTAAGTGATTTGTCCAATGTCAAATGGCCTATATGTGGCAGAGAGGAGATATGAATTCCATGGATTCTCCATGTAAGATATCTGTTTAGGCACATTAACTGGTTTAACTGAACCACTTTTTCTGTCCTCAACTCAAAATGGAAACCATCTTTCCTTCCCTTAAACCTGTTCCTCCCTGTTCTTCTATTAGGGACAATATCCTTCTAGACACAAATGTTTCCATTTCTCTCTCTCTCTCTCTCTCTCTCTCTCTCTTTCTTCTTCTTCTTCTTTTTTTTTTTTTTGCAAGGCCTTGGGGTTGTGACTTGCCCAAAGTCAAACTGATAAGTATTAAGTATCTGAGATCCGGATTTGAATTCAGGTCCTCCTGACTCCAGGACCAGTGATCTATCCATTGCCCCACCTAGCTGCCTCTTCTCTCAATTTCAACAGCTCCCTTCCCCCTAAACAAGTATTGTCAATTCTGCCTTCCTAATAGTTTTCTTGTTCTCTTCTCATCTTTCAAACAGGTAACTTCTTGGGTTCAGACCCAAGGATTTGGTCTGATTGGGACTACCTCAAAAGGCTTCTGCTCTTTCCAGTCTTTTCTTTCTTCCATCCACTTTCCCACATAGCATTAAAAGTCATCTTCCAAGATCAAGAATCACTTTCCTTTCTGTTTAAGAATCTCTAGTTGCAGCTCCCTTCTGCCTCTAGGCTACTATGGCATTCCTAGGGCCTGACACAGAAAACTCTTTCTAATTTGACATTAGCTAATCTAGCTCCCTTTATATATTTTTCCTTTCTATTTGCTGATCTCTGAACCATAATTCCTCCCCCCTTCAGGAAGTCTCTCTTGACATGCCCCTCCCCCACACACCCCCAGTGTGCCCTCTCTCATCTTTGCCTCTGAAATCCTTAACTTCTATACTCAAAAGTCAACTTGCTATCCACATTGCCTCACTTTAGATAACAAAGATTAAAAGAACATCATTTCTCAATATTCTCATACTAGACTTTTTCAAGGAATTGAAGTCAAATTTACTGATCTACAGTTTATACATTTCATTTTCTTCCCATTTTTGAAACCTGAAATAAAATTTGCCCAGGCAGCTAGGCATTGTAGTGGATAGAGTACTGGAATACAAAAACTCATGCACAAATCTGGTCTCAGACACTTAATATTATGACCTTCAGCAAATCACTCTGTTGTAAGGATTACATTAGGTGATCTTTGTAAAGCATTCTTAATGCTATAATTAAGCTTCTCCTACTTCTGAGGCATTTCCTTTGTTCTGATCTTTCTGACATCACTGACACTGATGCAAGTAATAAGTATCGTTCAAGTCTGTTGGTTCCTGAGGATTTAGTTCATCTGTGATTTAAAGTTCTATATAAAATTCTAGCTATTATTATTATGAATTGAAGGAAAAGAGCCTGGAGAAAGGAGTGGGTAAACCAAGAAAGAGAAGAACTTTATAAAAAAGGAAAAACCAAGGTGTGAAGTTTAGATGAAGTTAGAACGGATTCAAAAGGTAAAGCACTAGGATTCCAATGAAATTGCAAGTTACTTCTGACCATATTCTTCCATTTATTTCATCTTCCTCTAGAATACACAATATTTCAAGTAGCTCTGTAAATGATGCAGACTTTCTGACCTTAAAAGGCACCCTACTCTGATTGACTATCAAATTCTAGCAAGGAGGTCTCTGTGGGGCACAAAAAGATGTACTAGGCAGTCTCGTTGGTTTTAAATTCCAGGAATCAAGAGATGAGTTGGGTAGTCCACGTATCTCAATTTGTTTCTTCTCAAATTTATATATTCTGTACTAATCCCTCTCTTGATATATTCTAGAGATTCTTAATGTAGAGTTCATTAACTTTAAAAATGGATTTTGATAGCTTTGTTTCAATATAATTAGTTTCTTTTGTAATTTTATCAATTTTATTTTATGCACTTAAAATATGATTAAGGTTCTAAAGGCTTCATCCAGAAGGGGTCTCCCTAATAGCTCCATATTACCAACAGCCTACTTACTGAACATCTCCATCTATATTTCTGCTTAGACATCTCAAACTCAACTCAAAATGAAACTCATCTTCCCCTCCCTTAAACCTATGCCTCCCCCTAAATCCTTGCAGATACAAAGGTTTCCAGCTTCTTCCCTCTATCTTAATCAGTTACAAAGTATTGTTAGTTCTCCCTTCCTAATAATTTCCCTGTTCTTTTCTCACCTTTCATACTAATAACTCCTTGGATTCTCCATGAAAATATCGGCTTGAGGAGTGGCTAGGTGGCGCAGTGGATAGAGCACTGACCTTGGAGTCATGAGTACCCGAGTTCAAATCTGACTTCAGACACCTAATAATTACCTAACTGTGTGGCCTTGGGCAAGCCACTTAACCCCATTGCCTTGAAAAGTCTAAAATATATATATATATATATCTCGGCTTGGGCACATTAATTGAGCTACTTTGTGTCTTCAACTCAAAATGGAAACCATCCTCCCTTCCCTTAAATCTGTTCCTCCCCCCGACTTCAATTGGGGAACAATATCCTTCTAGACACAAAAGTTTCCATTTCTTCTCTCAATCTTTGTTGTTGCTCTTTTTGCAAGGCCATGGGGTTGTGACTTGCCCAAAGTCACACAGATAAGTATTAAGAGTCTGAGATCCGATTTTGAATGCAGGTCCTTCTGATTCCAGGACCAGTGATCCATTCAAAGCTGCCCCTCCTCTCAATCTTAACAGCTCCCTTCCCCATAAATGATCAGTTATCAAGTATTGTCAATTCTGCCTTCCTAATAGTTTTCTTGTTCTCTTCTCATCTTTCACATTGGGTTCAGACCCACGGATTGGGTCCGCTTGGGACTACCTCAAAAGCCTTCTAATGAGTCCTGTTTCCAGTCTTTTCCTTCTTCCATCCATTTACCCCACGTAGCATTAACAGTCACCCTCCAAGATCAAGAATCGTTTTCCTTTCTGTTAAGGAATCCCTAGTCGCAGCTCCCTTCTGCCTCTAGGCTGCTGTGGCATTCCTAGGGCCTGACAGGGAAAACTCTTAAGGGACCCTAGACAATCCAGCTCCCTTTATAAGCTTTTCCCTTCTTATTTGCAGATCTCCGGAGCGCCCCAGGGTCAGGCAGTCGCTCGAGACACGCCCCTCCCCCAATCTCTCACCTCTGCCTCTCAAATCCCCTTTTCCTGGAGCCCACAGAAGTCACCTCCTCAACTTCCCGGGGCCCAGTCAGTCTCTTTTCCCTCGACAATACTTACTGGCACGCTTGGGGCGACCCCTCAAGCCCGCAGAATGAACCTTAAGAGTGGATGTTTTGTAATGTATAAAAACATTATTTGTACAAAATAATAATAAAAATAAACAAACAAACAAACAAGTAAATAAATCCGAAGTAAGAGTGGGTGCTTTGTAAAGAACGTTTGTTTTCAGATGCCGGCGCCAATGCCCCGGGTGAACACTTGCGGAACTGTGAAATAAGGCACGGGCTGTCATTCCTAGGGAGGGCAGCAGGCACCGGGCTGGGCGCTTCACTGACCACTCACCCCGCCTACCTCAGTCCAGCCCCGGCTTGGTCCCAGCCAGGGCGCCCTGAGGGCCCCCTCAACTCCTGCCTGCCTCAGTTTCCTCATCTGCCCGCACCAAGGCTTCGGCAGCCTCTAGCGCCCTGGGTCCGAGGCAGTCCCGGGAGAGGGCCGGAGGGCTGCGGGGGTCCGGGGAGGAGGACTCGGCCTCGGGCGATGCGGGCTCACCGAAGGCAACAGGTGCCGGAGCCGCCGCGGGCTGAGGAATGCGGAGGAGCGGGACCGCGGGCGGGGGAGGGGGGGGGGGCTGTAGAAAAGGCAGCGCCCGCGCCCATTGGAGGCTTCTCCAGGGTGTGAACGGCGGCGATTGGCTGGGGTGAAGCGTCAGGTAGGCCGCCCCGCCCCCCGCTGCCCCGCCTCCCCGGCGTCCTTCTGTTGGTCGGAGTCGTTCCTCAGTCTCTCAGCGATTGGCCAACGCGGTCCGCGGAGCCGGGCGCCGATTGGCTGACGGCGGCCGCCGAACCGGGGTCCCTGTGGGCCTTTTGATTGGCTCCCGGGGAGAGGCAGGTATCCGGGCTTCCTGGCTCGTCCATTGGAGGGAGGAGGAAGGGGGGCTGGGCTCCGGGATTGGTGGGCCGGGGGCCGGGCCTGGGCCGGCGGGGCGCGGATTGGTCGGAAAGTAGGTTAGTGGTGCGACATTTAGGGAAGGCAGAAAGTAGGTCAGGGACGGAGGTGCCTGTTTACTGGAGTGGGGCTCGCAGCCGCCTCCGCCGCCGCCGCCGCCGCCGCCGCCGAGGGGAGCCGGGGCCCCGGACCGCGCGCCCCCCGGGCAGCCCGCCCGCCCGCCCACGGTGAGTCCCCGGGGCGCCCAGAGGCTCCGGGCCCCGGCTCGGGCTCCGGCTGCCCTCGGGGGCCGTTGACGCCCTTAAAGGCGCAGCGCCCCCGGCGCCCGCCGACGGCCCGGCTCGGTCCCGGCCCGCGACCCCCGCCGCGGGCCCCGGAGGGCAGCGCCCGCGCGCCCTGCGCTCGCCCCGGGCCGGAGCGGGGGAGGGGGAGCGGCCGCGGTTCCCGCTGTCACCTTAAAGGGGCCGGGCCGCCGGCGGACCCTCCCCCGCCCCTCCGGGACTCAGCCTACCTGCGTGGGGGAGGGGAGGCCGCCGGCTGCCTCTTAAAGGGGCCGCCCCTCCCCGAGGCCGCGGGCGCGGGGGTCCCCGGGCCCGGCTGCGCCCCGAGCAGTTCCGTCCCAGAAGCCGCTCTTCCTCGCGTGCCAGCCGCTGAGGCGCCCGGGGCCCAAGGGCTCGCCCCGATTCCGGGGCGGGGGGCCGGCCGGTCCCTTCCCCCGGGGGGGAGGGGAGGATGGGCCGCCCAGGCCGTCGGGTTGGACTTCCACCCGGGATCGGCTCATTGTGTGACATTTGGACCCGGCTGGGCTTGGCCCCGGAGCCTCGCGGCCGGGAGCGGAGCCGGTGCCGGAGGGACAGGTACCCGGGTGGGGGGGGGGCGCCGGCCTTTGACAGATGTCAGGGGGAGGAGGGGGAGGCCCTCGTGTTTGTCTGGTGTCAACAGCCCGCTAGCCCTTGTTTGCTCAGCGAACGGGAGGTGAATGCAGATAAAAATAAGCCTCGCTTTCTGGGACTCTCGGATTACAGCCGTCCGCCCTCCAGGTGAAGCGGGGAGGAAGCAAGTCCGGGGGTTCTGGGGGTGGGGAAAAGTCCCTGGACGTGGAGTGGCTTCGGGGAGCGCCCCCCTCCCCCCATCTCTCCCAAGTTTAGATCGAGGTAGCTGACCTGAATTAAACCCAGAGAGAGAGAGGCTTGTTCTACCTTCCAGGTTTCACTCCAAGAAGCCGTTTCCGTGTTTCAAGAGAAAAAAAGGGTGATTCAGGTTTTCTCGATCGTGCGGTGAGCAGTTGATTTGGTGTTGATCAACACACATTCCTTGGGAGTGCTTCATTTTGAAAAGTTATTTTTAAAATTGGGTGTTTCGGAGCTGCCTTGTAGGCTCCATTCATTCCGAGAGGCGTCTGGTTACCGTTTATCCCTCCTGTCATCCGCTGCTGTTGGAGGATTAAACTATAGATGAAGTGTTCGTTGTTGTGGAGAATGACGTTGGCTTCTGGTGGAAAGCTGGCTCTGTGGGATTCTTAAATCATCGATCGTTGCATTCGGAACAACTTTGATAATCTCGGGATGCCCTGATTCTCTTTCCAAGTTACCGTTCAGCCTTGTCCAAGTCTCAGTGAACCATTTTGATTGTTGAGTTTTTGTTGTGGCCGGGCTTTGGCAAAGATACTGGAGCGGTTTGCCATTTTCTTCTCCAGTTTATTTGACAGAGGAGGAAGGAGGCAAGCGGGGTTAAACGACTTGCCCTGTGTCACCCAGCTAGTAAAAATCTGAGGCCGGGTTTGAACTCATGGAAAGGAGCTGTCTTCTCTCTCCTGTATTTGCTATGCCACCTACCTGCCCCTTTCTTCCAGGAGAAAAGCATTTGGTTACCATACAGTACTTATCGAAATATTAAAAATTTCAGTTTTCAGTTCACATTTTATTGCCAAGTCTTTTTTTTTAAGGTTTTTTTTTTTGGCAAGGTAAATGGGGTTAAGTGGCTTGCCCAAGGCCACACAGCTATGTAATGATTTAAGTGTCTGAGACCGGATTTGAACTCTGGTCTTTCTGACTCCAGGGCCGGTGCTCTTTCCACTGTGCCACCTAGCCACCCCTATATTGCCAAGTCTTAAAAACAGTTCACTTGACATATTTAAGATGAATTTTAAAATTAATTTCTGATGTAGAATTTGAAACTATGAACAATCAGAGAATTGAATAGTGGGATTCCCATATTTTAGATGTAAAAGGGGACTAGCTTAGGGCTAGGTGGGTCAGTGGATAGAGCACCAGCCCTGGAGTCAGGAGTACCAGAGTTCAAATCCGGTCTCAGACACTTAATAATCACCTAGCTGTGTGGCCTTGGGCAAGCCACTTAACCCCATTTGCCTTGCAAAAATCTTAAAAGGGGGGGACTAGCTTAAATTAAAACTGATTTAGCATGATTTAATTTTGCATTAATGACCATCTCAATATCAAATGTATAAAAAAGAACCTACTTTACTTTGTGATATATAGCTACCCTTTTACAGATGTGACAGCACTAGACTAAGTTAGGGGACCAGAGTACAAGGTCTAATGCTGATCTAATGTGATCTTGGATAAGTCATTTAACCATGGTGATCACAATGCCTTGTTACCTGTAAATGAAAGAGTTAAAGATGATGCTCTCTAAAGTCTGACATTTCCAGCCCTCACCCTCTAAACATAACAGATTAAAGACTCAGAAAATATTTATATGCTAAATATCTCTGAAGTGGATTTGTTTGAAAATTATTCTGGGAAAAACATTTTCTTTAGGCTGCAAGATCTAGATGGCATGCTTATCAAATTTTGAGAAGATAAAAATCTAGGAGGACTATCCAAAATTGACTTAGGATCTGAAAGAATCCTAACTTATAGTGATGACAGGCAAATTTAATCAGAACTAAATTTCATGAAATAAAATAGAGATTAATGCAAAGTACTAAACTCGGATTAATAATTTTTCAGCTGCACAAACTGTTAAAGATAGGTTGGGGAAACATGGCTAGACAGGGGTTCATATGAAAAAGGCCTCAGGGATTTGAGAGGTATTGCAGTCTGAGGCTACATTGTCTTGTGGCAGCCAGAAAAACTAATGTGATCAGATTCCACTAATAGAAACATATTGTCAAGAAGGAGAAAGTTAAATTGTACTCTGCCTTGGTCAGATCACATCATTTGAGGAATGCTTGAAGCAAACAGAAACTGTTAACCTGGAAAGAGAGGGTGTAATCTCTGTTTTTGGGAGATGGAATAATCTCCTGCTTGGCTTTGGGAAGACCTAGTCAACATAGGAGGAAGTTTCAGGGTTTTGCTTACTATAAAAGAAAAAAACATCCTTTCTAACAAAGTAAAGCTGTCAAAAAATGTAATGGACTGCTTTGGAACATAATGAGTTCTACTTGACCAGCGTGTTGCAGAGGAAATACATGTCTCATTTGAGGAATTCATGTTCCACATGTGGTCTGATAAGAGTAGTTATTAGCTCCAAAATTTAAATTGTTTTTTTTTTGTAAGGCAGTGGGGTTAAGTGGCTTGCCCAAGGCCCCACAGCTAGGTCATTATTAAGTGTCTGAGGCCGGATTTGAACTCAGGTACTCCTGACTCCAGGGCTGTTGCTCTATCCACTGTGCCACCTAGCCACCCCTCCAAAATTTAAATTAGATGAGCTCTATGGTGCCTCTCAACTCCAAAATTCTCTGTTTCTATGACATAAAATTATTGAGGTAGACTTGGAATAAACATAACATTTATTAAGCACCTACTATTTCAAGGCATCGTAAAGGCTTTTGACACCTCTTCCCAGTTCACCTCCCTCTTTTCACACACGAGGAAACAAAGTCAGAAGTTTAAGTGACAGAGAGTAGTAGAAGCAGGTCTGTGGCCTAGCCCTTCTGATTCACAATCCCGTCCTTCCATTCATTCATTCGTGCAATGTTTTTTTCAGGGCAGGAAGAGAAAGTAAATGTGATTTCTTCCTTTATGTTGAAATCGTATTTTCTGCATAGTTTATATATTTTTGTACTAGCATTATACACTGATTTAGTTAATGAGCATACCAGGAACATAATCATGCAAAAATTAAACATTCTTGACCTTGTTTTGAGATGTGTTGTCTTCTATCTATTATTTATTGACTATTTCTCATGAAGTAATACTTCTGCAAGATCAAGGTCTTGGTAAGAAGATAGTCCTTTTCTACATGTCCACAATCATGTAAGATTTTAAATATCAAAAAACTATTTTCCCTTGATGTATATTGTTCTTTCAGCATAGACTGTGACACCTTTACACTCTTTTTGAGAGTTGTAACAGAAATATATACAGAATATCTTTTTGAAAGTTGTAACTGAAAACATATAGATACAGTGTCCCCAAAGTCTTAGTGCAATTTTCCCTGTTTGTGTGTGTGTATGTGTGTGTGTGTGTGTGTGTGTGTGTGTGTGTGTGTGTGTGAGAGAGAGAGAGAGAGAGAGAAAATTGTGTGGAAATGATAATTAAATTCATAGAAATCAATGAAATCATTAAGAGAGGGGGAGAAAAAGGGGCCTGGACAGAGTCTTAGGGGGTGAGAGATTGCCATGGTTTAACACTGGAAATGTTCTAATGAATAAATATAGGACTTTATTCCATTAAAATACTCTATAGAACTTTTTTCCATAAAGTTTATAATACCCATAATTGGCATTTTTATGCACTTTTATGTAATTTATTTTCCCCCCTTTAAATGTATTGTTCCAAAATCAAACTTTTACCAGATATAGCTGCTGATTCTTTAAGTAGTTTATAGATTAATAGTGAAATAAAACCATTATTTTATAAAAGTCTGTGGACTTTATCTTTGAATTAGCATCTGGCATCAAGTGAACCTCTCAAATGTTTGTTGAGTAAACTGAATTATAATTTTATATCTAAACATATACATATACATTCATACACATGTACACATATCTATAAATAAAATTCTAGATGACTAGAGCAGAGTCTGTAGAATCCTAGATGACTAGAGCAGAGTCTGTAGAATCCTAGTATCTTGGGAAGGATTTCAGAGATCATTTAGTGGAATCCTTTTTCCAGAATCTCTGAGGGATAATTGATCATTCAGCCTCAGTGTGAAGACTTGCATTGATAGAAGCACATTTTTTGATGAAGTGGGCCATTCCATTTTGGGACAGCTGTCATTGGTAGGAAGTTCTTCCTTAAGCTTGAAACAAAGACCCATTTCTCTATAACCTTGATGCATTGAACTTTTGATCTATTGGATTTCTGTCATACATAATAAGTCTAAACCCCTTTCTCCCAAGAAGACTTCAGTCACCATTTCCCCGAATTTTCAGAGTTGTTATTCAAGCTCCTCAGGCCTCCTTCACAAGGGGGGTCCAGAGAGCTACTACAAATCACTTTGGTTAATAATGCACTCAAAATCACTGAGTCACAAGTCCCCACCAATATATTGATGTAAGAGCCAACCAGAAGGTAGAGAAGTTCAAAACTAACCACATTCAGTCAAACATAGTAAAATAATTGACAAGAAAGATTCTCCCCTTGTTACTACTATATGCTGCCTGTGGTAGAGGGATTTATAGGATCCCGGCTTGGAGGAACACATCCATAAGGCAATATATAAGGTCAAGGAGCATGTGTGACCAGGGGAGCTCCAGTCTCAAGTTCTGTAGCAATATTGATATTCTCTGGGAGTAAACTTGCCTTGTGTTGGGTATCTCCACCAAGGTGCTTCTGCTTTCTGCTACCACCTGCTGGTCATCAACTGCAATTCAGCTTTTTCCCATAGGAGGAAGTTGTCGGCTTTTTAGCTCGTAGCTCTGTGAGTTAAATTAAGCTCTTTTGTGATATGGGTCCCAAACTGAAACTCTAGCTAGAGAAGCCTTAGACATTTTCAAGTCTGTCTAAAGTCTGTCTAAGGTTCTTTAAGCCTTAATAGCTAAGCTGTGCCCCCAAATTCCTTTTCTTTCTTTTTAAAAATAATATTCTATTTTTCCTCAGTTATAAGTAATTTTAAACATTCATTTAGAAAAATTTTTGAGTTCCAAATTTTCTCCCTCATTAAGATGGTGAAGCAATTTGATATAGGTAATATACGTATAATTACGTAAAACATATTTCCATATTAGTCATATTTTGAAAGAAGAAACAGACCAAATGAAAAACAAACAAAAAATAAAGTGAAAAATAGTATGCTTCTATCTATATTCAGATTCCATCATTCTTTCTCTGGATGTGGATAGAATTTTTCATCATGAGACCTTTGAAATTGTCTTGGATTATTGTATTGCTGAAAAGAGCTAAGTCATTCACATTTATCCTTACAATGTTGCTATTACTGTGTACAATATTTTTCTGGTTCTTCTCACTTTACTTTGCATCAGTTTATATATGTCTTTCCAGATTTTTGTGAAATCAACCTGCTTGTTATTTCTTATAGTACCATAGTATTCCATTACAATCATATACCTTGACCTGTTCAGCCATTCCTTAATTGATGGGCATCCCTTCAATTTTCAATTCTTTGCCACCACAAAAAGAGCTGCTATTTAAATATTTTTATACATATGGGTCTTTTCCCCTTTTTTATGATCTCTTTGGGATAGAGACATAGTAGTGGTATTGCTGAACCAAAAAAGTATGTATAGCTTTGTGGCCCTTTGATCACAGTCTCAAATTGTTCTCCAGAATGTTTGGATCAGTTCATAGTTCTACAAACTGTGCATTAGTATCAGTTTTCCTATATCCTTGCCAACATTTATCATTTTCCTTTCCTGTTATATCAGCCAATCTAATAATTGGTACCTCCAAGTTGTTTCTTTAATCAGTTGTGATTTTGAGCATTTTTTCATATGCCTGAAAATAACTTTGATTTCTAAAAATTGCCAGTTCATACTCTTTGACTATTCATCAAGAAATTAAGAAAAATTGATAAATTAAGCTTTTATCAGAGATATTTATTGTAAAAATTGCATCAACTTTCTGCATTCCTTTTAAACTTGGTTTCATTGATCTTATTTTTGCAAAATCTTTTTAATTGAATATAATTAAAATTATACATTTTTCATCTCATAATTCTGTTTCTCTTTTTTGGTCATAAATTCTTCCTTTCTCCAAAGATCTTACAGGTAAACTATTCCTTTTAGTTTTTGCAAGGCAATGGGGTTGAGATTTGCCCAAGATCACACAGCTAGGTAATTATTAAGTGTCTGAGGCTGGATTTGAACTCAGACCCTCCTGACTCCAGGGCTGGTGCTCTATTCACTGTGCCACCTAGCTGCCTCATAAACTATTCCTAATTTGTTTATGGTATCACCCTTTAAATCACTTATGAACTTTGACCATATCTGGGTAAACCAGATTTCTTTTCACTACTGGCATTCCCCTGCATTATTAGCTTGAATCCCCTCCAACAATTCTGAGTGTTCCACTTAGTAAAACTTCAAAGGAGTTGGGATGAAGAGATTTTTTTCCCCCAACTTCATGATATACCAGGTTCTTATAAAGAACAACTTGGGAGCAAGATTGAAAATGCCTGGGTGAGTCTGGTAATGCTGCCAAACTTTGCCCTACTTCCCCAGCAACCCGAATCACTTACTAAATTATGAAGCACCAGCATGTATGTGGATTACACAATTGTTCTTAAGAAAATTTTATTCTTCCTCCCTCATTGGTGAACTGTACAGCTTACCATGGAACAGATTTGGTGCCTGTTTGGCCATTGTCCTCCAGAATTAGGATTTATGAAAAAAGATCATGTTTTTAGGGGAAATGGCATAGATTTGGAGTCTGAGTACTCCAGTTGGAATTCCACCTTTTTTAATTCCTGTGTCACCACAGTTAACTTGCTTCTCTCAGACCTTTAGGGTCCTCATCTGTAAACAGAGACAGAATAGATGATTTCAGAGCCCTTTTCTACCTTTAAAGCCTATGAAAGCTATATAAATATTCCCTTAAAAAAGATCCTTTTGTGAATTTTTTGTTTCTCTTGTTTTTTTTTGTCATCCTCTCGTTTCACTTTCTTAATACAAGCCTTGTGTGTCTCTTGTTCTGTCAGCTCACTGGTGATGTGGGAGTTTAACAATTCCTCTAACTCCATATCTGAACATCCCTCACCTTAAACTCCATTATTTCTCTTATTGAAGAAACATCCCTCAGATACTGTCCCCACTTTCTCTCCTTCCCCCTCAGCTTTTTGGCTCTTGGCCAATTTCTTAACCTAAGAATGGGAGGGGATAGGTAAATTTGTAGGATTTAAAAATGCTGTCTACTAAAAATAAATTTAGAAAGGAAGGGAAAACAATGTTATGTCAAGACTGTTATATAAAATGTGCTATATATGGTTCTCCTTTATACCATACAATGAATTTATGTTGTATTTTTCAAAGAATTAAAATACAGCAAAAGTATACTGAGTATAATCTTTGACTTACATTTAATCTTTGGTAGTAATGCATGATTTAGATGTTTTGATTTATATTTTAGTTTGGGATTTTAGTGTAATCTTATCTATGAACAGTATTTAGCATACTGGCTGATATACAGTAGCTACTTGCTAAAACATTTGTTCAGCTATATATAGTAGGTCTACAGTTTAGAACCTTAGGACATACAGTGAAAGTATTGGGGTTCTTTCCCTTATGGTTTGTTTACTTTTATTTCTCATTCATATGCATGTATAATGTACCACTGCCTCTCTCCTCAATTATTGTTCTTGTCTCCTAACTGAACTTCCTGCCTTTAGGCTTTTTTCCCCCTCCATCTATTTATTCTTCATACCACTCCCAGATTGATCCCTTATCCTAATCTACCTCTGCAGTTTAGCAATATCAAGTCTAAACTCTTCCAGTGCTTGTTTTTCAAGGACTTTCCTCCATAATCTGGTCTCACCCTCTCTGCTCGCTCGCTCTTTCTTTCTTTCTTTCTTTCTTTCTTTCTTGCTTGCTTGCTTGCTTTCTTTCTTTCTTTCCTTCCTTCCTTCCTTCCTTCCTTCCTTCCTTCCTTCCTTCCTTCCTTCCTTCCTTCCTTCCTTCCTTCCTTCCTTTTTTTTTTTTTGCAAGGCAAATTGGGTTTAAGTGGCTTGCCCAAGGCCACACTGCTAGGTAATTATTAAGTGTCTGAGCACCGGTTTGAACCCAGGTACTACTGACTCCAGGGCCGGTGCTTTATCCACCTAGCCGCCCCTCCCTGCTCTTTCTTAATATTGAAATCTCAGTTTTAGTTAGATCTGTGTCCTTGTGGCTCACTTTATACCTTATTTCTTTCTGCTTTTATATCTTCTTAGCTGGAATTCTTCCTTTGCCTTTGAGCAAATGATTCAGTTAAAGAGCAAGTCGTTATGTTGAGCTGTAGGAAATAGTACTTAATCTATAAGGTTGTTGAGATAGTATATTCTTTTGATTTTTCTAAATTAAATTTTGTTGGAGTTTTTTTATGTCGAAAATCTATTTTTTCTCTCCCACCCTCCTCCACTAGAAAAAAAGAAAACAAGAAAAATGAAACCCTCATAACAAACATGCATAGTCAAACAAAACAAATTCCTACACTAGCCATGTCCAAATGCTTCATTTTGCATCTGAATTTTGTCACTTCTGTCATAAAATGGGTAGCATATTTCATCATCTGTCCTCTAGAATTATAGTTGGTCATTATGTTAATCATAGTTCTTAAGTCCCTCAAATTTGATTGACTATAATGTTGCTATTGTATAAATTATTTTCTTAGTATCATTTCATACAAATCAGTTGAAGAATGACCTTATTCTTATAAATTTGAATCAGTTGCCTGTATATCTTAGAAATGAAACCTTTGTCAGAGAAACTTAATACAAAGACTTCTTTTTTTTCTAAATCAGTTACCCGCTTCCCTTCTTATTTCAACTGCTTTGGTTTTGGTTTTGTAAAAATTTAAATCTTATGTAATCAACTTTACCCATTTTTATCTTCTATGATCTTCTTTTTCACTTTGTTTGGTTCTCAACCCCTCTCCATAGATCTAAAAGGTGATTTCTTCTTCTCTAATTTATTTATGACAACACCCTTTATATTTCATCCATTGACCCATTTGGTACTTATCTTAATATATAGTATGAGATGCTGGTCAAAATCTAATTTCTGTCAGACTGTGCAGTTTTTGTCAACCATATCCCAGTCAATAGGGATTTTAGATTTATCAAACATATGTCATTATATTTATTTGATTCTCTATTGATGAACCACTCTATTTTTTTTTAGATTTTTTTGCAAGGCAATGGGGTTAAGTGACTTGCCCAAGGTCAGACAGCTAGGTAATTAGTAAGTGACTGAGGCCGCACTTGAACTCAGGTCCTCCTGATGCTAGGACCGATACTCTATTCATTGAGCCACCTAGCTGCCCCAATGAGCCACTCTTAACCAATACCAAAAGCTTTTGATGATTACTACATTGTAGTTTTTTTAGGATGTGGTACTGCTAGATGTGGTACTACTCTTTTGTGAGGGTTAAGCTATTGTATCTTGACCTATGTCTTAAACACTACTATTGTAGCTGATACTGATGAATATACATTTGTTTAAATTAAACCTTCCCTACCATTTGTTTTTCCCCAATAAGTCCTTTCTTCTTCCTCCTTCTCTCCCCTTTCCCTAAGACATTTAAAGACAGAGGCTCTCCTGCTCCTTTGGCTTAAACTTAGAGCTATGCAAAACCAGAATAGTGAAACCAAATACTAAAAATGATTAGGAACATTAGAAACATTCACTCATGAATTCTATCCAGGTTGAATTGTGATACTGATCTACTGAATTCCTCATTGAATTAAAAGAAATGTAGATAAGATTCCTGAGTTTTACAAAAGATAAAAGAAAAATATATTTTTATGATTCTTAAGTTAAAATGATAACTCTAGTTTTCATTCTTTTGAAATATACTTGAAGGTTCTTCAAGAGAAATGAATTAATTTGAGAGTGAGAGTATGAAGCCAGAAACAAGTTTGAAATATATTCATTCAGACTATTTTTGGTATAGTTCAGGAAGATATAATGATAAGTTAAACTTTTAGAGGATTTGAATCCTTTTTTGCTTAGAAACATAAGGTTCCTGGCATTTTAGATGGATAAAGACTTCCTGTTCCTATTAGCCCACATTTTGTTTCCTGTTTCTCTTTTTTGGAGTCTAGTCTGTCACTATCATTACTGTGGGTGGTTTCATGGTTATCATTGGTAACATTTTTGACCCTTTTCCTTTACCATTTGAGAGATTGTTTTACTCTAGTGATGTTGGTCTTTATTGAAGTCTGCTTCACTGCAACTTCTACTAATTCCTTCTAGTTCTACCTTCTGGAGCCAAGCAAAGTTAAATCCATGACCTGCTTTGATGAAATTAGTAGTTTTCAGGTCCTATTTTCTTCCTTTTTTGAAAATAATGATAGCATTTGCCTGACTCCATTCCTGTGGTATTTCCATGAACTTTCAAAGATCACTGACAGGGCTTACTAATCACAAAGGACATCTTGTTCTCTTAGGACCATATCACTCTTTTTGTATTCATCCCCTGTACTTACTGTACTTCCTTCCAACTTCTATGAAATTTTTTTAATCAACTGATTGATGAGCTCCGTATGCAGCCCCATCAGTATTTTTTAGACATCTCTCCTTCCCCCCCCCCCATTCGAATCATTTGTGTTTATTTCTTTAGACTTTCATCCTTGAGAGTTTCTCATCCATCTTGGATTGATTTCTCCTATAGAATTTTTAACCCATGAAATCCTATCTTTCCTTTGTCTAGATGCTTTGAAATGCAATCTTTTGCCCCAAAATGTGGCTTGCATGTCAGACTATACTCAACTTTCCTCATCATTTTCCCCTCATGGTCGCTGTCACTTCTTCTTCAGCAGTCAGTTCCTCCTTTTTTATAGAATGGCAGGACCCATTGTTCACTCCAATTTTTGATGAACATAGTTGTCATTAAGACTTTTTTCAGTTTTTCAAGTTTTGGTAGATGTCTGATTCTTGGAGTACCCCATGACTATGAAATCCTGTCTTTGTTGCCAGGTCATCATAAGCCTCTGAGAGTCCCTAGTCTGAAACAAATGTGATAAAATCAAGTAGAAACTGTGTATCATTTAGTCTATATAAGATGCATATTGACTTTATTTTAAAATGTAAAATTTTTGGTGTCTTCTTATACTATTATTTATTTTGTTAAATATTTCCCCATTACATTTTAATCTGCTTTGGACAGCACTCAAGAAGCTACATCTTTGGCACCTCTAAGACTAGAGTATAATCTCAGAACAAATTGCTTCTTTTTTTCCATTAGTCCTTGCCATCCCTTTTAATTAACTTTTTATGGGCTTTCTCTTTCTGTTCCTGTATTTTCTCATAGATATATTTTCAAAATTGTATCACTCCACTATGCCTTAGTGTTTCTGCTATTCCTTTTCAATAAGGTTTATTCCTAGATAGCAATATTTATTCATGAATTTCATCCTATCAAGACTCAGAAACACCTGTGTTTGCCTCCTTTTATGAAGATTTCTTGTTCTTCTGATCTATTATTCAGACTTTATACATTTATTGTTCTTGGCTTTCTTGTTGGAATTTATTTCCTGTATTATCAAGCCTCTACTAATTATTTTTTTATTGTTGTAATAGCTACTGTCTTTGATATCTGATTTGGCAGATGCATGTAGACATTCTTCTTTCAATTTAAATCCCTCTACATTAGATTTTGAAGGGTCCAAACAACTATATTGTTAGCTGTCCTCGATAGGTACATTACATCATCAAGAACTCTCAATGGCTATAAATTGCAGTCCAGAAATCTAAATATCATTCTCAGATAACATTTTTATCAGATCAGTGTTTCTCTTAAGAAGCCCCTGTCTTCACTTGTCAGCAGTGATGAAGACACCATCTGTACCCCTGTGGTCTTTATTTTCTACCCCAGGTTTTTATCATCACTAGGTTCCTTCTGTTGGTATCATTTGTGCCTCCTATTTATAAAATCTGAGGAGGCTTTCTGACTCCTCATTAGATATTTACCTCCAAGAAGATGGCAAGACTTTTAATTTTTCATATCAAATCAGCAAAGGGCAACATTGGTACCCTCTATCCCCAACAAGGAGTTACCACCTCACACTTAATTGTCTTCCTTTTTTTTCCTCTGACAATTGATGGCTAACCTTTATGCTGGTGGCATCTGTGGATCCACATACATCATCATTTCTTGGAACATGAGAAGCTGCTTCTTACTCAGATAATCCAACTCCCTGCTGGTGAGGGGAGAGTCTTATACATCATACATTTAAGTTTAGTGATCCTGCTTTTTATTCTTTTCCTTAAATGATCATCCTCCAACTTACTGGCACATCTTGGCTTTCCCCTTTCCAACTTCAGAGAGATTTAAAGAAAAAAAAAACTTTCTCTTTGAAATACATTTTTCATTCTCTCAAGTAAGGTACCTTACCTAAAACGGCAACCCCATCTCAGCTAGACGGGAAAGAGTTTCTTCCAATCCTTTTAACTGCTCTGAGAGGGAAACCAGTCTGTGTTTTCTATATCTATGGTTGTTTGTTTGTCACTAATGGAAATACAAATGTAGTATGTATACTTATCTCTTAATATCATTACAAAATTTTCTGCCCTTTCCATACAGGTTGTAAGTAAGAGCCCCTGGTTTTGATTTTCCTTAAATTGTAGCTCTCATTGCTCATTTTTGTACCACAGCCCTAGAATGGGGACAACACAGCTGCCCTGGAGCCTTACTTTCATACAAAGCTAACCTAGATATTCTAGGTAAAACCTAGAATAACTCTAGATGTAGACTTCATTTTTTCCCACTAATTGTTACTATTTCTAGCACATAACATAGTCCCTAATATATAATAGACAATGAGTGCATATTGGATTAAGTAGATTATACACATTGAGCAGAGCACAAGTACAAGAATAGTTCTGCCTTCATTTCCAATTTCATATCTACGTGCCTAGTAACATGACCTAGATGGCAAGTGACCATTCAGCCTCTGAGCCTCCTGCAATAGGAAACTTCTCCCCCACATTGAAGGGCAACTCTTGTGCTTTTGAATAACTAATGATTGGAAAGTATTACCTTAGCACATCAAAAACTACTACTTTAAGATTAATGCCTCTGTTTTTTTGGACATGGACAGTGTAGGAGTTATTTTGCTTATAAATGCCTGTTTATTATGAATATTTTTAAAAAGAGGTTTGTTTTCTTTTTTTATTTCTCCCATTGGAGAAGTGGGAGTGAGGAGAGAAAATTGATTTTTGTTCATGGCAAAAAATTTTAATTAACTTTTGAAAAAAATTATTGCTTTGCAACTTTCACCTTTTGCTTCTAAATTTATCTTTTGACATCAAGAAAAACAAGTCTAATTCTTCTTGCAAATGACAATATTTCAGATATTTGAAGACAGTCCTCCTTTCATCTCTCTTCCCTTTCCCTATCTTAAATATTTTCTTCTCCAGGGTAAACATTATTCATTCCTTAAACTGATCCCCATATGGTTTGGCTTCTAGTCCCTTCATAATAACACAAGTTATCAGTGTCAGTGAATCTACCCTAACTTGGACACTATTCTTTTTTAAAAATATAATCTGAGGCATCATTAGATGTTTTTGGCTGCTAAACAACTCTTATTGCATTTGTAGTCTACTAAAATCCCCAGATAACTTATGTCTAGTCATACCTAGTGCTTATAGTTTTTTTTTTGAAAAACCATAAAACTTAATATTTATCCTTATTTAAATGCATTTTATTGGAATTGACCCATTATTCTAGGCTCTAGAGATATTTTAGTATCTCACATTAAAATTCTTTTGCCAATGTTTGCTGTCATTCCTAGCTTTGTGTCATCTGTAGATCTGATAAGTGTGTCATTTATGTTTTTAAACAACGTCATGGTTAAAAATGTTGAAGAAAACCAGGTCAAGGGAATCTGTGGTGCAGCTGACTAAATACCACTCTCCATTTTAACATTGATTCATGAATGGTTACCCTTTGGATTTGAGCATTTAATCAGTTTGGAATCCAACCATTCAACCCATGTCTTTCCCTCTGGTCTATAAATATATTCTGAGAGCCTTTGTCCCATCTCTTTTTGAAATACAATATATAATATCCATGACATCCCCCTCAGTATGACAGTTTGAAAGATATCAGAAAATCTTTGGTAATCATTGACTCTGTCCAATATAGTATCTGTCCTTCCTTTATTCTCAGTTCAATCAAGGAAATAACCAAAGGTGTTCTTGAAATGTAACTTTCACTTAAATGAACACTCTACAACTTCATGCTTTTACACTTGCTCCCCATGACTAGAATCCACCTCCTACCCTCGTTTCCATTAAAAGTCAGTTTCAGCCCCAGGCTCCTAGGAAACCTTTCCTAGTTCTTATTCTCTCCCATCTCCTGGTTTCTTCTCTTCTCTCTCTCTCTCCCCATAATCATATATTCATCCATGTACTTTTTGTCTCCTCTGATAAATTGTAAACTCCTTGAGAACATTTTTTTTATTTTGTTTTTGTGTCCCCAGCACCTGAAAATTTTCTGGCACCTAATAGAGTAGGAATTGGGACTGCATTTTTGATTTCATTGGTATTGGAAATTTCCAACTGAGAAAGCTCCCCTTACCAGTTTGGCTAGATACCTTCCCCTAAACTTAGAGCTGAATTGCCTATAAGACTGAGTGATTTGCCTAGTATCATAAAATCAGTTTGTTTCAGAGGTAGAGCTTGAATCCAGGTCTTCCTGTCTCAGGTCTAGCGCTCTATCCACTTTGCCATGCTGCCTCATAGGCACATAGAAGATGGCTGATAGCAGTTGGTTGACGATTCACTAAACCTTTCCAGGTGTCATTTCATCTGACTTGAGAAAAAAAAAAACCATTCTGACTTTCACATTCTATGATTCCAGAGTCATATTGTCTTGTATTTTGAGTCTGAAGTGACTATTCCCTTCTTTTCAAGTAAAACTATACCCCTTTTCAATCTGTCACTCACTCCAAGTTAGTGATAGGCCAAGATTGCAAACATGATAGTACTGCTAAATTTATCTATCACCAGGAGAGTTTGGCCTCCTTTCTCTTGAGTCTTTGGAGTTAAAACAACACATCCACTAAGAAAATGCCTTTCCCTGTTAACTATGGCTTTTATTCCTTCTCTTTTCTTACTGAGGGACACTGTAGGGCAGACAATTACCTGATAGAATCAGTCCCCAAGCTAGCCTTCACTGACCTCAGAGTATCAAAACAATCCTAACCAGGGATGGTCCTGCAGGGAAAGGTTTTGTTTACTTAATTCTCTATAGGCTTTGGTTACTGCTCTATAGAACATTAAGTCAACATAAAGGGGAAAATCCAGTTCTGGTATAAATCTTTTATGTCAGGTTTTGATTTACAAAAGCCATCAGCTCACTATTTTGAGTAATTGTTCCCCTTCATTTTGATCATTTTAATGTTAATAACTCAACCACTTCAACTGGTTTACTCCCTGCCTAATGTGAACCATGACTGTGAGTGAGTGAATACTCTTCTTTTGAAGCTGAACTGAATTTTTATAAAACATCCAAAGAGTTGGAACTTCAGAGACCAGCTAGTCTAATCCAGACATGAATAAGAATTCTCTTTATAACAGACCCAAAACATGGTCAGTTCTTTGTTGGAGATTTTAAAGAAAATATTTTCTTTGCTCCCTGATAGTAGAAAATAAATTTCTTTTGATGGCAGTGATAATAAAAAGGATCTCTTTTAAGTAACTGGCATTTTAGTGCTGGCTGTGTTTCTGTTAAAAGAAACAATAATTAGTTGCCTGAGGTGGGAAGTTGCATGCAAGAAAAACAGACCAGGAAATACTTCTTTTAGGAGAGTAGATGCAGGACTGTATGACTATATAAGAAATCATCTAATTACAAAGATCTTGAAAATGCCTTTGTCTCATTTTTTTGTTTGTTTGTTTTTTGTTTTTTTGCAAGGCAAATGGGGTTTAAGTGGCTTGCCCAGGGCCACACAGCTAGGTAATTATTGTCTGAGGCCGTATTTGAACTCAGGTACTCCTGACTGCTCTATCTACTGTGCCACCTGGCTGCCCCCATCTCTTTGTCTCTTTTACTCTCTTCCCCTTGACATATGTATTAGAGGCACCATGACCCAGTGGTTAGAGAGCTGGTCTCAGCTAGAAGACCTAGGGTCTGGTCCTCCTACCTGTGACTCTGACTTGTGTTGGAACTCGAGCAAGTCTCTTAACCTCTCAGTGAACCAGTAGTTTTCTAACGTATTTAAGATGCAGAGAAGGTGCTAACCTTTATTGACAGAGGAATTCCTCCCCAGGAACAAATTAAAGAAACCACAGATCCAGGACAAAATATGCTCATGGCAAACCCAGAGCATAGTACCCTACTATATGCTATCATAATTGATGAGAGGGTGGGGGGAGTTGGAGTGTATGAAACCTAAGTGCATGATGACTTCATTCTATTACTATGTTTTTAATCAAGTTAGATTTAGTTCACAGGTCTGCATTAATTAGATCTTTTAAAATTCAGATTCTGTTACCCAGCTTCTAATATTCACAAATTTAATAAACACTCCTAAGTCATTGGCAAAAATGTTGACCAAAACAAAGATTAAGAAACTTTGAAATATCACTAGAAATTTTCCTTCATATGGAATTTGGTTGAATCATTCAGCCATGAAACATTAAGTTCTTAATATGTACCTATAAATATTAAGCACTGGGGATATAAAAAGAGGCAAAAGACACACTTCCTGTCCTCAAGAAACTCATAGTCTATGGGAGGAAACCGTGCCAAAACATGTGGACAAAAAAGCTTACATAGGAAAAATTGGAAATTATCAAAAAGGGGAAGGTCCTGAAATGAAGAGGGATTAAGAAATACTTACTGAAGAAAGTGAGATTTAATTAGGACTTAGATAAAGCCAAAGTGGCCAGATCATTTTAATAAGATTTATTTGTATTTAATTGTTCTCCCAACCAGACTTTAATTGTAGTATCTTTAAGATTAAGTTTCTCTATCTTGTCTACAAGAATATCTGACTGTCAGATAACTTGAATAAATTATAATACGTAAAATATAATCATCCTAATGTTGAATCTATAGTATTTTATTTATCAATCTAGCAACAAGAGGCACTAGTTTGGCCAAACTTTTTTGTGAATCCATGCTGGCTCTCAGTGATCACTCAGTTGAGTTCCAGTAGTCATTTCCAGAGTTGTTCTGGAAACTGACATCAAGCTGACTTCTGTAGACTGTCTCTAATCTGCTTGTTACTGCCCTTTAAAACATTTGAGTGCCATTTGCCCATTTCCAGTCTTTTGGCACCTTTTTTGCTTCTAACACTTATTTAGAGATTGCCAACTACAGTTCAGCATCAAATTTACGCATTTTTTCAGTTTTCTGAAATATAAATTTATATTAGCTAGAGAATTTGAATTCATTTAAAAGAGCTGTTATTGTTTTATTAGCTTCTTGTCTATGTTGGGCTTCAGTTCCCCATGTTTATTCTTTCCTTTCCAGATTGAAGATCATTTTCCTTGGCAGATTAGATGAAAGCAAAACAGGATTTTAAGTAGCTCTGATTTCCCTGTCATCAATTAATCCTTTTTTTTTTAACCATCTGCCCCAAGCAATGGGCCTTTATGTTCCAGGTTTTTCTTGCTTCAAACATACTCCCCCCCCCCAAAAAAAAAGCTCCTTAAATTTTTTTCATCGATATTTCTTTCAAGGTTCAGCTCAGTCATAGCTTTAGTCCTTCTAAAGCTATTCCTGAAGGTCTATATCATTTTTGTATTTGTCTGTTATATATTTGTTATCATATCATGCTCTTTAATTTAGCTTTTTTATGAGAGCAAAAAATGGCAGCTGTGTGACTCAGTGTATTGAGCTCTGAGTCAGAAAGACCTGAATTCAAATTCATCCTCAGGCATTTGCTGGCTATGTGACCCTGGACCAGTCACTTAACCTCTCTGCCTTAATCCACTGGAGAAGGGAATGGTAAACCACTTTAATATCTTTGCCAAGAAAACTCTATGGACAATATTGGTGTTCTATGTCCTATGGAGTCAGGAAGAGTCAAATGCAACTGAACAATGGCAATGTATGGGAAAGAGCAGAATTACTTAGAGAGTATTTGGTAGTTTATTTTTTTCTTGACCTTTTATTAAAATTTTATTTGTTTTCCAATTGTATACAATAGTAGTATCTACCTATCATTTTTTGTAAGGTTTTTGAATTTTACAGTTGTCCCCCCACCCTCCCTTCCTTCCCCCCCCCAGAAGACTGTCTGATAGTCTTTACATTGTTCCCATGCTATACATTGATGTAAATTGAATGTGTTTTAAGAATAAACAGAAGAGTAAATATAACCCCTCCCCCCAAGAAGATGAGAAATCTCAAGAATATATAGAGAAAAAAAATGTACTTGTCTGTGTTCAGATTCCAGTGGCTTTGTCTCTAGGGTGAGTTGCTTTCTTTAGCAAAAGTCCACCAGAGGAGTTGCTTCAATATTTTTCCCACAGTTGCTATTTCTAGCTGAACCTTCACTCTATTCCTCCCCACTCTCATTTATTCTATTCTCTCTCTCCTTTCATCCTGGCCCTGTCCAAAAGTGTGTTGTATCTGAGTACCCTTTCCCTTGATCTTCCCTCTCTTCTATCACCTATTGCCCCCTTCCCTCTCCCCCTCCCCCCATTCCCCCTTATCCTGTCCCTTTCTTCTCATTTTTCTCTAGGGTAAGATAGATTTCCTCACCCTATTAAGTGTGTATGTTATTTCCTCTCTGAGCCATTTCTGATGAGAATGAAGGCTCACTCATTCTTTCCCCCTTTCCACTCCATTGAAAAAGCTTTTTCTTGACTCTTATGTGAAATCTCTCAGCTTCTTCATCTCCTTTCCCTTCCTTCCAGTACTTTCCCTTATCACCCATTGACTCCATCTTTTTACTATATTATACCATTATATTCTGCTCCTTCCTATGTCCTGTCTATATATGCTCCTTCTAATAGCTCTTATAAATGAGAAAGTTCATATGAGTTATCAATATCTTCCTCTCATGCAGGAATACAGTTTAACATCATCTAGTTCCGCATAATTAGTCCCTCTCTTCCACTCCCTCTATGGTTCATCAGAGTCCTGTACTTGGAGATCAAACTCTGTTCAGCTCTGGTTGTTTCAATAGGAAAGTTTGAAAGTCCCCTGTTTCATTGAAAGGCCATCTTTTCTCCTGAAAGAGGATGTTCAGTTTTGCTGGGTAGTTGATTCTTGATTGTAAACCAAGATCTTTTGCCTTTTGGAATATCATATTCCAGTCCCTATAAGCCTTTAATGTAGATGCTGCCAGATCCTGTGTAATCCTGACTATGGAGCCTTGGTAGTTGAATTATTTGTTTCTGGCAGCTTTTAGAATTTTCTCTTTGATTTGGGAGTTTTGGAATTTGGCTATAATATTCCTGGAAATTTTTCTTTTGGGATCTCTTTCAGGAGGTGACCGGTGAATTCTCGTGATTTCTGTTTTATCCTCTGTTTCTAGGATCTCTAGGCAATTTTGCTGTATTATTTCTTGGAAAATGAAGTCAAGGCTCTTCTCCTGATCATGGCTTTCAGATAGCCCAATAATTTTTAAATTATTTCTTCTGGATCTGTTTTTGAGGTTGGTCATTTTTCCAATGAGATATTTCATATTTTCTTCTAATTTTTGGCTTTTTTTGGAAGAGTTTTATATCTTCCTGGTTTCTTGCAAAGTCATCAGCTTCCTTTAGTTTCATTCTGCATTTGAAGGAGTTATTTTCTTCAGAGAGCTTTTTTTTATCTCTTCCAGCTGGCCAATTCTGCTTTTTTAGACATTCTTCTCCTCATTTTCCTTTTGTTTTGCTTTTTTCATTAGGCCTAAACTGGTTTTTTAACATATTATTATTTTAACATATATATTATTTTATTATTATTATTATTATTTTAATATATATTATTTTATTATTATTTTAACATATATATTATTTTAACATATTATTTTCTTCAGTATTTTTTTTATATCTTTCACCAAGCTGTTGATTTGGTTTTCATGATTTTTTTTGCATCGCTGTCATTTCTCCTCCCAATTTTTCCTCCATCTCCCTTAATTGCTTTTCAAAGTCTTTTTTGAGCTCATCCATAGTCTGAGCCCATTTTCTATTTCTCTTGGAGGTTTTGGATACAGAAGCTTCGATTTTGTCATCATCTGAGTATGTGTTTTGATCTTCCATGAGACTAAAGTAATTCTCTATGGTCATATTCTTCTTTTTTTCTGTTGTTTACTCATTTTCTCAGCCCAAGACAGCACTTCCAAAGCTTTGAGTTTTTTTGGGGAGGGGACACTCCACTGGGACCTTTATTCCTCCAAGGTTTTATGATCCTTTGCCTGTGCTTTGATATGTAGATGACCACCTCAGTTTCCTCTGCCCTAGAGCTATAAGGAGGGATCTTGCTTGGCTACTTAGTATGGAAACCCAAACTGCAACCTGGATCTGAGTGTAGGCAAACAGCAGAGTCCTACCCCAAGAGAGAGCAGAGAAATTTCTGCAGTCTTCCCTGACTCCCTTACCATCTCTGGGGGCACAGGCTGCTTTCTCCAGATTCTCTGTATAGATTCTGCGGCCAGTGCTCCTCACTCCACACTCATTCTGGTGTAGCAGAGTTCTCTCACCACCCCTTCAAGCTGTTGTTGGTGATCTCTGGGCTGTGCTGTGGGTTTTTTCCACCACCACTCCGCCCACCTGGTGAAACACACCTTTCCTGAGGAACTTCTAAGTTCTCTTGGATTGGGAAAATGTATCACTCAGTCTTTCTGTGAGTTCTGCCCCTCTAAATTTTGGCTAGAGTTAAAATTTGTTGGCTTTTGGTGTTTTGGGGGAGGAGGAGTTCCTGGGAAATGCTGCCTTCATGTCACCATCTTGACTCCGCCCCCTTGAGTATTTGGTATTTTAGATATTTTTCTTTTCTTCCTTCTAAGGATCTTTTGCAATACTGTCATTAGAATTACATTTTTAAGAACCTCTTCCAGAAATTTCTGTTTTTCTCTGAACTTTGAAAAGATAATTTCATTAGATTTTGAGCTTCCTGAGGGTAGAAGATAGTCTTTTCCTTAATACAGTTGTTTTCATATGGTTAAGCTTGTTAATAAATGCTTGTTAATTTCTCTTCTGCAGTTTAGGGAACATGTCTGATTTTGCTTAGCTTTCTGTTACTCTAAGGGAAAGGTCCAGAGCATATATTTTATCTTTCCTTTTAGCAAATTCAGAGGGTTTTGAGTTCAAAGATACTTTAGCCATCATCTTTTCCAGACTATTTAATTTCATAGTTGTCTCAGTAAAGGTAAGGGAAAGAAGCTTAATATATGAATTAAAGTTCACAGCATGTCTTTCCCAGAGACATACTTTGTCATGGAGTTGCATGCCTGAGTCCATTTTCAGAGGGTCACTTGGGGACTCTACAGAGAAAAATATCTCCTAAGCCTCAGCTGCCAAGAGCGAAGGGAATGATTAGAAAAAAAGAGAAGAAGGGAAAGTGTGACTTTCTTTCCAGTTCAGTGCTTGGAGCAAAAAACTAATCTCCTCTAATAAAATGAGACAAGAATAGAGGAAGGTTCAAAGAATGCTGAATTAATTAATCATAACCCTGACCAGAGTTTATTCTACATAGATCTGGGGAATAAACTCTGAATCAAATTAAGCATTGCTTTTACAATAGTTGAGGTTTCATAAGAGGAGATACCATCTAGCTCAGAGGTTCTTAATTTGGGGTCCAAACTTAGTAGTTCCTCCAATTATTTTGAACTGTTATTCTGAAAAGGGGTGATAGGCTTTTCCAGACTGCCTGAAGGAGACAGGACATGCAAAAAAAGTTAAGCTTCTTTGCTCTGTAATTTAGTCATTATTTAGTCTTATCCCTAAAAATACACTTCTGTTCTTCCATAGAACTTTAGAGAGTGTCTAATTTCCTGATATCATTTTTAAGTGGGTACCTGCTTTGATCTGTTCTATGAAAAACTGATGGGATAAATAACTACTCCAAAGTACTACAACTCATAGTAGGAATCTGATTCACCAAAACACACATATTTATTTCATTTTATTTTGGTTTGAACTTAAATGAACACCAAAATGGAACATTTCCATACACACACACACACACACACACACACACACATGCGTGTGCATGTGTGTGTGTGTGTGTGTGTGTGTGTGTATACAAAGTAGACCAGAAAAAGAATAGGAGTGTAAAATTTTTACTCTTTTACATACAACTTGTTTTAAAAATATATAATATGTGTGTATATGTATATGTTTATATAGATATATACATCTCTTTATATATACATAAATTGGACATATTACTTTCATAGCTGTCCTCATATCTATTTTTTGTGAACTTCTGCACATAAAAAAATGCTTCAGTGACCATTTTTCCTCCTCCTTGTCCTCCTCCTCTTCTTCCTGATTACTAACTCCCCTCATCCCCCCAAAAAGAAAATTATAGTTCTTGTAACAGAGAAGAAAAATCAAGCAAAGCAGATTCCTACATTTGATATATTCAGTCAGTCAGTAAACATTTTATTTGACAAGCTCTGGGAATACAAAGAAAGGAAGAAAAAAAATCCTGTTTTCGAGGAGCTTGCATTCTAATAGAAGAGACAACATACAAAAAACTATATCCAAATAAGATAGGTACAAGATAGATCTGAAATAATTAACAGAGAATTTATACTTCTTTTTTTGTTTTGTTTTGTTTTGTTTTCAGGTTTTTGCAAGGCAATGGGGTTAAGAGACTTGCCCAAGGCCACACAGCTAGGTAATTAAGTGTCTGAAGCTGGATTTGAACTCAGGTCCTCCTGATTCCAAGGCCTGTGCTCTCTGTTCACTGTGCCACCTAGCTGCCCTGAATTTATACTTCTTGTAGCTCAAAAATATGTCACACTGCACCTTGAGTTTTTCACTCCTCTACCAGGAGGGAAGTTAATGACTTCACCATTGGTTCTCCAGTCATAGTCACTGAATTGAGTTTAGTTCCCAAGTCTTTCAAAATTGTTTGTAACTTATAATGTTATTTTATGAGTTATTCTGATTCTGCTCAATGCACCTTTCATCAATTCATACAGGTCTTCCCAGTTTCTCTGAAACTGTTCCTTTTATCATTTCTTGGACATAACAATTATCTTGAAGAAGAAAAAAATTCATTTTAAATTAGTAAGGCATTATTTTCTCTTTCTTACTTCCTCTTTCCATGGGGGTAAAATGACAATAATAAAATCTTTATAAGAAATTTGCATATTGGGGCAGCTAGGTGGCTAGAGCACCAGCCTTGGAGTCAGGAAGTTCCGAGTTTAAATTTGACCTCAGACACTTAATAATTAACTAGCTGTGTGACCTTGGGCAAGTCTCTTAACCCTATTGCCCTGCCTCCGCCCCCCAAAAATATGCCCAGTCAGAATCACAAGTGATCTGAGTTCTTAAGTCTTTTTAAATTGTTTTTAAAATGTTATGCTTGTATAAGTAATTCAATTGGTTCTGCTCACTTCTTCTGCATCAATTCTTACAAATCTTTCCAAGTTTCTCTGAAGCACATTCTTTTCTTTTTTTTCTGTCTTTACTATGTAGCATTTTATATAAATTATCCTTACAATAAACTTCTGAGGTGGGTGGTATGAATATCCCTCCATTTTACAGATAAGGAAACTGAGACCTAGAGTGGTTATGTGATTTGTTCACTGTCATCACACATAACACACAAATTACGCTAGATGTCTGGTTAAGTATTCTGACTCAAATCCTGGGATGTTCCCATTGTTCCTTCAACCAGACAGCCATTGATTTCTAATAAACTACTCAGGGCTATATATGATGAAAGTTATTAGGAACTCAGAAACAATATAATAGTAGGATAATTAATCATTGAAGCATGTAAATTTTAGGAATTTTAAGCTTCCAAACCTACCATTAATTCACAGTATTTTTAATCTATGTGATGATAGACCCCACCCTTCCTGTGATGTTACATTCTATTTGCACCACTCTTTATCAGTCGTAAATCACGAATGATCTACTCTGATGCTTTTTTCATGGTATCCTTACATCATTTCTTATAATACAATAATATTCCATTATATTCATATGCCATCATTTGTTCAATTAGTCCCCAACTGATGGGACACTCCCCTAGTTTCCAGTTCTTTGTCATCAGGAAAAGAATTGCTATAAATATTTTTGTACACATGGGTCCTATTTACTTGATGTCTTTGAGATATATAGTAGTGTTATTAGCTTGTACAGTGTGCCCAATTTATTGATGTGGGGGCATTGTGCCAATTTGCTTGTACCAATGATGACCAACTCCAAACCAATGGTGAATCAGTGTTCCCATTAGATAAATAGTTCCTTCGTCAAAGAACTTATAATCTTCTGGGGGGTTACAATATGTAAAAAGACATATAAATGCAGGATAAGTTAGGAGTAGAGAGGGAGAGAATAATAACAACTAAAGGGAATCAATAAACTCCAGAAGAGAAAAGCACATGAACTATCTTTTTTGAAAATATATTTTTATAGATATATTTAGTTTTAACAAACATTTGCAGATTATTCCTGCCTTATGAGAGATCTTTTGCCCTGAACTAAAACAGTTCAGTAAAATGAGCAATACAATGATCTCATCTAAAAGTATACAAAATTTTTCTTATCTATAGGTTTACCCTCTCCTTCCCATATACATTTCTTTATTAAAATAAATTAACAGAAATTGGTTTTCTTTAAAAAAATAAAATAAATTTCTAGTAATATCTATCTTTCTTTTTTCTTTTTTCTTTTTTTATTTAATGTTTATTCTCATTTTGTACGAATAATTTTTTACATTAATAAAATATTCTTGTTTAAGAGTAAATAAAATACCCCTTCCCCCCATAAATATGGACTTGCTTGAGCAATAAAGTAAAGGGGAGAGAAAAAATTAAAATTAAAAAAAATAATAGTAATAATTGTAGGTATGGCCAGGTGGCACAATGGATGGAGCACCAGCCCTGGAGCCACGAGCACCCAAGCCCACATCTGGCCCCGTACACCCAACAATCACCCAGCCGTGTGAAATGCAAGCCACCTGAACCCCACTGCCCTGCAAAAACCAAAAAAAAAGAAAGAAAAAAAGACCCAAATAAAATAAAATAGTAATAATAGTAGGTGTGGCTGGGTGGCAGACAGAGCATTGGCCCTTGAGCCAGGAGCACCTGGGTCCAAATCCGGCCTCAGACACCCAACAATCACCCTGCTATGGGGCCCCAGGCAGGCCACCCAGTCCCATTTGCCCTGCACCCCCCCCAAAATAAAAATCATAAAAAATGTGCTTGAGTCTTTGTTCCAACACCAATACCTCTGTCATGGGTGGATCACATTCTTTATAAGTCCATGGCAAAAGTTACTTCCATATTTTTCCACCATTGCCATTGCTGATCGCAACTCCCTCCTTTCATATTTCTCCACTACTTAGTAATATGTATCAAGCAAAGTAAATTCCCTCAGTAACTGTGTACAGAAATATGTCTGTCTCATTCTGCATCCTGATATATAACATGTTTCATCATCAGCCCTTTGGCAAAGGCTAGGAACCAGGAGTAATGAATTGTAGAGCTTAGTTGCCTGAAAGATAGCATGAAGAAGAGTAATACTTAGTAAGCCTGGAAAGGTAAACTGGAACAAAATCAAATCAGTCCTAAGAGCCAGGCATGTATGTATGTATGCATGTATAGAAAGCTTTAAAGTCAAATTAAGAGTCCACTATGTACCAAGCATTGTATTTTAAAGGCTTTAGAGGCTAGGCATGGTGTCACATTCCTGCATTCCATGTTCCTGCTTTTGGGGAGACTGAGAATAATGGATTTCTCGAGTTCAGGAGTTCTAAGCTACAGTTGCTAAGCCAATCAGATCAGCATCAGGAGTTCACCACATTACCTAAGGAGGGACCAACTGACTCAGTTCAGGAAAGGAGAATATTAAAGCTTCTCTGCTGATCAGTATTGAGAGCTGACCTGTAAGTGACTATTGCCATTCCAGCCTGGGTAAGATGAAAAGACCTAGTTTCCCAAAGAACTAAAATCTTTAAATGTCAAACTAAGGAGTTTATGTTTTTATTGAAGTTTCTTGTTCAATCCATTTCACATTCTTACTGAAAAAAAAACCCCTCTTCTGATCATCTAGCAATCTATCTCTTATACAATGGAGACCAGCTAATACCTATGGGGTTCAGCCTTTCCCTGGATATAAGTACTGACCTATAGTTGTAGCATTCTGAAGTTGATTATCTTGGAATCAGGAAAGCCGGGATAAATCCTAACTTTAAGACCTGAGAAGCTGGGTGGCACAGGAGATACAGTGCTGGAGTTAGGAAGACTTTGAGTTCAAATCCTTTCTTAGATTCTTGTTAGCTGTGTAACTCTAGGCAAGTTATAAAAAAAAAAATAGCTGCCTGCCTCAGTTTCCTTATCTGTAAAATAGAAATAATAATAATAACACTTACCTACCAGGTTTGTTATAAAGAACAAATGAAATCTTATTGGTAAAATTCTTTTAAAGTGCTATGAAAATAGTTGTTATTGTTATTATTACTGCATGTCAATAAACAAATCACTTAAGCTCCTGTCTTTTTTTTTTTATTGTAAAATGATATGTACCTCACAAGGTCTTGTGAGGCTTAAATGAAATTACATGTGAAATGCTCTGGGAACAACTTTTACTGGAAGGCACATCCAACCTGAGAAGTCCTCACCTCATCTCCAGCCCAGTATGCTATACACAGTACTACTTAAGCATGCTGTTATAACAACAGGAGTGAGACCCTTTTTACTAGGTACCCATTTTGCTGAAAAATACCTATTTGTCTTTTTCTTCCTCATGATCCTTCTTAATTATTCCCCTTTAGTATTTTTAAATATTTTAAGTCACATTTTTTATGTATCAGAATTATTTGTTCCAGGAGAGGTTTGGAAATTCAGTATTTGTACAATACTTTTGGGAGATAGAGAGCTATTGAGGGAGGCATCAGAACAATGGCCTGCAGTATATAGTCATGCCTCCAGACGCATATAATTTGTCTTCTGGTTTGCTGAAAAGGAAGTATTGTGGGTGTAGTATAAATCTGGTGTCCAGAGGAAATGAGATGATAGTCCCACTGTACTTTGAGCTCGATGGCTTACATATGCAACAATCTCCAGTTCTGGATACCATGTTTTAGCAGTGATAGTCACAAGCTGAAGCATGTCCAAAGGAGGGTAACCAGAATGATGTAAGGATTCAAAATCGTGTCATATGAGAATCAATTAAAGGAACTTGGACTGGGGAGGGGCATAAAGGGGAGGGAGAGGGTTGGCACAGAGGGTAAGAGGTAGAAGGAGATTTCACATCTCAAAACCCTTACATTACCTGTCCAGCCTTTTCTCCTAACACTTGCCCAAATTAATCCTCTCTTCTCAGGGCAGCTAGGTGGCACAGTGGATAAAGTACCAGCCCTGGAGTCAGGAGTACCTGAGTTCAAACCTAGCCTTAGACACTTAATAATTGCCTGTGTGACCTTGGGCAAGTCATTTGACCTCATTGCCTTAAATAAATGAATAAAATTTTTTAAAAGATCCTCTCTTCTCACGAACTGCCTGAGGACATGACCATCTTATTCTTGCTTCTGCAATTTTGCTGGTTTTTCTCTCATGCCTCCATTCTTGTAAAGCCTTTCCTATTTCCCTCCATCTAATTCTGATCATCTTTAGTTTATGTCTTCCAAGAAATCTCTGATATTTCTCTTTCCTAATATTCCCACAATTTGACAGTTAACTAAAATAATATTAATGAGATTAGTTCCTTGAGGGTAAAGACTATTTCATTTTTATCTGTCATGCAGAGTGCCTGCCAATGAATGCTTGTTGAATGACTATATATGTCTAGCTATAGAAACTTTAAATTTTCTAAAACATGTGATATGTTCTTTCATTGGAACTTCATGATACTCTTATGAGGTAGGTTTTTCACAGGTTTTATCCTCCTGATTTTACAACCAAGACACAAGGGAATTAAGTTACTTGGTCATGCATACAACTAGCAAACAATAGAGGTAAAATTTAAGCAGCTTTCCTGAAAGCAGCTCGAGCATTGACATACTTATTTTGTCTTGTGTTGTTCTCTAATTGTTTCATCATGTCACCCAAATAAGATTTAAACGGCACTGAGATTCAAGATTATGCTGTATGCTTTTGATATCTCACAGAATACATAGTACATGCTCAGTTAATACTTGTGTTGAGGTGAAAGTGAATTAGAGATTTTGATGCTTGGAATGATTGTCTTAAGGATTAGTTTGTATCTGGAAACCATTTTATTACAAATATTGCTTCAAAGCCTTTTGGTTTCTAAGTAGCAGTCTAAAGGACAAGTGTTGAAAGTAGTTTATTCTTAGAGGAAGTGAACCACAAATATAATCTCTTTGGAGGGAGTATTCTCAGAGTGATGCTTCTTTGCATATATGAAAAATAGGTTTCCTGCTGCTGCAGTTATTTTAACAGTCTGAGTAAACCATATTAAAGCCATTTGCATTTGATAGGTCCTAACTCTTGCATGAGCTCCTAAGTAGCTTTTGTCAAGACCTTAATAGAATGATGATCTCTGACATGCATGATCTCTGTGGCTTACCACATGATTGTGATCTCTGAACTCTGGTGATCTCTATTGATTTGTGCAGATCAGAGAATAGAAATTGAAGCAGCTTCCAATAGAATCATCTGGGAACTAACAGACCCTATTTTACTTGACCTACTTTTGATTTGACCTTGATTTTCTAGTGAAACGTTATTAACATGCCCCTGATTAAGTCAATAGTGTAACAAACCAGGGTTTTTTCCAACACACAACAAAGATGTGCAGTGGGAATTTTTAGGATTTTATTGCTCCTGCTTTTTAACTACATTAGGAGGAAAGAGTCTCATCTAAATAAAGTGAAGCAATTATTGAGCATGGATAGGACATTGGGCAAAGACAGCATGCTTTCATTCCTTTCTAGATGGAAGCTTAATCAGGAAATGGCCTAGATGGCATTCTTTCAAGTAGGTCCTTGAAGTATCTTGGCAACAGTCTCAGGGTCATAATTGGAAGAATTTGGCTCTGTTTGTCTGTGGGTGTTTACAGTGTGTTATAGGGCACTGTTTCTTTTATTTATAGAATGTTATAAGGAACAAGCAGCTGAAGGCTGAAAAGTCACTAAATGTGGATTTATTTGAAGCAGATTTCATTTTAAAAAGTGCCAGAATAAAAACAGTTATAATAAAAATATATTATGGCAGACCTTGACATCTATAACTATAGGGTTGCCAGCATCTGTTGGAACCAAATTTTAAGGGCTTTATAAATCAACTCTTGTTCAGGCGATGAATTGGAATTTGAGTCCTTTTCATTTGGAGAGAGGTATTTTTGTTTTTAAGTGAATAATTGTTTGCCTAAAAAAAAGTATACTTCCTAATTTAGGGAGGTTGAGGTTCTGGTCATGGTGGTCCTTAAAGGCTTTAGTAGCTATGGAGGAAAAATTCTGGAAGTTCTACCCACCCAGAAAAGCTAATTGGCCAGTAGGAAGTACCAGCATTGACTATCATTTCTTCTCTTAAGTCTTCTGTTCCCAAAGCTAAACATGCCCAGTTTCTTCAGAAAATCCTTTTTTGGCACAATTATAAAACCTTCCTTGGTTCCCTTTCTCTAGCTTATTGTGAACTTCCTAAAATTTGATACCTAGAAGTAAACATAGCATTCTAGCTCTGCTCTGCTCTGCCTAGAGCAGTGTATAAGGCCGATACATTCCTGATGGCATTATTATCATTATCATCATTTTCCTGGTTTTAAATGTTATATTTGCTTCAACCTAATATTCTAGATTTTGAAATCTTATTTTGTAATTAATGTGTTGATCATTTGAAAATTTAGTAAACATGCCAAATATGCCTTTATCCATATACCCAACCATCCCTTTAAAATTATAGAGTTTTTCTAAATTTTGATGATATGATTTAGAATTTTTCTTAGGATTTGAAGTCTTGCTCATTGTCCTGTTGTCTATAGACTCTGTTCTCTTCTTAGCATGGCTCCATGGATAGTCAACTATTATATTTTGTTTATTTTGTTTATTTTGTTTTTGCAAGGCAGTGACTTGCCCAAAGTAATTATTAAATGTCTGAGGCTGGATTTGAACTTAGGTCCTCCTGACTACAGGGCCAGTGCTCTATCCACTGTGCCACCTAGCTGCCACAACTATTAGATTTGATGTCAGAAAATCTCTTTGAATCCTATCTCAGCCACTTACAGCCTGGTAACCTCGGGCAAATCATTTAAATCCATTTGTGCTTCAGGTTTCCTAGCTGTAAATTGAGGGTGAATGACCAGGCAATTTCTAAGACCCCTTCTAATTCTAAATCTATAATCCTGTTGTCATTTTTTTGAAAATCAGAACTTATCCTTTTTAGTTGTCCATTTTCCATAGTCTGTCAGTGAACCCTGATAGCAATTCCATCATCACATCTCTTAGCTTCAGGACTTCACGTTTTATTTTTTTCTGAATCTGGTGACTTGAGGGCAGTTAGTACTCCTTTCTTGCAACCACCTTACTCGTCTTGATTTCCAGCAATCTACTACTAGTCATTTATGGATTATTCTCCTTGATTAAGAAAACAGAAATAAACTAAGAGTTGAGTGTCAGCTTATCTCTGAGAGAACAGCCAATGGTGCATGCTGTTTTCACTGTGCTTTTGTAGTCACCCGTTGAGGTTTGCTTGAAAGTTGATGTCATCTTTAATTGTCATGTGGGAAGTGTTCCACAAACATCAGTAGTTTTCTAGCACTGGACAGCAGCTTCCTATAAACCTTGACTGATAAATGGTACAATGGAAACTTGTAATGAACTACTAATGTTTGTCAATTCAGTGCACACTGTTTGTAGACTATTCTGAACCTTCACTATCTTAGTGTACCTGCAGATGCTTCGGGCAGCAGCTTACAGGCTCATTAGCCATATCCAGATTCTGAGAATGGATATACATTTTTTTTTATCCTGCTTCTGTTTTTGGAATATGCCCACCAGTTCTTTACTCCTGCTTTGTTTTGTGGAGTCCTCCTCTGATCTTTTGTAGTTATGTGAAAAAAGAAGTTGATTGCACTCTTAAGCCATTTATTGTGTGTGGACTTGACATATAAAGGAGAATTTGCCGTCATTCTTTTAGGGGTGCCTAGCTAGTATTTTAGAAATCTGGAAAATATGCAATCAACTTCATTTTTTATTCACCAAATATGTCACTTTGTACCCTGTTGTTATCTTTATAATAAAGATAATGAATGAGACTTTATATTATTTAGAGTCAGAAGGGATCTAAACATTGCCCTGATCTCTCTCTCTCTCTCTCTCCCCATCCCTCTCCCTTCCCTTTTTCAAACTGATAAGGTCTATAATAGATTGTAAAATTAGGTGACTCACCCTTGGTCAAATACTTAATCAGGTATAAGAGTTGGGCCTTGAACCCAATCCTCATGAGTCCAAGACTCATGTTCTTTTGATTATATTTGCAAAGTTTCTGTCTCCATTCCATGTACAGAATTACAGTCTTAGGGTTGAAAAGGAAATCATTTAGTATTATCTGTATTTGAACAGAATTTACTTCTCCAAAAGCCTTAAGTGAGGAGGAAGCCAATTTCTCTAGCAGTTGTTCATTTCATTTTTGAGCAACTATTTATTAGGAAGGTTTTCTGCCTCTACCACTAAAAAAAAGACTGAATGGTGAAAAATGTTCAGGGGCATTAAATTTGAGACCTTCTTCTACTTTGGCAACAAACCAGTAATCAGTACTCAGATTTAGAACTGGAAAGGACTTTAGAGGCTATCTGGTCTAACCTCATTTCACAGACAGGAAAACTGAAGCTTGTAGAGGTTAGGTAATCTGTCCACAACTGCAGAGGTCAAGGCTAGTGTCCATATCTACAGTGCCACAAGGTCACACCACTTCTTAAAATGAAATATTTTGCCAGAACAGGGCCATGAACCCTGAACCTCTAATTAAAAGTCTAATACTATAATATCAGAATGATAACTTAACTCCTTGATACTAGTCATTGAATGAATTTCAAATCTACCTAATGTAGTTCACATTTACTCATTTTGCCTATTAAGATTACATGAAAGATTTTTGTCAAACGATTTGCTAAAATCTATGGTATTCACTTTTTTCATCCTTCTGTTGGAGAGCAAAGAGAAGGAAGAAAGGGAGAAAGACACTACATGCCACACACACATACAGAGAGATATGCAGTAGAGACATGGTGGCATGCCCACCAGAAGCAGCCCATCATCTTCTCAAACAAGCAGCAGTTGGGGAATACAGTCAAAGAGAAACTATCAAGAAATGCTAAAATTACATTAGGCTTATCTTCAGGTCCTTCAAGAAGGCCCTCAAGAGCACCTCTACCTGCAAGAAGTATCTCTTCACCAGGAATAGCACTAATACAAAAGGCTCTTGTCCTGTATTTTGACCCAAATGAAGATTATAAACACAGTTGTTATCTCTATAATAGACTACCTTTGTTATGTATTCAAATAGCCAATTCTAGAAGTGAATGTATGTCTACCACTTAGCAAGATTATGAGATTGTGTGTTGAAAGTCACCAAAACATCCTGGGTCAAAAAGTAACTCCAGAAGTTCAGAACATTTCCCCAGCTGAGGCAAACACTAATGGCACAGACAGTATGTAGTCTGATCTGACAATGAAAGTGTTTTTCCATTCAATAAATAATACATAATCTATGAGATTCTCCTGATCTGCCACTCTAATGATCCTGCCCAAAAAAGTATGGGAGTAGGGAAATGAAGTTACGTAGAATGTTCTTGATCCATTCACGTTGACTTGGAATGATCACTTCTCTCCCAAAAAGCCTTCTAAGACTATCTTGTCAGAAATCAAAGTCACACTGATGAGCCTCTAATTTGATATTTCTCTTTTAGGAATTTGAGATGATAGCCTCCTCTCTTCATTGTTCTTCCTGAGTTTTTGAGAAAAAGATGAAGATTACCAGCAATCCTGTCTGTCAATTCCTTTAGTATACTGGAATGTCTTTCATCTAGACCTGATGACTTGATCTCTTCAGGAACAGCCAGGTATTTTCACCTTATTATATTGATTTTCAGATCCATGATGATCATTTTGGTTTTATGCTTCCTAGAAATTCAAGAAAATTATTTTCCTTGGTAGAAAAAATTAAAACAAAATGAATGGTTTTGCTATTTCTCTGTTATCTATTATTATCTCATCTACTCTGAAACTCAGCCTAACTCTTCATTAAGTGTTTTCTTATCCTCAACATGGCTTAAAAATAAACAAAAACAAATCCAACATCCTATTTTATTCTTACATTTGTTGCCAGCTTTGGTATATTTTGAACTTTAACATTCTTGATATGTTGCTATTTTTATACTGTTGTGATAGTTTTTTAATCCAGTTAGTCAATCAACAAAAATTTATTTTTTACCATGTCAAGGCAAGGAATACAAATATAAGTAGAAAGAAAGTTACTTCCTGACCTTAAGGAGTTTACATTCTTTGGGGTAAAGACAGTGCATAAATAGAAACTGAAAAGGGGAGGGAGGGAATGACAAAGAAATCTGAGATTGATAGTTTAGTAGAAGTCCATAGTACTGTCAGAAGAGGAATGAAGTATGGCACGCCTCTGCACCCTCCTTAAATGGAGGTTCTGGGAGAAGCTTTGGAATCAGAGGGAGGGGTCACAGGGGCAGAAAATACTTCTAATGTGTTTTTTTTAATGTTAGGCTTATGAATAAAGAAGCACTGTTATGACAGATGATATCCTGAAAGATGCCTTAAGCCTTCATTTCCATATCTGTTCACATCTTTTTTAAAAAATCCAAGTTGATCTTTCTACCACAGAGTCGAAAGTTCTGTTGATCTCTTAGTTTCAAATTGAAGTTAGCTTATGATTTCCTCATGTATCCACATCAGTCTCTTTATTTGAAGTGTACTCTTTTGCTTCTTTCTAGAAAGAGTAATTTGGGTTTGTGTTGTTCAGTTAAATTTTTGAAAGCATCCTTTCCCTCTTCAACTGACTTGTATCTTAGAAGCAGTCTTCTAGAATTTTATTCCTTCTGAACTCTTTAGAGTCCACTCTCTTTCAAAATCCAGACACCTTTTCTTTCCTTTCCACCATGAACTCTAGGATGCAATAATTTTTTGCCTTGCAAAATTCTCATCATTTCTACTTTGGTAAGTGTTTCCTCCCTATTGGTTGAAAAACAGAATCTCAGAGTTGGAAGTATCAGAATTGGATCCTGAATAGCAATTCCTCTCACGGCTTCCTCTCCTTTTCAAAGAATGAAATTATCATTAAAGCAAGGCAGGAATTTCAGCTGTTTTGCCCTTAGCTATGAGAGTGCTTTAGCAGATGTCTAGTTAACTAAACTTTGCCATCACTGTTGTATCCTGCCTCTTGTGTTTGGTTTATGATCTGTTTCCTGAATTTTCACATCTGGTCTTATTTCATAATGAGCTTTTTATATCTTGTCTCTTCTCTTCCATCTTCACAACCTTAGTCCAAGCCTTCTGTCTGAACTTTGACCAGTCATTCTCTTGACCTCTAATTTCTAGGACCATTGTTTTGTTGTTGCCTTGACTATTCCTTTCCATCCTCAATATCAGTCAGTCAAAAAACACTTATTAAACTCCTACTTTTGTACATTCTTCCTTCCTAAATGACTTCAAAAACCTTCATAAGTCATTTGTAATATTCTCCAGACCATCTTTCTCCCAGTCTTTTCAGTAACTTATTCTATGCTTCTTTCAACCCTCACAAACTTTACTTCCATAATAACAATAGCAAAAACATAATTAGCATTTGGATAGTGCTTTAAGGTTTGTAAAACATTGTATATCTGTTCCCTTGTTTGATTTGCATAGCAAACCCAAGAAGTAGGTGCTATTATTATTCTGATTTTACATATGAGAAAACTGAGACAGAGATTGTGACTTGCACAGGGTATCTGAGGCTGGATTTAAATTGAAGTCATTCTGACTTTCAAGTCCAGTATTCTGATCCCCTTTGTGCCACCTAACTGCATTAAGAAAATCATATTTCTTCTGTGAGTATTAGCTTAGCAATTTTGCTATATAGCTCTGTGGCAAAAAAAAACCCCAACAACAAACATTTTATCAGTAATTAAGATGAGGACATATATTTCATTTTTAGCAGCTGGCATGAAGCTATGATATTTATTGAGGTGTTTCACAGTCAGAATTCAAAATTATTTCAGTTGAGTAGAATGATAGTTGTAAAGTAGTAAGAGGAAATTTCCCCAGGATAAATCTAAAGTCCTACACTTGTATTTCAGGTTTTTTTGAGGATTTTTTCAAGTCTAAGTATAAGATGGGTAAACCTGGCTAGAAAACCACAAATTAAGATCCAGAAGCTTAATGAATATTAAGCTTAAAGAAGAGTCAACAGTATGATGTAGTGGCTACAAATACCAATACAGTCTTGTTCTAGTCACTGTGTTTCTGTTAATGAAGCCCAATTCTCCCTTATTTTGAGGTTTTCTTGGGAAGATTGGATGACCAATGACCAGGGTTAGATATGGAATAGAGAGCTGTGATCAGGTACTTATAGATAGAGCTTCAGAGGTTTCTTCCAGTTAAGATTCTCTGTCAGCTCCACCTTTGTCTGCCCTGGTCAGTCCATATCCAGATATTATGTTCAATTAATGAAATTATGTCTCATTTGAATATGGAATGGTAGGTAACCTGAAAGGTTTGAGATTCATAACTGAGCTTATATCTCATTATCTTGAAGTGCTCTCCACTCTGCCACTCTAGCTGATTTAGCACCACTCCTTACATAGGTACAGGGATCCCACCATTAAGAAGAGAATCCCATACTGATGGGCTTTGGGACTGGGCAGTTAGGTGGTGCAGTGGATAGAGCACTGGCCTTGGAATCAGGAGGACAGGAGTTTGACTTGTAAGATCAAATGGAGTAACATACGGAAAACCTTAAAGCATATGTATATGTAAACTATCATTGGATTAAAGAGCCCTGTGACCATAGAATGTTCTAGTGATCTGAATTGGTATTCATCACTTTACCCTGTTAGATGTTTGGCAAAGAGAATGGATTGATTCTCTTTGACTTCCCTTCATTTTTTAAAAAAAAGTAAAGATTCTCAAATATATCTGTAACATTGCTTTATTTTAGGCATTTGGTGTTTTGGTTCTTAAATTCCCAAACCTAGATAGGCACATTTAGTTCCCTTTCATGTTTGCCCAGAAATTAAGATAAGGTAGATTGACTGAGTTTTGAAAATCATAAGGTTTAACTTGGTCCTAGCAACCAATCAGAGCCTAGTTCGCTTGATTGAATGCGCAAAGTATGGGTCTCAGAGACATGGATCTGGCAAGCTTAAGTCTTTTGAGGGGGTGTTTTGGGCAGTGTTCACTGTGTGCTGACTAATATATGCCATAAGTGTTGGCATGTGGAGTGGAGATCGTTTGGAAGATTCCAGCGCCTATGCTTTTGCTGCCTTTTTTTGGTATCACCTGCAGGGTTTAAAATTAAGCTGTTGTTGTTGTTGTTGTTGTTGTTGTTACAATCAATACCTCATTATTTTGAAAGTTATTGTTTTTTTCAAATAACAATAATTTGCTTGTTCTATCATATAGAAAAGCCTCGTACCCACTTCTGCTTCCCTCCATGTGCGGATTAGTGATTCATGGTTTGAATATCATCCACATTGTTGCCACCAATCCCACATTCTTTCCTTGTACAGGGTGATAAACACTTTATTGTGACAACTAAATTTCATATAGTAGGTTATTTGCGTGTGAGAGACAGCTGTTTCATTCTCATTGTGTGACTGAAAGAGAGGTGGAATATATATTTCTAACCTGGTTTCCCTCCACCCTTCTCCAAAGGAGATCTTAATTCCTGCCAAGAGAGGAAGCAGGAAATGGAGAACATAAGAAACTTGGCCACTCTATTCTCAGAAAGAGGGAGTACTAGGCTATAATTATAACTGTTGGCTCCCTTAAATATTATTGGTCTAAGTGATGTGATTTTCAGGTTTACACTAACTTCTGATCACTCTATGATTAATAGGGGAAGCAGGATCCCAATTTTATATCCAAGGCTTAACTACTTCCCAAATATCAGTTCTACAATCAACATGTACATATAACCATTATCAAAGAAATTCATGAAACTAATGCAATAGCAAAATAGAAATCAGAGAGAGTATACATAGGAAAATAAATAAGACAATACAGAATGAAAGCTCTCTCCCATTGGGAGCAAGGTAACTCAGCTCAACTGAGAGAGGTCCCAAGATCTCTTCCAAAGGTATGTTCCCAGAAGTCTAATGTAGTAAGCTGAGATGGGGACATCATAGAGATTGCCAGCTGCTCTCATTTCAGTTTCTTCCTGGAGTCTTTTACTTAAGCAACCTGGAGTGATTTTTTTTTCAATTCAAGCCAAGAAATGCCAAAAGTTTAAAGACACAGAGCTCAAAGACTTTGAAAAGACTAATCTACTGCCTTTAATGTTAGCATATGGAGTTGAGATTGTTTTGAAGATTCCAGTGCTGTCCTTGTTCTGACTTCTTTTGTGTCATTTGAAGCCCACAGGGTTAAAAAAAAAGGTATTATTATTATTATTATTATTATTATTATTATTATTATTATTATTATTACAATCAATAATCTTATTATCTTGAAGTTCTCTCCACTCTGCCACTCTTGCTGATTTAGCACCACTCCTTACATAGGTACAGGGATCCCACCATTAAGAAGAGAATCCCATACGGATGGGCTTTGGGACTGGGCAGCTAGGTGGTGCAGTAGATAGAGCACTGGCCTTGGAGTCAGGAGGATAGGAGTTCAAATCCAGCCACAAACACTTGATACTAACTCTGTGACTTTGGGCAAGTCACTTAACCTTGATTGCCTCACCTCCAGAGCATCACCACTGGACCTAGATGATTTGGGATGAGAAAGTGAAGCTGATGACTTAGCATAGTACCTCCTCATTCAATTCCAATTCATGTGCTTGTGGCATCACCTCCCTGATGGTAGGTCTTCTTCTGAAAAGGAAGAACAAATATCATAGCACCCATAAGAAACACAAATGACTAATGGTGATATCATTCTAGGAAGCTGAATTCTTCAGTCTGGATAAGTTGAATAAAGTGTTAACACCAGTGAAGGGCCCAAATTTATATAGTTGGCGAATAGTAGAGCCAGGATTCAGATTCTGACTGGTGACCCCAAGTTCATTGTCCTTTCCACTGAATAGTCTATTTCCCATAAACACATGAAAGAAAATAAGCAGATAAAAGTATTTTGAAAGAAAAAATTTTCAGAGTATTCCTAGGATCTATGAGAAATTATGTAGAAAGACCTCTTGGTTTTAATAGACTGCAAACTCAGTATGACATAGTGGTTTAATATGACTGACACCAAAACTAAGTCTTAGGCAGCACTAAAAGAATTATCTTTTTGTTACCTTTAATGAGGGAGATAGAAGTCCTACTATATAGTACTTTGATCTCACCTGTTATGGAGAACAGGCATACCTTTACCCCATGTTGTTCAATAGTTCTGCAAAATCTGACTTTCAGTAGAGCAGCATTTTAGAGAGCCATCTTGTTTCATGAAAATAATGTTTTGTATTGTGAAATCAGGTAAAGAACATTGCAACAGTATTTTTGGTATTCAAGTTGAGTTTGGCTGTAACATTCTGCATTATCATGAAATGAGTTTGGTTGGGACAACATTTTGTAGGTTACTTAGTTTTGGTTGCCATATATTAGCATTGACAAATTGAGGTGCGTTCAAAAGAAGGTGACTCAGGTGGCCAGGAGACTGGAAAACTTATTATGTGAAGAATAGTTGCAGAAATTGGAGATATCTAAGGGGAAAAAAGAGAGAGAAGAAAACTTAGGGGAAGATGTAATCATTGTCTTCAAACATTCTAATGTCTGTACTGTGGAAAGAGGCTTGATCTTTACATAGTATTTGTAGGAGGACAGAAATGAGAATTGCCCAAGGTGAGAAGGGGTGGCTGGCTGAAGAGATGCTATATTGGAGAAAGGTCTTTACTGAAGGACAGTGAATCCATTTAGGTTTTTTTAAATTAATTTTTATTAAAGATATTATGAGTTTTACATTTTTCCCCCCATCTTACTTCCCCCCCCCCCCATGGAAAGCAATCTGTCAGTCTTTACTTTGTTTCCATGTTGTACCTTGATCCAAATTGGGTGTGACGAGAAAGAAATCATATCCTTAGAGAAGAGACAAGAATTCTAGGAGGTAACAAGATCAGACAATAAGATATCTGTTTTTTTTCCTAAATTAAAGGGAATAGTCCTTGAACTTTGTTCAAACTCCACAGCTCCTTAACTGGATACAGTTGGCAATCTCCTTTGCGGACAGCCCAGAATTGCTTCCGATTGTTGCACTGATGGAATGAGCAAGTCCTTCAAGGTTGATCATCACTCCCATGTTGCTGTTAGGGTATACAGTGTTTTTCTGGTTCTGCTCATCTCACTCAGCATCAGTTCATGCAAATCCCTCCAGGATTCCCTGAAATCCCGTCCCTCCTGGTTTCTAATAGAACAATAGTTGAATGCATTTAGTTTTAAGAGTATTCTCCCAGTCATTCTTGATACTGAATGGCAGGTTACTTTTGGAAGAAGCAGCAAAATTGCTGGTGATATAAAAACAATGAAGAGATGTGTGACTTGTTCATTGACTCCAGCATACCTATACTAGCAATTTTCATGTAAGTGTATTGGCTTAATGAGATGGGAGAATCATTTTGTAAGACCAAGATGAATAGCTGTGTACTGCAGTGGGAACACCAACTAATTTTTAAAAATAAAGGAAAGTCTCCAGTGTGTTCCATAGATTCTTGGAGAAGGTTATGGAAGAGGTTGGAAAACCATCAGAAGTGCTCAAAGTCTACACTTCTACAAGGTCTTTCCACTAATGAGATTATCATTCTGCTGAAGAACTCATTGGAGCAAAATTCAACTAGCACAAACTTTAGGTGCCCATGAAGTATCAGTTTAAGAAGAACCTTGTGATTTGGGGTACTGAGTGCCTCAGTCAACATTCACAGCTTCCAACCTTGTTATTGTTACTGGTAACTTTGTTATCATGTGTTAGAACATTTGAGTGACTTCTTGGGTCAAAGATGAGACCTTCACCTATGAAAGTAGTCTTCAAAAATGTTTTTAGTACATGCTGTGCAAAAACAAGATGTAGTTAATGAAATCGTGTGGGTTTCTATCCAAAGGAAAGTGAGCCAGCCTTCTGTTTTCTAGATGGTACTGAAAAGAGTGGTTAGATGGGAGAACAGAATAGATTTTATTCTGAAACAAACTGTTAAGACCCTTTAATGAAAGATAAGATCCAAATGAATCTTGTGAATGAACCAAACAGAAGACATAGAAGAACAACCATAGAATTTGGCAGCAAAGTGCTATTTTATAGTCAGATGAAAAAGCACAGGTATTCATGCAGGTCTCTGAGGCAGAGTGGGAGAAGATGGAGGAGCAACAATGTGTATAATTGTGAAGAAACAGCTATGTCAAAAAGGAAATGAAGAAAAACAAGGTCGTTGTGGGAATCCTAAGGGAAGAGGGGAAGATTCTATCATTCTCAAATCAACTTTAGCTCCTGGGAAATAATAGAGGAAATGGGGAATGGGAGTCAGAGTTGAAATCTCATTAAAATTAATTAGCTTTTGGAATTTCTTTTCTTTCATTTTATATGTTGTTCAGAAGTTATAAGGCTTCCCTAGATTTTTGTTATGAATTCCAAATAATATCTTCAGTAATAATTTCCAGGTATCACATTAGGAGCAGCTAGGCGGCATAATGATGGACTTGGAATAAGGAAGATTCATCTTTTTGGGATCAAATCTTGCCTCAGACACTCACTAGCTATGTGACCCTGAGCAAGTCACATCCCCGTTTGCCTCAGTTTCATCATCTTTAAACATAAGCTAGAGAAGGAAGTGGCAAGCCAATCCAGTATCTTTGCCAAGAAAACTCCAAATGGGGTCACATAGAGTTAGACACAATTGAAAAATGACTAAATAGCATCACACTAATTTTTTTTCTGAGAATGTTTTCACCATGTCTTTTTTTTTTTTTAGTTTCTTTTGCAAGGCAATGGAGTTAAGTGGCTTGCCCAAGGCCACACAGCTAGGTAATTAAGTGTCTGAGACCAGATTTGAACTCAGGCACTCCTGACTCCCGGGCCAGTGCTCTATCCACTGCACCACCTAGCCACCCCTGTTTTCACCATGTCTTTCCCTAATTTTCCATTATTGGGCATATTATCTATATGGCTTAATGGGCATCAGACTAATTTTTTTCATTTAATAAATGAAAATTGTCTGTCTTGCTACCTTTTGAATGTGTCTAAGAAATTGATATTTTAAAGAATATAAAAAATATTCTCGGCAGAAAACATCCTTCACCAATTTTCTTTCATCTCTTATGTTTCTATTCCCACCCTTACATTATTATAGCTATATTTTTAGAAGAGGTGAAGACATTCAAAATAATTGGTTAAACTGTGGATAGAGATTGGAACATGTATTCTTCAATTGTCACTGTCTATAAATGAAGATCCTACAAATGAATACAACTTCATTTACATTAGAATTATGTCTTTTTTTCCCTTCATGTATTCCCCTTTCTAGGTTTCCATGAGAAGTTGACTCACTGGAAAAAACAGGCTATGAGAAAAGTCTTTAGGTGACTAGCACTGCAGAGGAGACCTGGTTCCTAGTCTAAATCTGAATTTCAAAAAACATCTTTTCAGGTAAGGAATCATCCCCAGTAGATATGCTCACTTTGTAGCTATTTTAGAGATTATTGCTGTGGTTGAACTATTCATTTTGAGAATGTAGGTCATGTAATAATAGTTCGTTTTCTATAGTTCCTTGACTTTAGAGAATAACCATTAACCAGCTGTATCTGGTTTATGTTATGTATCTGGAGTTTAAAAAACAAAACAAAACAAAATAGAGATTTTACCGCTTTGGGGTCTATTTCCTTGGACTCTGGCCAAATATTCATTCTTTTGCCAATGGTAGTCCTAAAGAACAGTCCATGAGATGAAATTTATCCTCTTTGATAACTTTAAATATTATATTTTTCAAGGCAAGAAGCTAAATGGCTTGTTGGGGTTATTGAAGAGGGGAGTATCACTTGGGTGTGGGTTAAGACTAGATGTCTTCTGAGGTATTTCCAACTCAGAATTTATATAAGATTATATCCTTTGGTTCTCTTTTGTTTTTTATATGTCTATGAATTCTAATAAATGAGTAAGGCATGATTGTGCTTCTTAAAACTGTGCTGTCTTTTTCCCAGTTGGCTATTTTTGTTTTATGTTTATTTCATCAATGTGGATACTCTTCCATGCTTTAACAGACTACTTATGGGAATTTCTGTGACTAAAAATATTCATCTCCTGATGACCAACCTTTTTGGAGTGAATCTCTGAATTTAGCTACCCTGTACCTTAGAAAACATGCCCAATCTTTTCCTTGGACTCTATTCAAAAAATTTTCAGCTTGCCAAAAACCTGTACTTACTTGTCATAGTCTTGGAAAATTGAAAGTATCCTTGATAATAAAGCATAGGGGGTAGACTTTAGTGAAATCATCTTTTATTATAGGGTTATTATGGATTCACTTACTATAAATCTGAGAGGCAAGCAGCACAGTGTGGTGAATAGAGAGCTGACCTCAGGTCCAGGAAGCCCAGGATTCTGGTCTTGCGTCTGCCACCTACCAGCTGTTTTGTCCCTCCATCTAGTCAGCTCTCATGTATACAGATGTACACATGTACACATGTTCTGTCTCGCTATCCAATAGAATGTCTCTCTATCCAATAGAAATAAGCCCCTTGAAGACAGTCTTGTTTTCCTTTTAGGGACACTTTGCACAACCCTTTGTTTGAAATAAATGTTTGAAATGAATGGAATTGAACTGACTTTTAGTATCTAGGTTCTAGTGCTAGAACTGCTGCCAATGTAGTTTTCCACCAATATGTGTATGCTAAACACCTGCCATATGTCAAGGACTTGGCTAGTGTTGGGGATACAAATATAAAAATAAGACATCCCTTGCCCTTGAAGAGTTTGCATGAGAACTTCAGCAACTTCAGGTAAGCCTCTGTAAAGTGAGGGAATCCAGCCAGTGATCTATTAGAACTCTTCCAGTTTTAACATTTTGATTCTTATGTTCCTGCTTTCATCCTTGATCTCATCCAAAGACTCCAGTGTATGCTCTTATGTTTTAAGTGCTAAAACATATATTTATATTGTCAATTTGACTTTACTAACCGTTGCTTATTCTAGTAACACCAATCTATCCCGTTCAGAGAAGAGTCTGGAAATCAAAGTTTCCCTAATAGGCTGAAGCAAAGGGATCATTGACTGAAAGTTCCTTTTGCCTGTAACAATCAGGGGATCACTTTTTTGCCCCAATAGTAATCTAGTTCCAGTATCCTCCTCTGATATATTTATTTATTCATCTATCTATCTATCTATCTATCTATCTATCTATCTATCTATCTATCTATCTATTAGGTTTTTGCAAAGCAAACGGGGTTAAGTGGCTTGCCCAAGGCCACACAGCTAGGTAATTATTAAGTGTCTGAGGTCAGATTTGAACCCAGGTACTCCTGACTCCAGGGCCAGTGCTTTATCCACTACACCACCTAGCCGCCCCTCCTCCTCTGATATATTTAAGGAAAATCTTTGGTTATTATTCAAGATGCTACTTCAGAGTCTTTTGGCTCTTAACTGCTAGGTTAATGAATTCTACTTTTAAAACTTTTCAAGAGTCTATAAAGTGCCCCTTTATTATCATTATGCAAGACTTGCCTTCTTATATGATATATTTTCTAGGAAGTAACCCAGAGAAAAGTGACTTCTTTATCATCACAGAATTATTGCCCAGTTGAATTGGCAGTGTACAGAAATGCTTACAGAGAAAGATCAATAATATTAAGAAAGCACTAGTTGACAAGATTTTATTCCTGGATTTTTAAAAATATCTTTTTTTTGGTACAGTATCAGTAATATGAGAATAATGACTTAGTGATATATCAATTATAGCATTGTTTGAATTCTTTATCTAATAAAGACCTACTTAATATAACAACTCAAGAAGAAAGCAGATTGATGTAATGTTAGAGATAGAGGAATTTCCTCCTAGATTAATGGAAACCCCTCCCCATGCAGAAGAAACAAGGGAAAAATGAAGGCTTTTTAATGTTGTTTACATACTTTAAAAAACCATTGATGATAAGAAACAATCTCTATAAGTGTTTACTATAAAAGGGCCAAACCTTGGCCAAATCATGAAATACATTAATATTTGTTATTACTATCCTCACCTTCATATGTAACTTTGGGACAGCTAGGTGGTATAATGGATAAAGTGCTAGACCTAGAATTAGGAAGAAAGAGGAGTTTATATTTGACCTCAAACCCAGTTTTTTCCAACTGTAAAATAGGAATAATAATAATCCATCTAACTCCCAGAGTTACTGTGAGGATCAAATGAGATGATCTTTGTAAAGCTCTTACTACAATACCTGACTCATACTAAGCACTATGTAAATGTTAATGGTTGGTGTTAGTTTAATTCTTCTCACTGACTTGTATGATTCTAGATATACTAGTATGGGTACTTCTTCCATAATACAGTTTGCAATTCATCTATGGGTCTCATCCCATGCAACTCTTGTCCATAACCATATACAGATTTTCCATAGTTGATCCACTCATTATGCTGGGACCTTTCCTCTAGATGGCTTTACATAATGTGAAGACCCCAGTTAAATATTCCGTTCTTCTTATGTTATGACTGCTTTACCGCCTTTTCCAATTATATACTTCTCTAATGCCATTCTTTGGGCCACCATTACAATAGGTGGACCAACTCTGAAGAATTTATGAGGTTATGGACAAGAGTTACACAGGATGAAACATCATGGATGGGTTGCAATCTTCACTCCGGGTAGAAGTATTCATGTGGATCTATGATTCATACAAGCAAGTCAGGACATCAGTACTTTTTTGGTAATATATTGTACCTTGTTCATGAATATACATGTACCTTTCAGTTACCTTTTGGGTGATTATAAGTTGAATTCTTTGAAGACTATCATATTCTATGACTTGCTACTAGACAGTTAAGTGTTTTTTTGGAAATGCTTTTTAAAAAAATTTTTTTTTTTAATATTGCTATTGCTTCTCAATTTCTGCCCCCCCAGCCCAATAACAAATAAGTGTAATCAAGAAAAACAAATGCCTGAAAATGTATGTCATGTTATACACTTAGCAGCCACCTCCACTCTAACACGAGGCAAGAGGAAGGCTTCATTGCTAGTCCTCAGAAGTCATGAATGCTTGCATCTTTGATCAGTTCTGAGGTCTTTTAATGCTGTTTTCCAAAGAATATTGATATTGAAAAAATTGAGCCATTGTATCAAGAAGAAGCTTGGTGTCATGTACTTTTTCAAATGCAAACTAACTTTCTTTCTGCCTTTTTGATTCTGGAGGCAATTCATTATCTAATTTGTTCAAGATAGATGAACTTATGGACCAGCTTTATGGGTTGTCTATCCAACAACAAACAGATCACAGTCTAGGAAACAGGCATTCTTCATCCCCTTAGTTTTTATTGTATAAATAATAAGACCAGACACTTGAGTGATTTTGGATTTTGTTTAGGAGGCTCTACCATGTTCTGGGACTTGATATCATCTACAAAGAGGAGCATCTCCAGGACTTCACCCTCTGTAGAGAATTCCTCTTCAATTTAGACTGCTGGACATCCTCTGTGGCTATAGTCAATTCCTTTGGTGAGTGTGTTTCTAGTGTTTTTATGCCTAACTAGATATTAATAATCAGAGACTTATCCAAGTTGTCTTTGTTATTCCTTTTGAAGAATCTTGTATGATTTTAACACCTGCATGGGAGACACTTTGTTGACAGAGAGCAGAACCTTTAAGATCCTATCAGAGTGTTTGCTAACTACAAGAGAACAAGCATACTGGAATCTTGTATTCACTGCACCTGTCAGTCGGTTTTGAAAATGATGAAGAATATGATTTATAAAAGCTTGTCTGTTTGCTTCTTCATCAAAAATTCCTTTTGTAGCTTATTTCTCATAAAGATTATATAGAGGGGTGGCTAGGTGGCGCAGTGGATAAAGCACTGGCCCTGAAGTCAGGAGTACCTGGGTTCAAATCTGGTCTCAAACACTTAATAATTAGCCATGTGGCCTTGGGAAAGCCACTTAACCCCATTTGCCTTGCAAAAAAACTTAAAAGGATTATATAGAAATAGGAAAATAAACATAAAGCTCACTAGTTATTGTTTTTTCTATTTTTTCTATTATTTTTTATAAAAATTTTATTTATTTTGAGTTTTACAATTTTCCCCTAATCTTATTCCCTCCCCCCCACCCCCAACAGAAAGCAATTTGCCAGTCTTTACATTGTTTCCCATTAATCCAAATTGAGTGTGATGAGAGAGAAATCATATCCTTAAGGAAGAAATATAAAGTATAAGAGATAAAAAAAGATCAGACAATAAGATATCAGTTTTTTTTTCTAAATTAAAGTTAACAGTCCTTGGTTTTTGTTCAAACTCCACAGTTCACTCTCTGGATACAGATGGTATCCTCCATTGCAGACAGCCCCAAATTGTCCCCAATTGCTGCACTGATGGAACAAACATCATGTCCATCAAAGTTGATCATCATCCCCATGTTGCTGTTAGGAGTGTACAGTGTATTTCTGGTTCTGCTCATCTCACTCAGCATCAGTTCATGCAAATCCCTCCAGGCTTCCCTGAATTCCCATCCCTCCTGGTTTCTAACAGAACAATAGTGTTCCATCACATACATATACCACAGTGTGTTAAGCCATTCCCCAACTGAAGGACATTTACTTGGATTTCCAATTCTTTGCCACCACAAACAGGGCTGCTATGATTATATTTTTGTACAAGTGATATTTTTACCCTTTTTCATCATCTCTTCAGGGTATAGACCCAGTAATGGTATTGCTGGATCAAAGGGTATTCACTATTTTGTTGCCCTTTGGGCATAGTTCCAAACTGCTCTTCAGAAATGTTGGATGAGTTCACAGCTCCACCAACAATGTAAGTGTCCCAGATTTCCCACTACCCTTCCAACAATGATCATTATCCTTTCTGGTCATATTGGCCAATCTGAGAGGTGTGAGGTGATATCTCAGAGATGCTTTAATTTGCATTTCCCTAATAAGTAATGATTTAGAGCAATTTGTCATATGACTATGGATTGCTTTGATCTCCTCATCTGTAAATTGCCTTTGCATGTTGTTTGACCATTTGTCAATTGGGAAATGGCTTTTTTTTTTTAATGACTCAGTTCTCTGTATATTTTAGAAATGAGTCCTTTGTCAGAGACATTAGTTGTAAAGATTGTTTCCCAATTTACTACATTTCTTCTTGGTTACAGTTTTTTGTCTGTGCAAAAACTTTTTAATTTAATGTAATTGAAATCATCTAGTTTGTTTTTAGTGATGTTCTCTATCTCTTCCTTAGTCATAAACTGCTTCCCTTTCCATAGATCTGACAGGTAAACTAGTCCTTGATCTTCTAATTTGCTTTTAGTATTGTTTTTTTGTCTAAATCCTGTAACCATTTGGATCTTATCTTGGTATAGGGTGTGAGGTGTTGATCTAATCTAAGTTTCTTCCATACTAACTTCCAATTTTCCCAGCAATTTTTATCAAAGAGAGAGTTTTTATCCCAATAGCTGGACACTTTGGGTTTATCAAACAGCAGATTACTATAATAGTTTCTGGTTATTGCACCTAGTCTATTCCACCTAGTCTATTCCACTGGTTCACCATTCTGTTTCTTAGCCAATACCAGACAGTTTTGATGATTGATGCTTTATAATATAATTTTAGATCAGGTAGGGCTAAGCCCTGTTCTTTTGCACTTTTTTCCATTAAATCCCTGGAAATTCTTGACTTTTTATTTCTACATATGAATTTACTTACAACTTTTTCTAACTCATTAAAGTAATTTTTTGGAATTTTGATTGGTAGGGCACTAAACAGATAGTTTAGTTTTGGTAGAATTGTCATTTTTATTATATTAGCTTGACCTATTCATGGGTAGTTGATGTTTGCCTAGTTATTTAAATCTGATTTAATTTGTGTGAGAAGTGTTTTATAATTGTTTTCAAAAAGTTTCTTGAGTCTGCCTTGGCAGATAGACTCCCGGGTATTTTATATTGTCTGAGGTTACTCTGAATGGGATTTCTCTTTCTAGCTCTTCCTGTTGTATCTTGCTAGTCATATATAGAAAAGTTGAGAATTTATGAGGGTTTATTTTACATCCTGCAACTTTGCTAAAACTGCTAATTGTTTCTACTAGATTTTTGGATGATTTCTTGGGATTCTCTAGGTAGACCATCATGTCATGTCATCTGCAAAGAGTGAGAGATTTGTTTCTTCCTTCCCAATTCTAATTCCTTCAATTTGTTTTTCTTCTCTTATTGCTGAAGCTAATATTTCTAATATGATATTGAATAGTAGTGGTGATAATGGACATCCTTGTTTCACCCCTGATCTTATTGGGAATGCCTCTAGCCTATCCCCATTGCATATAATGCTTGTTGATGGTTCCAGATAGATACTGCTAATTATTCTAAGGAACAGTCCATTTATTCCTACACTCTCTAGTGTTTTTAGTGGGAATGGGTGCTGTATTTTGTCAAAAACTTTTTCAGCATCTATTGATATGATCATATGATTTCTGATAGGTTTGTTGTTGATATAATTGAGTATACTAACAGTTTTCCTAATATTGAACCAACCCTGCATTCCTGGGATGAATCCTACTTGGTCAAAATGTATTATCCTAGTGATAACTTGTAATCGTTTTGCTAAGATTTTTGCATCTGTATTCATCAGGGAGATAGGTCTATAATTTTCTTTCTCTGTTTTAACTTTTCCTGGTTTAGGTATAAGCACCCTATTGGTTTTATAGAAAGAGTTAGGCAGAGTTTCCTCTTCCCCTATTTTTCTAAAGAGTTTATATAGAATTGGAACCAATCGTTCCTTAAATGTTTGGCAGAATTCACTTATGAATCCATCAGGCCCTGGAGATTTTTTCTTAGGGAGTTCAATGATGGCTTTTTGGATTTCTTTTTTTTGAGTTAGGATTGTTTAGGTATTTAATCTCCTCATCATTTAACCTGGGCAACTTATATTTTTATAAATATTCATCCATTTCACTTAGATTGTCAAATTTATTATAGAGTTGGGCAAAATAATTCCTGAATTATTACTTTAATTTCCTCCTCATTGGTGGTGAGTTCACCTTTTTCATTTATGATACTAGCAATTTGGTTTTCTCCTTTCTTTTTTTAATCAAATTGACCAGAGGTTTATCAATTTTATTGGTTTTTTCATAAAACTTACTCTTGGTTTTATTTATTAATTCATTAGATTTTTTGCTTTTGATCTTATTAGTTTCTCCTTTAATTTTCAGAATTTCTAATTTGTTATTTAATTGGGGATTTTTAATTTGTTCTTTCTCTAATTTTTTAGTTGCATGTTTAGTTCATTGATTTCCTCTTTCTCTAATTTATTCATGTAAGCATTTAAAGATATAATATAGAGCGGCTAGGTGGCACAGTGGATAAAGCACTGGCCCTGGAGTCAGGAGTACCTAGGTTCAAATCTGGTCTCAGACACTTAATAATTACCTAGCTGTGTGGACTCGTGCAAGCCACTTAACCCCATTTGCCTTGCAAAAACCTTAAAAAAAAGATATAATATATACCCTGACAGTCTCTTTGAGTGAATCCCATAGGTTTTGGTATGTTGTTTCATTATTGTCATTATCTAGGATAAAATAATTAATTCTTTCTGTAATTTGTTGTTTGATCCACTCATTCTTTAAAATGAGGTTATTCCGTTTCCAATTAGTTTCTAGGTCTATATCTCCCTGGCCCAATATTGCATGACTTTTATTGCATTGTGATCTGAGAAAGATGCATTCACTATTTCTGCCTTAATGCAGTTGATCATTAGGTTTTTATGCCCTAGTACATGGTCAATTTTTGTATAAGTGAGTTATTGATTTTTCACCATCCCTTTTTCAGGTAATAATCCTGATGTCCTGTATTCCCTCTAAGCATTTGATCTCTTTTAGGTATCTTCTTTTGTATCTCTTGAGAACTGATCCTTAGCACCCTTAAAGTTGTATTAAGCTGCTCCAAGTCTACAAGGGCTAGTCTAGTTCCCCACTCTGTTCCCCTTAATATAATTTCCACCTCCTTGTGTAACAACCACCAATTAAGATTTTAGAGTTATGTGTGGTGGCTCTAGTGTCATTAATGAAGAAAAGAGTTTATCTTAAAAATCTTGACTGCTTTTTTTTTTCATTTAGGACTCTTGCTAAGCCTTTGGTGGGTTTGTTTTTCCTCCTCTGCTTTTTATTACAAATAAATTTTGTGGTTTTTTTTCTCAATTACATATTATGAAAGTTTTCAACATTCATTCACATGCATATGCATATTTTAAGTGAAAAAATTTTCTTCCAGCCTCCCTTCCCACCCCTATCCCCTCAGCAGTGAACAGTTTGGTGAATATTGTACATTCTGTTTGAGAAATTAGGATTAAGGAAGAAGAAAAAAAGTCATGAGATAGCAAAGAAAGATATGAGAAATTTTTTAAAAAGTGAATGTAGTGTTCATTCAGATTCTGTAGGGGTTTTTTGGTTTTGTTTTTCTTCTTCTGGATGGGAATAGCATTGTACATAGCAGGTCTCCTAGGGTTGTCCTAGTTATCTGAACTGCTGAGAGAGGCTACATCCATCAAGGTTGATCAACTCACAATGTTATTGTGTGTACAATTTTTTCTTGGTTCTGGTCCCTTCCCTCAGCATGAATTCTTGTAATTCATTCCATGCTTCTCTAGAGTCCAACCATTCATGGTTTCTTATAGAACACTAGTATTCTGTAATATTCATTATACTATAACTTATTCAGTCATTCCCCAGTTGATGGGCACCCCTTCAATTTACAATTTTTTGTTACTTTATAAAGAGCTGCTATGAATATTCTGGAACATGTGGACTTTACCTATTTTTTTTATGATTTCTTCTGGATATAGGACTAGTTTTGGTATTGATGGGTCAAAGGGCATAGTCAATTTTATTGCTCATTGGGCATAGTTCCATATGCGCTCCAGAATGGTTGGATCAGTTCACAACTTCACCAATAGTGCATTAATGTCCCAGTCCTCCACAACTTCTCCAACATTGATTGTTTTCCTTTTTATCATGCTAACCAGTCTGATATGTGTGGGTTGGAAACTCATAGTTTTTTTAACTTTCATTTCTCTAATCAGTAATTTTTTGGAGCATGTGTCATATGATTATATTATATAACTTTGATTTCTTCCTTTGAAAACTGCCTGTTCATATCCTTTGACCATTTATCAGTTGGGAAATGATATGTAACCTTATAAATTTGAGGCAGTTCTCTTTATATTTTAGAAATGAGACCTTTATCAGAACCCCTAGCTATGAAAATTGTTTCCCAGCTTTCTTTTTTCCCCTCTAATCTTGGCAACATCGGTTTTATTAGTACAAAAACTTTTAATTTAATATAGTCAAAATCTTCCATTTTGCAATTTATAATGTATTCTATTTCTTGTTGATCATCAGTTTCTCCCCTTTCCATAGATCTGACAGTATTTCTTGATCTGTTAATTGGTATCACTCTTTATTTCTAAGTCCTGTACCTATTGTTTTGGTATAGGGTATGAAATGTGGGTCTGTGTCTAGTTTTGGTCATACTGTTTTCCAGTTTTCCTAAAAATTTTTTGTCAAATAGTGACTTCTTATTCCAGAAATTAGTATATCTTTGGGTTTGTCAAACAGTAGATTACTCTGGTCATTTATTACTGTTTCTGTTGAATCTTTCCTATTATACAGATCTTTTACTCTTATTTCTTAACCAGTACCTGGAAGTTTTGATGACTGCCTCTTTATAGTATTATTTTAGATCTGGTAGAGCTAGTCCACCTTCCTTTTCATTTTTATCAGTTTTTTTGATATTCTTGACTTTTTGTTGCTCCCTATTAAATTTGTATTATTTTTCCTAGCTTGGTAAAATAGTTTTCTGGCAGTTTGATTGGTTTGGCCCTAAATAGGTTATTTAATTTTGGTAGAATTGTCATTTTTATTATATTAGTTTGACCTGATCATGAGTAATCGACCTTTTCCCAATTGTTTAGGTCTGACCTTATTTGTGCGAAAAGTGCTTTGTAATTGTGCTCATTCAGTTTCTGGAAGATGCCCAAGTATTTAATGTTGTCTGTAGTTTAAATGGAATTTCTCTTCCTATCTCTTGCCCTTGGGCTTTGTTGATGATTTATGTGAGTTTATTTTATATCCTACTACATTGCTGAATTTGTTAATTGTTTCAAGTAACTTTTTTGGATGATTTTCCTTGGGATCCTAAATAAACCATCATATCATTTGCAAAGAGTGAAAGCTTTGCTTCCTCATTGTCAGTTCTGATTCCTTCCATTTCTTTTCTTTTATTGCTAAAGCTAACATTTCTAATACTATATTGAATAGTAATGGTTATAATGGTTATCCTTGTTCTTATTGGAAATGCTCTGACTTTATTGCAAATAATTGCAATATAATTGCAAATAATATTTGTTGATGGTTTTAGATAGATACTGCTTATTATTTTAAGGAAAACTCCATTTTCCCTATACTCTCATGTATTTTTAATAGGAATGGATACTGTGTTTTGTCAAAGACTTTTTCAGCATCTATTGAGATAATCATGATTTCTGTTGGTTGTTATTGATATGTTCAGTTTTGTTGAGTGTTTTCCTAATATTGAACCAAGCTTGCCTCCCTGATTATGGTGTATTATCCTAGTAATAACTTACTGTAATCTTTTTGCTAAAATTTTATTTAAGATTTTTGCATCAGTGTTTATTCGAGAGATTGGTCTATAATTTTCTTTGTTTTGGGTCTTCCCAGTTTGGGAATGACCACTATATTGGTGTCATAAAAGGAATTTGATAGAACTCCTATTTTTAAATAGTTTACGTAGAATTGGAATTAATTGTTCCTTAAATATTTTGTAGAATTCTCTTGTAAATCCACCTGAACCTGGAAACTTTTTCTTAGGGAATTTATTGATGGTTTCTTAATTTTTCTTTTTCTGAAATGTAGTTATTTAAGAATTTTATTTCCTCTACTATTAATCAGAGCACTTTATATTTTTTGTAAATATTCATCCTTTTCATTCAGATTATCAAATTTATGTACATACAGTTTAGCAAAATAACTGTGACTTATTTCTTTAATTTCTTCCTCATTGGTGGTGAGTTCACCCTTTTCATTTTGGTAATTTGGTTATCTAATTTTTTAAAAAAATCAGATTGAACAATTGTTTATGTATTTTATTGGTTTTTTTCACAAAATCAACTCTTAGTTTTATTAGGTCAATGGTTTTCCTGCTTTCACTTTTATTAATCTATTCCTTGATTTTCAGAATTTCTAAGATGGTATTTAATTGGGGATCTTAATTTGTTCTTTTTCTAGCTTTTTTAGTTGCACACCCAATTCACCAATCTCCTCTTTCTCTATTTTATTCATATAAATATGTAGAGAAATAAAATTTCTCCTAAAAGCAGCTTTGGCTGCATCTCATAAATTTTGATATGATGTCTTATTGTTATAATTTTCTTGGATGAAATGATTGATTATTTCTATGAGTTGTTATTTGAGCCATTCATTCTTTAAAATTAAATTATTCAGGGGCGGCTAGGTGGCACAGTGGATAGAGCACTGGTCTTGGAGTCAGGAGTACCTGAGTTCAAATCCAGCCTCAGACACTTAATAATTACCTAGTTGTGTGGCCTTGGGCAAGCCACTTAACCCCATTGCCTTGCCAAAAAAAAAAATCCTAAAAAATATTAAATTATTTAGTTTCCATGGCCTTTTATTACATGTAATTTTTATTGCATCATGATCTGAAAAGTATGCACTTATTATTTCTGCCTTTCTGCATTTCATCATAAGGTTTTTATGCCCCAGTACATGGTCAATTTTGGTAAAGGTGCCATATACTGCAGAAAAAAAAAGGTATATTCTTTTCTATTCCCATTAAGTTTTCTCCAAAGGTCTATCATATCTAAGTTTTCTAAGATTTTATTCACCCTCTTAACTTCCTTCTTCTTTAGTTTGTGGTTAGAATTATCTAGTTCTGAAAAAGGGAGGTTGAGGTCCCTTTTATTAAAATTTTTCTGTCTCTTCCTTGTAATTCATTCAGCTTCTCCTTTAAGAATTCGGATGCTATACCACTAGGTGCATATATATTTAATAATGATATGACTTTATTGTTTATGGTGCCTTTTAAGAGGATGTAGTTTCCTTCCTTAACCCTTTTAATGAGATCTGTTTTTGCTTTTGCTTTGGCTGAGATCAGGATCCCTACCCCTCATTTTTTCTTTTACTTCAGCTGAAGTATGATATATGTTGCTATAGCCTTTAATACTCTGCTTCAAATGTGTTTCTTGTAAACAACATATTGTAGATTTCTGCTTTTTAATCCATTCTTCTATATGCTTCCACTTCTGTTTTATGGGAGAGTTTATTCCATTCACATCTACAGTTAAGATTAGTAATTCTTATTTCCCTCCATGCTATATTTCCCCATTTATACTTTTCTTTTTCTTTTCCTCTTCTTCCTCCTCACCAATGTTTTATTCCCTTCCCCTTTAAATTGTCTTTAAAATTTTAGCTTTAAATTTATTTTCACTTATACCTTAACCTTCCCTTTTATCAGTCCCTTCTTCCCTTTTCTGTTCCTTCTCTATTCCCCCCCCCCCCCCCATAGAATAGGATAGATCTTTAAAACCCAATTGAAAATATATCTTATTCCTTCTCTGGGCCAAATCTATTGAATTTATTGAATCTATTGGATTTACTCAATATTCACACCCTCCCTTCTTTCCCTCTACTATAATAGATCTTTGTGCCTCTTCACCTAGTGTTATTTATCCTAGCCTTCTCCTTTTTAAGTTTTTATTGTTTAAGCCCTGTATTGAACTTACATCCCTTTTATCAAATTATACTCCTTTTATTTGACCTGATAGAAGTACTATCAGTCAAAGTATCATCATATTCAAAGTACCATCCATCAAAGGTTGATTGATTGATTGATAAGCAGCATTGTCTCATAGTCACTAAGCATCCTCCCCTCTTCTGCCTCATTAGAAATATCCTTCTCAAGAGTCATGAATCACATCAAATTATAATCATTTTATATACCTTACCCCCTTTTCAAGTACCCTATATGGATACACAATCCTCATAAGCCAAAGCATCATGCACAGTCAAATCATTTCATGAACTATTTGTACCCCCCTCCCCAATCATATTCTCTCCCACACTTCCTCCCCCTCCCTTTGGCTCCCCAACCATGGTACTTAAATCTCATTAACTAAAGTATGGATTAAGATCATTTCCTAATCTCTTTATGTTCCCATAAAGTAGGTTCTCACATTCTGCCCCTAGGGTGTTGCAAACTTGGTCTAAGTATCTAGTAAAATAAAGTCACTGCTGATTTAATTAACTATATAGTCTCTAAGTGCTCTAAATACTGAAGGTCTCTCTTAATAACTTCACAGTTGATTATAAGATATGGGAATACTGGTTTAGGACCACCCAGCATTGGATGCCCTCATCAAAGAAAGAACTGAGCTCTATGAGCAAGACAGAATTAAAGTAGGTCAAAGGAAATGTGAGATGCAAAAGTTTAGCATAAATGCCCCAGCTTTTCATCTGGACTATTTGTCTCAAATATAGTGATGTCATTTTGGTCTATTTCAATAAAAGGACAAGAAACAACCATACCAGTATCCTCTAAATTCAATTCTCTTTAACTATATTCACCCTTTAATTATCTTAAGAGAAATAGAATTATCAAAAGTTACATGCATTAACTTCCCTAGTAAGGTTTTTAACCCCAATTAGGAATGTATCTAATTTCCTCTCTGGAAAACAATTTAATGTTCTTGACAAATATTTTTTTCTTATTTTCCCCTTTCCATTTACTTTTTTCTGCATCTCTTGAGTCTTGTATTTGGAGATTGAATTCCGTGTTCAGTTCTGATCTTTTTCTTGGGAAATTTTGGAAGTCCTCTATTTCACTGAACACCCAGAGTTGAAGCTGTATAAGTCTGATTGTGTTTCCTTTGTATTTAAATTGCTTCTTTTTTGGCTGCCTTCAGTATTTTCTCCTTTATTTGAGAATTCTGGAATTTGGTTATGATAGTCTTTGGAGTTTTTATTCTGGAGGAATTCTGTGTATTCTTTCAATGGTTATTTTGTCTTCTTCATCTAGCAGATTTGAACATTTTCTCTGATGATTTCCTGAAAGATATTTTCCAGGTTCTTTTTTGATCTAGGCTATCTGGTAGACCAATAATTCATAAATTATCTGTCCTGGATTTATTTTCCAAGTTGTTTGTTTTTCCCTAAAAGGCACTTTACATTTTCTTCAGCTTTTTCAGCCTTTTTACTTTGATGGAATCTTGGTGTCTCATAGCATTAGTCTCTATTTGTCCAATTCAATTTTTTAGGGTTTCATTTTCTTCAGTTAACTTTTGTGTTTCCTTTTCCAGTTGGTTAATTTTACTTTTTGCTGAGTTGTATACCCTTTCTAGTTGGTTGATTTGAGTTTTAAATGAATTGCATTCCTTTTCCAGTTGGTCAATTTTGTTTTTTGAAGAGTTACATTCTTTTTTCCAGTTGGTTATTTTTACTTTTAAAGGAGTTGATTTCTTTGGTCAGTTTTTCATAATTATCCTCATTTCTTTTTTCCATTTTTCTTCTTCCTTTCTTTTTTAAATTTGAGTACAATTCGTAGGCTCCTTTGAGACTTACCCTGTAGATAATTTTCACTGTTCTTCTGAGATGGTATTTTTATTATCTTTATCTGCATAGTAGTTTTCTATGGCTAGTGCTCTTTTATTTTGATTGTTTGAGCTCTACTCCTGCAGTGTAGGGAGTATAGATCCAAGCTTTTTGTGCTGGAGCTGGGCTCTGATGTCTGGCTTATTGTTGGTCAAGATGTTGCCTATGCAACCCAGGCATTGCCTAGTCAGAAGCTAGCTTCCTCCTTTATATCCAGGCGCTGCCTATGCAGTAGTTTGTTCCCAACCTGGTCCTATCTTTGCCCCATTGTTCCCAGGGCTCAGACAGTTTGGGGAGTTGAAACCCTCTCTGCTGGCTTGCTATCCAGCTACTGGGACCTGTGCTGTTGTCTTGCTGCTGGGACCTGAACTGCACTGAGGTTTAAAGCCTCTAGCTGACTTTCCTGATATCCCACCTGGCTGGACTTTACTTCCTCTTTTACCCCCAAAGAGACAGACCTTCCCTGAAGATCCTCCATGATGTCTACAGTTGAAAATGGGTTTCGATCTTGCCTTTTTTTTGGTGGGATTTATAGCTTTAATGTCTGTGTAGAGGCTTCAGTCAGCATTGTGTAGGGAAAAGCTCTGGGAGCCTACTAGCTTCTCACTGCCATCTTGGCTCTGCCAATTTTGTGTTCTAAATTGTTGTTGCCTTGGTTAATCTCTTTCTCTGCCAGGCAGTAGTATAATATAAGCTAATGGAGGTGGTTTGTATCACCTCTTCATTGTAGTACTTGATTAATACTAGTTAAACCAGTTAACCTTCCTTAGGAAATGATGGTAGTTCTTGTCTCCATGAGTCAATTTTTGTGTCAGTAGTAAGTAAGATTGGAACTGAATTAATTGTGCTCCATGTCTTCTCATTTTCTGTTCTAATGCAATACTAATTTTGCTCTTTGTGTTAGCAAGTGATCGTCCAACTGAATAATTCCCAGACAGATTCCCAGTCCTTTCCTATTTTTCTATAAAAATACAGTCTGTTTCATTTGTTGAGATGATATATGGTGCTCGTCATCTAGAGTAGCTTCCCATTTCTTAAAAAAAAAGTATTTGTATATCTGTGTGCTTTCTCCATAAACCTTTATTCTTTTCTTTTGAACTATGTTTTTCAACATTTTTTATGTTTTCTCATTTGTCCTCCTTTGTCTTGAAGTTACCTTATTCTAAAGTATATATTGATTTAATTTAGAAGAACTTAGCATGTTAGAATTTCTTTTATCTTTTCTTCCTCTAAAGCAGTTATTGGTGTTTAAGGAAGGAAAAGGAAGAATAAGCACCTACTATACAAATTTTATCTTATTTGATCCTCACAATAACCTTTGAGGTAGGTGTTATTATTATCCCTTTTACAGTTGAAGAAACTGAGACGAGGAAAGGATAAGTGACTTGCCCAGGGTCACATATCTAGTAAGTAACTGAGATTAGATTTGAATTCAGATCTTACTAACTCCAGGCTTAGCACTTTATCCATTGGCCTATTTATCTACGATTGTCTTCATAGTGTTTTTTTTTTTTTGCAAATGTTTTATCCCAAGTACAATAATATGTGATTAATTGCCCCATGTGATTTTTTTTAATTGTTACCCTTGGACTCACAATAAAATTATATTTATCTAGTCTTTTATTGCTTGATTGAAAAGCTGAGAGTCATATTTTCTGATTGCATCTAGAATGAAAATGTCAAGATTGATAGGATTTTCTTTTTGTAGTTCTATGCCCACTTACTGCTCATTGGATAAAGATTTCACATTTAGAATTAGAACAGATAAATTATTGTTTATAGATGGTTGAAAGACTGATCCTTATTATCATCAGCTTCCTTTTTTGTTCCTTCACCACCATCACACAGAAACAGAAAGATTCTCCCAAAACTGAGCGTCATTTGCTACTTTTTTGGTTTTTATGGCCAAATGATTGGTTACCAATAGTCCAGCTTACTTACAATGAACCCTTTAGTACTTAGCTAAGTAGGCTCATGGATGCTAGCTATAATATGTTTCTAGAACCATACTTGAAGTCATTGCTACATGGCAAGAACTTGCCAATGCCTATAATCCTCTGATAATTTTCAAGAAGCTAGGGCCATCCCAGATGAGTCATCAGGATATGTGTTTTCAAACAATTTTCTCTGCTCCCATAAATATTTTACTTCATTCAGAGTTTTGTTTTTTAAACAAAGCTTCATTCTCCTTCCACCACAACCACCACCTTAACCACCCCCATCCTCCTTTTCATTATTATTCACCTCAATTTAAGCCCTATAATTAACTTTTTTAACCTTTCTTTTTTCCAGTACTATTTATGACCCCAGTTTCTATCTTAAACTTTGAGATCCACATAATTGTTCTGTATACATTTCTTTCAGTATTCATTGATCTCCATTTTAATGGAGGGGGAAGGAGGTGGAATGAAATATCTTCTGCAAGTTCATTTTCTTGTTCACTAGTGTTTGGAAATAGTTTTCATGAACCTCATGATTCTTAAAATGTGTCTAGTTAGAATAGATACAGTTTGAAACCTATTTTTTTCATGTTCTCTTTTCCTCTTTTACTATGTTTCACCAAAAGGAAAGTGAAAGGAAGGTTTCAATTTTCTGCATTTTTTTTGTTAACTATATTCCATATTAATGTCATGGATAAAAAGAAAATAGGTCAAATCATAAGCACGATAATGTACTCTTTCCCTCTACCAGGCCTGGACCAACATTCTCTTTTAGATAATATAATGAAATGTAGCCTACCTATCCAGTGTCATACTTAACTAAATAGTACCATAATTAGTTATAGATAGAAGACCTGAATTTTTTATTTTCCTAGGTACTCCTTTAGTTTACACAACAAAGATGGTGGCATTGTTTCCTAGAGTCCTGCAGTACAGGACACATATTGTAGAAGAAAACAGTGAGGGGGACTCCTCAAATCCTATCAATCTTGACATTTTCATTCTAGATGCAATCAGAAAACAGGACTCTCAGCTTTTCAATCGAGCAATAAATATAGTTTATTATCAGTGAATTATAATATTAGGAAGGACAGTGATCCTAACCTAAGAGAATGAGATAGAGATCTGAGCTACCAAAATTCCTTGGAGCCAGAGGGCAGCATGGGGTATGAGTGAGAGAGGATAGGTCCAAGTTCTTGGGATGCTTAATGGGCCCTCTAAGATAAGTTTGGCCTAAATAGCATGGGGTAATGGAAAGACTCAGAGCCCTTGATTTTAGCTTTGAGTAAATCACTTCTTACTGTGTCTCCTTCCTCTACTGAAAAATAAGATGTTTGAACTGAGCAGTCTCTAAAGTTTCTCCCAGGTCTGATATTCTGTAATTCTACTTTATAATCTGAAAAGGATCTAACCCTGCTGTGGGCTTGTTTGTTACTAGATTTGGGATTCTGGTGGTGTTTTAGATCTCCTTACCCCTTTTGAATTTGATGTTTTAATGACTTTGCTTCTTTTCTTGACAATTTCAGAATATTCAATGGCTGACCAGAGAATGGATATTTCTTCTACAATTAGTGATTTTATGTCACCAGGTCCCACTGACCTCATCTCCAGCTCCCTGAATGCGACTGGAATGGATTGTAATCGAAAAAGAAAAGGCAGTTCAACTGATTATCAGTAAGGATTGAGGGTTTATTTTTTTTTATTTAAACTTTGTTTAAAAGTGGTCAGAAAAAAAAAATCCAGGCATTACTTTTTGTGAAATCTTGAAGTTGTGACCTTATTCACAGTAAAGGAAATTTTAAAAATCACTCCCCAAGATAGTTTTACATTGCAGTAAAAAAAACAAACAAAAAAAAGATTGTTTTTTCTTCTTTCTCATTGCCTTTTTTGGCCTCCTCTTTTCTTCTGTATAAGTTGAAAGAGGAGATTTAAAAGACAAATTCTGCAATTTGCCAAGGTTCTTCAGTTTCCTTCTAGAGCCCAGGACTTTATTATTTTAAGTAAAGTTCCAAGTAAATGTTTGTTGAATTGAATGAATGAATATGTCTGTGCATTCACCAAGTACATTGGGTTTTTTTTCTGCCTTCATACTTTAAAGTCATGTCTAAGATCATTCAAAAACAAATATGGTCATTTTGCTATCTTGAGAGTAGTATTAGAACACTGAAATTTAGCACTCAGACCACTTCCATTTTATTGAAAATATGATAAATGAGCTTGTACCTATTATAATGAGTACCATTTGTGTTTCTTTTCAGACTCGATGGCTTTTCTTTTGAGTAAGTAAATTTTCGTATTTAAATTTTTTTTAGTTCTAGCATACTCAGGTAAAAAATCTAAAGAAATAGAGTGAAAAAGCATTTATCATATATGGAAAAATCAGAGTAAAATATTTTTGAAATCTTAAGCTTTAATAAATTAAAACTTCATTAAGATTTTTGTGACAGCCTGTATTTGTTTTGTTTTTGATGAGTTCAATGTAAGATATTTGATATTAAATATCCATTTAATAGTTTAGGTTTCTTTTGTTTTTAAGGGAAGAAGAAAATTCAGAGTATTTATCCTCTAGAGCAAATGTTCTTTCTGTTGAAGAATTATGGTAGAATTAGGAGTATTAAAGTTTCTTTGGAGATATATTAGGAAATCTATATTTACTAAATTCCAGGTAATTGGAGGGGGGAAAACTCAGTGGAATAGTGAGTGTGAAGACAGTACCTCTGAAAGATACTGCTATCTTCTCTTCCTTAGAGTTGGGAATGCTTTGGTTGAGACCCTTCTCCCTGTTCATTCTGTGTTGTTGCCATGATTTAAATTCTAGATATTCCAGATAGGTCTATATCTACCTTGATGTATGTAAAGTTTTACCTCTGATGTTCCTTTCCTTGAAAAGTTTCTCTTACAAGAAGATGTCCAGAGAAAACTTGGATTTCTTTATTTAGCCCAACCTTGTGGGCAGAATGTTTTTCTCATGAGCCTTTGGAATCACTCGATGAGTGGTTTTTAGACTTTTCCATTGACCTTCAGAGTTCAGTGAGGCTTCCATAAGAATTCCCTAAAAGAAAAGTGGAGTCACAGCAGACATTGAATTTGTGTCTGTGTGGTTATGTTAAAGGCTCTTCTGTGATGCCTCTTAAAAGTGTATAGTTCCAAGACACACTGACACTCAATGCAAGAAGGATTTTCCCTTGTGAAAATTCAAATATCCAATGCACTCAAAAATTCCAAACAAGACTGAAACCAGTAATGCAGCAGGGCTTTAGGTCAGTCCCTCTGGTATTAGTACTGAAGTCTCTTTCCAATTCTGATAAGACATTGTTTTATCCTGCTTGACTGAATGATGCTTTGTATGTCACATTGTTTTCAAAGGAGAGTACAATAAGACACTTTACTAAACCTAAGTGTAATTTTTCTTTGATATGGAAGGCATAGCAGTGTTTTGGAGTTACTCCATATCATCACTTAGAAATATTCTTGGGTCAAAATTCTTCTCGGGGTTGAGGATATTGTGTAATTTGATTAGTCTCTTTGCTTGAATTCTGGGTAAATGGGAACTTTCCATATTATGAAGAAATACTTGTCAGTACTTTATTAAAAAGTTTGAATATTTTTGTTTTGTTTTCAGAGAAAGTATGGATACAGACAAAGATGACCAGCACGGAAGGTACATTTTTATTAATGTGTATGTTTCAGGACACTTGCGATTGTTATTTTTGTATGTTTGCATATAATACAGAATAATTATTCCCCTTCCCCCCAAATTGTGAAAGAGACAGTAATGGCTCTTCTCTCAGTCACAGTATCAATTCCTGGCATTGCCCAGGGGACAAGGGCCTAAAGGTAAATAAAGACAGTAGAAGTTGAAAAAAGAAATGGGAAAGAAAATGGTTGATTCTACTACTAATCTTCTGGACTTTGTGGGGTTTTTCTCTTCTAGGTTGGACTACCCAGACCAGCAGGGGCGAATCAGAAATGCCAGGTAAATGCCCAAACTCATTGCATATTTTACTGATGATGACTCATCCTGATGGATACCAAAGAAAAGATATCACTCTATATATCCACTAGGGACAAGGGAGGAGGAACCTGCTGGGCCTGTGCTAGGCTCTTGTCTCCAGGTTAAGTTGGCCCCATTTTCAGCTATCTGAGCAGGTTTAGAGGCTTGGGGGACTATATGGAGGCCACAGAGGATGTCCCAGAGCTAAAAATATCCCTGTGGCTTTAGCAGATTATTGATTGTTAAAGGGAATTTTAACTTGAAGGGCAAGGAGTGACCCTAGGCCTCCATTCTGAGCCAGAGCAAAGCTTTATTGAACAGGTCAGTGTTCAAGCCCAGATTTTGGGTGATGCTTTGCTGTTGTAATGAGACCAAATGGCATACCTCTTACACATGTACACACACAATCAAAGCTACTGCAGTTGTTTCCTGAAGTCAGTTACCTCTGCCCTGCTCATTGTTTGTAATAGGGGAATCTTTTTTTTTTTCTATTTCTTCATACCATGAATACAGACACTTAGGCTGTGTCCTAGCAAACAGGATGTGAAGCTGTGAAATTTGTTTGAACTGTGTCACCAGGGATTTTCCTTACTTTGTGTAAGTGGCAGAACTGGTGCTTCTGGTCCCTCCCGTATGGATCTTCTGTCTAGATCAGCAGAGCACGTTTTGATTCTGGTTCTGTTTGCTCTCCACATACAGACCCAGCCTTAGTCTCTGTTTGAGAACAGTTATAGAAGGATGGTGATCACCTCTCAGGGAGATAGTGTCTGCTAGCAAAGGAGATATGACCTGGAAAGGTAATGTTAGCGTTTATGGTGTTATGGCTTAGGAAAAAGTTTCTTCCGTGACACTGAGTGATTGGCATGTAGGTCATCCCGAAGGATAGTGATTTTTTAAAATAAAGCCCTAGGTCAGCTGTACAAACCATTTGCATTCAATAGGGTGGGGGTTGGGGGGTACAGCAGATGATGAAAGGATGTAAGGGTTATTAAACAGTGACTCATTGAATGAGTCATTGACAGACTATTTTTTAACTAGGAAGATACCTGAAATATACTTCCTAAAGAAAAAGTGAGATCTTTTTAAAACTCAAAGGATGGTTAACTGTGGAACAGATTCTCGACTAATAACCACTGTAAGAGTGGGAATGCTTTTCTTTTCTTTTTTTAAAAGGACAGAAAGTAAGAAATTGAAAACAGAGTGGGAAATATTCATATTACCATATTCATTTGAATCTAGGCCATATCATTAAAATGAGATCTCTTTTTGAAGAAAAAATACATTTACTTAGTATAATGTTCTGGATCAGTATAAATGAAAAGGAATTAAATTTTCAAAGAAGTGGAAGTTTCATTTATCTTTCCTGAGATTTTTTTCTCTTATAATAATGCAATGCCAATTGAATTTTCATTATAGTCATCATTTTGAGATGTTACTTTTGTGGGAATAGGAAAGGATGGATCTTTTGTATTATAATTATAAATTAAACACCAGATTTTAAAAAGTCAAAGTTTTTTTGGGGGGGTTATATGTGTACTAAATTAGTAAGATAAGCATAACAGAAATAACTGTCGTAGTGTTCTAGCTAATTATAGGACTATAAGATATGATACAATTAAAGCTTTATTAAAGTTTTTCTAGTAGTGAGCCAAGAAATAATATGTATGTAGAGCATTTTGCAAACCCTAGGTGCTATATAATGTTAACCATTACCATTATAGTCAAAGCTCCAGTTTTGGACATTGTGTAAATTCTAAATTTGTCATGTCAAATGACTATTTAAAGGAGATACATTTCTATTTTTGGCCATTTTTTTTCTGTGATTAATCATTTTTATGTTATTGCTTAGGGAAGCTCACAGTCAAATTGAAAAAAGACGCCGAGATAAAATGAACAGTTTTATTGATGAATTAGCATCTTTGGTACCAACTTGCAATGCAATGTCCAGAAAATTGGATAAACTTACTGTATTAAGAATGGCTGTTCAACATATGAAAACATTACGAGGTGAGTCAATTATGTCAGCAAATTTGTGTTTATTTTTCTTCTGTACCATAAAAAGCATATTGTCCCATATCTATCTAGAATGTTCCAAAGTATCTAAACAAATATTATCAGTCACAAATTTTCATCCTTTAAAAAAGGTAATGCCATTTTATCAATGAATGATCAGTTTCTACAACTGCATATTAAGTATACACTGCATTATAGTGGAAAGAATGTTGGTTGGTCTTAAAAATCAAAAGACCTGGGATCAAGTCCAGCTCAAGTTTTATTGAATTATAGAAACCACACTGGAATTTCAATTAGAAGAGCTGGGTTTAGGCCCAGCACCATCACTTTTTATAAGTTTGTGGCAAATTGTTTTGGCATCTCAGAACCTCACTTTTTTTCATCTGCAAAAATGGGTATAATACTTGTAGAGTTTTGGTCTGGAACAAATGAGAAGACTGAGTGACTATAAGTATTATACCTATATAGTATTATATAGATATAAGTATTATTCTCTTATTATTTAGGCCTAAATACATTTGTAATTTTGATAAATGCATATGAGTATAAAGGAATCCTTTCACATATATGTAGGATTTGGGTATCAACTAACATATACATAGTCTTGACTGTAGAGTTAAATGCATACAGAAATGAAATGTGTTATGTTGTTATTAATTCACAAAAGTACTACTCCAGTATCTCATCATTTCCTGGAGGTAACCTAGGGTTTTTGAAAGCTGTGTCAGATCTGACAAGTTTGGCCAAAGTGTAAAGCATTTGAGTTGTGCTTGGCAACCAACTATGTTTTGCTGTCAGATATCAACCTAGTTCATCACAAGAGGTTGGTTACCAGGACATGGTTTGTTGGTTTGTTTTTTGATGGTGGAAGTTCAGCTATATGGGATGGGAAGCTATATAAGATGGGAAAAAATAACAAAACTTCACTTCACAGCCCTCTTCAATTTTCTCATTGTAGCCATGAGAAGACACTAAGAATCATTTTTAGACTGTCTGCATACAATTGTTTAATGTTTGATTTTTTCTAATAAACAATAAGTTGAAATATTGTTGGAGAAATGGAACTATCATAAAGGCAAATAAAAAAGTGTGCAGAGTTGGTTTCATTTCATTGCCTTTGGGAACCCAAGACTTCATTTCATGATACCCTTGGTCATATCTCATCTTGCAGTGCTCATGAAGAGATTAAGGAAATAGACTGCCATATCTGCAGTGTATGCCCCAACAACCATTGCAGAGGATAAAGAAGTAGAAATACTATGAAGAATTTGATAATATTCTTCAAATCAAGTCAACATATAACTCGGTACATTTTAATGTAAATATGGGCACAGAAACAGACAAGAAATATATCAAAAAACTTGGTTGGGGTTTAAGAAAAGAAAAAAATCTGGAGGCTTATAGACTCTTCAGAAACCTGAATGTCCTGAATACATTCTTTAAGTAGACATGTTTGAGATTGATGAGCACCTAACAACATTATAAAACATTAAATTATATTGAAAAAAGAGTATAAAACATTAAATTATATTGAAAAGAGAGAATATAGATCATTATAGATTTGACAGTTATTTAAAATAATACTATCTGCAGTCAGGTTTTCTGGAGAGGAAAAAATAATCAAGTACTCTGCCAGATTAAAAAAAAAATCATAAAAAGGAAAGGAGATAATATTATGTACCTTCAGAGAAGCTTAAACCTGTTCAGTTTGAACAGTGTTCTAACTCCAAAAAGCAGAATGGACAAAGGAGAAATCGTTGGCTTTGATGATCTTCTTTTTCTTAGAATACTTCAACTGAAGCAAATGATCACCACATGGGGAGGCTGAAAGCACCTCAAAATGCACATGCCCATCAAATATTTGATCTTGCTATGTATATGACATGTGACAGTGAAGGGCCCCCTGGTTCAGAGTAAGAGTTTACCTTCAGAATGTTATAGAACATTAGGTACAAACAAGAAAAACTCAATCAACTTGCATTTCTGAAGTGCCTCCTGTGTGCCATGCCCAAGCTGAGAACTAAGAATACCAAGGGAAACAAAAGCCCTAGCTCTCAAGGAGCTCATATTGAAAAAACAAATATGCCAAGAGTCAGAGATATCAGGGGATCTGGAAAGGAGCTAAAGATGATCTGCAAAGGAAGACCACAGATAATAGAAAAGGAAGCAGAGATGTCAGCATTTCTGATTCAATCTGTTCTGTTCTCATCAGTGACAGATAGGGAAGTACCACTTTCGATTTTGCCACCACTGTCACAGGATCGGTCAGCATGGTGTACCCTCATCAGAGAGGGTGCTGCACTCTCAGAATCGAAGCAGCTCAAAGGAAAAATGAGATTTGTAAGGTTAGAATAAACATTCCAGATGTTTACTTGAACTATTTGTACCTGATCTGTAGTAGAGCCTTCCAAGCTCATAATGGTCTGATCAGCCACAGTTGGACACACTGTCATTTTTCTCTAACATAGTGATGTCATTTTGATCTTCTTCAATAACAAAGGATAATAACCAACCAGACCCAACCACTCTTGATTCTGCCACTCACTGTAAAAAAAAGGTGGTGGCTTCTGCAAAGATAGGAAGAATGCCTTAGCCTGGCACATATGCAATGGGAAATCAATGCAAGAGACAAGAGATGGAATAAGGGGATTGATTTTCAAGATAAGAGAATGGAAGATTATAGATGGTGCTTTTACAAGAAATGAATGGCCAAGAAGATGCAATTAGGAAATTCTATCTGAGTAGCTCTTCTTTTATGAGAATGGTTTCTGTGCACATATAGAGGATCTTTGCTGAATACAGGAGTTGAAAATGAAGTCTTTCAAAGATCTTTTTTTTTTAGTTGAGTACACCTTTATAGTCACACAACTGAGAGACTTAGAAGATCTTGCTGTGTCTGTTAGTTTAATAAAAGCATTTGACTTGACAGAACAAGATGTTGCTTTTATACTTATCCTTAAGGTGTCTCTCACACATATGTTAAAATAGTTTTGAAATCTGACAGATGCAGCTCTAAAAATGTCTTTGTTCAGTGACTGAGTAATAATATCCAGTTAGGCATAAAATAGAGATATATATTTGGCTTTATATGCTCTAGTGTCAGGATAGATGTTCTGCACAAAGTTTAAATGGAAGGATTCCCTATTAATAAATAGTGAATTCTCCAGCTAAACATTCATAGATGTCAAGATGATAATTGAAGGCAGCTTTGAAATACCATAGGCCTCTACCATGAAATACTATAATTACTTTAAAGACATTGGTTTAACCATCCACACTGGAAAAACAATGTGGATGGAGTATATATGATGAAGTTAAATTGTGACTTGAAACAGGATAGATAATTCATTATGTGTATATATATATTCATTTAACTTTTTTCTTTAACTTTTAGAGGAGCTATATGTCTATATCTATATCTTTATCTTCTGATGGAGTGAATACTCACATTGATAAGATAACAGATCCATAATCTATGCTTATATTGTAATTAATAACACACTATTAATCGCATTACTTATGTGTGAGTATACAGTCAAGGTAATATGTATATTAGAAGATACAGTTGATACCATATCATGCATATATGTCCATATGGATTACTCTGCAGATGCATTATGAAAATTAGAAATGTGATATACATAGTGACAGATAAGGAACTTTGATTTTCAGGAGAAAATTAATTATGATTCTGATGAGCAATGGGTCTTCATCTTTATAGTTTCTCTTGAATTTTATTTTAGCAAGAATGGGCACTAGTATTATCTTCCTAGAATTTTCCCCCAAATAATGCCTCTCTTCGTAAAAGAAGTCATATTTTCTTTTCTTTTTTTAAAGTAATTGTGAGAAAGATGAGAAAGCAGAGAGGTAAAGTGGAAATGGCATATCCAAACCAAAGGAGAAATCTCTACGGTAGTATTTAAGGCTAGAAGTCTCTTAATCTTGCTCTTAAATTTTTTCTTCATCAGTCTTCAGATGTAGGAGTAAATTGGGAGGCAGGTTCCATTGTGTAGACATATGGTTGCAAACATGTATATTTTTAACTTGAAAACACATAGAATTTTAATCTAGTTCAGTCTCTTCATTTTATCAAAAAAAAAAAAATCCCAGATAGGGATCTATAAGATCTATGGAAGGAATCAAAGAAATCGTCTAGTGACTAGTCCCATCCTCCTCATTTTACAGATGAGGAAAATGAACTCCAGTTCATTCAAGTTACTTAGTCAAGGTCACACAGACTGCAGGATCCAGGCACAAACTCTATTAGTTTTCTAAGGTATCATAGCAGATAGAAGTGGGCCTGAAACCCCTGGTCCCTTGGCTTCTAGCTCAGCATTATTTCCAGGTTACTAAATGGCTGCTCAGCAGCTATTTGAAATACAGAACTGAATTCTTGCCCTTTTTTTGCTAGTAATTGAAAAGGAACTAGTGTCTTCTATTCTGCTTTCATGTCGATGTTTTAAATTTGATAGAAGATTGTGTAATGGGGGAAAAGATGTGGGAGGAATTTTTAGAAATAAATTCTCAGCAAGTGAGAAAGAAAAGAGTGGAAAACCTGAAATTATGTTGCAGAGACACCAATCAATAGAGTTCTTCATTAATTGATATCTGTTTTCAATTCAAATTACATATATATATATATATATACATATATATATATATATATATATATATATGTATATATATATATATATAATATCCTTTCCTTTCCATAATTCATGTTGGTTCAATCACACTTTTCTTTTTCAGTATTTATTCCATTAATCAGGTAGTAATTCAGGGTCATCTAATAATAGTGGTGATAATAACTTATCTCTATTTTTCTTTCTTTTTTTATAAACTGCTGACTCATTCTTCCTGAAAAAGTTTAGAAGTGACAGTATCTGGAGACATAAGTTCTGATTTTGCTCAGGGACTTACTGGCCACTGCATTTACCAGGGAATACATCACTCTACATTGCCTGTTATATATTCTCTTCATTTAACTCTAGAAAGAGAGACCATTCTAATAAGTTTCAGGCAGTGCCCCTAAATTAAGGTGATAATTGGGTGAACTATATCTTCCAGGAAAAGTCAGTGATTTATTGAAGAACTATTTGTTTTTCTTAACAAAAACAAAAAGCCAGAATATTTGGGGGTTTGGTAAGCAAAAAACAAAGTAAAACAAAACAAAACCAAGCCTAATCTCAGCCAGTCTGCTTCTAGAATCACTTGAATGACCAAGAAGAAGAAAAGTTCCAACTTCCCTTAATTGTTTCTCAGTTTTCATTTAAATGAAAAAAGCACTTTTCTCTCCCCTTCCTCAAGATCCTAGAGCACAGCAGAATTTACTTTAAATGAATTATCTGGTATTTTCCAAGACCAAATTTAGCCCAATTAGAATAGAAAGGCTTACAATTTCAGTTCCCTTTGTGAAGAGAGTCATTTCCAGAAGGTTTGAATAGGAATCTTTTAAAGCTAGAAATTAGTAAAGTTTCTCTGTGTATTTTTTTTAAGAATATGAACTGTTTGGTTTTTTTTCCCCTTCTAAGGTGCCACCAACCCATATACAGAAGCAAACTACAAACCTACTTTTCTGTCAGATGATGAACTAAAACATCTTATTCTCAGGGTATGTTGAGATTGCTTCTCACCTTTTCTACCCCACCCCTCAAATCAATGAATTATTTACCTTTATAACCTTCTGAAATATAACTATATATAAAATTAGTCTTCAGGAGAACATAATGAACTGATTTATTATTCAGCTATTAATAAGCTTCTTTTCATGCCCTTCAATATCATCCTGGTATTCCCTGTCCTAAGGGAATTGTTTGTTGTTAGAAATTATTATTAGTCATTAAGATGCTAAATTTTTAAAACTGGAACTAGTCATTAATGGGGTGTGTGTGTGTGTGTGTGTGTGTGTGTGTGTGTGTGTGTGTTGTGTTTTCCCAAATGGGGACAAGGAATTGTCAGAATCTTTTTTTTAAAACTACTCAACAGTTGTTTCTTTTTTAAATGTAGATTTGGGTCAAGTCATAAAGTAATGGTAATAAAGGAAAATTTATATGAGTTTGTAGTCACTGATCCATGTTAGGAGGTAGGGACTGATGGAGAAAAAAATTGCGGATTTTAATAATTTTTGTGCTCTTTATCTGAGAAATAAGTAAAAATAAATAAAACAGAGTTTCTGTGCCTATTTTTACTATTCACTTTTTTGACATAGTCATTATCTTTGAAAGAATTGTACCATTTCCAGATGATCGAAATATAACCTGGAAGTGAAAAAGAGAGAAAGGAACTCATTTTTTATAAGCCTCACACACCCAAAACCTCTGTCCCTAATAGAGAGAACCCCAGAGAACCTTAGCCAGCTTCCATCAGGCACAGTTTGACCTAGGGCCTTGCCTTCAATGGCCTTGTCTTCTGTCTTTTGAAGAGTTCTTCAGTTCCAGGCCCTGGACTTTTCCTTGAGTAGTATTTTCCCAGCATGCCCCAGTCTCCCCAGCCCCGGCTCTTGGACAGCCCACTGATGGGCCAGTTTTACTGCTGCTCCTCCTGCCTGCTCACTCTGCTCTTCCTGTCCCACTCCCCCCCAAAAGGAAGGACCTGCTTCAGGCTCACCACTTTACATTAATAACCAGGTGTGTCTTTTTGGGCCTCCAAAGTGGCTGGTCCAAATATGAAGCCTATTAGAGAGCAAGTTCCTTGAGGGCATAGGCTGGCTTGTCTGTTTTTTAATCCTAGCTCTTTGTGCATAGAGGCTGACCTTGGGTTGAAAGTGAGTCTGACTGAAATTTATCTCTCTGAAGTGGCTAAGAGCCCTGAAGGTGATTATGGTAGATAAGCAAGTCTCCCCCCACCCCCCCATGGCTGCAATGGACCCTACAGTGTACTTCTGTTTCATCAGGGGCAGTCTTTCTTGTGCATCTGTGTTTATAGAAGCCCTGATAAAGAACTCAGAGAGCCTTGCTTCCTAACTGCATTACACTGTTTGACATGCAGTGGGTCTCCTCTGGATGGCTCTCTCTCCTGGTGAATGGGCTTCCAAAGCTTGAGATCACAAGCCTGGGATTGTGATGTTCAGAAGGGCAGGGACAATGTCCTGTTTGGCCTTGCCTTCCTTAGTGTCAAGCACCATGATGCTCTTTCATAGTTGCACAAAGCAGAAAGTAGATAAACAAGTAGAGAACCAGGTATCATCAGCTTTTCACTAGTAACCTAACCCACCCAAGCTTCACCGTGTTTCCCTAGCCCCAAAGAGACAGTCAGACATGTTCAGTGTAGGAGAAAACAAGTGAACCTCTGCAAGGGAGCAAAGCCTTCACCCTCACAACAGGAGGCCAGGCAGATCTGATGAGAACACAGGCACAGCATCAATGGCATGTTCACGAGCACAGCTGCACAGGATTCTTAGCAGATGGATGCAAGGGCTGGCTCCACTGAATCGGCCAACTCTTTGAAGAGGGAACCATTTGTTTACCTGCCAGTAGCACATGGGCCTCTTGGACCTTGCTCTGGCAGGGGCAGGTTTTCAGGACTCCAGACAGTGTCTGGTTGCTCTCAAGCTTTTTGACTAGCATGGTGAACAGTAATTTCCCTGTCTTTAGAATTCCTTCAGCACTTTAATCTGTATCTTACAAATTAACATTTACTTACACCTTACCCTATAGTGTTCATTTTTCTCTCAGAGCTGGATGGTGAGACCTTACAGTCTTTCTTCTACACATGAGGAACTGAGGTCTGGAAAGGAGAAATAATTTGCTCATGGTCTCACATAGATTTCAAATAGCAAAGCTAAGATCAGAACTCCAGATCTTTTTATAGTAGCTCAGGGTTCTTTCCCTTATACTATAATTCCATGTACATCCATCTACATTAGAGAGTCTTTTGAATAAATACTACTTCTATTATTCCTTACAGAAGTAATGTCAAACTCTGAAACAGATCTCTGCTGGATGAATGACTTGCACATTGACTTAGAAAAATCACAAATTAAAAGTATCTGTTGTATTTTTCATTACACCTCTGCCTTACAGTATCATTAAACTAAAAATTAAATTCCTAGACTAGCAATGAAAGGTTACTTTGCTACCTAGCTTTCTATATGTTGTAATGATTAGATATTGGTTATCATATTAGTCTAAATACAGACTGTACTTTCTGCTCAGATTGGTCTTGAATAAAATCTGCAGTCTTTGATCAGTGTTATTTTTCAATATATGCATATGTATTTTATTTTCAGAAAGATTGCATTTTATGGGTACAGCCAGTATTTGGACCAATATAAAATACTGGAATATTGAATGTTAAAATAATTTTTATTTTTTCTTTAAAATGCACAAAATAGGGGGCGGCTAGGTGGCATAGTAGATAAAGCACTGGCCTTGGAGTCAGGAGTACTTGGGTTCAGGTCCCATCTCAGACACTTGGTAATTGCCTAGCTGTGTGGCCTTGGGCAAGCCACTTAACCCCATTTGCCTTACAAAAAAAAAACCTAAAAAAAAATAAAAATAAAATGCACAAAATAGAAATCACAGAGATTGACTTTAATATTAATTCAGCAAACCAAAATGACAAATGATCTGATATGTTTTGGGCTACCAGCTAGAGAAGAAGACATTAAAATACCAAAATTATATGATCTATCTTTTATGCATTTTAAGAGAAGGAAGAAAAATATAAAATGAAAAGCAATGAAAAATGTGAGTTTGAGAGCATTTCTAAAATTAAATGAACATTTGAATTATTTAGTGCTTTTAAGGAATAATCCTTATTGTGCATATATATTTAAAGTTCATACCTTTAATTATATGCTTGTATGAATATGTGATATACACTATGTCATATATATATATATAGATATATATAAACCAGAGTTGTTGAAATATGTGTTATGTATTGACATCCCTAGTTATTAATCAACCAGCATCTACTAAGCACCTTCTAGGGAGGAGAACAAGCCTGCCTTGGTTAAAGTTTTGGGCTGAGCACTTTACAGATAGTGCCAACTCTACTCACAGTAACCCCACCAGGCAGGTGCTCTGAGGAAACAGGCAAAGTGAAGTTAAGCCATTTGCTTAGGATCATACACACAGCTTTCAAGTATTGGGTCAAATTTGAACTCAGGCCCCATAAAGGTCTGGGTGCTGGACACTTGGGAAAGAAGTTCATTATAAATGGGACTTGGCCTCTTTATATAATGATTATCCTGTAGATCTAGGAATACATAACTGCTAGATGAAGAACTTGGTGAAGTTCCATTTGTATGGGATCATGAGCCTTGGAAATGTTTTGTGGTGATAGAATGTCATCCACAACAAACCGGGAATAGAAATCGCACCCCAGTCCAAGGCTATGGAGATGGAACAGGAAAAGTAACCAAGTCTCTTTTCTGGTAAATTAGCACACAGGGTGGGGAAGGGGGGGGGGGCACTCTACAGATAATCACCTCATTTGATCCACTCAACTACCTAGCAAGGTCATGGCTGATTTTATCCCCATTTCATGAGGAAACTGAGGGGGGAGGCTGAGTGACTTGCCAAGGGTCCCACGGTAGTCGATGCCTGAGGCCTAATTTGAATCTGAGTCTTTTTGACCTCAGGCCTAAGGCTTAGTGCCCTATGGCATCTTTAGCTGCCTTGAAGAAAAATGCTTTGGTCTTCAAGAGGAAGGAGGGCAATATCCTTCATCTTCCTTCTGCCATTTCTGCTCCCCTTGCCTTCAAACAACTAAATTTTTTGCATTCTGTGGTAATGATGGTTTGGAAACATGGAGAAATTGTTGAGTTGTTGCTTGTTTTTGTTTTTCTCATGAGTGGTGAGGTGAGGCCAGACCCTGTATTGAACTCTTAAGGGTATGAGCTTGGAAGCAGTTCCTTCCTTCAAGGAAGTTATCTTCTAATTGGGGAAACCACATGTATGCACATAAGGAAACAGAGTATAAACACAATAAATCCCAAGGTAGTTTGTGGAGGGGAGGCATTAGCAGCTGAGGGAGCAGACATCAGAGCAGAGAAGGCAACCTTTGAGCACAACAACTACTTGACTACTTTTGTTAGAGATAACATGGCTGAGACAGGTGATTCTTCCTGTTATAAGGAGCCATCTACTAGAAGTGTGAAATAGGGTGTTACTAGCACCATGTTTGATATGTGGTCAGTGGTTAATAAATGTTTGTTGAGTTTAATTCTATAAACTTCATTATGACAGTTTGTAATAAATGGAATGCAAAACTTGAAGTCAGGAAAGAATTGTGAATGAACCCTGCCTCTAACACTATTGGTACGTCCATGGGCAAGTGACCAAGTTTCTCAGGGCTTCACTTTCCCCATCTTTAAAATGATGATAATAATCCCTGTAGCATCTGTTTCAGAGAGTGTTATGAAGGTCAACTGAATATATGTGTGTGTGTGTATAGAAATATATACACACCTAATTTTGCAAACCTTAAAGGTCTTTATCAATGTCAATTATGATATTAAATTCAAAGTAGCTAAAGAAATAATGTTTAACCTGAAATAGAAGTAAAATGAATACATGATAATTATTGTAAAATATTTCATAGAATCTTAAAAGTTGAAGGGAAGGCTTAGAGAACATCGTTTCTACTTTATCCTCCCTCTGTTACATCCTTTATTGAAAGCCTTCCTTAACCACTTATAATTCTAGTACCCCTCCTGTCAATTATTTTTTATTTATGCTGTACAGTTGCATGTTTGTATGTTGTTTTCCTGCTCAGATTGTAAGCTCTGTGAAGGCAGGGCTTGTCTTTTCTTCCCTTTTTGAATCCCTTCTGCTTAACTTAGTACCTAGCACACAGATGATACTTAATGTTGATTAACAGATTTCTCTTCTTTCTTTCTTCAGAGGTCCCTATCATAGAGTTTTCAGACCTATTATATACACTGTAAATTTTCTTAGGGGAAGATCTAATCATAGGATTCTAATATTTAAACAACTCCAGGGCTGCCTATTGCCACTAATTTAAAAGTCAAACTTCTCTATTTAGCCTTAATTTATCTTTCCAGCCTCATTGGACCTTGTTCCCTTTCCAGCTTTCTCCAAACTAGCCAGACTTGTGTTCCTTCACTCTGTTCTATACACCTCCATGCCTTTCCCTAGGCTGCCTCACATCTCTCCTCCCCTCTGCCTTGAGAGTCTCTCTTCCTTTGAGATCTATCTCGAATACCAGCTTCATAAAGCCTTCCTCATCCCCTCAAATGCTAGTGTCCTTTCCTCCTTTGAATTTAACAACTTCCTATGTATGGTATGTTTTTTATTTTATATTGATATTGTATATTCTACATAGATTCTTGTCATCTCCTTTATTAGATTTCTTTGCCAATAGGGATTATTTCATTTTTTGTTCTCATATTCTAGGGTACCTGGCCATAGTTAGTGATTAATAAATATTTATTGATTTTTTTTTTTAACAGAAAGTCATTTACTGATTCCTACAAACTTATCAACTATCTTACTCCCAGGTTTCAAGAAATTTTCATTTGATCCCCAGATTAGAGCTGAGCTATACTGTTACCTAAAATTGAGCCTGATAGTTAAAACTCCAAGGCCTTTTCCACTTCAACTGCTATCAAGTCAGGCCTCTCGAATCTATACTCAAGCATCATTTTAAAACATGAGTACATTATTTTACATGTACACCTTAGTGATGATGTATTTCTCTGTCCATTGATCTAGCCTGTTAAAAGCTTTCTGAAGGTTTGTTCTGTTATCCTACCATCTACCCCTCTGTGATCTGCCAATTTGATTAGAGTAATACATGACTTTGTGAATAGAGGTCTCCATCCAGGTGGCATTGATTAACAAATCTTTGAGAGTGATTACTTTTCTATATGCTTTGGCTGTACATGCTAATCCATATTTCCCATCAATATATATTAACTCTTATCAAAATATGTTAGCTCTTTAGTAATCATCTGTTATATTACTCTCCTAACTTTTATCCATAAAGGAAGTTAGATATATCTGATATTATTGATTTTCATGAACTATACTTTTTTCTATTCCTGCTTTCTTTTTCTAAGTTCTCATAAGTCTAGTGTAGTTCTGTCACTTATGAATTTATCATTAGAATTTTAGAATTTATGAATTTACTGTTAAAATTTACCATTCATAAATTCTAAAATCAGCCGTTTCTTGCCCTTCTTTCCTTTACTCCCTTTGTTTTTTGAAAATTGGGACAATATTGCCATCCTTCCTTTTTTTGGTACACTTCCCCTTCTACACAATTTTTTTTTTTAACAAGGAACATCGATGCTGTGTTATAGTAAAGGTCTTTTTTGCATCCAAGATATTGCATCCAAGATATTGATCATGTTCCTGATATTGAACCATTCTTGTATTCCTCTTTTATTTCTGATACAATTCCTTTGATTTCTTTTTTCTTTTTTTAGGTTTTTGCAAGGCAAATGGGGTTAAGTGGCTTGCCCAAGGCCACACAGCTAGGTAATTATTAAGTGTCTGAGACCGGATTTGAACCCAGGTACTCCTGACTCCAGGGCCGGTGCTTTATCCACTGTGCCACCTAGCTGCCCCCAATTCCTTTGATTTCTAAAGTCATTGACTTTAGAAAATGCATTACTAAGTTCTTCTGCTGACTACTGTTTTACTAAATATTTTTGCTTTTATATTCATTGGTGATATTGTTCTTTATAATTTCTTTTTTCTTGTGTTTATCACATTGCATCTTTTAGTTAGTATCTCTGTAGATCAAAGGGAGTTCCCACACCGATGGAATTGCAAGTCCTTAATATATTGATGTATTTACCAAGTCAATATTAGAATCAAGATTGCATGTTTCATAAAAAGAACTGAGTAGCATGTCATCCTTTTTGCTCTTTAGAGTTTATTTATCTAGAACAGTGGTTCTTTGAAGATTTGGAGAAATTCACCCATAAACTTTTCTGGTCATTAAAGAAAATGGTTTAACATTTCTTTCTAACATTTCTTTCTCCAAAATTGGTCTAAACCCTTTCTTGTCTTGTCCTTTTTTGGATAATTTGTATTTTTGCAAATGATCTTCTACTTCATAAAATTTCTCCAATTTCTTAGCATGTAACTGGTGTATAAAATTCCTGGATGGCATTTTAAAAAATCTTTTTTCTTATAATTTATTTTTTCTCCCTACTTATAATTTTGTTCATTTGTATTTTCTTTCTCCTTTTTTTTATTGAAATTAATGATTTGTCAGTTTTATTGGTTATACTTTTAAAAATTCTGCTCTTGGATTAATTAATTGAATTTTTTCATTTTCTGATTTTTTTTGGTTTTTGATTTTTGTTCTATTTCTACTTCTCTCTATACTACTATTAATTTGGTTGTTGTTTTTCAAATTTCCTTTAAGTCTCAACTTAATTGGTATTTTTCCCATTAATGTTGGATGCCCATCCAACAGATTATGATAAGCAGCATTTTAGGGTTATCATTATCATTTAAGTATAGCTATTAAAGCTTAAAACTACTGAGACTTTTGGGACACCCTATATTCTGTTATCATTTTCAAAATTTCTCCTCTAATCCCATAATTGTATAATTGTTTCCAAGTAATCTTATATATTTTTTTCATTTTACATGATTCAACAAGCATTTATTAAGAGTCAACTTTGTGGGGGTGGCTAGGTGGCGTAGGGGCAACTAGGTGGTGCAGTGGATAGAGCACCAGCCCTGGAGTCAGGAGTACCTGAGTTCAAATCTGGCCTCAGACATTTAATAATTACCTAGCCGTGTGGCCTTGGGCAAGCCACTTAACCCCACTGCCTTGCAAAAACAAACAAAAAAAACCCTAAAAATAAAAAAGAGTCAACTTTGTGCTAGGCCTTCATGTTAGGCAAAAATTAAATGACCCCTGCTCTCAAGAATCTTATATTCTGGGGGGGGGGGCAAGAGAGGGAGGAAGGGGGAAATGTGTTGGAGGGAGAGAGCAAGGTAACACAATAGGCACACAGACAATATAAAACATTTGGGGCGGGCTGGAAAAGCATTGACAATTTGGGGTGTGAGGGATGGTTACATGTATGAGTTAAGCTAAGCCTTAAATATGATTAATGGTTAGCATTGTCTAGCCTGGGTAGGGGGGCAGCTAGATCAGTTTGAAGCAGTTTAGCAAAAGTTTGACCAGAGAGTGGCCAATTCTTTAACTTATAACAGCTCATAAAGACCCTCTAACTAAAGGGGTAAAAAAAATCTTCATTAGTGAAAGAACCACCCATCCCAGAGTACTCCAAAGTCCTTGAAATATCAAAGGTTTGCTTGGAGTAGGATGTTCTTGCCAACAGGTGCTTGGTCAGTTGAAGTCCCCTCAAAACCATATGATTCCATTGTGCCAAGATCTTCACTTTCTCCTTCTAGTGAGATGGTTTTTTAAATACTTCCACCAAAATTAGACTTCTTTTTCACTCTCATCAATCCAAACCCATGTATTTCTCTCACTTGCTTCCTATCCATCACTGTTCATGTGTCTCCTCTCAATGTCTATGTTCTTAATGTGCAGTATTGCTCCTCTGCCCCTTTGCAATACTCTGCTCCTTGGGGCTGAGCCACACTGTTCCATAACTTTAAGTCAGACAAAAGTCACATCCCATTGTCTGTTATCTTTGGGATACCTGGAAAGTTAATTTTACCTCCTTTCTTTAAAATTGGTATTTCATCTGGTTTATTATCCACGCTCTGAATTTACAGATGAATTTCTGAGACTGTGGGGTTTTTTTAGAAATGAGTACCTTTCTTGTGTACTGTCTGCTGAGATCAGTATGAATGGCCTCATCACTGGTATCCTTCTCCCCTTGCTGTGCCTGCTGCTCTATGGTAGTATCTGGAGTACTGAATATTTACAGACTGTTTAAAGCTCTCTTGATTTCTGTACTCTCACCTACAACCCCTGATGTGTAGTTATTTGCATACCACCCCAGAATCAATGGAATTCACTTCTTTTGCATGCTTAGTCAGACCTATGTGGGTGATTACTATTTTTGAATGATGGAATTGAAGAGAAATTATTTCTTCCAAGATAGACAAAGGCCCAGCTTTCTTCTTCCTATCTCGTGGCAGTGGGCATGGCAATCATTCAGGTGCAGATTACATAACTCATGATACAGAGTTCATGGAACTCAGTAGAGAAAGCAAGGCCTCTACAGACCTTCATCTAACGGGAAACTTCTTTGAGTACATAGCCTCTTGATTCTTGATGGGGCTTACTATCATGGCTTCAAATTTAGACATGTCATACAGGTTACTCTGTGTGTGTGTGTGTGTGTGTGTGTATGTGTGTGTGAGAGAGAGAGAGAGAGAGAGAGAGATACAGAGAGACAGAGAGAGACAGAGAGAGACAGAGAGACAGAGAGCGAGAGACAGAGAAAGCCAGCACAAGAAATAGAACTTGAAAGAACATGTGTATATTTGCCTTAGAAAAGGGGATAGTGCCAGAAAAACCTTATTTCGTGCATAAAGAGTTTAAGTTTATAGGTTTTTTTTCCCTAAGCTTTCTGTTCTCATGCATGTATAATTTCAGTGAAAATATTTGTTTTAGGGTTTCTTATGAAATGAGTCCTTGATTCCATTTCAAAATTACTGAGAATTTTATTTTATGAATGTGCTAATTTGATGATCCATTTTTCCTAATTAGGCAGCAGATGGATTTCTCTTTGTCGTCGGATGTGACAGAGGAAAGATACTATTTGTTTCAGAGTCTGTTTTCAAAATTCTCAACTATAGCCAGGTATTGTTCATATTCTTATTTATGTTGAGCAACTTTATAACCTTCATAATTGTGGTGATGAGATCTGCTACAAAGATCAGCTGTTTGACTGAATTTTAGTCTACAAGCTACATACAAAATGCTTTGATTTTTTTTTCCACTACTATCTGCAAATTACAGCTTCTCTAAGGGTAAGATAATTAAACCTGGGATCTGTGAAAGTATTTTTCTATGGGAATGTGCGATTCTTCTCATTAGCAAATCATTTTTTTTTTTTTACTGTTATAACATAAACAGCTCAGTTCCATGTTAAGGATAAAGAAGCATAAGGGGAAGGTGAAAAAAAGAATACTGAACATGAAAATCATAGGACAAACATGCACATGCATGAAATAGCAGGTTGTTAATGATAGGAAGAGCACAAGATATTGAATCAGAGGACATAGTTTTGGGTTTGCTAATTACTATCCATTATCTTGGGCAATGCTATCTCTCAGAACCTCAGTTTCCTTATCTGTAAAAATGGAGTTGATTGAAATGTTCATGTTTGTTGGAATCCTTTAAGTTCATATTTTAAAAAGGGAGGGGGTGACCTCAAATGTCCTATTCATCTTCAAAGTGGTGAGTGGTGATCCCTGTGAATTTTTCTTTATAGTAAGATTTTGTATGCAGAAAATTGCAGAGCTATAATCTAGATGCAAGAAAATAATAATTCTTTGTCGTTTTATGGTACTTGTAACTTTGTGGAAGTGCCCTCACATGCAGTATATCATTGTATCCTCATTGTATTACATAATTCTTATATAGGTAGAATTTATTCTCATAACAGTTCTTACCATAATAGTATTCTAAGGAGAAAGGCCTAGATAGGATAATTTCTCTTAGGACACATAAGTAGTGAGGGGTAGAGCAAAATTTTGTGTCCAGGTCTCCTGACTTCCCTGTGTTCTCAGAAGGGATCTGTACCATCAGAAGAAAAAAAATGGCAGAAATTAAAAGGAAGTGTGTTTCACAGGGAAGCTCGATGAAAGCCCTTCTCCAATTCTTCACCTGGATTTAAAATGACCTTAAATTTTTGAATCTGTTCCAATGAACTTGAGATTGAGAAGATGCTGCCAAGCTGGAAGACTTCAAGTACTAGCTCAGTGATGAACTCCATCTCCATGAGGCTAGCCTACCTAAGATGGGAAACCAACTAGAGTTTTTTTAATTGGGTCAGGGGTGGGCAGCACAACAACTCATCATAAATCGGTACTGTTCATCATTAGTTGCAGTGCCTGTAACAGTGAGATTCTGGAGCTTTGGAATTAGAGTAACTTAGAATTTGGGAGGCATTGTATTATACTGCCTCAGAGTGATATGAACCATTTTTTCAAGTATACTATTTTCCCATTCAGGATTTTTATGATTTAGTTTTTTGATTCTTTTATTATAAGAATCATATAATAACTGCTCATGTCACTCTCCTTCCCAGAAATCTTCTGTGGTTCCCTGTCACCTCTATGGTAAAATGGAAACTCCTCACCCTGATATTTAAGAATCTCCACCATCTGGTTCCCACCTTTTCTCCCAGCCTTACTTCATATTCCCATCATTCACAGACTAGTCTCTGATATCCCATCTCTCTTATCTTTGCCTTTAAATATTCTTATGTAATAATAATCTGCATTTGCATGGTTCTCTAACATTTGCAAAATGTTTTTCTTGGAACTTGGAAATATAGGTAGTATCCTGTTATCAATATTATTATAATTACCATTTTCAGATGAAGAAACTGAGGTTTTATCTCTGTTCATCATAATAGTAAATGTTCCAATTTGGACCTGCTCCCTCCCAGTCTCACCCTAGGTCAACTGGGGTCAACTGGCTCCTTAGGGAAGCTTTGCTGATCTCCTTATTAGGTTAACAAGGTATTCACTTCCTGTAGAGATGCTGTAGAGGGAAAGCTTCTTGAGACCAAGGTCTATTAGGGCTTCGCCTTTGTCTCTCCAGAGCAGAGAGCAGAGCCTTAAATATAGAAAGTGCTCAATAAATACTTGTCGACTTGAATATCATGGTTTCTAACTAAAACACACACAGCATTTGCTTCTTGACAACCCTGCGAGATGAAGTGCAGAACTAGAATCTCCATTTGACAGATGAGAAGACTGAAGTTTAGAGAGAGTGAGTGAATTTGCCCCAGGTCACCCTTCTTGTAAATGCTGAAGCCAAAAGTGTGTTTGCATATACTTTATTGGCTTGATATAAAGAGATACTATATATTCTGAAGAGATTCTTCACTGGAAAGTTCAGGAAGTTCTCATGTTTAAACTATATGACAAAATGCAGACTTAGTCACATTTGCTTGAGGATTTCTGTTCAAGGTACAATTGATATTTAATATCAGTGTATAACATTTCATATCTGCAGAATGATCTCATTGGTCAGAGTTTGTTTGACTACCTACATCCTAAAGATATTGCCAAAGTTAAAGAACAGCTGTCTTCTTCAGATACTGCTCCAAGAGAAAGACTAATAGATGCAAAAAGTGAGTAATACTATTTTTGAAATTTTATTCCATGCTCTCAGCAGTCTGTTTTCACTGGAGTGGGTAGTTCTACATTGGAGTAGGTTGCAATGTCTCTCTGCCTTAGTAGAAAGGACAAGTTGATATAAGCTGAAAAAATTCATTCCTTGGGAAGCAGCCAATGAGATATGATGAACATCCCAGAGATTACATGGTCTAATTCTCGGGAAACACACACAAGTCCATTGTTAGCCCCCTACTCAGCATCTTTACAGTTTGGTGTAAGGTTTCCCAGAGCGTGTGCCTTACTGGCACAGACTATGAGAACCCAGGATTGCTTCCCGGCCATGATGAGGCACAAGAGGAGGAAGCTGTTGAAGGAGGACAAATAAAAGCTTGTATTTAGAAAACCCTTGCAAAGATAACTCTTCTTTGGGGTTACAGTAAAGCAGATGGCACAAGTATTATTGTTTCCATTTTATAGACTAGGAAATAGATAGTTTGAATGACTTACTCAGGAGCACACAGCCAGTAAGTGCTGAGCCAAGATGTGGCTGAGTCCAGGCTTTGGATTCAGAAGCGTTAAAGGCAGACTGTGCTGCCTGTCAAATAATGACTCACTCCTCCTACACAAAGCCCTTCTGTAGCAGAGTTAGATAAAGAAGTTATGTTCTTTACAGAATTCTTCCAGATCCTTTAAACAAAGTCAGTATTTACCTTGATGTTTCATTACTTAATTGGGATGGTGGGTACAAGGGAGGACAAGAAAGGCTATCTTGAAAAACTGATTCAGGATTAAAGAAAGGCTTCAGTAATCTTATGGCTTCATGTTATATCTTCTTCATTGGGAGGTGGTATGTGGTAAGCTCTGCATGCCTTTGTAAAAAACTGACATCACTGGTTTTTCTATTACCTCTTTTTCCCAAAGTGTTTCCTCTCTTACCCCCTTCCACCTACAGCCTTTCCTTTAAACAAAGAATTTTTAAAAGAGAAAAAAATTTACTATCTTAGAAAATAAATTGGTGATGGACATGGGAATCATTTTAGGATCTGCTGAATATGTGTTATCACATCATCCATTGGTTTGAACAAAGGTTGAAATCAGTCTTAAATAGAAGAAAGAATATGAGAAGATACTGGGTTATATTTTTTTTAGTATTAAAGGGTTTTTACATGTTAAAAAATTGAATGATTTGTTAAAAATAATATTAGATGTTACAGCTAATTAAATTTGTTTCATAACTGTTTACAGTTAAATTAATTTCAGTGCAGAAAACAGAGCTTTTCAGTTATTCCCATTTAAGGCCTCACAAATCAGAATTTTTTGCCCATTCATTTTTACTTTAGCTTTTTTTCATTTTGCATTATTTCCTAAGGAGTTTTCTAGATTTCTTTTACTCCTTATAGTATGAGACTTAACCAAATGATATGATTTCTGTATTTATATATCACAATTTTTTAACTCTTATTGTTGGATATTTATTTCTTCAGGCTTTTTGACAATTATTTATAATAATGCTATGAAAACATCCATATTGGGTTATTTTCTTCTAATCTTTCATAGTACAGTACTCAAACAATGGAACAACTGGGTCTAAGAGTATAATTATTTTTGTAACTTCTGTTGCATATAGATTCTATAACACTTCCAACACTTGAGTTTTAATGCTTTTAATTGTTTTTGCCATTTTGTTGGATATGAGGTGGAAACTCAAAGTTGTTTTATTATAAACCATTCAAATCACATAATTTTATATCTGAAAAGGAGAGCCCATCATTTAGTCCAGTTTCCTCACTTTACAAAAGAGGAAACTGATACCAGAAAGATGAGTTTGTTTTTGCATTCTATATTATAGAGTTATTTTGTGGAAGAACCAGAACTAGAATTTAAGCTTCATTATTCATACTTCTCAATTCTTTCCATTATACCATTTCCAGAGGCATAGTGGTATAGTGAGAACATTATCAAACAGACACAGAAAACCTAAGTTCATTTCTTAAGTTTATTTCTTCAGTTAAATGGGAATAATAATACTCATACTATCAACCTTACAACACTGTTGTGAAAGTGCTTCTTAAGATCTTAAAGTACAGGGGCGGCTAGGTGGTGCAGTGGATAGAGCACCAGTCCTGGAGTCAGGAGGACCTGAGTTCAAATCCGACCTCAGACACTTAATAATTACCTAGTTGTGTGCCTTGGACAAGCCACTCAACCTCATTGCCTTGTTAAAAAAAAAAAAGATCTTAAAGTATAAAATAAATGTGAATATTTAGTGTCACTGTTAAAGAAGAAATTAAATGAATAGATTACTGCTGTAAATTACTTACACAAAAACTAAGACTTAATTTTAATTCCTTGAAGATATATTTTTAAAATCCAAATGAAAAAGTTGTTATAAGGATACTTCAAAGAGCCCAAATTTTAGCTTTGTGCTAATCCTTCCATCATTACAGGTAGCAATGCCCTCTGCTCTTCACCAAAAGATTGTTATTGCTGAAAAATCTCAAACTCCTCAATAAGCTCCTATGAATTTACTTAAACCAGAAAAGGATAAATAGAAGTTCGTAGACAAGATTATATTCCCAGTCTTTTCAGCATTGGTAGGACAACTAAAGCTTATGGTATGCTGACACCCAGCCTTCAAGAATCCTGGGTCATCACCATATCACAGTGAAGATAAGTAAAGTAGAGCTGTTGTTGAGGTCCAAGAAGTTTTCCTCCAAAATATATAAAAATGCTAAAAATGCTGCTCCTTCTTCCTGATTTCATTCTTTTCCTCTTTAATATTCTCCAAAGCTAAAATACCCTGCCTCTAAATGATGGTTCAAAAGCCATTGTGAGGAAGAATTACAGAAACTGTACATGTCATGAAGTTAGGGAACTCTTGAAAAGACTGGTTATTCATCTTCTTTCCCTTCCGATGCATCTGCAGTGTTGTGGGTGGCACTCTGCAGTCAGTTACAGCTGAAAGGTTCTTTCCTCTAGATCTGGCAAGTTGCTCCAGGTATAGAAGAATTGTTTGGAGATTTCCAGTTCCTTCCATCTTTCTGCTATTTATGGCATTCAACACTTCATACAAATGTTCATCACTATTCCGTGATCCATAGATACTGTTATACCCATGGAGAGAGGGGAGGAGGGCTCCAGCGGCTCATTTCCAGCCACCGCTGCCTCTGGCCATGACTGCCCCAAGGAAACAACACTGGATATAATTTTACATCTGCTCCTATCTGGCATACTTAATATGCTGTCTACTCTGAAAAACTGGAAAATGGTCAAAATTAAACATCCTCTCTATTACTACTTCTTAGTTTCAATGGATAACAGTTATTCTAATGAAGAACCCAAAAGAGTCTGGAACGAACAAACACTTGATTTCCTTGTCAAGCAGAGACTGGCAGCCAGACCCAAAAGTATAGGTTCATTTTAAAAAATATTGTGGAATGTAGATTATGAACTATGATGCTTCAAAAAAACAATTGAAGGGCACTTTAGCATAAGGTTGCTCCAAGTCATATCAAACTGAAAAGATTTTTAGATGAAAATGCAAGAACAACAAGTAGATAGGAAAGCAGCTGGACCTCACTAAATAATTACAGAAGAAATAAAAACTAAAATTAACTTTTAAAGGCACTTAAGAATCTGTTGAAGACATCAGAAAGAGATGAAATCCCAAAAAGGAAAATATCCAATAATAATATCCCCCTCCCCAAAAGGGGTGGTGAAGAGGACTTCAGCACTAACCTCTTATATGCCTACACTTTTATCTCTCTAAAACCTTTGAGAAAATAATCTCTATAGTTTAAGGATATCTTTTTTGAAAAAAAATGAGAATAGTAGAGTCGGGCTTTTGAAGAATAACTTTTTGGTTTTTTTTTTTTCCTTTTTCTTTTTAGGTTTTTGTAAGGCAAATGGGGTTAAGTGGCTTGCCCAAGGCCACACAGCTAGGTAATTATTAAGTGTCTGAGACTGGATTTGAACCCAGGTACTCCTGACTCCAAGGCCGGTGCTTTATCCACTACGCCACCTAGCTACCCCCCAACTTTTTGGTTTTTTTGAGGGGGTTGGGTGCTTTGGGTTTTTTTTTTTTGGCAAGGCAGTGGGGTTAAATGACTTGCCTATGGTCACACAGCTAGGTAATTATTATGTCTGATACCAGATTTGAACTCAGGTTCTCCTGACTCCAGGGCTGGTACTCTATCCACTTTGCCACCTAGCTGCTCCTGTCAATAAATTTTTGGAAAAATTTATCAAGACTTTTTGCTTTTGCATCAGTCATTTTTTAATATAAGATATACCCTGCCCTCCCATTTTATTTTTTAGGCTTTTTTTTTTTTTGCAAGGCAAATGGGGTTAAGTGGTTTGCACAAGGCCACACAGCTAGGTAATTATTAAGTGTCTGAGACCAGATTTGAACCCTGATTCCAGGGCTGGTGCTTTATCCACTGCGCCACCTAGCCGCCCCTCCCATTTTATTTTAACAAATTAAAACAGTTAAACATAAATAGTAATACAGTGTTGATATAATGACCTCATCTGAAAACATAATCAACTTGCTCTCCAGTATTTTTTAAACATACCATTTCTTTGTTTACAAATACTATAGCAACCATTTTTGTTATCTTTCTAAGTTAGAACACTTTTCTTGATAGAGGGGAATAAAAGGGTTGAGTAGTAAGTACTGCCTTCACTCCATTAACTCTTCTTACCACCTCCACAATAGAGAGTAGTTTTATCCCTTTTGATTTTTGCGGGGGGGGGGGGCGGGGGGGGGGGGGGCGAGGGTTGCAAGGCAGTAGGAATAACTTGCCCAAGGTCACATAAGCTAGGTAATTATTAAGTGTCTCGGGCAGAATTTGAACTCAGGTCCACCTGACTCCAGGGCTAGTGCACTATCTATTGCACCACCTAGCTTCCCCCTTTTGATTGTTTTTTTAATCTTTTATTTACCTCCACCATGGTTTTAAAATAAAAAAGCCCTTTTTTGTCTTGGTAACTTAATCAGGAGGTACGGTTGTGGTTTTATACTCTACTGTGGTGTATCTGGTAAATTATTTGTGCCACCCCTTCTCCCTCCCCCATTTCTATCCCTTTTCAAGACCAAGGATTAATGAAAAGCTCCCCATTATTTTCCCATACAAATTCTTTGAGAAGCTTAAATGAATTAAGCCAAGTTCTTTAAACTCTAGAATGAAAGTAATTCTATTTTATTTTACTTTTTACATAATAGGGGAGAACCCTCCAAAGATTTTTAAGGAAAAAAAGAAAAATGAAAAGGAATTTTAAGTTCCCTAAAAAAAAAAAAAAGTTTATTCCCCAGTTACCATTCCTGATTTCCACCTTTTATTTTTTGCCACACTATTCAAATCATTTATTTATTTGTTTGCTCTTGTTTGCTTACTTATTTATTTCCACATCATCCTTATTACCTGGATTTAAAATCTATTCCCTGTTAGTACTTTTTCTCTTGCCCACAGATCTATTCGTGTTCTAAGTTCTATTGATTCTGCCTTTGTGAAATCTTCAATACCCATTTCTTCCTTTCCATTCCCATTGTCATTCTCCTGGTTCAGTACGTCACACTTGGCCAACTGCAGGAGCTTCCTACCTGCAGTCACTTCTTACTTGCCTCAGAACTGAAGTATTTGCCAAGGTTTACCTCTGTTATGGAGGTAGAAACAACAACATTTGAATTTATTTTGTGCAGGGGCTTGTCTGGAGATTGAACTTCATGGGAGGAAAAATAGGGTAAAATGGCTAGACCATGAATGTGTGCAGAGGAGTTAAATATAAGAAGATTGGAAAGATAGAAAAAGCCTGGTTTGGAAGCATTTAAAATGCCAAATTCAGAAGCCTAATGTTTTTATATTAGATCATAGACAATTCTTAGGTATTAGGAGTAAGAGGGTAACATGGCCAGGCCTATCCTTTAGGAAAATCACTTTGGTCACTGGAAGATGGCTTGGGGTAGTGAGAAACTTGAAGAAATTAGTCTAGTTATTGTTATTACATTAAATACGGTTGCAGTAGTCTTTGTAAGACTCCCCTATGAGAGGGGAGAGAATGAGAGTGATGAGATAGAGATCATTAAACCCATGAGAATGACAAGATCGCCTAATAAAAGTAAAAGGTACTTAAGTCAGAGCCTTTGAGGTTCACATGCAGGTAGGGAATATGATTTAATGCTGAGCTAAAAAAAAGAGATTGAGATGGAGTAGTCATCAGATAGATTAAAAATGAATTGAAGGAAACTGTCATAAATCTCACAGTGGAGAAAGTATCCAGAGAATGTTAGATACCACAGAAAGGGTGAAAGGGATGAGGATAAAGAAAAAGCTGAGATTTGATGGGTAAGAGATCACCGGCAATTCTGCTGAGAGTATTTCAATTGAGTTTCAGGCTGGAAGCCAGATCACAAGGGGTTAAAAAGTGCGAGGAACAGAAGTAGAGATGACTGTATGAGTCTGTGCCAGCCATTGACTACTACTCTATGTTTTTGTCAGACAACAGTTTAGGGAGTGGGGCATGGACTGAAGGTGGCTTGAAGGTCCCTTCCCCAGACAGAGATGCTAGGATTCTGTAAATGATGATTTCCAGGGGGTTACATTCTTGTGTATTCCTTAACAGCCGGACTTCCAGTAAAGACAGATATAACCCCTGGGCCATCAAGACTGTGTTCTGGAGCCAGACGTTCATTCTTCTGTAGGATGAAATGTAATAGGCCTTCAGTTAAAGTTGAAGAGAAAGATTTCCCTTCAACTTGTTCAAAGAAAAAAGGTAAGATTTGATCAGCTTTTCAGTCCACAGGCTGGGAATGTGAATTTGGAAAAGCTTGATAGAATGTGGACTATTTTAGTTTCCAATACAAGACTAGCTTTAAGGGGTCAGTTATAATCAGCCAGATCTATAGATGGCATGGTCACCTGTGTGTACATAGCTAGTGAAGCAGGGGTGGGCAAGGAACATGGAGAATGACCCAAAGTTGTTGACAAAGCCCCTTTCTTAAGAAGCTTTGAAATGGAGTACTCCAAACAGCCTCTACTCTACTATGCTGTGCTAGTTTTCAGAGCACTTTTACAAAACCCACAAAGCCAATTCTCTTGTTCCTTATTCCTTCAATTCAGTGAGTCTTCCTGCAGGTGGGAATGTTCCCTATTTTTAATGGCAAAAAAGCCATAACTGGAAGCAGGAACAGAACTACTGAACACTTGGACCTGGGCCAACACAGTGAAAAGGAAATGTTTTCATTTCTGGGTTTTTTTCCCCTCTTTGGCTCTGTCTTTAGGAGTTCCTTCATTATAGAACCAGCCTCCTTGCTCATGAGGGCCTACTGTCCAAGGGCACTCAGGGAAAAGAACATACTTTTGACTCTCCTTCCCTAACCCAAATACTATCAGGATGACTACTATAGAGCAATCTCTGAGCCCCAAAGGCTGTGTTGACACCAACTATGGTCTTTGTTCTCTAGCAGACCGAAAAAGCTTCTGCACCATCCATAGCACGGGATATTTAAAAAGCTGGCCACCCACAAAAATGGGACTGGATGAGGACAATGAACCAGATAATGAAGGCTGTAACCTCAGCTGCCTTGTAGCAATTGGACGGTTACATTCTCATGTCGTTCCACAGCCAGTGAATGGGGAGATCAGGGTGAAGTCTACAGAATATGTTTCTCGCCATGCAATTGATGGGAAATTTGTTTTTGTGGACCAGAGGTAAGAGCCTCCTTGTAACCCTGAAGTCAGAGTGGTGACAGAAAATCTGCAGTTGGTAAAACTCAAGTAATGAAACCATTTGCCTTTTCTGAGGCATGAGAAAAAGTTTTTGCCAGGTTGAAACTGATGATAACTCATCAATGGGGCCATTAGAACACTGATTATTAGATAATTGTTTTGTGTCAATTCATGAACACTTGTGAATAGACTTATTTGATGATTATAATTAAATGTGGTTTCCATAGTGATTTCTAGCATCTCAGGAAACAGTAACTCAGCAACTTAGAACCTTGGAACTAATAAGTATAGCATTTGTCTCCTGAGATTTTCCTAGGGTGTTTGGATGGAATCTGTTCTTTGTCTCCATCACTCCCTTCCTTGTATTTTATTTATCTAATAATGTTTTATCCTTAATATAAATGTTAAGCTTTTTGACTCATTTTTCTTGGTTTTGGTCCTAGTGTCTCCCATTCCTTGCTCATAATACATATACTTAATAAATACCATACTGAATTGAACATCTGAGCTAAAAAGGCCCTCAGAGATTCATCCAATTTAAGCCCTTTAACAGAGCAAAAAACTGAGGGCCAGTTAGAGGAAATAAACTTGCCCAAGGCTATTTAGGAAATTAAGGACAGCTCAAGTCACTTTTCCCTGAAATCTAAATTCCCCCAGTTGGCTCTTAGTAATCTTGATTAGGGCCTGTGCTTTTTTCCTTCTACTACATGCTTATGAAAGTATTCACCTCCAGATTATATGTCGATCTCAGACAGCTACTGAATTGATGCAAGAGAAGATTTATATAATTGGTGTTCAATTTTAATATTACCAAGTGGCTAATAAAATTGAATTTCTGATGAAGATCTGTCTTCAGATTTGTATAACATTATTTTAATACTTAAAAATAGTTGACCTTTTTTCTCTTTTTCATGTGCCATTTGGGGAAAATCAGCATGGCTTTTGTTTCTGCAGAATCCTGCTCTTCTACCAGGAGGGCCTTATGAAGGGGGATACTTTGCTCTCTGAACTCATTTCTGCCTTTTTCCAAATGTCATTTTTAGGGCAACAGCAATTCTGGCGTATTTACCCCAAGAACTTCTAGGCACTTCATGTTATGAATACTTTCATCAAGATGATATAGGGCACCTTGCAGAATGTCATAGGCAAGGTAAGATCTCCAATGTAGACTGACATTTAAGAAAAGAAAAAAAATCAAAAACAGATCATGTGGCTCAGAATAAAATGTGCTTTGGGAAACAGGTTCCCTGGGCCGGGATCCATTTGCAAAGAATAAGTGATTGTGTACTAGCACTCATCCAAAATTGATAGGGATCTCAGCCTTCAGTCTAGCTCTCTTTGGAGTTCTTGAAGACTGTGCTAGTAGAACTCAGGTTCTGGCAGGTCCTCCTGGACTGGCATGGTGATTATTAATAATTGTAGCTAGCATTTATGAATCACCTACATTCACATCATGTCTATATGACACTACAGGGCCAGGCACTGTGCTGTGCACTTTTGATCTCCTATTTGGAACAGATCACTGAGTGAGCTTCAGAGGAGGGCAAACAGCCCCTGCTCCAGGCTGCCCCCTCCCTCTGAAGGATGGGTATTTAGCTTGTATGGCATTGAGAGTAGAGCTGGATTCAAAATTCAGTGGAAACCTTGTCCTCTCTCAAGCTGAAGAAGGTTCACAATTCTCCCATGAAGTTTTTACTACCTAATGCCATAAACCTAACAAATCACAGTGTTACATACAATCCATGCATCCCTAAGTCTTTTCTTGTTATTATTTATTGTGCCAAGTTGAGAATGGCAAGGCTCATATTCTCTTTACATTTTCAGTTTTACAGACAAGAGAAAAAATTACAACTAACTGCTATAAATTTAAAATCAAAGATGGTTCTTTCATCACACTGAGAAGTCGCTGGTTCAGTTTCATGAACCCTTGGACAAAAGAAGTAGAATACATTGTCTCAACCAACACTGTTGTTTCGTAAGTAATCCCTTTTTACCAGCTGTGTCCTCTCAGAAAATGAAAATAATTTTGATTTGACTTTGTTTATTGGATTGGGACAAAAAGAAAAAGAAGCTTCCATGCTTCAACAGACAGAATGCCCCAAGATTTATCAATCACAGCTCGTGTGGGTACCAAAAGAAAGGCAGGAGGGGGAGGGAATAAGCATGTCTACAACCCATGATGTACCAGACTGTACTAACAAGGAACTCGTTTGATCCTCACAACTCTGTTTAGCCAGTCTCCCCTCATGCCCTGCCCTGCCTCTCCCCTTCCTTCCATTCCAAGTTTGCATAATTGCAATAGGAAGCAGCTAAATTGGCCTTCATGTAAAGCATGAAGATAAAGAGATGATGTGTGTGTGTGTGTGTTTAACTTTAGGATAGGGCTGTTTCCAAAGCTGTGTTCTAAATCTAAAGATGGATTCATGTTGGCACCAACTTTTAGTTATGCTTCATAAACTCACTAAACCTATGCAGTATTCTCTGAAAAATTATCTTGAAGATTATAATTATGGAACTTAGTTGAAGGGGGGTGGAGTGGAGCAGCCTGCAATGTGACCCAGTCGGAAGATGAGGAAGAGGTATTGCAGACTCCCAGCACAGCCCCTAGAACAGTCAAGGGTCTGCAGTTATCACCAGCAACACTGGATGTTGGTCCAAGAATGGAGTTCTGTAAAAGCAGTTGATGCCACATTGTCCATTATCAAGGAAACCTATTCTAAAAGTTCTCATTTGCTGACCTCTTAAGGTCCAGAAGTAACAGAATCCTGGTCTAAAGAGGCTGAGTAAGGGTCAGTCTACCCCATCTAAAGCAGCCCTTTCTAGTTTAAAAAGCTCTTATCAGGAAGTTTTCCCTTAGATTAAAAGTCCTAAATTATTCTTTCTGTAGCTTCTACCCATCAAGCGTAGTTCTACCCTTTCATGTCAGACTTAGGCATAGACCTAGAAGGAATATTAGGGTTTTTTGATCTATTCCCCTTCACCTCCTAATTTATGGATGAACCCTTGGAGACAAAGGTCAAGTCCCTTCTCCAGGCTGCCCCAGGCTTTTACCTTGTCCCCTCTCAGTTCTAATGCCTCTGTCCTTCCCGGGCCACCTGGAGGACAGCTCTCCTGTCTCTTCCCTGCCGGTCCACTTCAGCCTCTTTTTTCTGGCCTGCCTGATCTCCCCGTTCTTTGCCATCCTGATTGCCTTCCTAGACATTCTGGAGCTGATCCGTGTCCTTCCTAAAAGCATAGTGCCCCAGATGTGCACCGAGCTCTAGCTAGACGTGTCCTGCCCTGGACGAGTGAAGGCTAAGCGCTTCTTGGCTTTCTTGGCTACAGCTCATGCAGCTGTCATGTGGCATTGTTGACTGACTGCGCCTCTAGAGCTTCTTCACAAGATCTGCGACCTAACACGCTTCTTCCTGCATCTCCCTCTTGAACTTCAGGGTAGGACTTTACATTTATCCTTATTAAAGTTCATCTTAGTAGATTCAGCTCCATGTCCTGGCATTCCAAGAGCTTTTTAGATTCCAATTCTGTCAGACTTAATTGCTCTCCCTCCCAGCTTGGTGTCTTCTGTGCCTTTATCTAAATCATTGATAAAAATGTGAGATAGCAGAGGGCTAAGGTCAGATCCTCGGACACTCCACCAGAGACCTCTTTGGACCTGACCATTCAACCAGTTCTGATTGAGCCCATCACTGCATCTTGTCAGTAGCCATAGCATGAAAGACAAGCAAATAAATGCTTTGCCAGAATCTGACTTATCAGTAGCATGGCCTTGCTCTCCCACTTTATTAACCCTTTCACAAGTGAAAATTGGACTAGTCTATCATGACTGACTCAAAGCTGAGTGTTTTTTTTCCCATTACTGCCACCCTTCCTAGATGTTCATTAATTATCCCCTTAATGTTTTAGATTTTGCCAGAAAAAAAACTCACTAACCTAGGTTGGCCAGTGTCTTCCCTTTTGGAAAATGGGATACTTGTCCTTCTTTAGTCCTGTGACACCTCTGCCATTCATTCTCCAGGATCTTTCAAAGATCGTTGACAAGTAGCTCAATAATTTCAGGACACTGGCATGTGATTCATCCAGGCCTGTCAGCGAGATGCATTCTTACTATCTTAGGATATTTTTTTTCTGCCTGTTGTACCCTTCCTAGAAGCCTGAGAGGAAAAAGAAAATGAAACCAAACTAAGAGTTGAGCAGTTCTGTCTTCTGTCACATTCAGTTATCTTCTATCCACCCAGATCAATGTCCTCTTCCTTCTTTAATACCATTCTTTTGACTGATAGTTTAAGATTATTTTTTTTAACACTGTCAAGCTTTGGCTTAAATACTCCTAACCTCCTTTTAGGATCATGCCATGCTTTTGTTTTCATCGTCTTGTTCCCAATCAGCTCATGCTTCTACCCTTGGTGCATGTTTTTTAAATCTAGGTTGGCCAGTTTCTTGTGTATCCATATCAGTCTCTTACATAACACTCCTTTTTCTTCATATTGGAATTATTTATGTCTTCAGATTTTCATTCTTGAGCTTCCCATTCCCCTCCAAGGCCAACTTTGCCTATAAAATTTTAAACCAAGGAAACTTATCTTTTGAAACTGGGGATCATGTTAGACAATGTTGGGATTTCTTTTCTGTAGTAAAATGGTGTGGTCAATTCCCACCAAAGATATATACTTTGGTAGCTGCTTGTGGATGAGAATCAAGTCCAGGAGAGCAGTTAACCCTTTTTGCTTCTTCTACCTTTCAAAGGTGAAATGTCAGTAAGGCAAGTTCACTATTTATTGATTTGGTGAGGTGAAAAAAAAAATTCTATGCAGGCATGACTCACTTTACCTTATTGCTGTGATGTTCACAGAGCCAACGTACTAGAAAGCGGGGACCCAACTTTCCCACAGCTCACAGCTTCCCCCCACAGCATGGATAGCATACTGCCCTCTGGAGAAGGTAATTATGTTCTTTGGGGATAGTGAGGCTGACCTCACATTACATTTTCTGCTATAATTAGAGGAAGGGAGGGAGAGGGGGAGGGAAAAAGACAAACACCTTCATTCTTCTCCTTAAACAGGATGCTTATAGCTTAGATTTTCTGTAGATTTTAAGTTTTTTTGTTTAAACTAGAAATCTCCACACACACACACACACACACACACACTATGCATGCATCTATGGAAAGAATATAACCATAGGATGATTAATTTCTCTATCACAGTACTTGACGAGTATTTACAGTCTTAGAAGGGCCACTGATCTGTGCCAGTGGAAGTTGGATCCACCCCAGTAAAAATTGTAGTTGTTTGAATTTTAAACTAAAATAGTACATGTATATACTGTTTCTGAGATATTCACTTAAAATGTATCATTGAACAAGGTAATTTTAATTTGTTGAATTCAGTTACTCCAAGGGAAAGTAGCATTTTCCCATTCCCACCCCCCTTTCCTTTGAATGCTTTCTGTTCCTTTCCATCTTTATTATAGGTGGACAGAAGAGGAGTCATCCTACTGTTCCTGGAATTCCAGGTGGAACAAGAGCTGGTGCAGGGAAAATTGGCCGAATGATCGCAGAAGAGATCATGGAGATCCATAGGTAGGTGGCATCGTATATATTGCTCCCCTTAAAATGAAAACAGCTAAAGAAGCCAGCTCTTCATACAGTCATATGTGTCCTAGTGACCCTAAGAAAATTACAATTGAGCATCATGGAAAAAGGAATCATTTAGGATGTCTCATACTTCATTGTTTGGAACTCCCTTTAGCCATGACCCAAATTCCATTCCATCCTAGGCTTGGGGACTGCTTTTTAGGTTAAAGAAGAGTTGGTCTTGTGATGGAACATCTCACTATATACCCCCTCACTGGGACAGGAGCTCTGATATCCAGAATTGTTCAGAATTATTAGGAACCCCATGAAGGAAATCAATTAGGAGTAGCACATGATAGAGGGTTCTTTATGAAATGACTTGGGATCAAGGGACCCCTAAATTAAAAACTTAATGAACCAGCCTCATGAGAAAGAGTTATTTTACCTCTGCTTCCATGGGAAAGTTAGAATGAAAATGTTCTCAGGTTTTTTTTTTGTGATGGATGTTGGTGTTTAAAATGTATGTAAGAAGCCCAACTACAGGGCACTGAAGAGAAAAATGCTAGCCTGGCCTGTAACACCCACAGAGTCTATGTGATAGGATAAGAGGGTCCTGGCCCTCAATACAAAGGGTGGAGTCTGGGCCAAGAAGAATCCACCATGAGCTTTTTAGTTGGGTTCCCTGGATTAATTGTATAGGCAGCTGGGGAACACTTGTCTTCAAAAAGGAACTAAGTTTACTGAGAGTTGTACAGTACTGACCATCTGGCCAAAGGTCTATTTTTTCATAAAGGAAGCATAGTTAAATACTGAATCTTAGTTGAAGTGGCATAAGTATCATGTGGTAGAAAGGACAGACCACCAAGGAGCCAGAATTAGAATCAATAGGAATTCTGAGGACAGGTCCTTGCTGAAGCACACAACTGAGCCTTTCTCAGGCCCCCTTCTCCCCACCCCAACTGAAGGAGAGGGTCAAGTCTGAATCTTAAAATGAACTGTATAGCTTTATTTCAGACAGCAAGCATAATGATTCTATCTATTATTCTTTGGCTCTGATTAAGGAGACTTGGGGAGTGAGGATAGGGGATGGTAACAATAGAATGAAACCAGCCCAACTATCACATGCACATGCTAGTGATTTTGCAGTTTTCCCAACGGTTAAAAGTCCAAATATCAAATCCAAGATGTTTGTGAAATGCCCTAGCATGAGAGGAGTTTTTCCTTTTCGAAGTCCCACTTAAGTCTACCTTTCTGTGATATAGGATAAGAGGGTCCTCGCCCTCAAGCTGTGGTTCAAGCCCACTGAACATCACAAGCACACCACCTCCTGATGCATCTTCTCCAGGAGGCAAGAAGGTAAGATGCTACTGCCACGGTGGTCCCCACCTCCCCAAACCTGAGGATCATTAGGATGGAACTGGGTCACTGAGCAACAACAGCTTTCTGAAGGGGATTTGATTCTTTTATTAGTATTGTAAGACTTTCTCTACATATATGCTCACATATATTCACACATGCAGACAACCATATATAAGCATGTTTGCTTATGTCACCACTTAAAGTATGACCAAACAATTTTGTAGGTATTTTCAGGGGAATATGCACATCTATGTAGACCTGTAGCGCTATATATTCCTAAGGTCCTATTGGAAATGTTTGTTATTACTATACTTTGTGGGTTAGTTATATTACTAGCTGTTCACTTATCTGAATATAGTTCTAGTCCCCTGCCTGCCCTATCCCCTTTAGCCCCAAGGTCTTGTCAAGACTCTGTTCCATCCTTGTCTCTGAAGACTGTGATGCACAGATGGGCCTTCACCAAGAGCTCTCCTAAGAGAGAGGTCTCTTCCCAAACCAGCTGTGGGGTTATTTCCCCCTGCTTTGTCATTGTTTTCTGAGCATAGATACATTCAGCTATTTGCCTATTTGTCCAAGGGTTCAAAAACAATCCAAGAGTAAAAATACCACTTGCAGAATATGTGGGAGTTGGCCACCCACAGCACCAACCACATGACTAACTTCTGGCATATGCACTGTTCCCTCTTTGTCCTCAACCTACCTGAACCAAGTCACCAAAAGAATCTTATCCAGGGAGACAGGTAGAGTTTGAAGAAAATAATACAGAACATAAACTGAGCAGTAAGAGTACCAACCATCATGGAATCTCAGAATGTGGGTTGGAAGGACCTTCAGAGGTCATCAAGTCTGCTGAATATCCAGAAAAGAATCCGTTAGACCACAACATCTGACTTCTGAGGCCTGAAGACTCCCAGTAAGGGGAAACTCACTATCTTCCAAAGGCCCTTTGGCTTTTGAATTGCCTTTTGGTAACGTATACCTGTCGTTCCCATGTCTCTGCTGGGGTCAAGCAGGACATGTTTAATCCTTCCAATTGTTAGTCACTCTACTTGAAGACAGCTATCATTCCTGTGCCAACCCCCAACTCTACTCTTCTTTTTTATTTCTGATTAAACAGACGCAGTTCTTTCAACCATATTCTCCTATTATACAGACACAAAGTTTTTCATCCTATGATCATTCTGGTCATCTTTGTCTCTGGACATTTTCCAAGTATTAGTGGTTTTCTTAAATACAGACCAGCATGTAATTATATAATTTTATAGTATCTGACCAAAGCAGTATCCAAGCCTGTATTTCACCTTGACTGGGTAACTTGAATTAATACCAATTCCCTATTATTTTTGATCTGTCCTTTTCAAAGAAAACAGCCCAAATAAACAGCGCATGTAGATTTTCCTTTTTTTTGATCCTTCTTTCTCCCCATAGTTTTATTTTTTTCTTGTTTTATTTTTTGCAAGGCAATGGGGTTAAGTGGCTTGCCCAAGGCCACACAGCTAAGTAATTATTAAGTGTTTGAGGCTGGATTTGAACTCAGGTACTCCTGACTCCAGGGCTGGTGCTTTATCCACTGCGCCATCTAGCCACCTTATCCCCATAATTTAAAAAATCCAACAAAACTCCACTTTTTGTTGGTGCTTAACACTCCCTGAACTTGAAAAATCTTCTATCTATAAATCTATCTATAAATTCATCATTTATCCTCTATAGTTATCTTTTTTTGTTTTTTGCAAGGCAATGTGTGACTTGTCCAAGGTCGCACAGCTAGATAATTATTTGAACTCAGGTCTTCCTACAAAACTGGTTACCAAATACTTTGTGCCCACAACAGTCTCTTTGGATAAATCCTCATTATGTTTCCAAAATTTCATTCTTAGAGAAGGCTTTTATGAAGCTTGAACATAAATTTTTCATAGAATTTTATTCCATAGAATTCTACCTATCCATCCTCTGTGCCATCTTAAAATACAGGTGCATAATTGCATCATGCTTGACTTTCCTATCACAACTTTTTAAATGTGGTGTCACTTCCTTCCATCACTTCTACTCCAGTAACCAATTTTCCTTTTTTGGTAAGTTAAGTGAAATCCTTAAGCTGGACAAAAATTAGTAATAGATTTGTTTTTGACAAATTTAGCAAAGAGAGTATCTATTACATGAGAGGAACAGAGAAGTTATCCACAGAATCATGGCCCTTTGTCTTTCTCACAGTCCTCTGTCTTTGGTTATTGCTCTTCACTCTCTCCGCCAGGCTTTTCTCTATGCACATTCTCCCTCTTCTCTCCACTTGCCCACCTTTTATTCTGAAGGAACACTTTCCCTACTTAGCTAACAGTCCCAGTGAGGCCTAGAGGGTTTAATTTTTGTTGCTTTTGTGTTCAAGGACATTTGAAGCTGTGGGTTTTATAATGCTTTTTTTCTTGAAGTTGCCTGCTGTAAAAGTGTGTGCCTAGAGTGCTGCTCAAACCTCCCTGTGGTTGGCATGGTCTCTGGCTTGGCACTTTCCAGTCTCTTCTGTAGCCTTTTCATCTTGAAGCCCTTCTGATTAGACATGAAAGATGCTACACAAATACTTTAATCCTTGGTTTAGAAATCCAGATTGCAACCTCATTCTTCCCTAACCTTCCTTCAATGGGCAGCAGTGAGGAAAATACCATCTTGGGTTCCTTGTGGTCTTCAGGTTTTATGCAGATATTGGTAGTCTTTGGTAATATTGCCACAGAAGAAATCCAGAAAACTGTTTTTGTGCATATCAAGATCACCAGAAATGAGACTATTGATCCGTCCATTTTCTGTCCTGGATGTGTCCCAAGCAGATGAGATCTTTGTAGTTTTATTAGCTGTCCCAGGACTTCATTTGCTAAGGTTCCCGGTCTCTTGTTATTCATAGTTGGTTCAAAAAGTGAAAAACAAGCCAGCTATATATTTATTTCATGATCCAGTTACAACCACAACAAACCTACACTAAATTAAAAGATCACTCTATGTTTCCTATTTGAGGGCACAGGAAAATACATGAAGAATAATGAGATAAGACTGGATCAAAATTAAGGCCACTGTGCCAGTAGAGGAGAGGGAACTCCTAAATATTTCTGAGCATGGGAGATGGGGGAGGTATGACAGGCAGATTGGAAGGGAAGAGGCAAAAAGACATGGTAGGAATTCATGGATGAGGTGAGGCAAGTTACCTTCTCATCACTGGTAGTTGCGGGAATAAAGAGGAAGAGGTTTGTTTATTAACATTTTAAGATCCGCAAAACACATCTATTATCTCATTTGATGATATTGGGAGGTCTGAGAGAATCGAAGACAACCCCACCATTTCATATTTGGATATTGTGATGCCAGAAACAGAGAAGGTAAAGTCATAAAGCAGGGTTTGAAGGGTAAATAATTTTGCTGTCCAGCTGGCTGGAGGTGACTGTGCCATCTTCCTGACAAACCCTAAAGCACCCTAAACTCATCTCCTCCCCTCTGCATCTGCCATCCAACTGACTAGAAGCCACTAACCTTGTATGCTTGAGTACTCTGAGTACTTCACACCAATCTCTCAAGTTGGCAGAGTTTGATTTTTCAAGGCAAACACTTCATTCTAATAAATATCTATAAGTGGCTATTGTATGCATAGCAAAATAAATAATGCACAATAAATAGGTATTTGGGGTTCAGATCATTTCTTGAATAATCACTGTCAGCTGCTAGGGCACCAAGTGAGATACAAACAATTCAAACTGTTGGATACATATGCAACTTTGGTGGACATGGACATGAACTGCAGGGAATGAGAATGCATGCGTGGTTTCTGATATATTCCACTGGAGGAAACACCCACACTTAAGCTTAGATTCACTGAAGGAAGTTCTGTGTGAGGCTTTATGGAAGAGAGTATCATCTACTTCTATGTAAGAAGAGCAAATGGACACAATCATCAGAGCAGAATGCTTAGAAGAGGTCCAGATAAAGGTGATCACTTCTTAGGGGATAAGTGGGAATCAGCTCTCAGCAAGAGGAGCACAAGGCTGGGGCTGTCCCTGGAAAAATAAGCCTTCATGGTTGCTATGGTTGGAATTTGAAGCTTTATTGTTAGATAATCATTTTGCCAGTTACTATCCTGGCAAAGCTGCAGAGCTAGTGAGTGGTTCAGCAAACTTAAATTAGTTTGAAAATGCTGGTGTTGTTTAGTCCAAGACCATGGAGAAAGCCACTAATCTCACATAGCCCATTTCTCCACAGCTACTAGCTTCTCACCATTCTAGTTACCACTAGCTCCTGAACAGATGAAAGGGTGAGACAAGGGCGTATTCTTGGCTCTTATCAGTAGTGGATTAACTAGATGATTCTAGGTCCATATTCTTACCTATTTCCCTGGCTTGGGGGGGGGGGGGGCGGGGAGCAGTGGCACTGTTAAAGACAAAGTTGGTAATCAACCTAGAAGATGCTTTACTCACAGACAAGGGCCAGCAGAGTAGGCCTGCTAACACCAAGTGGTCAAAATGAGGCACAAAGCATTTCGTGCTAAGGTCCTGTCAATAGCCCAGGGAGAGTTCCAGATCAGGGACCAATGATACTGAACCAAATGAATAGAGAACAATTTTAGAAGTGAAGGTTTTCTCCCCACTAACTTCTGTAATATTTAAGACTTACCACAAGGAATGTTCAGATGACCTCCTTTGGTTTTTTCCTTAGTGATCATTCTGCTTTTTAAATAAGATTTGAGTTTAAATAATGAAAACTTCTATGCTTTTTTCCCTGTTTGATAGATTTTAAATGGAGGAACTCCAGACATTCCTTCTGCTGGCCTCCTCCCAGGGCAGATCCAAGAAAATCCTGGCTATCCATATTCTGACAGTTCCTCTATTCTTGGTAAGTAGGCCAATATAGGAACTGTTTTTGTTGGGGGGGTTTTAAATGATATTAAGAGTTTTTACATAAATCAACTTTGTGATACTAAGTTAAGCTCAGATTGCAAGCTATTTGTACTAGTCTAATAGGAGAATTTGAAATTTTGAGGACAAAAATAATAATAGCTGAGTTATAAACAGTGGTCTTTTCTCCTTGAAATCACTCTCTGATCTCTCCTTTTCCTTTCTCTTCTGTAACAGCCCCTTCCCCTTTTTCCTGTTTTATATTTAAACATTTCTGATACCTACACAAAATTTACCTGTGTTCTTGAGTCTAAAAATTTGGTCATTTTAATTTTATATTTCTCCTGAAACTTTCTGCAATAAATAAGGATCTACACCAAAAGTTTGTTGTAAAAATTATTAAAAAATAAAATTAAAATCATTTCATTAAAAAAAGCAATTTTGTCCACTAATAAATTTGTTTTCTATTCAGGTGAGAACCCCCATGTTGGTATAGACATGATTGATAACGACCAAGGTTCCAGTAGCCCCAGTAATGATGAAGCAGCCATGGCAGTCATCATGAGCCTCTTGGAAGCAGATGCTGGTCTTGGTGGCCCTGTGGACTTCAGTGACTTACCTTGGCCACTTTAAACATTACTGTACAGTTGCTTCAGCAACATCCACAGTATCAAAGTGCATTATTGGTGGAGTTTGACCGTCTGTGAAGCTTCTTGGATAAAGAGATAATAGCTTTTATGATCAAACTTCATAAAAGCCATCTCAAAGCCATTGATACAAGTCAATCCTACTATGTGTAACTTTTTAAGACAAAGTGGAACTAAAACCGCTACAGTGTTTCTGCATCATTGATTATTGAGCTAGCTGTGAATAGCTTGCATTAATTGTATATTTTGGATTCTGTTCGTGTTGAATTTTTAAATCATTGTGCACAGAAGCATCATTGGTAGCTTTTATATGCAAACAGTCATTTCAGATGTATGGTGTTTTTACACTACAAAGAGGTCCCCCATGTGGACATTTCTTATACTAATTGTATCATAAAGCTGTTTATTCTTTCTTGTAAGAATCCTTTACTATAAATATGGGTTAAAGTGTAATGTATTAGACAGTTAAATATTTTTAAAATAAATGTTTCTTTTGTTCTATAAAATACTTCTATAAAATACTGTTCACTTTTTTAAAACAAGTAATTTGAAAAGAACATTGCCTGTCATTAATTTTTTTGTCATTCTGCTGCTCTCCTTCCCTCTTTACTTAAATTGGTAAACTACTTAGTGTGTGTGTTTTAGGTATTCGTTCACAGGTTATGGTTTCACTAAAATGAAGTATGATGTTCAAATAGTACTAAATTTCTGAAAGCAAAAATGATATATTCACAGACCATTTTAGCATATATCCTTGAAATTTAAGTTCAGAATATGATCTTAGCATTATTTTGGTTTACTGCAACTAGTTACAGATAAGGTCAATGCTGTAAGAATTGGAAAATAGTGTATTTTCAACTACCATTTTCTAACTGAAGGCAGTGCCATGACTGGGGGGGGGGGTGTCTACCCTTATACCATCCAAAGAGGAATGGCTAAGTGAAAAATCTGCTTATTCTTAAGAATTAATAATCTAGTCAGAAACATGAAAACAGTGTAAGTTTATTTCAATGAAAAACTCAAGTTTACAATCATTTAGTAAACGAGAAGTGAACACTTCATTCCTATCCCATGACATTTATGAAAACACCTTGTCAGTAAATAAATATCTGTGAACAGATTAAGGGTAAGGCAGACTGGATGATAAATCACCTCTGCTGTTCACATCCCTGCACGTGACTCACACAAGATGAGTGAAAAACTGCACTGGGAAACAGACTAAACAGCTACTAAATATCATCCTAACCATTCAATGAACCCAGTGGTAAATACTTACTTTATGCTCACTCAAACAGTGAGCAGCAAACCCTACTAACAAATGATAGATGCTGACTGCATTTCCACCTTTTGCTGAAGAGGTTTTGATAGAAGCACTGGTTTAAATTTGCATTGTGCATCACAACTATAAAAATGGCTTTAAGAATTCCATGGAACCACCACTTATAAAGTGCTACTATCAATATTGTGTTACTGCATTTTGTCCGGGCTGTGGCCAAAGTCTATGCCAATCCCACCATTTCTAAATGTGAGAGAACTGTCCAGCATACAAAGAACCAATTTCACAAACCTACTTGGTAAACAAATACATTTATATAAGAGGAACCTCAGGATGTCAGATCTGATACCTTTGGTCTTAAAAAAAAAAGTCCACACTGTATCCTCCTAAACACTGGTGTGTGCATTTCACAATGAAGAACAGTTGGCATTGCAGTGCCGAAGAATGAGGGCAGCATCACTGGCGAGAGGAGCATGCTAGCATTTGAGAGATGGGCTGCCTCCATCACAGCATTGGACTCTGTCCCTCAGGATCCATCTCATTGCTGCCAGGAGGAGGAGGAATAGGTAGAATATCCAACTCATCCACTTGAGGTGTTGGATGCATGACCACCAGCTGGTCCTGGGGAATGTCTGCGGCAGCTGCTGCTAGGTTTGTGATAGACTTACTTTTCACACACTGGAAGTCCACATGCCGACTTTTTCCTTCCTCCTTCTCCCAGGACATGCGAATAAATGGTCTTTGGACATAGTTGTAGATTACTTCTGGGCGCCCACCAGGCCTTTTCTTGACTTTCTCTTTGTAAGTGGGATACCCTGAAGGAAACATTTTACACAAATTATACATAACTTTGAATTCCAATTTTCTATCTAAGAACCAGACTAGGAAACTTCAAAAGCCTTTTCATGCTTTCACAATGTATGATCAATACTTTTTAATACATCAGAATAAAAGATGCATGACATAGGAAGAAGGCTAAAAATGCAGGCAGGAGACAAAGGTTCATCTATGGCTTCACATATTCATAATAACTATATGAATGTGAAAGACAGCAACCTATGAGCCTCAGTTTGATAATGATAACATTTTTATAATAAATACTGTCTTGAGGATGCAATTAGGAAATGCCTTGCAAACCTATTAAACTAGTTATTAAAAGAAAATAGAAGGCATTTCTTTCTGTATACTTTCTCTAGTTTTACTAACAGACAAAAAGAAAAAAAATATGAAAATTTACATTTTACCAGTTAAATGGAGCAACTTTCAAATTTCTGTCCTTGGAAAAAATTCAAGAGAATACAATTCCACCTACCCTAAAACACACTGTTTCAAAAGCAGATGGCCACCTCCTGAATCAAAATCCTGCTTTCCTTGCTGATTTTTTAATGTGGTAGCTTCTCTCTGCCTAGTCTCTAGGCTCACTAGCCTATATTCTGATCAGTATTTACTGAGCAACCTGTAGGAAACAAACCAAGTCCAGAACTGTCCAGGGACTATGTTTGTAATCAAAGATAAAGATGTGGGGGAGATTATAGCCTGCTATGAGAGACTTCAGGAGAACAAAGATGAATGAAGGCCCAGGGGAAAGGTATAGAATAGGCAACAGTGAAGAAAACTTTGAGGGATGGGGAAGGCTTCAGAATGGTGTAGAATTTTATCAGGAAGAGAAAATGATGAACATAGATAGGATCGGTGATCAAGAACAAGAAAGAACTTCAGAGGACATTTAGCTCAATTTTATTATAAGGGGGGGAAAAATAGGCCCTAGAGTCATCAAGAGTGTCCAAAGCAGGCCATGACCTGATACCAGACTCAGATCACACCTTGCTGCCTTCCTGGAGAGTGTGAACTCTACAGACTTTAGTTGGAGAATGTACAAGTCATGCTGAAGGAAAATTGGGGGTGGGGGGCAGGAGGGGACACATGCTGAGCAACAAGAAAGTCACAGTTTATCTAAACCAACCGGTTTGTGTTCAGGACAATGGGAGAAGACTTCACCATCAGAAGCAACCAAGTAGCTTGACTTGGAAAGAAATGTACATAAATCATACATGAAGGCTGACAAATAAAAAGGTGCTTTTTCAACACTCAAGTTCCATAATGGACTCTATAAAAATCGAAGTTGTTCTGCTTTGTTTTTGTTGAACTCCTATCCTTAATAAGACACTTGTCCACTAGATGGAGCAGCAAACCTTCTCAGCTTATAAACTCTACATTAGGTCCCATCTAGATCTTCACACTGACACTTAAAAACCTGTGTGACTTTAGGTAAGTCACTTATAGCCCAGGGGTCTCAGTTTATTCACCTGTAAAAGAAGGGTGTTGGACTGGATAGCCTCTAATATTCCTTCCCTGCTGTAATGCTACAAGCCTAGGAAGGTATGTAGTCACGGCAGGTAGGAGTGATTTTTTAAAATTTATTTATTTTGAATTTTATAATTTTTTTCCCTAATCTCATTTTCCTCCTCCCATCCCCGACAAAAGGCAATCTGTTAGTCTTTTACATTGTTTCCCATGCTATACATTGATCTAACTTGAATGTGATGAGAGAGAAATCATATCCTTAAGGAAAAAAAAAGTATAAGAGATAGCAAAATTACATAATAAGATAACTTTTTTTTAAATTAAAGGTAATATAGCTGTGTGGCCTTGGGCAAGGCACTTAACCCCATTTGCCTTGAAAAAACCTAAAAAAAAAAATTAAAGGTAATAGTCTTTGGTGTTTGTTCAAACTCAATTCTTTCTCTGAATACAGATGGTATTGTCCATCACAGATACCCTAAAATTGTCCTTGATTGCTGCATTGAGGAATTGAACAAGTCCATTAAGGTTGAACATCATCCCCATGTTGCTGTTAGTGTACAATGTTCTTCTGCTTATTTCACTTATCATTAGTTCATGCAAACCCTTCCAGGTTTCCCTGAATTCCCATCCCTCCTGGTTTCTAATAGAACAATAGTGTTCCATGACATACATATACAAGTTTGCTAAGCCATTCCCCAACTGAAGGACATTCACTTAATTTCCAATTCTTTGCCACCACAAACAGGGATGCTATGAATATTTTTGTACAAGTGATGGTTTTGCCCTTTTTCATGATTTCTTCAGGGCATAGACCCAGTAGTGGTATTGCTGGATCAAAAGATATGCATACATATTTTTGTTGCCCTTTGGGTGTAATTCCAAATTGCTCTCCAGAAAGGTTGGACCAACAATGTATTAATGTCCCAGATTTCTCACATTCCTTCCAACATTGATCATTGTCCTTTATGGTCATATTGGCCAGCCTGAGAGGTGTGAGGTGGTACCTCTGAGAAGCTTTAATTTGCATTTCTCTAATAAGTAATGATTTAGAGCAATTTTTCATATGACTATGGATCACTATGATTTCCTCATCTGTAAATTGCCTTTGCATATCTCTTGACCATTTGTCAACTGGGGAAAGGTATGAGTGATTTTTAAAAAAATAAGAATTGGTCTATTTTGTATGAATTGGGATGGAATGTAAATTAATGAGAATTCCTCACTTATTTAAAAGGAAAATAAAAGCAATACCCAAAATATCATTTTCACTATGCAGCAATGCTGCCCAGGTTCCTTAGAACTAAGAAAGGCAAGAACTGACTTTAAGTAGTAGGAAGAAAACTAGGTGCCCTAGTCTCAATTCTATTCCTCCATGTTCCAGATCTCTTCCTATGGTCTGTCATGTAAGAATCAATGAAGTTACTACTTTTAACTACCCAAAATGAAAAAATTCAACTTCAAGGAAAAGGAAAATTGAGAAGATTAAAAAGAAGGGATGTTCTAGGAGCTACACCAAGATACAATCTTTGTTACAAAATCAGTTTTAGTCAAAGGATAAGAACAGGCAGTTTTCAAATAAAGAAATTAAAACTATATATAATTATATAAAAGTGCCCAAATCATTATTGATTAAAGAAATGCAAATTAAAACAACTATGAGGTTTCATTTCACACCAATCAGATTGGCCAAGATGAGAAAAAGGGGAAAGGATCAGTGTTGGGGAGGTTATGGGAAGACTGAGACTTTGATGCTTTGCTGGTGGAGTTGTGAACTAATCCAATTATTCTGTAGAGCAACATGGAACTATGCTCAAAGAGCAAAAAATATTGTTCAATTCCAATTCTAGGCCTATATCCAGAAGAAATCATAAAAATTGGGGAAAATCCCACAATGTTCCAGAATATTCATAACAGTTCTTTTTGCAGTGGCAAAGAATTGGAAATTGAGGGGATGCCCATCAATTTGGGAATGGATGAACAAGTTATGGTTCATGAATACTATGGAATATCATTGTTCTATAAGAAACCATAAATAGTCATATTCTAAGAGAAGCATGGAATGAATTACAGGAATTGATGCTGAAAGAAGGGACAGAACTAAGGGAACATTGTAGACATTAACAACAACATTGTGAGTTGATCTACCTTGATGGATGCACCTCCTCTTTAGTTCAGAAAGCTAGAACAATGCTATCCACATCCAGAGGAAGAAAAACAAAATCAAAACGCCCTACATAATCTGAATGAACACTACATTCACTTTTTTAAAATTTCTTTTGCTTTACTTTTCTATCTCACAATTTTCTTTCTTTTCCTTCACCCTAATTCCTCACACAGAAAATGACTAATCTGTAAGCATGTTAAATACAAATGTGTATATACAATAGTCAATAGACTGTTTGCCATTGAGGGAAAGGTGGAAGGAATTTATGCATCTTAAAAATATGCATATGCATGTAGATGAATGTTGAAAAACTTCATAACATGTAACTGGAAAAATAAAATATCAATTGTAGGAAAAAAAGCAGGTTAGAGAGAATGGAGAAACTTTTCAGGAGATTTTTCATCTTGGAGAAATCTCCAAATTTCTTTACCAATTCATTCTGGCTTTATCACTTTAAAGATAAACAGGAAAACAAAACAGAGGGCAAAGTGTGACACTGCAGAATGACAAGTGCAGAAAGCAAGAAGCCCCCTTCCAGAAGTATAAACAGAAATATAAGTGATGAACTAAGTTATTTCTCTATAAAGCTCCAGAGTCCAACAATAGCTTTCAGTATCCAGATAAATTCTATTTCCCTGAAAAGAAATCATTCACAAGTAATTTTAAGACAAATCACCTCTTGACTCTAGCAGGGACTGTGGGACACAAAAGTGCAAACCAGCATTGTCTCAGAACATCTGGAATATCCTTTCTCCACTGGCCCCCCACCCAAAAGACATGCTTATAAAGATGCGACAATAACAATTATAGTGTTTTCAAAAACTGTTTGTGTGTGTGTGTGTGTGTGTGTGTGTGTGTGTGTGTGTGTGTTATATGATAGCATAAGTCTTTCACCTTATACAGGGATGTATCATGAATGGTAGGGAATTTAAGTGACCTGAGGTCTCAGTCCTTAGGTGCTGAAGCGTAGTACTTATTCTGTTCTGAAGAGAGCTCCAAGCTAAAAACAGGCCCCTCATCCCTAGCCCCAACACATGTTTAATGTATTTTTGTATTAGTCAATTGTAAAAGAGGAATTAGAACTAAGGAAAAAACATAAAACAAGTTTTAAAAGGTGAACCCAGCCTTGCTCTACATTCAGACTTTATGATTTTTTTCTCTGGATATGGATGGCATTGCTCTTAGTGGGTCTCTCAGGGTTATTCTTGACCTCTGAACTTGAGAGAAGTTCCTTCCATTGCCTCACAAAATTGCTGTGCAATGTACTTCTGGTTCTGCTCACTTCACTTAGCATCAGTTCATACAAGTCTTTCCAGGCTTTTCTGAAGTCTGAGCCATCATGAGTTCTTATAGAATAATAATACTCTATCACTTTCATATATTATAACTTGTTCAGACACTCCCCAACTGCTCATTTCCTCAAGAACATCTCATGATTCAAAATTAAGATCCTTCAAAGCCAAAATCCTCTCCCCGTTTGTATCTATTTCAGTCCAATCTCTCCAAAGTTTGCATAATCCTTGGCCTTCCCACTATGGTACCGGCTAAAAAGAGAGCTGGATATGGAGTCAGAAAACCTCACTGCCATTTATTATCTTTGTGGCCATGAGCAAGTGACTTAATCTTTCCTCAGCAGATGACTTCAAGGACCCTTCCAGTTCTAAATCTATGATGCTATGATCCTCTGCTGCTAAGCTCATATTTATCCTAGCAAGCATTTATATAATTCTGTAAGGTTTGCACAATGCTTTGTATGTTATGTTAAAGTCAAAGTTCCTATTATTCTCATTTTACAAATGAGGAAAATGAGACAGAGGGCTCAGGAGATTTGCCTAGCATCACATAGTTATGTGTTTAAACTGAGATCTTGATTCCAAATCTAGCCATCTACCCACTCTTTATTACTTATTCCATTTTTCTGTGCTAACAGATTAGGTGATTTAACAACCCAAGTATTCCTGGCCACCCTGGTGGTGCTCAGAGGTCCTTCCATGCCTCTTGAAGTATGGGGTCAAGATAGAGGGGCATATTTCTTACTTCTCTCTCACTTCTACAGTGACCTTCTGCCCTCACCCCTCAGCAGCCTCTCCTTTTTGGAGATTCATTCTATCCATCTTTGTCATATAGAACAAATCTTTGCTTTAATACTATTCTACTGACTTCCAGACCGTTCCTGCTCCTTTCTCAAGGTACCTAGATCAGCACAGTGCTTCTTCTCCACCAAAACTCCTGGAGATCATGCTGACCTGTGAGTTCACCAGCCTCCAACAGCTCATGACCTCCAATTTCACATCACCTCAGACATAAAAAGGGATTATAGTATGATGACTTTGAAAACTGGTTCCCCACCTCCATGTTCCAGAACTCTGAAATGCTCTTAAGTGTAACTTCAATCTTTCCCACTTTATCTCACTCTTCCCAAAGTTGAGTCAATATTTAATCAACCTGCTTTGACACCATCAGCTACTCTTTGTCCCCTTCTCCTATCACTGCCAAGTTTCCCAGGCTGGATTATTAGCACTAACCATCTTCCACAGTCTCAAATCCATACTGTAGAATGTTCAAGTCACAAAACTGTGCCAAACAGGAGTCACTACAAATTTACATTTTATCATCTCAATTTTACCACTATGCTGCGTGAAAATTTGCATTCTTTCCTAATCACCTGAGTGGCTATTCCAAATATTTCCAATCCTTCCCATATCACCTTTATATTCTTTCTTTCTCAGCAGACCATCTCCTACTTCATTAAGGAAAAATGAAGGCCATCCACTGGGAGCTCCAACTATACACCTCCAAAACTCTCTTTTCACCTTTCTCCTCTGTTCTAGTCTCTACTGGAGAGCACCTTCTTGTGAAAGCCCATTCTTCTACTGATGATCTTTATTTCATCCCTTTCCATCTCCTCCAGAATCTTACTCTTTTGAACATTATCTTTGTTTAAATCCCTCCTTAGCTGCTGTCGCCTTTTCTATTACCTACAGACTTTCTGGGAGTCTACTAAACCTTTCATTATCAACCTCTATTTTTTTCTCCCTTTGGAACTATTAGAAAATACCATTGTCAATACTTGTTATCTCCATTGTTTCACCTACAACTCTCTTCTCATTCCCAAGTAATTTGATTTCCAACACCACCAAGTGATTGGAATTGTTATTTCTAAGGTAACAAATGATCTTTTAAACACTAAATCAATGGCCTTTCCTCAGGTCTTGTTTGTCTACCCCTTTGGCTTGAGCATATACATATCCCAGGGCTCATTCAGGTCTAGGCCCTCTTCTCTTCCATCTCTCTATTTTCTTCCTTTAAAATCTCATTAAATCCTAGAGTTTCAGATAAAATTGCTATACAGAAAACTCCCAAATGCATCCAGGCCAGTCCTAATTAATCTGTCTTGAAATTCAATCCCATATTACCAGCTGCCCCTGGACACCACAGAACATATTCTAAACAAAACACACATTTCCCTTTAAATTCATCTGTGAAAAGCCATAAAGTGGATTCCTTAAGAAATAAAAGTCATGAATGTGGGTTTCTTAGCAAAAGTATCTATTGGTGAAAACCAAGTAATAGTTGTAATAATAATATGGAGGGCCCTAACCTGGGCATAACCAGTCCACAGCATTGCATGCCCAGGACTTGAGCTCAAACAACACTGATATGGCACCCATGTGTCTGTGATCCAAGTCCAAAGTTGAGCAGAGTAAACCCGAAAATACCAGTCAATCTGTACCTAGTCTAATTTCTATAATCACCACAAGGGTTTGAGGGGCTCTACACAGAGATTCAAATATGTTTTCTGGCTGCCACCTCAGATTGCCCCAATGTGAGTATCCCAACTTTTATTATTAAACTACTTATATAATCAATCTAGAGCTTCCTGGTCTCTTTCTTCAGCATCATGCAGGATACTTGTTTGAGGATGAATACAGGGGATTTTCAGGCAAACTCCCTATCCCTCTTTAAAACTTGTCTATTATTTTCTGAGATTATTGTTCTAGTAATCAAGGTTCAGACATGTAAAGTAATCTGATTCACTCATCGCTCCCTAATAACCTATCATTTATTGGGCCTTGTCAATTCTTCTTTCAGTCCTTATCACATCCAATCAAATAGTCTCTACCCTACTACTTCAGGGCCTCATCAGTTCTTGCATGGATTATTTACAGGCTAATTTGTCTCCTTTCTTATTATGTCCCAAGCAATATTCTAAGCATTTTATAATTCTTAACTCACAGCAACCCTAAAAGAATAGGTTCCTCCTTTAACAGATGAGAGGTTATGTTATCTTCTCAGGGTCACACAGCTCAGCAGGTGTCTGAGACCAAACCTGAACTCAGTCTTTCTGACTCCAGACCCTGAGCAGCCTCCAATGCAGCCTCCCCTTGCTGCCAGCTGCCACACTGTTATAGTCCTAAGTCACCATTATGTCATTTTCTACTCAATTCTTCAATGGCTTTCAACTGCCTTTAGGATAAATTACAGTTCTCTTTAACCTGGTATTTCAAGTACTGCACAATAGGTCTGTCAGTCTTCTTCACAGAATCTTATTTCACTCAAGTTGGCTGGCTATCTAAGCATAAGTGACATGAAGAAGTGTTCCTTCCTTCCCCATGCAAAGAATTTACTACCTTCTCCTCCCTACCATGTTTCCCTGGCAGGGCAATCAAAGTTGCGAGGCCTACACAAAACATTCCTCATTCATGCTTTCCCACCAAAATGATAAGAGGGGATGGAGAACAGGGTCCTGCTGGTTCCAGTCTTCTGTGTCAGAGGGTGGTGTGTTAGACAGATCGTTTCCCATCATGGATTCAATCCCTATCACATATGCACCCTACTGACTTGTCATGTAGATGGTGTTTCCCCCAGCAATCTGTATGTTGTCTACCACACTGCCATCTACAAAGAAGATGCTCAAGAAGACTATTTTGTGAATTAAATGATGCTATATTAATCAAACTCCTCCCAGTTCTGCTATGCCACTTTATTACTTTTACCTCTGCTACTCTATATAATGAGAAATTATAATATTCATAATAATAAAGTGATACAACTAGAATTTCAATGACACTGTGATGACTAGCTTTCAGTGGTACTTCAGAAAGAGCACTGGACTTTAAGTCAGAAGCCTTGTCTATAGTGTCTATCATGGCTCTAATACTTCCTTACTATGTGACTATAGAGAACTATAGGTTCTCTGAATCTCTGTTTTCTTAACTATAAAGTAAGATTAATGCTTGTACAACCTTAAAAGTTTGTTAGGAAGAAAAAAATTTTTTAAGCTAAAAACATTCTATTAAACTATTAAATTGGGTTTCAGATAACACAATGGATAGAGTACTGGGCCTGACATCAGGAAGACTCATCTTCCTAAGTTCAAATTCAGCCTCAGACAGCTTACTCACTGGATGACCCTATACAGGTCACCTAACCTTGTCTGTCTCAGTTCCCTCATCTGTAAACCACTCCAATATTTTTGCCAAGAAAACCCTAAATGGGGTCATGAAGGATTGGACACAAATGAAACAAATGAACAATAATAACTCATGGCTGTTATTTAGAAAACAAGTTTTCACATATATTCTCAAAGGCTTCTGCTTTTTTCAACCCATTTTAATTAAACATATTTAGGAGGGAAAAAAAGAGTCTGTAAACACTGCTCCTCTATCCCTGCCAAAAAAGAAAACAGAAGCATTAGGAAGAGAAGAGTTATTAAGAAAAACATGTCTTACCTTCTATACCCAATCGAATCTTCTTAAGACCCCGTTCCTTCAAAACAGATTTGGCCACATCTCTGTTTTCAATGTATTTGAAAAATCTATACAACTTTGTGCTATAAATAACTGGGGACAAAAGGCAACAGATTTTAGAAATTAGTACTAGATATAAATCTACTCAAGCTTTTTTTACCTTAAATTCATCTTGCTCCACAATCAGCAGGCCCTGATCACCCTAAAACACCCCACAATGGATGCAGTAATGCCAAAGGATGACTAGCCAACATGACAGAACAAGAAGTTCAGTAGAGTTAATATACAAGCAAATCTCTAACAGGGTTGAAACCAAAGAAGCTTTGATAATCCATCAAGTTACTGCAGCTTTATACTGAAACCCAATCCATAAGAAAAATAATTCAATTCTAAAAAAACCATCTTTACAAATCTGACAAAAAAGAGTGTGTTTCTTTAAGAAAATGGCCACAGACAACAGACTAAAATTCTCAACCAAGCAGAGGTGAAGGACATGTCATAAACCATTGAGATAATTATTATTCCCAAAGGGTAGAAAGATTAGATGTTTTCTGGATTTCATGGATTGAGCTACTATTTTAATTCCCAAGAAGGCTACAAGCCCCCTCACCCCCCCCCAAAACTGTTCTCCACTTAGGTGGCCATCCCACTCAATATTGATGTTAAAAGGCAGATTCGAGCAAGTTCTGCCCAGGTTAGTCTGTTTAGGTCAAACAGGCTTTGCAAAGGACAGACACTCCACTGACAACATGATGAGTCTTCCAAATGTGCTGGGGACTTCAGGGAGTTAGACAGATGGGCCCTCCTCGCCTTCTCTCTTTCAGGTGGAGTTATCTCCCTTAAAAGGTGAACTGCAAAGGTTTTTGCAAAAAAAGAAAGACACGCTCACAAACCAAACATGCTGGTTTATAGGATCCAATTAAAAAGGAAATTAATACTTGCTTTCTCAGGAATAAGTTTGTATCTATTTCTATGTACTTAAAGATGCTGAAAATCTGAGATTTGTCATAGCTTCACAGAATGGATGACATCACAACCACCATGATTTTATGATACTTCCTAATTAGAAGGAAAAAAAACTGGTAGAACTATCTTCATCTCCTACAAATAAATCCTCTTTAATTAAAGTCTTCTGCTCAAAGCATTCAGCTGAACTAGGGGAAAAATATTTTCAGTCTTTAAACTTCAGAGTTTAAGTAAGTTTGAAAGAAGTAAAAAAAAAACAAGAAAAAAACCTGCTTCTTAAAGATCAGATAAAGTAATGTTAAACTTTTTCTATCCTTTGCAGGTGAAAATTTTGGTTTGAAAAATAAATGCTAAAGTTTTAAGAAAGACATGACAGGTTTCTGAAAACTTTTTTTCTATCTCTTTAAGTCTTTGATAAATCATTAATTTTTCCTGTGTTTTGATCAATTTATGCAGCAAGACAGAATAAAAACCAGGTTAGCAGAGAGCCCAGGACCAAGGGTATATAGAGCAATACCAGCTATCTAGTACTACTACTGTTCACAAGAAAGAACACAACATTCTTCTAAGCACATCATGCAACAAAAATTTCTTAAGGAACAACACAACATTTTGTAGATTTAAACAAAGAAAATACTTTTAAGAATCCTAAAATATTTTCCCCACCAAACGATATCATAATGAACTCAAAGAGGAAGAAAAAGCAACTACTACCATTACAAACCCCAAGAGTTTCCATATTTTTATACCTGAGTTCTTTAATAAGGTCCAGAAAACTTTGACCTTTACAAAGCTAGCAATATGAGTGACAGACAGGCTTTACCAAAAAAAAAAAAAAAACTAAATGAAGGTATTTATAAAAAAAAAATCAAAATTTCATTGAAATTCTACCCTATTTTCTTCTGACCTGAGAGGAAACCTCAATCATTTCCAGGACATTTGCCAGAGAATTAATATATGCCTGTGTGATTTACCAAAAATATCAAAGGCACTGGTGGGGAAGGAGGAGGGAGGGGAAAGAAGGGAATAAAAATGTAATTAAAAGGAGAGTAGCTAAATGATTAAATCTTTAAAAAACAATGCAGAGGGCGGCTAGGTGGCGCAGTGGATAGTGCACCGGCCCTGGAATCAGGAGTACCTGAGTTCAAATCCAGCCTCAGACATTTAATAATTACTTAGCTGTGTGGCCTTGGGCAAACCATTTAACCCCATTGCCTTACAAAAAGAAAAATGCAGAGATATCATTTTAAGGGGCCATAAAGAGATTTTAAAAAGCAAAAATACTGGGGTTTTCTAAGGTATTTGTGGGTCATATCTACAAATAGATTATCAAACAAAAATGAAGCTTCTTCAGACCAAAAATCACTTCCATAGTCCAGTTCCATTTAGATTTCTGGGTGACCAAAATGCATTCTAGCAAACCATTACTATTTTTACTCATTAATAAAGAAAAGACAATTCTTACATTCAGTAAAAATTCCAAAATTAAAATGTCATTCTTTTTCAAATTGAAGTTAAAACCAATATACTAAAGATAAGGTGATAAACCAGCAATCCTGGTCTAACATACAAAAGATTTCTTCTAATACTTACTCTGTGAATATTCTTCTCCCATCTGTGGTGGGTATTCTTCATCCCAATCAACCACATCATCATCTGTAAGTACCACTATGTGACATTCTCTTTCACCACTTTGGGCACTGGCCACCATCAAGGGGAGGATCATTTCCTCTAAATAAAACTCAAATTGTCTACGAGCACCATCATTTGATAATTCATGCATGAGAGCACCTGCAATGAAACCCATAAAAATATCATGATTTTTGGATGATTCGTGATGCATATCAGCAAAAAGTATAAAGAAAGACTTCTATCCATCTTTTAAAGGCCAACCCCTACAATAAGCCTTCCCATTCCTCTGTGATCTACACTTTCCTTCTGAATAAAGGAAACCTTTGAATCTTGAAAAGCATTAATACCTTGGATGACTGCATGTCTCCTACCCCTTGTAGACTATAAGCTCATAGACACAGATGATTTAATCTAATCACTTTATCATACCAAACACTTAGTAAACTGTGCTTAACTAAAATGATTGTTGAATAAATAGAAGGCTCCAGTTCTGATTATGCTTATTAAAGACATTATTATTGAGGCAGACTGGAGGAGTGGAAACCGAGTCTCTGGTACGAACTAGTTCTGTGACCCTGGACAAGTCATTTAACTTCTTAGTACTATAGGCAACTAAGACTCTAAGTTGGAGAAGGATCAAACTGTACTGGTTGAGAGTTTTTCTTCTACAGCAGTTCTCTGTACCTATGAAATCATTTCAATGCCTCTCCTTGACATGTTAGCCAAAATTTTGACCTTTGTGGAGTTATTACCTACTGACAAAAAATTCAGAGAAGTTTTGGTAAAAAACAAAAATCAATTTATACAATGACTAAAATTACTCACACTAGGAGATGTTCTGATCTTAAGTTTTATATCACCATTGTTCCTTTTTCACAAAGGAAAATGCCCAGAAAAAAGCATCCAGGAAGAAGGGGGGTGGAGAATTTGGGAATAAGTCTCTCAACCCAAAGGAAACCTATGAGCATCTTTCTGGAGCTTTCCCTTTTAGTAAACAGGGTTGAGAGAAGACACAGGATAAGGAGAATACATCACATTACAGGAAAATATAATTTAGTTGAAATTTTACCGTCATAGAGAAATCTAAGTCTGAAAAGATCAAGGACCTAAAAGTTCCGAGGAAAGACTTTCACTAGCTCTCCTCTTCACTGCTTGTCTTCTAAAAATTGCTTCCTTTACAATTCCTTATAACAGTTCACAACAATGAGATTTCTAAGTAGTTAAGGAGTAGAGGGAAATGTAATGAATATCAGGACACACACACACACACACACACACACACACACACACACACACACTCTCTCTCTCTCTCTCTCTCTCTCTCTAGCTGCTCATTCTGTCATGACCTAGCCCCGCCTTGCTATACTTTATTCCCATCACATACTCTTTAACTCTGTGACATTGGTCTTTTGATATTCTACAAATAAAATACCCTCTTCCTTAGCCTTGAACATTTTTTCTCTGGTTGTCCTCTACTCCTGGAAGGTTCTCCATTTTCAAATTGGCCTACTGACCTCACTGGCTTCCTTTAGGTCCCTACTAAAACCCCATCCTGTGTGACAAGCTTTTCCCAGCCCTCTTAATTCTAGAGCCTTCCCTTTCTTTGTTGCTTCCTATTTATCACATAGAGCGCATGTGTGCAATGCAGTTCGGTTACTTGTCGCCCACTTTAGGTTGTGGGAGGTCTCACGGAGGGTGGGCGCTCTCTTTTGCTTCTTATTACATCGCCAGCATTTAGCACAGGGTTGGACTTCATAAACATCAACTGGATGAGAACATATGCACATGTATTCATGCACAGTCACTTCTTTTGTCCTTAGTATTCCTCTCTTTTCAGGTACCCAGTCTGACTTGCAGACAAGTGAAGCCCTTTCCACAATCCTGGGTTCATCCAGGAGTTTGGGTGATTTTTCCCCCCAGGAAAGATTTTTTTTTTCTTAGCTTAAACTAAATGACAAGACCTAAGAGGCCAACAAGGTCCAACTACCTGTAACTTCTGACTATGCAAGCCCAACTCTGGGCAAGATTGGGTTTACGGAATTATTTCAAAGTATATTCTCTTTTATGAACCCACTGAAACTAAAGCTGAGAGAACCATCATCCATGATGAAGATCTGAGTGACAACTGTGCTATGCCTTGTATTAAATACTTGTACTTTTGTGGATATTTTCCAAATAGATTAAGAATTAACACTAGGCTTTCAGTTGTGTACTGTTGATTTATACTGATTTTGCTCACTTTCTTATTATAGTTGGTTGTAAAACTACAAGTCCCTTTAAATGCTTTCAACAAAAAAATTCTAACACTGCAGACAGAATTCCTCATCTGAAAAAAAAAAAGAAAACCGAAGTGGGTCATCTCCAGGGTAACTTTCACTTCTAAAGCTAATGTATTATAATTATAACTTACTATACTCAAAAATAAAACAATGCAATGTTAGACATAACTGCAAAGTGTTACTTAAATAATTAGTACAAATTATGTTGAATGCTAAAATTATATACCCAGTTCATCAGGGGATTTGAATGAAGAATGATGAAATTTTCAGCCCCAGCAAGTTTGAAAGACTAAATTGTGGTGAAATCTGAAATCTCACCTAGACAAGGACTGCAACATAGTGGATAGAAACTTAGTTACAAAGCCAGAAAGACATGGCTTTCAGTCCCTGTTGCAATCCTAAGCAAGTCCTTTCTCATGATCAGTGGGAAGCTCCTCATCTCCAACTATAAGCTGTAGACAAGTAGTCAAATTACAGTAGGTAGGACTAGGAGTCACTCATAAGCTCAGTTGTCACTTTATAATCTGTACTGACAAAATATGTATATATAGAAACAAAACTGCAGATTCTTGACAATGAAAGCATAATTTTGGTGGAATTTAGGGTTGAATATACATGTGCTATTAGCTTTCAAGCAACACAATCCCGTGGCAGATAGAGGCACTAACTTCAACATTAACACTAGTCTTTTAAAAATTACCAGATGGACTTCCGGCCAAGATGGTGGAGAGAAGACAGGCACAGTTCTAAAGTCTCCTGATCTCTTCCACATCTACCACATGAAACAAACCTCTTAAAATAAATCCGACTCAAAAAAATCCAGAAAGAAAAGCCAGAAGAAAGAACATCTACCTTAGGATTTATCTCCAGCAGGAGCTGTGGCTGAATTCAGGCAGGTGAGTCTGGGCCCAGAGGGAAGATCAGCACCGTTCAACCAGACTAGCAGCTGAATTGGAACCGGGAGTCTGAGGACCCAAGAGCCAGACCTGCTGGATCAGAGATGGGGCTGGACCATGGGGGCGTGAGTCTGCGGGGGAGCAGAGGCGCTAGTGTTGGTGCTGTCCCCCTGGAGATCCCGGACAGAGCTGGGGGAAGAATTCTGGAGCAGGGGAGCTGTGGACACCATCCCTGGGCTCCTCGGGTCTGAGTCCCATTACAACTCAGACTTCTCCCCTAACAAACAAATGCAAACTACTTCTGCCTCAGGCCCAGGTGTGTGACCAGAAGAACCAGCCCAGCTGAGGAATGACCTCAGGCCAGGGTAAAGCCCACCATTGATAGAAGGCAAAAGAATTCAATACCTCCAACTCCTCCCTTCAAGCAAAGGTACAAGGCCCCAACCAAGGTCACAGACACTCCAGAGAAAGCAACCAGCACCTCCTACTGGCCAGCCAGAGAAACCACACTCAGTGAGTAAAGCCTTTAGTGATCCCAAGCCCAGGTGAACCAGCCCTTCCAAAACTCAGGTCTTAGCAAAATGAAGAAGGGTCAGCGGAAAGATGGATCCATAGAAAAATTCTTGGAAGGGAAAGACACTAACTCAGAGAGACTTGGAACTTCTGAGGAGAATACAATCTGGTCTTCAGCACAGAAAGACTTCCTTGAAGAAATAAGGAAGTAGTTTAAAAAATCAACTAGAAAATTTGGGGGAGACAATTAATACCTTGCAACAAGAAAACAAATCTCTCAGATCTTCAAATGGGCAAATGCAAAAAGAAATTAATTCTCTCAAAACCTCAATTGGTCAAATGGAAAGCTCTTTCAAAAGTAGAATTGACCAATTAGAAAAGGAGTTGCAAAAGGTTAACGAAGAAAACTCCTCCCCCCAAAAAAAGAATGGAGTCTACAGAAACTAATGACTCCATGAGACAGCAAGAGTCAGTTAAACAAAATCAAAAAATAGAAAAAATAGAAGAAAATGTAAAATACCTCATCAACAAAACCACTGACTTTGAGAATAGATCGAGGAGGGGCGAGCTGAAAATTATAGGACTTCCTGAAAACATTAAAGAGGAAAAAAGCCTGGACTTAATATTACAGGATCTAGTGATGGAAAACTGCCCTGATATCATGGAATTGGAGGGCAAAGTAGTTGCTGAAAGAGTACATCGATCCCCACCAGAAAAAGATCCTAAAATGAAAACACCAAGGAATGTTGTGGCCAAACTGCAGAACTATCAGATAAAAGAGAAAATCCTGCAAGCAGCCAGAAAGAAACAATTTAAATATCAAAGAGCCACAGTAAGGATCAAGCAGGACCTGGCTGCATCAACTTTAAGGGATCTGGATTGAAGGGCCTGGAACAAGATATTTCAAAGAGCACGGGAGCTTGGAATGCAGCCAAGAATCTACTTTCCTGCAAAGCTGAGCCTTCTCTTCCAGGGAAAAAGATGGACATTTAATGAAATGGAAGAATTCCAAAAATAAGACCAGAGCTAAACAGAAAATTTGGGCATCAAACAGGAGGTTCAAGAGACACATGAAAAGGTAAAAAAAAAGGGGGGGGCGGTAAAAGAAAAAAAATTGCAATCCAGTAAGTTGAAACTGGCTATATTCCAGCATGGGGGTAAAAAAAAAAAAAGATTCTTACAAACCTTGAGAAATGTAACTCTAACAGAGAGAATATACCTAGCCAGAAATGATGGACATTCATGACCTATCCATGAGACTACTATCTAATGGGAGGTAACTGGCTTTAACCCCACTTGGGAGAAAGCCTAATAACTCTCAGGAATTTTGACTCTATTCGATAGAATATACAGAACTAAAAGGGACAGACACTTAGAATTTTCTATGACTTAGATAGAATGATCTAAAAAAACCACTACTGCCCTAAAAAGGGGGACATGAAAAGAGATGGGAGGAGGGAGGGGACTGAATGAGGTAAATCTCATTACACTAAGAGGTACAAAAAACCTATGGTAATAGTGGGGAAGAAGGGAGCAGAGGAGAAACACCTGAATCTTCTTCTCATCAGACTTGGCTTAAAGTCAACCTATACATACTGTTAACTTATAAAACATCTAACCTTTCAAGTATTAAAAGGGAAAAAGGGGAGGGGGGAACGGAGAAAGGGAAGGGGAATGGGGGAAATAAGGGAAAATAACAAAAGGAAGGGAAGGGAAAAGGGAAAAAGGGAAAGGGGAAAGAAAGAGGAGGGCAAACACACTGAAGGGGGTAGTTTTCAGAAACAAAAGACTGGGGAATATGGATAAAAGGGGGGGAAGGGGTAAAAATACAAACAGAAGGAAGATAGCATGGAGGGCAATAAAGAATTAGTAATCATAACCTTGAATGTGAATGGGATGAACTCTCCCTTAAAAACATAAGCAAATAGCAGAGTGGATTAAAAACCAGAATCATACAATATGCTGTTTACAAGAAATTCATTTGAAGCAGAGCGATACATATAGAATAAAGGTAAAAGGCTGAAGCAAAATGTATTTTGCTTCAGCTGAAGTAAAAAAAGCAGGGGTAACAATCCTTATCTCAGACAAAGCAGCAGCAAAAATAGATAGCGTTAAAAGAGATAAGGTAGGAAACTTTATCCTCCTAAAAGGTACCATAGACAATAAAGTCATTTCAATATTGAATATATATGCACCCAGTGGGACAGCACCCAGTTCTTGGAGGAGAAGCTGAAAGAATTACAGGAAGACATAGACAGCAAAACTCTACTAGTAGGAGACCTCAACTTCCCGCTATCAGATCTAGATAAATCGAATCATAAAACAAACAAGAAAGAAATTAGGGAGGTAAACAGATTGTTAGAAAAATTAGATATGGTAGACTTATGGAGGAAACTGAATGGGGATAGAAATGAATATACCCTTTTCTCTACAGTACATGGAACTTATACAAAAATTGACTATGTACTAGGACATAAAAACCTAATGATCAACTGCAGAAAGGCAGAAATAGTGAATACATCTTTCTCAGATCACAATGTAATAAAAGTCATTATGCAATACTGGGCCAAGGAGATAAAGACCCAGAACAAATTGGAAACTGAATAACCTCATTTTAAAAAATGAGTGGACCAAAAAACAAATTAAAGAATTAACCATTTTATCCTAGATAATGATAATAATGAAACAACATACCAAAACCTATGGGATTCATTCAAAGCAACTCTCAGGGGATATATTATAGCTCTAAATGCTTATATGAATAAATTGGAGAAAGAGGAAATCAATGAACTAAACATGCAACTAAAAAAAATTAGAGAAAGAACAAATCAAAAATCCCCAATTAAGTACCAAAATTAGAAATTCTAAAAATTAAAGGAGAAATTAATAAAATTGAAAGCAAAAAACTATTGAATTAATAAATAAAACCAAAAGTTGGTATTATGAAAAAAACCAATAAAATTGATAAACCTCTGGTCAATTTGATTAAAAAAAGAAAGGAGAAAACCAAATTGCTAGTATCATAAATGAAAAAGGTGAACTCACCACCAATGAGGAGGAAAGTAAAGTAATAACTTGAAATTATTTTGCCCAACTCTATGCCAATAAATTTGATAATCTAAGTGAAATGGATGAATATTTATAAAAATATAAGTTGCCCAGGTTAAATGAAGAAGAGATTAAATACCTAAACAACCCTATCTGAGAAAAAGAAATTCAACAAGCCATTACTGAACTCCCTAAAAAAAAAATCTCCAGGGCCTGATGGATTCACAAGTGAATTCTACCAAACATTTAAGGAACAGTTGGTTCCAATCCTATATGAACTCTTTGGAAAAATAGGGAAAGATGGAACTCTGCCTAACTCTTTCTATGAAATCAATATGGTACTGTTACCTAAACCAGGAAGAGTTAAAATAGAGAAAGAAAATTATAGACCTATCTCCCTGATGAATACAGATGCAAAAATCCTAAATAAAATTTTAGCAAAATGATTACAAGTCATCACTAGGATAATACATTATGATCAAGTAGGATTTATTCCAGGAATGCAGGGTTGGTTCAATATTAGGAAAACTGTTAGTATACTCAATTATATCAACAACAAACCTATCAGAAATCATATGATCATATCAATAGATGCTGAAAAGCTTTTGACAAAATACAGCATCCATTCCTATTAAAAACACTAGAGAGTGTAGGAATAAATGGACTGTTGCTTAAAATAATTAGCAGTATCTATCTGAAACCATCAACAAGCATTATACTCAATGGGGAGAGGCTAGAGGCATTCCCAATAAGATCAGGGGTGAAACAAGGGTGCCCATTATCACCACTACTATTCAGTATTGTATTAGAAATGTTAGCTTCAGCAATTAAAGAAGAAAAAGAAATTGAAGGAATCAGAATTGGGAAGGAAGAGACAAAACTCTCACTCTTTGCAGATGACATGATGGTCTACCTAAAGAATCCCAAGAAATCCTCCAAAAAACTAGTAGAAACAATTAGCAATTTTAGCAAAGTTGCAGGTTATAAAATAAACCCTCATAAATCCTCAACTCTTCTACATATGTCTAGCAAGATACAGCAGGAAGAGCTAGAAAGAGAAATCTCATTCAAAGTAACCTCAGACAGTGTAAAATACTTGGGAGTCTATTTGCCAAAACAGACTCAGAATCTTTTTGAAAACAATTATAAAACACTTCTCATACAAATTAAATCAGATTTAAATAACTGGGCAAATATCAACTGCTCATGGATAGGTAGAGCTAATATAATAAAAATGACAATACTACCAAAACTAAACTATCTGTTTAGTGCCCTACCAATCAAAATTCCAAAAATTTACTTTAATGAGCTAGAAAAAATTGTAAGTAAATTCATATGGAGAAATGAAAAGTCAAGAATTGCCAGGAGCTTAATGAAAAAAAAATGCAAACAAAGGTGGCTTAGCACTACCCAATCTAAAATTATATTATAAAGCATCAGTCATCAAAACTGTTTGGTATTGGCTAAGAAATAGAGTGGTGGACCAGTGGAATAGACTAGGTGTAAAAGCAGGAGAGGATTATAGTAATCTGCTGTTTGATAAACCCAAAGAGTCAGGCCACCGGGATAAAAACTCCCTCTTTGATAAAAACTGCTGGGATAATTGGAAGTTAGTATGGAAGAAACTTAGATTAGACCAACACCTCACACCCTTTACCAAGATAATATCCAAATGGTTACAGGACATAGACATAAAAAACAATACTATAAGCAAATTAGAAGGTCAAGGACTAGTCTACCTGTCAGATCTATGGAAAGGTGAACAGTTCATGACTAAGGAAGAGTTGGAGAACATCACTAAAAACCAATTAGATGATTTCGATTACATTAAATTAAAAAGTTTTTGCACAGATAAAACCAATGTAATCAAGATCAAAAGAAAAGTAGTAAATTGGGAAACAATCTTTACAACTAATGATTCTGACAAAGGACTCATTTCTAAAATATACAGAGAACTGAGTCATATTTTTAAAACTTCCCCAATTGACAAATGGTCAAAGGATATGCAAAGGCAATTTACAGATGAGGAGATCAAAGCAATCCATAGCCATATGAAAAAATGCTCTAAACCATTCATTATTAGAGAAATGCAAATTAAAACTTCGCTGAGGTACCACCTCACACCTCTCAGATTGGCCAGTATGAGCAGGAAGGATAATGATCATTGTTGGAAGGGATGTGGGAAATCTGGGACACTATTACACTGTTGGTGGAGCTGTGAACTCATCCAACCCTTCTGGAGAGCTATTTGGAACTATGCCCAAAGGGCAAAAAAAATGTGCATACCCTTTGACCCAGCAATACCACTACTGGGTCTATACCCTGAAGAGATGAGGAAAAAGGGTAAAAACATTACTTGTACAAAAATATTTATAGCAGCCCTGTTTGTGGTAGCAAAGAATTGGAAATCAAGTAAATGTCCTTCAATTGGGGAATGGCTTAGCAAACCGTGGTATATGTATGTCATGGAACACTGTTGATCTGTTAGAAACCAGGAGGGATGGGATTTCAGGGAAACCTGGAGGGATTTGCATGAACTGATGCAGAGTGAGATGAGTAGAACCAGAAAAACACTGTACACCCTAACAGCAACATGGGAGTGATGTTCAACCTTGAAGGACTTGCTCATTCCATCAGCGCAAGAATTGGGAACAATTTTTGGCTGTCTGCAAAGGAGAGTACCATCTGTATCCAGATAAGGAGCTGTGGAATATGAACAAAGTACAAGGACTATTCCCTTTAATTCGGGAAAAAAAAACCCAGATGTCTTATGGTTTAATATGGTTACCTCTGAGAATTCTGTTCTTTTTAAGGATATGATTTCTCTCTCATCACACCCAATTTGGATCGAGGTACAACATGGAAACAAAGTAAAGACTGACGGAGTGCTATCTGTGGGGTGGGGGTGGGGGAGGGAAGCAAGATTGGGGGAAAACTGTAAAACTCAAATAATATCTTTAATAAAAATTAAAAAAAAACCAAAAGTAACCTCAGACAATATAAAATATTTGGGAGTCTATTTGCAAAGACAGACTCAGAATCTTTTTGAAAACAATTATAAAACACTTCTCACACAAATTAAATTAGATTTAAATAACTGGGCAAATATCAACTGCTCATGGATAGGTAGAGCTAATATAATAAAAATGACAATTCTACCAAAACTAAACTATCTGTTTAGTGCCCTACCAATCAAAATTCCAAAAAATTACTTTAATTAGTTAGAAAAAAACTGTAAGTAAATTCATATGGAGAAATAAAAAGTCAAGAATTGCCAGGAGCTTAATAAAAAAAAGTGCAAAAGAAGGTGCCTTAGTCCTACCAGATCTAAAATTATATTATAAAGCATCAGTCATCAAAACTGTTTGGTATTGGCTAAGAAATAGAGTGGTGGACCAGTGGAATAGACTAGGTATAAAACCGGGAGATGATTATAGTAATCTTCTGTTTGATAAACCCAAAGATTCTGGCCATTGGGATAAAAACTTCCTCTTTGATAAAAATTGCAGGGAAAATTGGAAGTTAGTATGAAAGAAACTTAGATTAGACCAACACCTCACACCCTTTATCAAAGTAAGATCCAAATGGTTACAGGACATAGACATAAAAAACAATACTATAAGCAAATTAGAAGATCAAGGCCTAGTCTACCTGTCAGATCTATGGAAAGGGGTACAGTTTATGACTAAAGAAGAGTTGGAGAACATCACTAAAAACCAATTAGATGATTTCGATTAGATTAAATTAAAAAGCTTTTGCACAGATAAAACCAATGTAACCAAGATCAAAAGAAATGTGGTAAATTGGGAAAAGATCTTTACAACTAATGATTCTGACAAAGGACTCATTTCTAAAATATACAGAGAACTGAGTCATATTTTTAAAACAAAAAGCCATTCCCCAATTGACAAATGGTCAAAGGATATGCAAAGGCAATTTACAGATGAGGAGATCAAAGTAATCCATAGCCATTTGAAAAAATGCTTTAAAACATTAATTATTAGAGAAATGCAAATTAAGGCTTCCCTGAGGTACCACCTCACACCTCTCAGATTGACCAGTATGACCAGGAAGGATAATGATCATTGTTGGAAGGGATGTGGGAAATCTGGAACACTCTTACACTGTTGGTGGAGCTGTGAACTCATCCAACCCTTCTGGAGAGCTATTTGGAACTATGCCCAAAGGGCAATAAAAATGTACATACCCTTTGACCCAGCAATACCACTAATGGGTCTATACCCTAAAGAGATGAGGAAAAAGGGTAAAAACATTACTTGTACAAAAATATTTATAGCAGCCCTGTTTGTGGTGGCAAAGAATTGGAAATTCAGTAGATGTCCTTCAATTGGGGAATGGTTTAGCAAACTGTGGTATATGTATGTCATGGAACACTATTGTTCTATTAGAAACCAGGAGGGACGGGATTTCAGGGAAACCTGGAGGGATTTGCATGAACTGATGCAGAGTGAGATGAGTAGAACCAGAAAAACACTGTACACCCTAACAGCAACATGGGAGTGATGTTCAACCTTGAAGGACTTGCTCATTCCATCAGCGCAACAATTGGGAACAATTTTTGGCTGTCTGCAAAGGAGAGTACCATCTGTATCCAGATAAGGAGCTGTGGAGTTTGAACAAAGTACAAGGGCTATTCCCTTTAATTTAGAAAAAAAAACAGATATTGTCTGATCTTGTTACCTCTTAGACTTCTCTTTAAGGATATGATTTCTCTTTCATCACACCCAATTTGGATCAAGGTACAACATGGAAACAAAGTAAAGACTGACAGAGTGCATTCTGTGGGGGTGGAGGGGTGAGGGAATCAAGATTGGGGGAAAAATGTAAAACTCAAATAATATCTTCAATAAAAAAAAATTTTAATTAAAAAAAATTACCAGATGGTCATGTATATGATAGCCTACAATTAAAGAGATCAAATTTTAAGAGTTCCAAATTCAAAAATTACACAAAAACTCTGACAAGCCTAAGAGAGGGATTTTTAAATATTTTACTGAGTTAAATAATGCTTTTCCTTCAAATATATTACAGCTTCCCTTAAAAACAACCACTACACTTTCTATATAGATTTTTTTCAAAGATATTGTACTTACTGAGATCTCTACATTTTATAGTACTGTATTCAAAAGAGATACAAAGATAGTCACACGCTTCTCTTAGCTCAGGAATAGATATGCCATCAGGACAACGGATTATTCCAGTTTTGTAGTAATCCTGAAAAAAATATCAATAAAGAATTAGCAAAATATCTAGAAGCCTTGAGTTAATAGTGGCATTACTACAAGTAAAGGGAGGGAAGGGACCCTACTTTACTTTAACAATAATACTTTATCACAAAAAAAATTCAATTCAACAAATGTTCATTAAATATCTAGTATTATGCAACATAAAAAGATTGAAGTCAAGCATTTATTAAATATTTATTAAATGTAAGGCACTTTAAATTCTGAGGATACAAAAAAAAAAACTGTCCCTGACTCTCAAAGAATTTATAATCCAATAGGACAAATATGAATGTGCACAAATACGTATTAGGAGATCAAAACTACATGTTCAGGCAGCTAGGTGGCACAGTGGATAGAGCACCAGCTCTGGAGTCAGGAGTACCTGAGTTCAAATCCGGCCTCAGAAACTTAATTACCTAGCTGTGTGGCCTTGGGCAAGCCACGTAACCTCATTTGCCTTGCAAAAACCTAAAAAAAAAAAAAAAATCAAAAACTACATGTTCAAATGAACTGAAATGATGAACTGAAAAAAATGAAAACCTCAATTAGAATGGTGGCAGTTCTATTAGAAAGGAAGGAACATTTGTGAGCACTATTATGGAACATAACTTGGGACAACCAAATTGAGAAAGAAGCCAAAGATGATTTCGGGGACTAGAAAGATGATGGGTATTACTAACAGAAAGAAGGAAATGAGAGAGAATAATGAGTCCATTTTGGAAATATTTAAGTCTTGGAATTAGGTACTTTCAGGTTGATATGTCTAATAGATAACAAGAAGATGCAGAATGGGAGCTCTGAGTAGTAGTATATTATTAATAATAAAGACTTAAAAGAAATATCTGCATAAGGATCACTGAAAAGCCCATCTCCCAAAAGGAGAGAGTAGAGATAGAAAGAGCAGGATGTGGACAGAAGAATCCTTTGTGCTAAGTAGATGATAGCCCCCACAAGAATAAGAGTGGTTATATATACAGTAGAAGCAAGAAGCACAGTGTCACAGAATTCAGTTTAAAAAAGAAATCGTGGTTATCTCCTTGCTGCCATTTGTCCTTCATTCTTGAAAAACATAAGTGACTTCACAGGGTGACATCATGAGTCAAGTAGAGGTGCACAAAGTCATCAGACTCACTTTCTCTTCTCACAAAAGACTACTAGAAAGACAAAAGTCAGGATGACTATCGATGGCCCAGGATGCAGTAAATGGATGATCCTGGCATCTTAGTTCTAAGTGCTCCACAGCATCTGCTTTGGTTGCTTTCATGGCTGTAAAGAATGAACTGTCCTCACATGCCCATTCCACCAGGGGAGTTCTTCACCATGCTTGAGGTCTGTTGGTTAATAATTAGCTTCCCCCCGACCCAGATCGTCTACTTTTGGCAGGAAGCCTTTCCTGGTCTCCCCATTCATCCTGTATACACTATGTCGATACCAAGTTCTCTACCATTTGAATCAGGAGCTTCTAATTCCAATTGCTTACTTGATAATAGTAAATATTTGTTGATCTTTTAGATCATTACATTAACCATCCCCTCTTGTACCCCAGTTCCACAAGCCCTGAATGCATTCTTTTTAATTCCACTTTTTGAGATTCTCTTTCCCTTCCTCCCCCCCTCTTTATCAAGGGATCCATGAATGTGAAGTGGGTTCAGTCTTGGGGAGGCTGGCTCATAAAGGGATTAGGTTCTTTTTTCCCTCTTTGGTTATGCTTTATACCCTTACCCTGGGAAATCAGTGAAAATTACTTGAAACTTATATTTGAGTTCATATCTACAGTTTCTCCAAACTAGGAGAAGAAATAAGGCACTCAATATACTCAATGTAGATGAAGTAGAGGACAGCCCTTTTCTTCATTCAAAAGAAATAATTAACCCAAGAGATTCACAAGCATGCCTTGACTAAAGTCTTAAACAAGCAGTAACACCATAACCACTATTAGAGTCTTCTAGAACATTGCAATAAACAATAAAATACAGATAAGTATTTTTCATTTCACTCTGATTAGAACTTTGTCTAAACTACTCTCTTCAGATCCAAAAAATATGAAAAAGAAGATGAAAACCAAGAAGACATAATAGACTTGGCATTAAGAAGTCACATTGTACTAGCCTTCCTGGAGCAAAGAATTCAATAGAAAAGTATGATACATAAATGTATAATTGCATAAAACAAAATGAGAATCACAATAGGTATCAGCAAAGCACTATGTGAGAAATATGAATTGCTCATAGGTAGACCTAGACAAAACATTAACATTAATAGCATCACCCAAATTAATTAAGGTAATATTGTAATTCAGTGCTATATACAAACTATGAAAGGACTACTTTGTAGAGGTACAAAAAAATTCCTAATAAAAAATTTCATGTGGAGGAACAAAAAGCCAAGAATCACAAGGGAATAGTGGGAAAAAAAATTGGGTAGAAAGTACAAGATTTAAAATTGTATCAGTAAACATCACAACAATTTGGTACTGGTTAAAAAATTAAGAGGTCAAGTGAAACAAATTAGGTATAAAATACAATGAAGCAAATGCAGTCTAGTACTCAACAAAACCAAAGACGCTAGCTACTGGAACTGATCAACAAACTGGCAGGAATCAGTTTTGGTCCTCTGGACCAAAGAAACATTAATGTATTGTTGGTAAAGCTCTGAACTGGTAGAGTCATTCTAGAAAGCAATTTGGATATCCACCCTAAGAGAATCTAAACTGAACATATTCTTTGATCCAGTTGAACCATTACTAGGCCTCTATATACCCAAAGGAAAAGATAACTATCTTCTTTGATGTACAAAAAATATTTATAGCAACTCTTTTTTTTGTACTACTAAAGACTTGTAAATTAAGGGATGCCTATCAGTCAGGGAATGACTGAAGAAATTATGGCATATGAATTTAATGAAATACTATTATACAGTAAGAAAAGAGACAGTTTTGGAGAAACCTGGGAAGATCTATATGAAGAACTGATGTAGAGTGAAATAAGCAGAACCAGGAGAGCAATTTATAACTATAAGATCAACCTTGTAAAAATGAATTTCCAAAGACAATGCAGAGTTACTACAGTTCCAAAAGATCAATGATGAAAACCGCCATCTCTTGATGGAGGGGTGACATTAATAAATATGCTACGTAAGTTACATATTTGGACATGGACAATATGAAAATTTGACTAACTGTTAAAGAGCTGGGGTATGTGTGTTTAGGAAAGGAAAAAAGGGGGGAAATTAAAATTTAATTTTTAAAAAGTGCTATGTGAGATCTAGCAGAGGAAGGATTAGGCAAGACATTTGAATTGTGCTCTAAAAGATGAGTAGGAATTCAAAAGCAAGAAGAGAATGGGCCTGGGATAGAGGGAGATTGGAGATATTTAAAGTATGGGAAACAAAGACAGCAGGGGAAGAAAGAGGACAAAATATTGGACCTGTACAAGTGATATAGTAGTCTCAGTTTGGTTTTAAAATGGAGTAAAGTGAGTAGTATATAACTGGCAAACTGGAAACAAAGATGTTCGTCAATTGAGGAATTGTAAAAGAATTGCAGGAATGTGAATGAGTATTGTTCCACTTTAAGAAATGATGAATATGATTAATAGGGACATACGGAAAGACTTATGTGAGCTAAGAAAGAGTGAAGTAAGCAGGCATTCAAACAGATTTATGTGATCTAGTACAGTGAAGCAGAAACAAGAAACAACATACATAAAACCTACAATAACCTAAATAGAAAGAAAAAGTATAAATTATAAAAAGAAACTGTTGCAAAATTACAAACAACAAGCATGACTTCAAAGAAGATATAAGACATGTCCACAGATATGGAACACTAAATATATATTTGTGTTCTTTATAGCTATTGTTGTTCAGTTGTTTCAGTCGTGCCTAACTATTCCTGGTTCCATTTGGGATTTTCTTGACAAAGACGCTGGAGTGATTTGCCATTTCCTTTCCCATCTCACTTTTCAGATGAGGGAACTGAGGGGAAAGGTATGACTTGCCCTGAATCACTCAGCTAAGTAAGTGTTTAAGGCAAGATTTGAACTCAGGAAGATAATTATCCTTCACTTCAGGTCTAACACTCTATCTACTGTGACACCACATTCTCAATATAATGGTTTTGTTGATTTTCATCATCTTCCTCTTTTTCTTTCAAAAAAAAAAAAAAGGAGGCAGCTAGGTGGCGCAGTGGATACAGCACCAGCCCTGGAGTCAGGAGTACCTGAGTTCAAATCCAGCCTCAGGCACTTAAAAATTACCTAGTTGTGTGGCCTTGGGCAAGCCACTCAACCCCATTGCCTTGCAAAAAACTAAAAACAAAAACAAGCAAAAAAAAAAAAAGAAAAGAAAAGTCATCTGTTGTATGGAGTATCTCTCTGAGAGAGGGAAGGAAGAAGGGCTAGAAGAAAAGAGGAAGAAATCCTGGAGATATGAAAACAAAACATAAAAGTCTATTTTTCAGAAATCAAGTTTAAAAAAGGCAGACTGGCACCAGGTTGTAGAGGGTTCTTGAATGCTATTACAAAAGAATTTTGAGCAGAAAAGAGACATAATTGGATCTATGCCTAAATTAGATTATTTTGCAAGAGATATAATACGATTAGCAAGGGTTAAGAGTATATGTGGAAAAGCCTGTTGGGAAAGTGCTGCAAAAATCCAAGCAGGTAGTAATGAAGGTCCTTTCTAGAATAGAGGCAACGGGGATAAAAAGGAGGGGGAAGAAAGATCAAGGAAATCATTGGATATGAGAGATGAAGGAGAAGACAGTCAAAGAAAAAGTCAAGGTTTCAAACATGAGAGGAAAAAGGATCAACTTATTTAAATGATCCTGAATAAAGCAATGTGAAATACATAGAGAATAAACAGAGAGCTGGAAATAAGTATATCATCACAGAGGCCAAGAAAAAGAATCTACAGGAACAAAATAGTGAATAATGTAAAATACTACAGATAAGTTAAGAACAATGAGGACTGCAGAATAAAAGGACCATGAATTTAGCAATTAGGACTGGTAACCTTTAAGGGTAGTTTTAATAGTGGTGGAGAATGAAGTCAATTACAAGGGATTGAGAAGTGCATAAGTTTGCAAAGAAGTCAAGGTATGTGGCATAAACAACATTTTTACAATTAATGAATAAATGAAGCAGAGGAAGGAGATGAGGTTAATGGGGGGTAGGATAGAAGAGTCAAGAAGAAGTTGGGGTTTAGGAGGTGGGGGGGCTGAGAGAGATTATGAGAGTCAAGGGTATATGATAGTTAGCCCAAGGGGTAAAGGTATGACAAAGAGAATGAATGATGATTCTAAGGAATAAAGAGACAAAGAGAATTATAATTATAATTCAATAACCTCAATCTTCTCAGTGAAATAAAAGAGGCTAATCATTTCCTCAAGCATAAAGGCTAGGTACAAGTCTGGGAACTTTGGAAACAACTTTCATGGCAGATGTTAAAGAACAGCAGAAGCAGAAATAAAAACATTATCTTCTGGTATGGATTCTTTGATTGTAAATTCTTTTTTAAAACTATATTGTTAATTCTCATATGAAACCCACCCAAATTATTATTTTTCATTCCCTTTCCAAATACAAAAGAAAACCACATAGATGAATATGAGGGTCTGATGCCTATGCAGCAAATATAACATAATTCAAAGAATTTCACAGAAAATTAGGCTATTTTCAAATAAAAATTTCTAATTTGTACTCCAGTCCAAGAATACAAATAAAATATGTTCAAGTAAGTTGTCTTTTTAAATTAAGTGTGAGACAGAAATAATCAAGGATGAAAAATATGGATGGATTGTTTTCATGAATTCCTTATAATCTCATCAATTTTCTATGGCTGAAGTTTCCTCCTCTTTTCTCCACCCCTCCAGTATTTCAGAATAATTGGGGGGGGGGGGGATGGACTACTTCAGTTTTCAGTCTATGGTCCCTGGCTAGACATAATGTTAATAATAAAAATAATAGCAGTTCTCACACTTATCTAGTCTCTAAGCACTTAAAACACCACTCTATCTCAATTGATCCTAATAGCTTGGTGAGATAGATAATATTAGTATTATTGTTTTCTCATTTACAGATGAGGAAATGGAGACTCAGTGAAATAAACTGACCTGTGTCTATGAGTAAATAGGCAGAAGTGACCTAGTGCATTCCATCCCTTGTCTCCCAGTTTCTCTTTCCTATCTCTCTCAACAAGTAGCCTGCAAGAACTACTAGACTCCCTTACCAAACTGGGGTAAATATGTTAAGAAGAAAAAAATTTTTAAATTGTACAAAGCATATAAAGCTGAATTTTCATCATTGAACTGAAATTACAAGTAGAGAAATCATCTAAATTAATGTAATTCTTTTTCTTAAAGATTTTAATTTGAGTTTTATAATCCCCCCCCCCCCATTCTTGCCCCACTCCGAAGATAGCCTGTTATAAATTAATGTAATTCTACCTAACAAAAACACCCATACTGGCAAATGAACTTGAGATGAATATAAAAAGTCAAAGGATCTGAGCCCTGTATCTTTCTTCTATTCCCTTTCTATCTGTCTTCATTTTCCACTCCTCTAGAATACTGCTTCCTCATCTGTAAAATAAGGCGTTGGAGTGAGGTGATCACTAAAGTTCCTTTCCAGCTCTAAAATACTTCTATTCTTCCTCTATTTTTGTCTCAAAGGAAGTCACACATAAAGTGTGGGAGATTATCTATTCATCCTTATGTAAAAATTTATTTCAGAAATTTGGCAATGGAAACATTTCTCCTAAATATGCTTAGCTAAGAGAAGCCATAGTTGACAAAAATTTAATAGAATTTGCTCTCTTCCCAAAACTCTCTGACCCCACAAAAAAAGGTCACCTTGCATTTTTTAATAGTGGGTTCATTCTTACTGCTAAAAGGTCTCAAAACATCAAAAATGATATCAATATGGTATCCAAATAGAAAGCAACATATAACTGTACTTCTAGTTCTGTGCCCCATGACTTAGTCCATACACTTGAAAATACTTAACACTCACCAAAATAGCTCGAAATACAGTAGAACCAATTCCCTCTGCTACTTCATACTCTCCTTTCTCATTAGGACGTGTGAAGTTGTGTTCTCGTCCAGATCCAAACATCCTATCACACAAAATAATGAAAACTTATCAAAGTTTCCTCCAAGGGAAAAAAAAAATTAAGTTAAAAAATTATTTCTCTTTACTGTGAAATGCAAATATTAATTATCATTATATTAGCTACACAAATTTCATTAGAAATATATTCTGACAGAGTACAAGTGAAAATGTCTTAAAGGTTGGAACTTAAGATGAAATTTAAGAGTTCTATTCTAATGGGAGAGAATAAAGAAAGTAGTAGGAAAAAGAAATATAGTAACATCTTTATCTATAAAATTATCACTAAAAACCATAAATTAAGCAGTAGAAATGTTCAACATTTCCTTTTAAATGCCACAGGCAAACTTAACTGTTGGATCCACTTTAAAACAAAAAAGTTTTTGTTGTTGATGTTTTTATCCTAAAGCTGTGATCTCTCATAAAGCAGGTTATAATCCAACCATTAATTTAAGTAGAAATGATGAGGAAGGGGCAAAAGAGTACTGTTGGCTAAAGGAAGCAACTTTAAAAAAAACACTCCTATAATCTTCTTATCATAAAAGAGAGAATAAATAGCCAAGAACTGCAAATAATAAGCTAGAGAGTTCAGGGGATGGAGAGTTCAGGAGATAAAATTTTGTTTTCCACAAATATCATGCCATCAAATCATTGCCAGGACCAGGAAAAGGTGAAAGATAAAGAAATTAAAAGTAACATCCCAAATGTTCTAAGATTGAATTCCATTACAAAAAAGAGAGGCAAAGTATAAAATGAGTTCAATTTTTACAAAACGCAAATCAGCTACTTTTATACTAACAGTAGAGATATCCTTTTAAATCATTCATCTCTATATCTAAGTGTCTTGCATACACATAGTATGAACACAGATACCGGATGCACAAATACTTTGTAGAAGTTAATTTGTAAAAGAATTCTTTTCTGAAAACTTAAAATGCATAGTCCTCATACCAAATTTAAAGGTCTGATCTTTATTATACAATGTTCTACTTCTAAAAGAATTATATTCTAAAAGTAAAGATGGTCAAGTATCCAATAACTTCCCAATTCAAGGTTTCTACTTTTACTGTAACAGAGAAACCCACACAGAACAAAGCCTTTTTATTCAAAGATTTCCAAAAGCCAATCAAGTGCTTTTACAGTTCCCATGAATATTAATTTCCATTCACAATGATATACTGTGCTCCTTTTAAATGGATGCCTTCATTTGTTTTTTTTTTTTAAAGACCATCTTTCAGGAATTAAATGTCACACAGTTCTTGTCAAATACTTGAACTAGTTCAAAAGGGCAAGCTAATATACTTAGATCAATTTGGAAATTATGTGGGATTACAATTTTAAATACAATTTCAGATATTAGCTTTTTTTCTCATTTTCCTAAAGTTTGGATAAGCATATACAATAGCATAAATAAATCTTAACACCTATTCCACGTGTTTCTTAGAAAATAAGTAAATTCCTGCCATGTATTTTTCCCCCAGATCAACCTAATTCCTTACCTTTGTCCTTTAGAGTACACCGGGTACTATTTGTCATCTCAATACTGTACAAAATAACAAGTCCCAAAAAGATATAAAACACTCAAATGTAATAGAATGCATTTGTTCACATCTGTGTCCGAGACAGAGACATTTCTTTCCCCTACATCCCCTCTTCCCCACCTCTCCCTCTATTTTCATATTGGAACCAAAGAGGCCAAAGCTATTTGCTTTACAACATGTGTGACAGTTGCTTAGTTTTAATTTTGGATATATTGTATTCACAATCAGCTTAGTACAATAATAGTAGTGAACCCAAAGTAAGCTTAACATTCCAATTCCTACATGAGCTCTCTTGAATAGGAACAACCATAATAAATAAGCTGAATATATACATGTATATATAAAATTTTCAGCATAGCAGACCTGATTATTAAATGCCTACACAAGTATTTTCTTTGAGGGATGGATAATAGCTATAATAATAATAATAATAATAATAATAATAATAATAATAATAATAGTAATAATAATATTGCTTTAAGCTTTGTCAAGCACTTTTAATATATTGCCTCATTTGATCCCTACTCACCACCCTTTGAAGCAGGTGCTATTATATTCCATTTTATAGTTGAGGCAACAGGTTAAATGAATTGTCCAGTGTCACACAGATAAAGACAGTGTAGGTAGACAGTTTGAGTGTTGAACCTGGTACCCTGCTTAATGAAAGATTCACAGGATCTTATGGAAGAACCTGAATAAAAATCATGCTACACACTAAAAAAAAAAAAAAAAAAAAAGATGGGTTGTCACCTGCATATTATGAAGGAAGCAGTCATGTAGATAATGGATTTCCTTTCACCAAAGGCCTTCAAGTAAGCACTGAACAACTACTGTCTGTCATATTATATACAAGGGTATTTCTATTTGGGTATAAGTTGACCTGGAATTCCCTCTAAAGTAGCCTTAAACCCTAAGGTTCTATGAGATCATGGAGGTAGGGGAGCATTGAAACACTTCAGGTTAACTTCCTAGGCTAATCAAGGGCTAATATAATTCAGAATTTGAGCATGCCTTATTTCTCTTGGTATTTATCAAATGTTTGTAACGACAGAAAGCTTGCTATTAAGCTTTAGGTTAACTTTTTCAAAGGCGAGGGAAGGTTTCATCTAATAGGCTTATGGTTGGACCAGCATATATTTGGTATGAGTTTTTAATCTTTATTTTTTATTGTTATGGACCCTTTTAGCAGGCTAGTAAAACCTATAAAACCCTTTCCAGAGTGATATTTTTAAGTAATTGAAGGAAATGATAAATTTCCACTAGAACTCAGTAAAAATAAAGATGTGACTTTTTTTTTATTTTACCATCCAAGTTCATAGAGGCCCTTAAATGCTACCAACAAACCATGCTACCTTAAGAATTCCTGTGTTAGAGAAACCAAGTGAATTTTCTGCAGCACTATAAAATAGAAGGGGACAAAACCTGTAAAACTGGCCCATCAAATTAAATAGCTAATAAATCTGATATGTGATAATCTTCTAAAATTGTTATTGTTTAAGAGTTTGAGGGAATCAATAGGCAAAATTAAAAAAGTTATTTGTTGTTATTTGGTCCTTTCAATTGTGTTTGATTCTTTGTGATCCCATTTGCAGTTTTCTTGGCAAAAATACTGATATGGTTTGCCATTTTCTTCTCCAGATCATTTTACAGATGAGGAAACTGAGATAAACAGAGTTAAATGACTCACTCATGATCAAACAGCCAGTAAGTGTTTGAGGCCAGATCTGAACTCAAGAAGATGAGTCTTCCTGAATCCAGACCTGGTGCTCCACTTCTCAGATACAAAAGTATCCCAATTATCAAATCCTGTGGCACAAAAGCTCTTTAAAGAGCTTTAATTTATGCTTGAGTATACAGTAGTATACAGCTGAGCACTATTTCAGTTTGCAGGATTTCCAGTCCCAGTTTAAGGGGCTAAATCCAAAGGGAAGAGAAAAGGGAGGAAGAACCTGGCAGATTTATCCTGTAGGATAACAACTGACATTCTGTAATACTTGTCTATATACCAGCCTCTGGCAACAAAGTTTCTAACAACAAAGTATGACACCAAAATACATGTTCTCATTAACACAAACATCATTGTAGTTTCAAATAACTTAATTTATATTAAGCAATTGTTACTAATACCAACCTGCCCAACATTGTATTTGGCTGTGCAGTAAAAATAGATGGATCTACAACAAATCTAGTATTATCCACAATTAATGTTACTCGTTCTGATGTTCTTATACTCCGAGCTCCCTCCTTTGCATTCTCATACACAAATATCATTTCCCCAGAAGTCTTACAACCACCATCTGAACTTGACTGACTGCTGTTTCTGCTGTTGTTCCCCACACTGCTACCGGAACCATTGGGGGAAGCTTTTTGAGGACGAGGACTGCTTGGGCGGGAAGAACTATGATCTTTTTCTCGCTCTGTAAAAGAAAAAAATGTATATAAAAATTTAAATATATATCTTTGTATTTTCAGAATTTTTCTTAAAACATACCAATCTCGGTATCTAATAATTTAATTGTTCTTCTAGAGAGACACTGATTTTTTCAGACCAGTTTTTCCATTGTAAAACAGTTTCTATTAATTTTAGTTTACCTTTTCTGATGAGACTAATACAAATATATCAACTTGCTACTTCTCCAAGATAAAATATCAAAAAAAAAAATGAATAGTTGGCCTATGGTCTAAGATATATGTGGTAGAATCACTGAGAGTACTACTTAAACCAGACTAATAGTAAGAAAGTACATGAATTTAATGCTGATACCTGACCTAGATAACTTTGTACCAAACAGAACAGCATATTTTCATATGGTAACAAACATCGCAAATTCAGTGATAATTCAATTTTAACTGTGCGTATCCTAGAGATTAATACCTCTCAGAATGCTCAAAGTATTAGCACTGGCATCACATGGAAGCAGCAAGTCTTCAGAAAATGAAGATTTAATAACCACTAAGGACACTAGGGCATGTTCATTTTTCAAAAATCTACTAATGGAATTACAAATACAATGACTTATAGATAGATGGTAGTGTGCCACATCTTTCTGATTTTTTTCAAGAAAAGCAATACTGCCAATTTCTGAGAATAATGTAAATCATTTCACATCCAAATAGATTAAGAAAAACTTAATCTGATGTTCCAATTTAGTTGTTTTGTATATTCTTTTAAAAATGAAGATTTTAAAACCACAGTGACTTATAAATAAGCATTAGTTAAATTTTCCAGTCAGGCACTTAATAAGGATACTTCATAAAACATCACTTATTATAAACTACAAATATTTATGATGTTTCTTTTACTGATATGCAGTTTATACTTTTATAATTAGATTTCTTAAGTCCCAATAGAATTTTCTAATACTAGAAAATAGTTTTGATTGCCAGATTTCATCATGCTAGTATTATCATAATCACCTGAGAACTCTATATAATTATAGCACCAGCTAGACAGCCCTGTGTGTTTTAACTCATCTTCTCCTCCTCAATGATCCTCCATAGCAGAAAAATGTAAATATAAATCACTGAGATCAAAGATAACCCACCTATGCATTATAATTGTTTTACATTTGTCAAGGAAATTACCACTTTCTATTCCCAACAATGTAGTTTGGAATAAGGAATATTAAATAAATATGGTTAAGGAAAGGAAGGATTTTTACTAGTTTGGGAATCAGTTTATCATATACTAACCTTTTTTTTTTTAAACTCAAGCACTATGACTGCTCCAAATCCAAGGAAATAATTCTTGATTAGAAAATATTCTGAATGTTTAACTACAAGTCACTTCACCTCTTTCAGACATTGCTGAAAAGTATATTATTGTTTTAAATCTTAGTATAAAACCTACCTCAAAATATCTTCAAATCTATAAAGTTAAGAGTTAAGATTAAAAGATATCTTTAAAAAATCCCATTATCACAGATCGTGAAGATTCTCTAGTCATCCTGATCTCAATATCAGATTCATTTTAAAACTGTCTTTTCCTAGACACAACTACTATCCAGCTAAGCAAAAATAGACATAACAGAATGCAAAGAAGAAAGAAATGGATTTCACCCTCCAATGCTTGGTATAATGCACTTTAAGACGAAGAATTCATATTATTATAGCTGGAAAAGCTAAATCAAAAGTGTCTTTCCCCCCCAAGAATCAGAGAATGTTATTCTGACATACCGATGTGATGCTGCCGAGTGGGAGAAGTAACATTTCTAATACAGGGAGTTAGCTGTGACTCTGCTCTTTCATGGGAGGAGTCCCGGGATCTGTCACTTGACCTTCGTCTATCTCTGGACCTCTCATGTCCACCACTAGCACCATGCAAGCTCATTTTGTTGTGGTCCACTCCTCCTTTAGTAACACGAGACGGGGTACTAAGAAAGAAAATTATTCCCTTAATAAAAAATTAAAATTATTTAAGTCTTCAAAGAAAAAATTTTAAACATGCATAAAAGTTTACAGATTTATGAAACAGGTCTATTCCAGGCTTTGTAAAGGACAACTCTGAAATTCAGATTCTTTACCTATATAAAGCATCTTAGAAAACACTTATCTAGTCCATCCTTTTAACTTAAGAAATCATCTCACTGAGGTCCAGAAAGAAAATGCACTTAAGGTTGAAATATCTAGTCTATTGAATCAGAATTAGAACAAGGCTGAAATCAACCAAAGCATCAAAGAAAATCTGACTATGTGCTATTCCCCAAACTAATAGACTTATAGACTGACAAAGGGCTCAAGGCTGATCAGCTGTGAATTGACTACTCAAGAACTAAAAGAACAAATGAATAGTACCTCTCAGCACCACTCGACTGAAAATGCCTGCATATTGTCTTGAGTGTTTAATATGACAAAACATAAAGTGCTAAGAAATTCAAAGAGCTACAAAGAAACCTAAAAAATAATGCTTGCTTTTATCAACTATATATTCCAAAATAGTAAATATTATCAAGTTATCAAAATTCATTTAGTAGGTCAGTGTAAGATCACTTCTAGCTTCTAGAGAAATAGTGGGGTGGATCAGGAAAGGTTTCATGGATGAATTGGCATTTCAGTTGGTACTTGGAGGAAGGGAAGTTTTCCAAAAATTGATGGGGGAATGAACCATTCCAAAATTGGAAGCAGGATAAATAAAGGTTCTAAGGGAGGAAAATTTAATATACATTTAAGAAAGAAGTGATTAATACAGCATGACATAATGATAAAAGTGTTCTAATTTTGCTTCTGACACTAGTTGACACTAATGACCTATATCCTCTATAAAATGGTCTCAAAGTTCCTTTCTGGCTTTAAATTTATGATCCTATGAAGAAAACAGATCAAAAGGTTCTTGAATACAGGTTCAAGAATCTGGACTTGTTATGCAAAAGGATGACACTGAAGAGTTAAGTGATTGATTGGGATAAAAGAAAATTAATCTTTCAATGATGTGTTGAAGAGAAGTGGAAAATACTGAACACCTCAAACCAATTTGGAAACTACTGCAATAGTCCAAAATTTTTCTTCTATGGATTTTTTAAGAGGAAGAAGACAATTGGCGTTTAGTGACTTGCCCATAGTCATAGTGTTAGTAAATATATGAGATGGAATTTGAGTTCAAGTCCTCCTGATTTTAAGGTCAGTGCTCTACATCCTGCACTGTCTAGCCGTCCTTCTAATTTAACTTTAAAAATAATATTAAGTACCAGAAACTGTGTTAGTAGTGACAGATACAAAGAAAACAAAAATTATTCTGACTTCAAAGAACTAGACATTTTCCTGGGAGGAGAATTCAAACAGTTTTAGAGAAACGTATAAATATAAATATATAAATACACACACGTATATATGTATATGTCTGATCATTAATGATAAAGGGATTAGGAAAGGAGATGGCATTTGGGCTAAGCTTTGAAGTGAGTTAGAGATTCTGAAGGCAGATGTGCAGAAAGAAGCATTTGTGGCCCTGGAGACAGCCTCTTTGGGGTACACCGAGAGGCAACAATAGAGGCTTGTCTGTACAGAATAAAGTGCACTAAGGGGCTTGATGTGTTTTACTGATTGTCTAGATTTAATAAAGCAATGAGCAAGTGTTCATAAAGAGATCAAACTTAACACTATGTCATGTTTTGTGTTTGCTTTTTTCTGGAGCCAGATGTTTAAATATTTAACTAGATCATCCTGCCTGAAGGTCTTCCAGGTGGAGATGTCAAGCAGAGAGACTGGAGCTCAGGACTAAGTCTGGGAATCATCCATATTGATAACTGAATCCTTATAGTTGATAAGCTAACCCAAAGAATGACTATAAAGAGAAAAGAGGAGATTCTCAAATAGAACATGATTTTCCTAAAGCATGCCCATCAAATTATATCACTTCCCACTTCTATCTTCTAGAGGATCAAATGTAATTTCTCTTTCCAGGTCCTTAAGTCTTCCTAACTTTGCAGTCTTCTTACAGTTTACTTTCCTCCTCTTCTTATACTCAGCAACCCAGGCATAAAGACCTCTTCAGTTTTCTGCATAGATCACACACTACGTGCCCCAATCTCTGTGCCTCCGATTTCCCTTCAGGACCCAGCTTGAAAAGCACCTTCTTTAAATCTTCTTTCCTAGCCCCATCAGATGCTAGAGAACCTCCTCCAAAAACTGCCTTGTACTCACACTATAGTATGTGTACATGCATACACACACACACACACACACACACACACACACACAGACACACTTCACACTGTTTCATACATTAGAATGTGAGCTCCTTGAAGGCAGGGGTTCCTTTCCCTCCTGTCTTAGTACCCCCAGATTTTACCCTCATTCCTGGTACATATAAGTACTTAATAAACAATTACTGACATTCAACTCTAAAATTTCTCTACTGACTCCAGTCTCAGATCTTCAGTTGCTTCACTGAGATATCTTAACCTCAACTCGTGATTCCCCTCCCCCAAAGTCCTTATCACACCATCCTGGTAACTAGCCCTCACTGCAGCAGTCTGACCCCACTTCAGCCAGCCTACAGACACAGTGATATTCCTCAAGCACAGCTCTTGCCAGGTTCCTCCCTCTCAAACTTCAGGATCAAGTATTCATCCTCTATTTGCATTCCAAGCCCTCTTTAACCTGCTTTATATCCTCTCACTCCCACAAAGTTCCAACCTTTCTTTCTCCCCATAAAGATTCTGCAATGCAGTGACACCTGCTCCTCTTCCAACAAGATCATCTCCAAGCACTTATGCTGGCTGTCTGTCCCCCTCCCATGCTTTGTTCTCTCTCTCCACCTCGGCCACTTGGCTTCCAACAAATCCATTCTAAAGTCTCACCACCTTCAGGATGCCTTTCCCAATTTCCCTTCCAGTGCCTCCACTCTATCTATTATTTCCAAGGTGCCCTGTATATAGCATGTATGTATCTGTATATGTATTATGTGTGGATGTATGTGGTACATGTATTTTGTATGTATATACGTATATATGCATGTATGATTATTATCTCCCCATTAAGCTGTGAACAAGAGCAAGGACTGCCATTTGTCCTTCTTAGCTTCCCTAGCACTTAGCAATGTCTGGCCTGGCCTGTTGTTAACATGTAGATATTAGACAAACTCATAGCTTGGCCCCTCATTAAGGAATGGCCTCTGAACGGTAAGGAAAGGAGACCAAGTAGGAGTGGTACCAAGTTTCCAATCAATGTTGATGGTAAGGCTTTAGCAAATCAATACTTCCCATGGGATTTATAAATTATAGGTCCTAGTCAACTGGCAGGCATGTAGAATCAGAAGTGGGGGGGGCAGGATGGAGTCAAGAAGTAAATCAGTTTTGTCTTCACAAGAGTTAGGAACTGGTTGCTCTGATAAAGTCAATATTATACTCAATAATATACTATTCCTACCCTTAAGTAGTCTTTATAATCTCACTTCAGAGAATAGATATACAAATGAAAATTAAATACCTATCAATAATAAGAAAATATAAAAAGCAGTATATGGGGGGGGTGCAGCCAAGATGGCGACAGGAGAAGAGCCTCTCCTAGGTGTTCTCTCCAAAATATTTCAAAAATATTAAAACTAAAATATTAAAACTAAAAAAAATTTAAACTTTTTGAGAGACAAAACCCACAGAAAGATCCAGTGAGGCAATTCTCTAACCCTAGGTAAGCTGGAAAATAGTGGAAAAACTGCTCCATGGGGTTAGAGGGGTAGCCCCCTCTAACTCTGGTGAGAGTGAAGGAACTTCAGCCTCCCAGAAACAGCACTAGAATGCCTGGGAGCTGTGGCTCCCGGCAACAGAAGCAGGGTCCTGACCTGCACCCGGGGGAGCAGCAGGCAAAACTTGGAGGATCAATAGGAGCCAAGGGGATCCCTGCAGGGATCTGCCAGAGCTAGCTGGAAGCCCAGGCCCTCAGGGCAATTGCTGAGATGAAGGCAGCATCCACAGTAGGCCAGATCCAGGAAACTGAAGCAGCAGCCTCCAGGCAGATGCACCCTGAGTGCCCAGCCCATGGAAGGTAGGGCAGTGGAGGGAGACTGCTGAGGTCTGTCCTCTGTTCCCGGAACAGTACTCTGGGGCTCTGACCACATTCAGATCCTGATCACAGTCTAGGCCCCATATAGAACAGGAACCCCCCAACCCTGTCCTGTGACAAAGGGGTACACTTGTGGTCATTCACAGATCAGTAGAACAGTCAGAGCCTCACACACTGAAGTCCTTGTAGGGGTGTTCCAATTAAAATTCAAAAGCTCAGGAAACACCCCAAAACCAGGCACAGGCTGGAAAAATGAGTAAACAGAAAAAAGAGGAACACCATTGAGAAATATTTTCTCTATGATCCCAAGAAGGATCAAAAGACTCAATCTGAAGATGAATAAGTACAAGCTTCTGCATCTAAAGACTCCAAGAAAAATGAAAGTTGGGCTCAGGCTATGACAGAGCTCAAAAAAGATTTTGAAAATGAAGGGAGATAGAAAAAAATTGAGAAAAGAGTCAAGGAGATACAAAATAATGCTGAAGAAAATAGCATGTTAAAAACCAGCATAGGACAAATGGATAAAACAGTTCAAAAAGTTATTGAGGAGAAGAATGCTTTAAAAAGCAGAATTGGCCAGATGGAAAAGGAGATAAGAAAGCTCTCTGAAGAAAACAAATCCTTCAGACGTAGAATGATGCTAAAGGAAACTGATGACTTTACTAGAAGTCAAGACACAATGCTTCAAAACCAAAAGAATGAAATATTAGAAGAAAATGTGAGACATCTCATTGAAAAAACAACTGATCTGGAAAACAGATTCAGGAAAAATAATTTAAAAATTATTGGGCTCCCTGAAAGTCATGATCAGGAAAAGAGCCTTGACCTTGACCTTAGTTTTAAAGAATTTCTACAGGAAAATTGCCCTGATATCCTAGAAGCAGAGGGCAAAGTAGAAATTGAGAGAATTCACCAATTTCCCCCAGAAAGAGATCCAAAAAAAAAACAACCCCAAACCCAGGAATATTATAGCCAAGTTCCAGAACTCCCAAGTCAAAGAGAAAATATTACAAGCAGCCAGAAGGACACAATTCAAATATCATGGAGCTGCAGTCAGGATCACACAGGACTTAGCAGCAACTACATTAAGGGCTCGTAGGGCTTGGAATATAATATTCCAGAAGGCAAAAGAGCTTGGAATGCAAGTGAGAATCAACTACCCAGCAAAACTGAACATCCTCTTCCAGGGGAAAAGATGAACTTTCAGTGACACAGAGGAATTCCAAATGTTCCTACTGAAACAACAGAGTGAATAGAAAGTTTGACCTTCAAATACAGGACTCAGGTGAAGCATAGAGAACAGAGAAGGGTAAAATATGAGGGATTTAATGATGATTAACTGCATGTATTCCTGCATAGAAAAATGACACTGATAATACTCATGTGAACCGTCTCATTTAATACAGCAGGTAGAAGGAGCTTTTATAGATGAAGCACAGGAGAGAGCTGCATTTGAAGATATAATATATATTGTAAAAATGGAGTCAATGACTAAATGGGAAATGCACTGGGAGTAAGAGAAAAGAGAGGTGGAATAGGCTAAGGTATTTCATATAAAAAATATTGTCTTTTTTTGCAATGAACTTTTGCAATAATATGGAAGGGGAGAAGGCAAGGGGAAATGAGGGAACCTTCACTCTCATCAGAAATGGCTCAGAGAGGAAACAGCATACACACTCAATAGGTTCTAGAGTAAAAAGGAGAGGAGGAAAAGGGGAAGGGGAGGACGTGGGTGATAGAGGAGAGGGTAGATCATAGGAGAGAACAGTCAGATACAATGCATTTTCTTTACTTCTTGCAAGGGGCTGGGATTGGGTGGCCTGCCCAGGACCATGGGGCCGGGTGGTTGCTGGGTCTCAGGGGTGGTATATGGGCTTGGGGCTTCTTGGCCCCAGGGCTGGTGCTCTGTCCACTGTGCCACTCAGCTACCTTACAACACATTTTGGAAGGACAGAGTGAAAGGAGAGAGAAAAATATAATATATGGAAGTGGGGAAGAATGGATGGAGGGAACTACAATCAGCAACAGCAACTGTGGAAAAATATGGAAGTAACTTCTGTGATGGGCTTATGATGTGATCAGAATGTGATCCACCTGAGACAGAACTGATGGTATCAGAACACAGACTGAAAACAAATTTTTTTTCCCCTTCTCTTTTACTTTATTTCTCATGAGGTTCTATACTGTGGGGGGGGGGGTATTATGTTTACTCTTAAACAAGAATATTTTAGTAACTTATTAAAAAAAATATCACGTGTACAAAAATATTCATAGCAGCTTTTTGTGGGGGTACAGAAAGATCCAATGAGGCAATTCTCCAGTCCAAGATAACCTGAAAAAATAGTGGTCTGTTCCATGGGTTGGAGGGTTAAGAAAGAACTTCAGTCTCCAGGGAACAGCCCTAGGGTACTTGTGAATGCCGGCTCCATGCAGCAGAAGCAGTTTCCTGACCTGCACCCCAGGGAGCACCAAGCACAACTTGGAAGATCAGCAGGGAGACCTCTGCCAGAGCGAGTACAAAGCCCAGGCCCTCAGTGCAGCCACAGCACTCAATGCAGTCCAGATCCCAGGAAACAGAAGCAGGCCCATGGAGTCGCCCATCAGGAGCCTCCAGGCAGCTGTGCCCTGAGTGCTCAGTCCACCAAAGGCAAAGGAGTGGAGGGAGACTGCTGAAGTCTTTCCTCTGTCCCTGGAACAGGACTTTGGGGCTCTGAGAACATTCAGACCCTTGTCACAGTCTAGGTCCCCCACAGAGCAGATATCCGCCTCTCAGCCCCAAGGCAGAAGGGTGAGCTGGTGAGCTTGTGGTCATTCACAGACCAGGAAAGCAATCAGAGCCTCACACAGCGAGGTCCTTGGGGGGGGGGGGTGGTGGTGGTACCAATAATACTCAAAATCTCAAGAAACACACAAAACCAGGGCATAACCTGGGGAAATGAGTATACAGGAAAAAAGGGGGGGGGGGGGAGACAATTACTTTGGTCCCGTGGAAGATCAAACCACACAATTAAAAGATGAGAAAATTCAAGCTTGGGCTTGGCTATGATACAGCTCAAAAAATATTTTTGAATTCAAGGAAGAGAGATAGAAGAAAAATTGGGAAAAGAATGAGAAACATGAAGGAAAAACATGAAAACAAAGTCAGCAGTTTAGTCAAGGAGAGCCAAAAAAAATGTTGAAGAAAATAACATGTTAAAAATCAGCTTAGGTCAAATGGATAAAACAATTCAAAAAGTTGTTGAGGAGAAGGGTGCTTTAAAAGCAGAATTGGACAGATAGAAAAGGAGATAAGAAAGTTCTCTCAGGAAAACAAATCCTTCAGATGTAGAATGGAGCTAAGGGAAGCTGATGAGTTTGTGAGAAATCAAGACACAATATTTCAACACCAAAAGAATGAAAAATTAGAAGAAAATGTGAAATACTGCAATGAAAAAAACTGATCTAGAAAAGATAGTTTCAAAATTATTGGGATACCTGAAAGGCATGATCAGGAAAAGAGCCTTGACTTCATTTTTAAAGAATTTCTACAGGAAAACTGTCTTGATACCCTAGAAACAGAGGGTAAAACAGAAATTGAGAGAATCCACCAATCTCCCCCAGAAAGAGATCCAAAAAAACCCCCCAACCCCCAGGAGTATTATAGCCAAGTTCCAGAACTCCCAAGTCAAAGAGAAAATATTACAAGCAGCTAGAAGGACACAATTCAAATATTGTGGAGCTGCAGTCAGGATCACACAGGACTTAGCATCAACTACATTAAGGGCTCGTAGGGCTTGAAATATAATATTCCAGAAGGCAAAAGAGCTTGGAATGCAACCGAGAATCAACTACCCAGCAAAACTGAACACCCTCTTCCAGGAGAAAAGATGGACTTTCAATGACACAGGGGAATTTCAAATGCTCCTGTTGAAACGGCCAGAGCTGAACAGAAAGTTGGACCTTCAAATACAGGACTCAGGTGAAGCACAGAGAGTGGACGAGAAGGGTAAATTATGAGGGATGATGATGATGAGTTGCATGTATTCCTGCATGGGGAAAATGATACTGATAATACTCAAATGAACCTTCTCATTTAATAGGGTAGGAGGAGCTTTTATAGATGAGGCACAGGAGAGAGCTGAATCTGAAGATATATTTTATAAATGGGAGTAAATAGGTGAAAGGGAAATGTGTTGGGAGTAAGAGAAAGGAGAGGTAGGAGGCTAAGATATTTCATATAAAAGGTATTTCATGTAGTTTTTGCAATGGTATGGAAGAGGGGAAGGTGAGGGGGGAATGAGGGAACTTTCATTCTCATTGGAAATGGCTCAGAGAGGAAACAGCATACACACTCAATAAGTTTTAGACATCGAGAAGAAAAAGGAGGGGGGGCAGGGAAGGGGGGATATGGGTGATAGAGGAGAGGGTAGATCATAAGAGAGGATAGCCAAATATAACACATTTTCTTGTTAATTTAGTTCAAAGGGCTGGGATTGGATGGTCTGTTTGGGACCACGGGCCTGGGTTGGTGGGTCTCTGGGATGGGATATGGGCTTGGGGCCTCTTGGCCCCAGGGCCAGTGCTCTGTCTCCTGAGGCACTGGCTGCCCCACAGCACATTTTTGAAGAGGGACAGAGTGAAAGAAGAGAGAATATAATAGATGGTAGTGGAGAGGAATAGATGGAGGAAATTACAATCAGCAACAGCAACTATGGAAAAATATGGAAGTAACTACGATGGACTTACGATAAATAATGTGATCCACCTGAGACAGAGCTAATGGTATTAGAATAAAGACTGAAACACATTTTTTTCCTTTCTTTTACTTTATTTTTCATGAGGTTTTATATTTTAGTGAGGAAAGGCACATTATGTTTACTCTTAAACAAGACTATTTTAGTAATTGTAAATAAATCAAAGAAAAAATAAAACAAATAAAAAAACCATCTCAATTCAACTTGTTTAAAACTGACCATCTTTGCCCAAAATACTTCTTTCTCACTAACTTCCTTATTACATAAAGGAAACTATCATCCTCCCCAGGCTCACAACCTCCCTCAACTTCTCACTCAGATTCACCTCATGTACTTTAATTAGTTTACAAATGTCATCATTTCTACCTTTGCAATATCTCTATGGTATGTCTCTCTTCTCTCCACTCCCACAGTTGCCATTCATTCTGGTGCAGACAACAGTCTACTGGCTGGTCTCTGTCTCTCTACTTAAAATAGTTGTTTTCTTTATAGTCAAGTACCAAAAATTCCTGTGCCTCTATCTGTTCTTAAAAACAAAACAAAACAAACAAAAAAAACCCAATAAACCCCTAGAGTAGGTTCACAGGAACTTCTCATCCTCTAAGAAGGCAAAAAAAAAGAGAATAAGAATGAATATAGCAGAGACAATTCAGAAATAATTTCTGAAATTTAATCTGTCACCAAGTTTCAATTGTCTCAATAATAAGCAAGCACCCATTTATGTGTGTGTGTGTGTGTGAAGCTGATAATTTTAATGCAGTCCATCCTACACTTATCTGTCAAAAACATCTCTTCCTGAAGTAGAAGTCCAGACCCATCTCTGTCCTTGTTTCTCACTCACTCCAATTCAATAAACTCCAGTGATTCCCTATTCATGATTAAATATAAATAAAATTATCTGGTTTTTAAAACCCTTCACAACATATTTTCTTCCTACCTGGACATCCTTCTTGTACCTTTCTCCCTAGTTCTGGGTAGTCTATTTTCCAGGGACACTGGTCTTCTTGCACTTCTTTTTGCACAACAACTGTGACTTTTTATTGGCTGTCCCCCTACTTTCCCTAGTCACCTCTGCCTCCTGGCTTCCTTTACAATCATTTCAAGTCCCATCTACTGAAAAAACTCTTTCCCTCCCACCCCCACCCCCCCACTGCAAGTGCCTTTCCTCTAAGAATACCTTCCATTTCTACTATATATATCTTGTATGTTTATGATTTACTTGCACATTATTTCTTCCTTAGAATGAGATCCTTGAGGATCACATTGTGGCCTTTGTATTACAAGAGTTAGTTAGCACTTAACAGCACAATAATAGAATACAATAGTAAAGGTAAATCACAAATTAGGAAGAATTTGTCATGTTATGTTTTTAGCAGAATCAGCAGTATCTTAACTGCCAAACTTCAAGGTATCAAATAACATATTTTACGTGTGTGTCTGTATGTGTGTGTAATTTCCTCTTTGGGATAACCAGTTCAAAAGTTGACAATCAATCCCTTATTTTATTATCTGCCCCTCTAAAACGTCTAAGAACACTGCTTTTTCTTCAGATGATAGGGCAACAATTATCTGGTATAATCTAACATTAATTTCTAGGGATATTGTCCAGCAAACCTTTTCCCCCAAAATTGATTTTTAAAAAATATGGTCAAACACCATTATTTTTTTTAAGTTCAAGATCTCATATATACCGTCCTAACTCTTTTGTTCATTTTAGAATACCTTCTCTGGACCTTTCATAGTTCTATTACATTTCATGAAATAAGGTAAATGAAACTACCCAGTATATGCAAATACACTTTGCTTTTACAAAAGGAAAGCATCAACATTTTCTGTTAGTTTTTCCTCAATGCCTTTTTACCTCCAGCAGAGAAGTGGACTATGTTTTTCAAGAATCAGGTCCCCTGTGTCTGGGCGATGAAATCTCTGTCTCAGAGTCCACTAATTTCTAAATATAGTGTGGAATATTTAATGGCTTATTTTGCACCAAAATTCCAACATTAACAAGTGAAAATGATGATTAAGGAATAGTATCTGAAAATTACTTGAATTTCACTATCATAGCTTAGAATATAGAAACATTAGGCTCCCAAACCAAGCATGGGTTGTTCTCAATACAAGTCAGGAAGTGTGTGCTTTGCTGAGATGACAAAAGATGAAAATGTTAGCAGTTGCAAGGACTAAGCTAAGACAGGCAACACTCTCTTGATGGAAATGTAAACTAATTCAATCATACAGGAATAAAATCTGGTATTATACTAGAAGTCATCAAATTTTAAAAACCTATGATTCAGGAAAACAATTTTTATGATAGCAAGGAACTAGAAGTAATGTAGATGACCATCAACTGAAAAATAGAACAAACTATATTATACTAATATAATTGACCACTATTCCTTCCTATGATTATGAATATTATTATTCCTCTCAAAGATTATGAAGAGTTTACTGAAACTTGGGAATATTTTACGAACTGATCCCAGACAAAGAAAGCAAAAAACAAAAAAATATACAGCTACAATAAAATAAAGGAAATTAAGACTGAAATAGATAAAAACTGATCACTAATATAACCAATGCTGACTTGCAAGCATGTTATCTCTTCTCAGGAGATGTTTGAACTACAGGTAAAGCAAGAGGTTGCACACAATTAATATCTACTAAGTTCCAAGCAGAGAATGTGTGGTGCTGGGGCTACAAAGACAAAAATAAAATAGTCACTGCCTTTAAGGAGCTTACATAGGAGAAGGCAACAGGTACATATGTAAGTACATACAGAATAAAAACTTAACTTGAGGGAGAAGATATTTGCAGTTAGGAGGATTCAGATAGGTCTTACATAGGAGATCAAAGGAGATAGAATGTGAACTAAACTTTGAAGGAAATTGAGATTTTATAAGGCAGACAAAGAAGAAAAGCATTCTTAGTATAAAGGATTACCTATGTGAAATAGGACATAGTGGCTAAGGGAAGAGGCTCTTGACCAGACAAAGGATGGAGAGGAAAATAGGAAAGAATATAGATAATTTTGATAAGGTTAAAGTATAACTTGTTAGACAAACAAAATCAATTATTTTTTAAAAATTTTTTATCAAGTCTCTGATAAAAGTCTTATATTCAAAATACAAAAAGAACTGTTTCAAATACACAGGTATGACAGCTATTCTTATGTAGGGAAATAATCAAAAGATAAGAACAAACAAATTTTAAAAGAAAAACAAGCATTTAAGAGCCATATTTTTAAAAAGTTCCAAATCACAACAATTAGAAAAATGCATTCTTCCTCTATTCATCCTGTATACAATTTTTTATATATTTGTTTGTTGAATTCCCTTGGATTCTTGAGAACTGGGACTGTCTTGTCTTTTTTTATATTCCAAGGTCTTAGCACAGGACCTGCCACATAATAGGTGCTTAATAAATGTTGTCTATCAATCAAAGATGACAAAAGAAGAAAATGACAAGTAGTTGGAGGGACTTGCAGGAAGACAAGTGAAGCTGTGCAGGGGTCAGACCATGTTGGAACTCTGACCATAAAGTCAGTAAACCTAGAGCTCACTACTATGTCTAAATTCCAAGGAGATCTAGAAGAGAAATAAAAGGCAATAACATTAAAATAAAACATGTCTCAATATAAGCAAAATTTATTTTTAACAAACTGTAGAGAGACAACTTATGGATAGTAAGTCTTCAAGAAAAACACAGGTAAAAAATAAATAATACCAAAAATGCAAAAAATAATACAAAAAACTCCCAAGAACTTCCAAAAACAAAATGCTAATCAAAAGAACCCACAGAATGTTTCCAGATAAAAGATCCTAGGCAGCATATTTCAAAACCTGTGGTAACTAAATTTAGCAATGACAAACAATAAATTCAACAATCAAGAAAAAAGACCTTCAAAATTAAAGGAAGAAATCCAAATAACACGTCACAATTCTACACACACCAGAAACCACAGGAGGGAACAGAATAACATTTTCTTAAGAGCACAGGTTCTCAATATGCAACTAAAGATGATATACTCTGCAAACCTCAACCTAACCACTAATGAAAAAAGTCTACTACAATAAAAAAAATTCTCCTAAAGAAAAGTAAGAGTTGAATAATATAAATTTAAAGACTTATCTTAAGGTTTAGTCTTAGATTTACTACTAAGAATAAGATTTAAGGCACATCTCAATCTATTTGAGAGTCAATATTATCTTCTTTAAAATGGAAGTATTATTTAGTTAATTCTCTTACAGAACTACTGAATAGATTGTGCAGAATAAATAAAAATACTTTATGCTTGAAAAATATACAATTATCTTAAAGGCCACAATTAACATTTCTAGGTTGATTTAAAACTTTTTAAAAAGTAAATTCAGTTTTATAAAAGGGATTTTCCTATAAGGAAAATAAGCCTCTAGATGCTTAATTTCTAGGAAAATGGAAAATCATTTAAGTCACATAATTCAAAATAAATACCAAATTTTATTTTTAAAAAACTGTCAGCTAGAGAGACTCTTGGTAACAAACTGGTTCAATTATTTCTCTTTATTCTTAAGGAGCATCTCTATCATTATTTTGGGCATCTCTATTAAAGAATTCTATTTTCCATTTCCTCCAGTTGACAACAATCTTTTATAAATTATTTTCAACAAGGAACTAATGTCACAATACAGTTTCTGCCTAACCCTCGAAGAACACTTTGAGAGAACTAGAAAAAGGCAAAAAGCAGCAGGGATGGTAGAAAAGCACTTGTTCGCTGCCCCCACCCAGGGATCTCTATCCTTGCTGCTAAGCTTCAAAGAATTAAAAAAAAAAAAAAAACACCTTTAAATTTATCCTTTGGCTGGATAAAATTAGATAACAAAAGTTAAGTGTCATTTCCTTTCATTCCTCAGAGCTCCTCAGAGCTAATAAGAATCAGGTCACATTCAGACCAAGACCTGAAGAAGATTATTATCATAAAGTACTACACACATCTGCTTGGGTCATAAGTTGTCCACACAAACAAATGCATAGATGAGGAGATTCTCAAGAAGCTCTGCAACAAAATCATAGACACTGTTATTCATCTGATGAAGAGACTCCAGCGAAGCTCTCTGAAAGGTATCTGCACCAAATTGTAGGAAGAAGAAAGAAAAAGAGGGATAACTAGATCCCCAAAGTCTCAGCTTTGGATCAGATCACTGAAATGGACCCTAAGAAATGTTGAAACTTCTAGATTCAGCAGTTTGTCTAACCTGCAAGTTACTCAACCCACAGTTGGGATGAATTTCAAAACACCAAGAGGAGCTATTTAATATGTACTTTTATCAACTTTCTAATTGGTAATTCTCCCCACTTTCTCCAAAAAATGTTAGTCACCTTTTTTCATTTTTTTTATGCTTTACCTAGAATAAATTCAGATGAGTTTTTCAAGAATGTCTGAGACTTTTTTAAATGAAGAGTTTAGAAACCTAAGGAATATTTCTATCTTTAGGTATCATTCAGTGATATTACTCAAATAAAAGTTAGAAATACAAATAATTAGGTGAAACTAGAAGATACAAAGCCTAAACAATAAGTTAACATGATACTGATAGAAGTTTTCATATTTTCATACTTTTAGGGGGGAAATGAGAATATGCACTGGTATGTTCTTTTATTACATGGTAAGTTAAGCTATCTTTTTCACATTATCCAAGCATATAAAAATAGGTTAATAAAAATTTATTTTAATGAGTAATGAATAAGTTAGTAGACAAATAAAATAATTTAATAACTGATTTAAATTAAAAATTTTAAGTAAATGACATTCAATAAGTCAACATTAGTAACCAGATAATAACATTCATTGAGAAAGCAATGACAGAGAGGGATGAGAAATAGGAAAGAAGTTAATATAGGTCAAAAAGCTTTAAATTACAGTGGTTTCTGAATTAAGTAACTTTCACTCTATTAAAACAAAAACACATGGCAGCAATACAACTTGCCCCATCTGAAAATACTATATTGTCAAATCCTGGAAATAAACTCAATTTGTAGCACCTTTTTTAGAAAAAAAAATATTCAGATTACTTTGTTCCAAATCAACAATCACAAAATCATCTGATCAACAATTTCTATTCTTTAATAAAGAAAAGAATTATTTTAACTAATAAATGGTTGTATTGATTCAAAATACTTTTTCAAAAGAAGGAACATGACTTCTGCTCTTTAAAAATGATTTCAATTACTTTATTCTCACTTTGGATTTGGATTTGATTTTGTTAAAGATGCAGCAAAAATAAATTTCAAATTAATATTTTCTTAAATAATTTTGGTAATTTTTATATATGATTATCATCTAAAATTATTTAAGAAAAAATTAATTTGAAATTAATCTAATGTATTCTCAAGTTACAGGAAGAGTCCACTAAGGTTTTTAAACAAAAACCCACTCAAAACACAAAAGAAAAAACATACATGCCACTTATTTTAAAACTACCTGACACCAAAGTGAAAGAGAATGAATGACCTTTTAGCATTCAAAGATTTCAGAGATCAAAATGGTTGCCCCCCCTCCCACCCCCTGCAACAGGAGGAAGGGGCCCAAAACATTTTTCTGTTTCTCTTATTAAACCCCAGAGATCATCATGTAATAAAGAAATGAATACACACCTTCCTGTTGAACATGCCAAAGTAGACACACAAAAGCAAGGAAATATTTTTGAAATCAGAGCACAAAGGAGCTCTGCTCTTTCAAACAATGCAGCAGTGAAAGCCAGGTCAGCATCCTTGAGCATTACTAGCAAAGTTTAGCACACTTGATATTTCCATTATCTTCTCAGGATTCCTTTGAACCATTCAAAATAATCTTATTCCTCTCACATCCACCCAACTCTTCTAGCTTTTCTCCCGCTTCACTGCCTTCCAAGTACAATAATCCTGTTGCAGTTATTTAAGCTGCTTAATGTTCAGAGACGCAACCCCCTCTAGATATTAATTCAGTTCCTTTTCTCACAGCCACTGACTCAGCCGTGGGTAGTGCAGCACTGACGTCTCTAACCCAGCGGCATCGTGTGAGCTGTGGTCGGTCCATTTCTCCATCTCTGAACAATCATTGGATAATGTAATTGACAGACAGGAGAAGGAAGGCTGAGAGAAGAGAGCTCAGTGGTACACTGCCAAATACCATCTGTAAAGCTAATTCTAACCTTGCCAGCCTTCCAGGTTTCAGTAAAAGCGGGGAAAGGCAATTGAAAATGATACAGCAAAGTTCCTTTTCTCGTTAAGTTTACTTTGTATTTTGAGATCCTTCAAGATAATACAGATTCATCTGAATTTAAGACCAAATAATAAAGTAAAGAACTACTCTTCTAAGAAAAGAAAACTTCCTTATTTTCTAAACATCTTGGAACTACAGTCTACAATTTATAAACTAAATGGACAGTTTAGTCTTCATTGAGGCCCAGATAAAGAACAGAGCATGCGCTCCCCGTGTGGGAGTCAAACCTTGCGGCAAAGTCTCATATTTGAATGTATGATGCCTGTATCTTTGGTAACTTGAGCAGGCTGCAGATTTGAGTTTGATAAAATAATTGCCCTCCAAAATACCTCTAGTTCATAACTGATTGATTTAAGCATTGAAATTTTATCATATAGAATACAATTCTATTTTTTTAAAAAAAGTAAAGAGCTTTCCTCTGACATACAACTTAAAGAAAATAGCTACAACTTTCTTCAGAAAAGAAATTAGGAGTTTGTTAGCAAAAATGCTGGCTAAGATGTGGGGTAAAATTATCAAACTTCTCTATAAAGGAAAAAAAACAGTCAAAACATATGCTACAATTTTATTTATTTCAAAAAGGCACATCAATTTTGCTTGTCATCAGAAAATAATGCAAGTCCAAAGAATCACAGTATTTATAATATACTTACTTTGTTACATTTTTTAAAATATAGCATATGCCATATATACCTTCTACAAGAGGTCACGTTTATGTATATTGTTACAAAGTATTTTATGTATACTACTTCATTTTCCAATGCTTTCAACTTAAATATTATCTACTTAGACAACTTGTATAATATTTTGTCAACAAATATTATCACCTCCCTTTTATAGGCGAGGAAAATTAGCTCCAGTGAGGTCAAGTCATATGACTAGTATGTGGTAGAGCTGGTAATACACACATATGCATACACACATAGAAAGTGAATTACATATATGTCAGCCAACTAACATTTATTAAAATCTTCAATGTAAGCATTCTAAGCACTGTAATCTATAATGTAAGAACCAGGGATACTCAGAAAGCTGCTACCTACTCCACTTCTGCCCCTCCCCACAAAAACAGCCTTCTTCTAAAGTAGACTACAAGACAAAAACCATGTACAAACTAAATACAAGATAAAATGAAGTTGTCTCAGAGGAAAGGCACTATGACCAAAGAGAACCGAAAAAGAAATTCTGCAGAGGGCTGAATTTCAGCTGAGATTTGATGGAAGCAAAGGGAGGTAGAAACTAGGAGAAAGAACATTACTCAGGGATGAAAGACAGACAAAAACACTCAAGAGATGGGAACTGTAAGGAGGTCAGTGGCCCTGATTATGGAGTATGTAGAAAGGGGTAAAATATAAGATTAGAAAGGTAAGAAGAAGCCAGGTTTTAAAAGACCTTAAAAGTCAAACAGAGGATATATTTTCATTCAATGTGAGGAAGAATGAAATACTAGAAAAATTGTTTCACTTACTATCTGACCCTTGGAAAGTTAATTAACAAATAATATCTTTTCAAGTAAGGTTTATAAAATGTAACAATTGATCGTATTTATGTAAGAATGTCTTCCCCACTTCCCCTAATTTCCAGTTTCTTTCCAGGGTTATGAAAATCAAGTGAGGTAATCCCAATAAATTGCTCTGAATTATAAAGTACAATATAAGTATAAGCTATATTATTAAGTGCTTAACATATGAAAAGAATTATGTTAAGTTTGATACTAGACAGTTTTGCAAATATGACATTTTTACCAAAAACTTAAGTTTTTCCCCTTAAAAAAGGCTACTCATTTACATAAACACATACGCTACATAAACACAATAGCATAATATTAGAACTATAAAAACAGTGCTTTACAATATAGTAAGGACTCATTAATTTAAAAAAAAATCTTTTCTCAATAAAGGATCAAGATGGTTTCACCAAATAAGTTGTATCAGACGAACATTTCTTTTCTGGGGGGTTTTTGCAATGGGGTTGAGTGGCTTACCCACTGTCACACAATTAGGTAATTATTAAATGTCTGAAACTAGATTTGAACTTAGGTCCTTCTGACTGCAGGGCTGGGGATCAATCCACTACTGAGCCACCTAACTGCCCCCATTTCATTTTTTTATGGGATTACTAGACTGGTTTATTTTTTAAAAAAATAGTTTAATTTATTTTATCTTGATTTCAGCAAGGCACTTGACATGATCATCAAATACTTGGGAAGAACATTCAAAAAAGCAGACCAGATGACTGGGCATTAATTGAATTATTAGACCCAAAAAGGAGTCATTAGTGACAAAATAGACAAGATCCTACCTAGTGGCCTACCCCAGGAATCTACTGTTAAGTCTTTTCAAAATTTTGGCCACTGATTTGAAGATAACCTTAGAAAGCAAAGAGGGATAATAAGCACAATGGAAGCATAGATGAGAGATAGGGAGTCAGAAAATATGAACTATTAAATTCTATGTCAAATATTTACTGGACAATGGAAGCATAGATGAGAGATAGGGAGTCAGAAAATATGAACTATTAAATTCTGTCAAATATTTACTGGACAAATGTATGACTGTAGGCAAATCAAATAAGTAAGTATTCAGGGCCTTAAGTTTTCTCATTTATAAAATGGAATTAATAATTGTTTCAAGGGTTTGCATTGAAAATATAACTGAAAATTTTAATATGCTATGTGAGCAATTATGAGTCAGAAATGAAAAATCTCTATAGGAAAGAAGAATGAGTTAAATAAAAAATAAGATCATATGCATGCCTATTCAATTTTAATTTTTACTTAGATCCAAAGAAGATGACAAGAGGCAGACTGTTTAGGTTCCTGTATAGCTACCCCAACAAAATCTAATGTTCTCATCATATCAAACATCAATAAAGCAATCTCATATAGAACTAAAGCAATTTTTTAAATCCCCAAAACTACAAAAAAAAAATCAGTCAGAAGTTCAAGGTCACAGGAAAATGAACACTATAAAACCAGCACCAGTCACTGCCCCCCCTTGATTAGTAATGAGGAATGTGTAGCCTGGAAGGCTCTATGTTTAGATGCAGCAGTAAGGTTCCACAAGAAAGACCCAGAGTGGCCAGAAAACCCTAGAGAGTCTTTTAAGTGTCCCAGCAGCAGTACTCAGCCAAGGACAGCCCAAGTATAGAGGGATTTTAAGAAAACTAACTCTCCTTCCTAAGACATCAAAGAGGGGACCAGCATTGTGAACCTCAAAGAATACCTCATGAAGACAATGTCAGTGCAGGAATCCAGAAAACCCAGAGTAAAACCAAAAACCTCACATAATGGGCAGGGCCAAGGTCTGGATCAAAGGCCCAATTTGGAAATTGAAGCTGAAGAAAGACTAAACAAAGAAAACAATGACCAGTAACATAAATTGCAAATCTACAGATTCCCCTAAAGAAACAACTCCTAAATCAACTATATGCAAGAGTCTAAAAGCAAAAAAAATGGATTTCCTACAAGGATTATATGAATATCTAAAAGAAATGAAGCAAGAGATAAAAAAATAATGCTTATGGGAGGAAGAATTAGTAGAGGAAAAAGAAGTTTGAAAGAGAAAAGTATATCCCAGGAAATAGACTCCCTGAAAACTAGGTTGGACCTCCCCCCCACCAAAATCAAAAACTATAAAAGCCAACAAGAAATAGTAGAACAAATTTTTAAAATTGAAAAAATAGAAGAAAACATAAACTACCTAATACAAAAAATTTCTAACTCTGGAAAAGAGATCAAGAGAGCATTTAACAATTATAGCAATCTCTTTTTAAAAACCATGTGTCTCTGTGTGTATAAAAAGGAGAAGGCAAAGTTATGACCAAAAGAATTCACTGATCATTTCTTAAAAGAAACTCCAAATGTTAAAGTCCCAGAAATATCACAGCCCACATCAAGAGCTCCCACATCAAAGAAAAAATATCCAAAGCATCCAAAAAGAATAGTCCAAGTACCAAAGTACTATGGTAGGGATAGCATAAGATCATATGTCAGTTTCTAACATAAATGAGATATATCAGAATACAATATTCCAAATGACAAAAGATATAATAGACTTATAATCAAAAATAGCTTACTCTGCAGGCAAAGCTGAGAATAATCCTACAGAAGACATGAAATGAGAAAACATTCAAGCATTTCTGATTAAAAGAAGGGAGTTGAGAAGGAACTGAAATATAAACACTTGAGTCCAGAGAAATGAAAGAAAGGCAAATTGGAGAATTTGTAAGAGCCAGATAGTGTTTCCATTCTAATAAGGGGAAAAGTAATAAGTGTCCCTTTAGAACCCAAATGTCTACTAGGAGGGATGGGAATTCAGGGAAGCCTGGAGGGATTTGCATGAACTAATGTTGAGTGAGATGAGCAGAAGCAGAAGAACATTGTACACCCTAACAGTAACATGGGCGTGATGATTTACCTTAATGGACTCATTCATTCCATCAGTGCAACAACCAGGGACAATTTGGGACTGCTTGCAATGGCAAATAGCATCTGTATTCTGTATCCAGAGAAAGAACTGTCGAGTTTGAACAAAGACCAAGGACTATTACCTTTAGTTTAGGGAAAAAAACTGTTATCTTGTTGTCTGATCTTGTTATCTCTTATACTTTGTTTCTTCCTTAAGGATATGATTTCTCTCTCATCACATTCAATTTGGATCAATGTACAACAGGAAACAATGTAAAGACTGGCAAACTGCCTTCTGTGGGGGGGAGAAGGGAAGTAAGATGGGGGAAAGGAGGAATAAATAGACAAGAATCTAATGAGAAGGCACAGATGGGTTTTTCTTTTCAAAGACAGGAGAGCATGATAATGTTTGTGTAAACAGTGAAAAAAGGGGGATGTTGTTGGTCAGATAAAATTCAGACTAGTCTGGTAGTTCAGGTTTTAGATTAAGATGAAATGAGATATTTTAGAACAACCTCATTCTCTCTCAAATAACTCTGCTAGTTTACTGAGAAGCTTTGGGAAAACTATCAAGAGATCTTTTAATCTTACCTCCTCCTTACCTCAAAATTGTCTCCATATCTTACTCATACCCATCCTCTCTTCTACTTCAGTGTACAGTTTTGCCAGGAATCTAGGTGGTGCAGTGGACAGAGCATTGACCTTGGAGGCAGGAGGAGAATGAGAGTTCTAATCTGGTCTCAGGCATTTAATACTTACTAGCTGTGTGACCTTGGGCAAGTCACTCAGCCCTGACTGCCTTGCCCCCAGGGTCATCTCCAGTTGTCCTGATTCCTATCTGGCCACTGGACCCAGATGGTTTAGGAGGAGAAAGTAAGTTGGGTGCCTAGCACAGCACCCCCTCACTGCAATCCAATTCACATGTTTGTCATGCCTTCCCCCCTCCCCCCAATGTTGTGTTCTTCTTCAAGGATGGACAAGCATCACAGTTTTGTCAAATAACATTTCCATTTGTGCTCTCAGATCTCCTGTGGTAGAACAATATCTGCCATATAGGCAGGGCTAATTTCACCTTAAAGGGTAATTAAAAACATCATCAAGTCTCCCAGCAAATAGCTTAGAAGAATAAGATGTAGCTTCCCATAGGTCCAAGTACCAGAAGATAGTACTAATCATCAGCTCTTTCCTCAGGCTTCTGACAGATAAGCATGACCAACACTACAGAAGTGGAGAAGCTGAGTATCTTTCTTCTATTATGGTTTGTTTTTTTTTTAAAACTGAAACTGTTCTAAATAAAGTTTTATTACATTTAAAGACATAAAATCCATTTTTATCTTCAGGGCCATACAAAAACATGTAGCAAGCCAGATTTAGCCCTCAGGGCTAATTGCTCTCTTTATCAATCATTTTTCTACCAAGAGTTGGAAGTACTTCATCATCATTCTCCTGAAATCATGAATGGTGACTGAATTGATCAGTTCTATATCTTTTAAAGCTGTTTTTCCTTTGATGATTTTGATAATTCTATAAATTGTTCTTTCTCTTCTCATTTTACTCTACAAAAGTTATCCCAGTTTTCTCAAAAATCATTTTTATGGTGAATTACATTACATTAACATACTACAATTTGTCCTTCATTCAATCATTTCCCCAACTTATAGGTACCAACTTTACTTCCAGATATTTGCTACAATAAAATGTGCTGCTATAATTTTTTTCCTAAAAAAAAACTTTGCAAAAAAAAGATCTCTTTTTCTATTAGTTTAATTTTCCAGCTACATGCAAAGATAGTTTTCAACAGTCATGTTTCACATTTTTCTCCCTCCCACTGACAAAAAGCTATCTAATATAGGTTATAGAAATGTAACTGTGGTAAACAAGTATCCATATTAACCATGTTGTGAAAATAGAATCAAATGAAAAAGGGGGTGGGGGGAGAACATGAGAGGAAAAAATCCATTAATGCATAAAAAAATTGAAAATATTAAGCTTTGGTATGCATTCAGACTCCATTAATTCCTTCTCTAGACGTCAGTGATATTTTCTATCACAAGTCTTTTAGAAATATCATTGATTATTGTACTGCTGAGATGAGCAAGTCCATCATAGAGATCATCACCTAATGTAGCTGTTAATGTGTACAATGTTCCACTGGTTCTACTCAGCATCAGTTCGTCCAAGTCTTTCCTCCTCCCTATCGTCCCTCTCTGTTGTTGACTCATTGGTTAGTCTTCAGTTACATTCTACTTGTGAAAATCTACCCCAGCAACAAAGAAAAGAATGAAAGGTTTTCATAAAATATTAACTCATCATGCAGATGGTAAGAAAAACTTTCAGGATTATAACTATCTTATTGAAGTAATGTAACTTGTCTTGGAACCCAAGGTCTAGGAACAGTTTACTTATCATCAAACAAGAAGAGTCTTATGAGCTTCGTTGGAATGCAAGGTTTTTCTCATGGGAACAGTCTACTGTTCTCCTAGTTAAGATAGTTTTATCATCAAATAGGTAACTAACTAAAAATGCAAGGTCTCTCTGGAAATAGTCTACTGTTTCCCCCCAACAGAATCAGGAAGGTCACTGGCTTGGAATGCAAGGCCTCTCTCCCTCTTTCTTCTAAGAACAGTCTAAGAGTCTAAGTCTATCCTTGTTTTAATGATTTTTTTAACCGAGACAACTTCACTAGGAATATTAACTTTTAAGAGGGAATAGTTCGCCCCTTCTGCAATGGAGAATACCATCTGTACCCAGAGAAAGAATTGTGGAATTTGAACAAAGACTAAAGACTATTAACTTTAACTTAAAAAAAAATCCTTATCTTATGTAATCTTGCTCTTATATTTTATTTTTTTTCTTAAGGATATGATTTCCCTCCCCACAAATTCACACATTCAATTTAGACCAATGTATAGCATGGAAACAATGTAAAGGCTAACAGACTGCCTTCTGTGGGGAGAAAGGGGGGGGGGAAGTGAGACTTGGGGGGAAATTGTAAAATTCAAAAATAAATTTATTTTAAGCAATGAAAAAAAACCCCAATGCATTAGTTCAGTTTTCCTACACCTTCCTCCAACATTGATCATTTTCCTTTTTTTGTTATATTGGCCAATCTTAAGGTGGACTCAAGAGTTGTTTTAATCTGTATTTCTCTAATAAATATTTAATTTTTTTCATTTTTTCATATAGTTAGCTTTAATTTCTTCATCTGAGAATTGCCTGTTGATACACTTTGACCATTTATCAATTAGGGAATAATTCCTATTCCTATAAATTTGACCCAGTTCTCCAAAATTTTAGAAATGAATCCTTTATCAGAAACACTAGCTGTAAAATTGTTTCTCAATTTACTGGATTCCTTATGATCTTGGTTGCATTGGTTTTACTTGAGCAAAAACTTTTCAATTTAATGAAATCATAATTATTCATTTTGCATTTTATAATGTTCTATCTTGGGGCTGTGGACAGAGCACTGGCCTTGTAGTCAGGAGTTCAGCCACTTGACACTTACTAGGCTGTATGTTCTTGCATGAGTCACTTAACCCCGACTGACTCATAACCAGGACCATCTCCAATCATCCTGATTCATATGTGACCATTGGACCCAGATGGCTCTGGAGGAGAAAGTGAGGCTGGTGACTTACCACAGCACCCTCTCACTAAAATCCAATTCACATGCTTGTCATGGCATCACCTCCCTGATTCTATGGGCTTCTTAGGTTTGTTGTTTTTTGGTTTTTTTTTTTGCAAGGCAATGGGGTTAAGTGGCTTGCCCAAGGCCACACAGCTAGGTAATTATTAAGTGTCTGAGGCCGTATTTGAACTCAGGTACTCCTGACTCCAGGGCCAGTGCTTTATCCTCTACGCCACCTAGCCGCCCCCCATGGGCTTCTTTGAGAATGAAGAACAAAAATTATTATTAGTATTCTCTATATCTTCTTTGGTCATAAATTGCTCTTCTTTCTATAAATCTGACAAGTAAACTACTCCTTTTTTCTCTCTTAATTGGCTTATATTTAAATCCTGGACCCATTTCAAACTTATCTTGGAATAGGTTATGAGATGTTGGCCTATGCCTAATTTCTGTCATACTATCTTCCAGTTTTCCCAACAGTTTTTATCCATGAGTGAGTTCTTATCCCAGAAAGCTAGAGTCTTTGGGTTAATTATCAAATAGGACATTAATCTAGTCTTTCATTACTATTTCTTTTGTTCCTAATCTATTGCAGTGATCTACCAAGAGTTTAATGACTGATGCTTTATAATTTAATTTTAGAACTGATATGGCTAGGCTACCTTCCTTTCCCTTGATATTCATGATCTTCTGTTCCTCCATATGAATTTTATTATTTTTTCTAGCTCAATAAAGCAATTTTTTTTACTAATTTGATTGGTATAGTACAGAACAAGTAATTTAATTTAGGCAGAATTGTTGTTTTTATTATATTATAGCTCAGTCTACCCATGAACAATTAACATTTGCCTAATTATTTAGATCTGATTTTATTTGAGTGAAAAGTATTCTATAATTGTTTTCATATAGTTTTAGTTTGTCTTAGCAGATAGACTCCCAAGTATTTTGTGAGTCTTTCTTTTTTTTAATCCTAATTACCGGAAGTTTTATCTATTTTATTGGTAAAACCAATAAAACCAACTCCTAGCTTTATTTATTAGTTCAAAAGTTTTCTTTCTTTTATTAATATTTCCTTTGATTTTCAAATTTGTATTTAATTGAGGATTTTTAATGTTATTTCTCTAGCTTTTTTAATTGCATGCCTAATTCATTGATCTCCTTTTTCTCTATTTTATTCATGTACACTTTTAGAAATAAAATTTTACCAAGCTGTTTTTGGTTGTATCCCACAAGTTTTTTGGTATGTTGTTTCCTGATTATCATTGTCTTGGATGAAATTGTTGATTATTTCTATGATTTGTAGTTTGATCTACACATTCTTTAAAATTAGATTATTTAAGGGGGCGGCTAGGTGGCATAGTGAATAAAGCACCGGCCCTGGAGTCAGGAGTACCTGGGTTCAAATCCGGTCTCAAGACACTTAATAATTACCTAGCTGTGTGGCCTTGGGCAAGCCACTTAACCCCATTTGCCTTACAAAAACCTAAAAAAAAAAAAATTAGGTTATTTAGTTTCCAATTAATTTTTAATCTATCTCTTTCCCTGGCCTTTTATTATATGCAATATTTCTGCCTTTCTGCATTTGATTCTAAGATGTGTAGATGCCATGTACTGCTGAGAAAAAGCCAAATTCCTTTCTATCCTCATTCAGTTTTCTTCAAAGGTCTATCATATCTATCTTTTAAACATTCCATTCATCTTTTTAACTTTCTTCTTTAGTTTTGTGGTTAGAGTCCCCTCTGAGAAAGGAAGTTTGAAGTCCCCCACCACTATAGTTTTGCTGTCTATGCCTTTCTGGAATTCACTTAACTTTTCATCTAAGAATCTGGATGCTATATAATACTTAGTCATATGTTTAATATTGATAATACTGTTACTGTCTAGGTTGTTTTTTTAGGAAAGTGCAGTTTCCCTTCCTTATCCCTTTTAATAAGATCTATTTTTGCTTTTGCCTTGACTGAGAAATACGGATTTCTACCCCTGCTTTTTTTTCTACTTCACCTGAAGCATGATATATTCTGCCCCAGTCTTTTATCTTCACTCTGTGTGTATATCTCTGCTTCAAATGTGTTTCTTATATGTAATACACTGTAAGATTCTGGTTTTTAATGTACTCTACTTATCTGCTTCCATTTTATGGGAGAATTCATTCCATTCACACTCACATTTATAATTACTATTATCCTTCATCTTATCTCCCTTCCATTTGTATTTTTCTTAATCCTTTCACCCTCTCCCTTCCTCTTCACCAGTTTTGCTTCCAATCACAGTTTCCCTCAATCTGCTCCCTTTTCTCAGTTCCCCTCTTCTATCTTCTATCTTTCCTTTCCTCCCGTTTCCCCTCCTAATGCCTGAGGGAAAGATAAATTTCTAAAGTCAACTAAGTGTGTTATTCCCTCTTTGAGTCAAATCAGATGAGTAAAATTCAAGAAATTCTCACCCCCTCCCTTATTGGCCTACCCGAAAGTCATGATCAAAAAAAAAAAAGCTTGGATAATATCTTTCAAGAAATCAAGGAAAACTTCCCTTAATTCCAAAATTATCAGACCAAGGAGAAACTCCTGCAGGCAGCCAGAAATAAACAATTCAAATTCCAAGGAGTCAGTCAGGATTAGGCAAGACTTGGTTTCCTCAATATTAAAGGATCTAAAGACCTAGAATATGATATTTTGGTGATCAAAGGAGCTTGGATTACAACCAAAAATCAACTAAAGGTAAAATTTAGCATACTCTTTTCAGGGGGGAAAGATGGACATTTATTTAATGAAATAGGTGACTTTAAAACTTTACTAATGAAAAAACCAGAGCTGAACAGAAAATTTGATCTCCAAAGGGACCCTCAAGAGATACATAAAAAGATAAAGAGGAAAAGAAAGAGACTTTTCAATAAGATTAAAATTCCTATTTGGGAGTAAGACTGTCATAATTCTTGAGCATTACATTCTACTAGGTACGGACATAAGTTTATTTTGATGGGATGATTTTTTTAAAAAAAGTAATAAAGGGATGGTAATGAGATGGGAGGAAGGGGAAGGCAGAATTGGGTAAATTACATGTGGAACCATTAATTACAACAAATGGAGAAATTCTAAGTACTGTGTACAAGTGTCCTTTCCAAGGAAGTACATATTTGTTTCCATGAGTTTGGTACTCCCCTGTTGGCATTCCCCTATGAGGAACCACTCCTTGACCCAGGAATGCAGGTAGAAAAATAAAAAGAGATTTGTTTAAAAAAAGTTTATAACACAAAAGAAAGTGATAGAGAAGTTAAGAAGATATTTAAGAAAAGTCAGGTGGATTGCTAATTAATCTTGGCAGGCCAGCTACCAGGTTAAGCAGAAGTCTGGAAGCTAAAGCAAGAGCAGCAAGAGAGCAAGCCTTGTCCAAAATCTCCTTAAATTACTTGTGAAGAGGTGGGTACTGGGAGTTGCTCAAGTCCAGCATTGGATCCTGGGTAATCTTTGATGCTGTTTCAGAGCCTGCCTAACCTAGCTTGCCTTACTAATGAGAACCTGGCCAAGGTCAGACTGGAGGTCAAGATGAAGTGTTTTAACAGAGTGATAAAGGAAGAGTAAAGATTTACAAAATTTTGATTCCAATTAATTTCAATATTCCCTATGCCCAAGATTCTTTGCATTATAGTGACAATGAGGATAACACTTGCACTGACAGAGCTAGCTCAGTATTTGGGAGGATCTGAAAAGTATGGGAGAGAAGTATTAGACTTGACTCCCAAACTGAGGGTCTACAGAGTTGTTGTACTGACCTCATTGTTACATGCCTGTGAAACCTGGACAGTCTGCCAGCAACATGTCAGGAAATTGAATCGCTTCCATTTAAATTGTCTTAGGAAGATTCTTTAGATCACCTGGCAGGAGAAGATACCAGATACAGAGGTCCTTTCTCAAGCTAAAACCACCTAGCATTCCAACATTACTACAACAGAGAGTGCAACTATGATGGGCTGGGCACATTGGTAGAATGCCAAATGTAGGCTCTGAAGGTCTCACTGAAGAACTTTAGAACTGATTATGCAGCATGGGAGACACTGGCACAAGACAGCCCAGCATGGCATGCCCTCATCAGTGAGGGGGCTGCACTATATGAGGAAGGCAGAATTGAAGCAGCTCAAAGGAAATGTGACATCCATTAAGTTTAGGGTACCCACCCACATAGGTGCCTGACCTGTGGAAAAGCACTCCAAGCTCATACTGGTCTGATTAAGCCACAGTGGGACACACTGTCATTTGTCTCAAATATAGTGATGCCATCTAGGTCTTCTTCCATAAGGACAAGAACCACAGTTTCACTGAAATGCAAACTGAATTTTGACTCAGTAAATCCCTGCCCCCAGGGGCAAGACAAATCCCTAAAACAAATCAGTACCTCCCAGTCCAAACCAGAGAGGATTAGATCTTCGAGCTATCAGTCCAACTACAAACCCTAATTACCTCATTTCTCCACATATCCCAGATTACCTCATCTATCCTTTAAAAACTCATCCTTTCAATTGGGCTGCTGCCTCCCTTTGAGAGACTTGCCCATTCTTGGGGAGCAAGATCCCCCAAATAAATGTCTTCATTTGAATTTGAAAGTCTGAGCCTTAATTCTTGGTCAAATCAAGGCTAACGAAGAGCCTAATGCTTAATGGTAGTAGAATTCAATTGCAGAATTCATTATGGGAGTCCAGTGAATTGGGGAGGACCAAAGAGCATTGAGAAGAGAAGAACTTCAACATTTGGAGAATGGGGAGGTAGTAACAAAAAGTTTATTACATATTACAGTGGTTAGCAGAAGTTAAGGGAGAGAAAAAATAAAGACAATGAGTTGATCCCCTAAGGGCATGAGCAAGAAAGTTGGCAGGAGCAGCAGGTATAAGCAATAAAGAAAAGGCCAGTTTACAAGTGGGCTAATTCTAGGGAGGTATAGGGACACAGAGTTTTTAATTGAGGAATCATGATTCCCTAAGATTTCTCTCAAAGGGAGACAAGCAATTCAACTGTGAGCTTTTAGAGTAGAGATGAGATAATCTGGGGTACACACAAAGAGATGAGGTAATTCATTGGCTGTAGCTCTTAGGCTAGGGTAGCAGGTTATTTATTGTTTTGTTGATAGGGGCAGTCTTATGCTTAGGGGCAAGAGTTTACAGAGTACTTGAGTTCATCTACTACAAAGCAAGCCATTAGAGGAACAGAGGTACAGGATGGGGAAAATAAACCTACAGAGAAAAATAAGAAAAACAGAGAGAAAAGGGTAATCAACGAAGTTAAATACTTCAAAAAAAAGTCAAGAAAGGCCATCAGATTTTCGGAGATCATATGGTAACCAGAGAGAAAGTAAAAAGTAGGAAAACAAATAAAATGGGATCAGGGACCAAAAGATAAAGACTGAATAGAGAGAAAAGGGATGATTGTGAGAGCAATTTGCTAGAGAGGAGTTCAAGAATAAAAGTAGAGAAACTGACCTTGAGCAAGGAGAATAGCCACTTCTTCAGCCTCACTTTATATTATTTCCTACCTATTCTACACACAGAGAAGCCCAAGTTTTTAAACTTTAATAAGCTCAGAAATAGAAATTCTATATCCTTGTAAAAATAATATAAAGCTCTTAGTGTTTAAATCCCTTTTATATTTAGTTTTGTGAATTCTGAATAGCATTTTTTTTATTTTTTTCATTTTACAAGACAGGGCACCCTGTCATTATGCATTGCATGTGCAACAACTTCTCACAAAGTTCAAAGATTGATTAGAGCTAAATATAGCAGCAGATAGTGGCTATATTAAATTATAATAAACATTCTTAAAATTTGAATTAACTTTCAAATATTGTTTCTCTAAGCTCCTACACTCCGACCTTTGAAGTTTGTCAAAAGTGAATGTTTTAATTTATAAATCTATCAACAAATGACTGGAATTTCCCTATTTCATAATTCCTATTGATCATTTAGGGAGCAAAGTGGAAAGACCCAACCAAAATAACTCCTGGTAATTAAGTCAATTAGCATTTGAGAAGAGTGCCTAGAGATGACTCCCTCTATAGTAATAGAAGGTTCACTTTCTAAGGCCATCAATAAGCTCTTGAGGTATGGATTCACCCATTTACAGGGATGGTTTCCCCTCCCCTCCCCTTCTGGATTTCCCTTCCCTCCTTCCCCATCCTATGTAAGGGACTTTCTGTAGCCTTCTTTGACTAGAAAAGCAAAAGGTGATGTTTCAGATCATACCATTCATCAGTGAGGAGTCTGGCCCCAGGCTTGCCCCCTCCGTGCTCGTGTAATTCTTGACTTACAGAAATTTCATCAAATATGCTCTTAAGGCCAATTGATTAGGACAAACTTTGGGAAGATTAACACATTTATTTCCAACAAGCCAAACTCAATCAGGGCCTCTCCTCATTTAGAGGACATCCATCTTTTTTATAAATTAATACAGCTTAAAATTTCACTAAATTTACATAGTATTCTGGTCAAACTACAATATTCTCTAAAGTCATACTTGTACAAAAATTAAGTTATCCCCATGAAGGGGGATAACTTCATAACCACAACTCAGAATCTCTATGTTCAAAGTTCAAACTCAGGGGACAAACTTCCCTACAAAATTCTCCTTAAAGATTCTTTCCTAATATACAGCTCCCCACATCCACAAGCTCAGAGTACTTCTCACTTTTAAATACATCTATAGCACTTTAACTGATCTCTTCAGGACCTTATCACAGGACCTCATCACATGCATATGTCACATATATCCCAGTAGAATATAAATTAATTCCCCAGGGCAAGGATTACTGGTTTTTATCTTTGTCAACTTAAGGCCAACAACCAAGGGCCTAATGCTTAATGTTAGTAGAATTCATTGTGGGTGTCCAATGAATTGGGGAGAAGGACTAAAATAATATACATCAGTGAAGGCATAGTTCAGAACTAAGAATGGGATAGTCCCACTATACTTGGCTCTAGTTACACATGTTGAATCCATTAGTCCTAAAGACCAAATGGTATCAATACTGAAAAACTAGCAACAATCTATTCCTGAGCACAAAGACAGATCTAGATAAGTGGGAAATGGGAAATGGGTGTGCAGTCTTGAGGGCAGAGGAAAATTATCCAATACCTGGTTTTTTGGTAGTTGGAGAATTGCAATGTAGAAAATATAGGGAAAAATCATCTGCTTATCCCTTGCAAGAAGTGGCAGTTACTTAAAAACAGAATTCTGTTGATTGAAGAAAAAAATTTTCTAAATCTTAATGTTTCTGAAAAACAGGCTGCCTTATTAAGAGGTGAGGGTTCAATATTACTTGAGGTTTTCAAGCAGAGGTTGACTCAGACCCCACTGGTGTATTATATTCAGTTTTGAGCACCATATTTACTAAGGATAAATGAAGAGTATTCAAAAGAAGACAATCAGGATGGGAAAGGGTCTTGATTCCAGGCCATATGAGGATAGGTAAAATGTTTTATCAGGACAAATGGCAGCCCCAAAATGTATATGAAGGCTACACAAAGGGCAGAAGTAGAAATTATTGATGAAAGTTACAAAAATAATTCAAATTTAGACTTAAAAGTGGAATCGAATTAACTCAGAATGGAAAGATGAATCCCAGACCTTACAGAACTTTTCAGGCAAAGATTAGAAGATGCTATTGTGTCAGGGATGTAGGTGCGTCTTTAATTAGGTGTGAATTTGACTAGATGGACCTCTAAGATTCCTTCTAAATGTATGATTCTGGGATGTTATAGAAAGAAATCCTACTGAGTTACTACATGGCTTCGGAACTATCTTCCAATTCTAAAATTCTGTAAACTATTTTCCTCAATGACAACACTTTTCTCCAAACTACTTAAGCAAAAAAACAAAACAAAACAAAACAAAACATTGTCTCTCTGAAATAAAGCAAGGGAAGAGTTCATCTTCCTGACATGTTCCCTGAATCTTCATTATTACTTCAAGCATTCTAATCCACTCATGTTTAGAAACTACTGTACTAGATTCTCTCCAGGTCCCTAGATTTATTGGTTTTTTAGTCTATTTTAATTGCATATCACAGATTAAAAAAAAATCAAAAAAATATTTTTAGGTTTTTGCAAGGCAAATGGGGTTAAGTGGCTTGCCCAAGGCCACACAGCTAGGTAATTATTAAGTTATTAAGTGTCTGAGGCCGGATATGAACTCAGGTCCTCCTGACTCCAGGACTAGTGCTCCATCCACTGCACCACCTAACTGCCCCCTAATAAATTTTCTTTTTTAAATTTTTTAAATTTAAAAAATTATCAAACTTGTTAAAAAATGTTTGCAAAAACAAATACCATGTTTATAAGAATAGGCATTACAGAATCTAGACTAACACAGTGATATTTGTTTGAGATGCTAATAGCTATTTTCTGGCTTTTGTGTAGCCTACCTGTATAAATATTCCTCTGACTTACTAGGTCATAAAACCTAGCATTAGAAGGGAACTTAAAGATCATCCAGGTCTCATATATATACATATATGAATATATATTATACAGTAGAAAACTAACCACGCTCCCTCACACTCTCCCCAAGTGACTGGTTGGCCCAAACTCAGATGACCAGTAAATGGCAAAGGACAAACAGATAGTACAATGGATAGAGTGCTTGACCTGGAGGCAGGAGTCTTTCTTTTGAGTTCAATTTCAACCTCCCACACTTACTAGCTGTAGACCCTGGGCAAGTCACTTCTCCCTGTTTTGCCTCCTTTTCTATATCTGTTAACATGAGACGGAAAAGGAAAGCAAACCACTCCAATATTTTTGCCAAGAAAACCCAAACAGGATCACAAAGAGTCAGACACAAACTGAAAAATGACTAAATTGTAAAGTTCTGAGAGCATTTAAAACATAATTAATGAATAATCTATTTTCTACAAAAATGTGCTATTTTAATAAAAATTTAACACAATTTTAATTGAACCTTGAGCTAGTGCTAATTTTTTTAGAAGTGTACCCCTCAGGACAGTTCAAAATAACATTGATATGTAGGACCATTTACCAGAGTTAAGTATTCAAATATATATTTCTCAATTCAAGCAATCTCCCAGTTTCTTCTTTCTCAAGAGTCCTACCTCAACTTGCTATCAGGCCACTACCTTTATTTCTACCTGAAGACCATATAGTCAGGGAGGTAATGCCATGAAAGCATGTGAATAGAGTAAGCAGTCTCATTTTCTCCTCTAGAATTATCTGGATCCAGTAAACAGATATGAATCAGATGACCAGAGATGACCCTGGATACAAGGCAATCAGAGTTAAATGACTTGCCCAAGGTCACATAGCTACTGAGTGGCAGGTGTCTGAGGCTGAATTCAAACTCCCAGGTCAGTGCTCTATCCCTCTAGGAAGGGACACTGATTTCCAACTTTTCCCTTTCCTCATCATTTATAAAATGCATTAACTAGGTTTTCCAAATGGACTGATTGCTAACAGCTTTAGGTAAAGCAATTAAGATAAAGAAAAAGGAAACATTGATTGTTATTAAAAGACAATGGCTGGGGGCAGCTAGATGGTGTAGTAGATAGAGTACCCGCCCTGCAGTCAGGAGGACCTGAGTTCAAATATGACCTAAGACACTTAAAAATTACCTAGCTGTGTGAACTTGGGCAAGTCACTTAACCCCACTGCCTTGCTAAAAAAAAAAAACTTTAAAAAAAAGGCTATGGCTGTCTATAATTCTAATCTTAAATGAAGTATCCACAAAACAATCTGGTTTCCCTCATTTAGATGTTACTATTTAAAATTAATTTATAAAAGGAGCACAATATGTTGTCCTAAGGTTTTGTCTGGTATGACTAAGTTCCCAAATTCAAATGCAACTCTTCTGGTATAACTCCCTACAGTAAGGCAACATAACAGCAATTTTTAGCCAAACATTCATCATTTAGTGGTGAGCTCCTGTTTTTCTTTCCTGTCTTTTAAATAAGCAATCCAGATCTCTAAAACACTACCCTGGAAGCCTAAAAACAAAAGGCCATCAAAGTCTCTTGGCAGAAATGCTGGCGATGGTCACAGTATGTAATGACATTAATGGGAGACCAACAATTAAAAATGTTTCCAAACTCTTTGCACATAGTAAGTGCTCAATAAATGCTTGATGAATTATATGTAACTATGTTTTATAAACAAATAAAAGGCTTTTTATTTTCAGTGCTGTCTACAGATCTTAAAAAATTCTATATAACAGTAGAATTAAAAAGGAAGTCTGTCCATAGGAAGGAAATGGATGAACAGAAGATGACACAAATATAGTCTTAAATTTAGTGGAATGGATTCATAGAAGAAACAAGTATCAATCACAGATCCCAGGATGAGAAAAGGAGTGAACACAAAATGGACACTAAACTTGAAACCTCACATTCCTTTGTTATGTACTGCATTAATAAACTCCATAATGTTCAACCTCAGCCTATTTTTAAGTTTACTGAAAACTATATACCAAAACCAAAAGTATTTGTCGTGGATTTAAAGCACCCAATTTTACAAGAATACAAGAGAAGAAATACACTTTCTCTAGACTAAAAGCATTTCTTGAGAAAAAAAAAACCTCAAATGAACATTAAAATAAATATACGTATGACAGTAATTATATCTTGAAAGTAAGATCTTCTCAAACATGGAAAGGGGTTTGTTTCTTTGAAAGGAGTTATCACAGGTTCAGAAGGGAATGCCCAAATAATTTTTTAAAAATCTTTTACTAAAAGATTTAGTTCAAAAATCCAATAAATACTATTTATCACAATTTAGTATTTCAGATACTGTATTACTTATTTTTAACAATCACACCAAATCAATTTTTAAATTCCATTATTTTAATATTTGTTCAATACAATTTTATAAAGACATTTCAATATAATATTCAGTTCTCCTGGAAAAAATAATGGAACAAATTAATGTTTTCCTTAACTTTCCACATACTATTTTTAATCAATCTTGAATGCCTGCTGTAAACAAATAACTACAAAATTTACATTCTTAATTATTATTTTTCCAAAGTTAAGCAAGCCAAAAAACTAAGCCAAAGTTGAAGTTTGGACCTGTGATTTCACTGGTACAAGGAAATCCCAGGTAAAGAAATTCCGTCAACAAACATAGGTGAGAACCTTTTCCATCAGCTTTAGGAGAGTATAGGACGCGAAAGGGAACTGACTTGCCCAGAATGAGATTATGTATGTGTCTGAAATCAGGACTTGAACTCAGATCTTCCTAGATTCAAGGTTGGCTTCTCTATCTGCTACTATACTATATTCTGCTCCTCTCTAATAATGTATAATTCGTGTCTTATCATTTGCTGTTAATAGCTCATTGATTTATCTTTAACATTAATCCCTTCCCAAATAATCAGAATACTGATTTACATTAATGGTGACTTAATGCTAATATCTGACACACTTAAAATGTGCCAGATAAAGAAAGCTAGGTGGACAGTGATAGAGAAAACAGGCTTCAAGAAATTAAATATTTTGCACACAAGTAAAAAAAAAGGTATTAAATGGCAGATAAGGGACTTCTGACTCTAAATTGAGTGTCCTTTCTACCATTACACAATATCTCTCAAATTTCTGATTAAGGAAAATCAAAATATATTTCAGTTAAAATGAAAGTAGACTGGGGCGGCTAGGTGGAGCAGTGGATAAAGCACTGGCCCTGGAGTCAGGAGTATCTGGGTTCAAATCCGGTCTTAGACACTTAATAATTACCTAGTTGTGTGGCCTTGGGCAAGCCACTTAACCCCATTTGCCTTGCAAAAACCTAAAAAAAAAAATGAAAGTAGACTAAAGGATATATATGAGTCAACAATGGTAAGGCTACCACAAAAAGCTCATGCTCTTAAACTATACTTCTCAGAAAGGGTACAGTGTCCAGCTCTAGGAAATCAACTTCTCTTTACTCTCTAATCCAATTATGTCCAAGGTATCTGTTCCCTTCTGGGTGCTACCTTTTAAGAATAGCTGTGGAAAGAAAGATAGCTTTTATTTAATGTAGATGAATCTCTTGTTTTTTCTTGAATTCTTAAAACAATATACCACAAGTACTTAATCACTTGTTGACTGCTCATAAGAGTAGCCTTGGCTGAAACTGGTACTTTCTACTAAAACACATATATAAGAGTGGGGGGAAACAACCCAGAATTTTCAGATGGCATTTTTAAAAGAATCCCATATTTAATAAAACAACACACCAAGAGTTCACTCTCAACAACAATAAAATCTTTTGGCAATTAGAATCAAAAATGTAATATCATATAAACCAGTGAAGGCATACAAAAACTTATGGTAGCAAATACAAATTCAGATCCATAAATCATCACTTACATTAAATATTCTCCATTACTAATTTCAAATATCTCTAGTATTTCAAGGCTGTATTTTTCTCACAACTATCCAGAGTTGTATACTTAGACCAAGTACTGTTATCTCCATTTTATAGTTCACACAACTAATGTTAATTAATGCAGAGTTGAAATGCACTAACTCCTATACCTTAGTTTCTGTGTTAATTAGAGCAAGCACAACATTTAAAGCAGTAAGACTGAGTTGTAAAGCTTAGAGATCACCTGGCCTAATCTCCCAGCTTTATAATAAATAGCTAAGGAAACTGAGGTCCAGTGCTCTCCAAACTTTTCAACCAAGTAGCTAATTTAAATCATTTCTAACATTACCTGGAGCTGAAAATAAAAATCCAAACAGAAATACCAAAGTTATCTAAAGGAAAATACTTATTCTGCCTTGCATTTGTAACTTCCTATTCCTCCAATAAGGCCACTACAACCAATGCTATAGTCTTCATTATCAGTCTTAATCAAAGCTTTGACATGTGAAGGATATATTTTTCACCTACCTTGAGTGCTTATAAAGTTTACGAGGTCTATTATGCAATTTCCGATCCCAATTCTCTGGATCACTGGAGTTACTGTCATAAGGATGAAGGCGTCCTGCCATCCCACTTCCAGCTTCCTCACACTACAGCTCTGAAAGCACACATGTAGCACCCCAACCTATGCAAGAAAGCAGTGTGGACCTTTAAGTCTAATTCCATGAAGAGGAAAACAAACAGAATTTTAAAAGATCTTTTCAGCAATTGAGGTATCTTTTTTAAAGGCCAACAGTCACGATTATTAAAGTCAATATATATATACACAATAATAAAGTATGACAGAATGTGCACCATACATCATTTTAAGGAGGATTTTTCACTAAGCTCCTAGCCCAATGGATTTTTCCTAAGTCAGATAGAATGTGGTACCATTTAGTAAACATGCTCATATTTCTCTTAAATGTTGATAATGTTGATAATGCAACAATGATGTTAATCCAACTATTTCAAGGTTCAGAAACCTAATTATTTCTGAACCTTCAAATAGTTGCATTATCTACATAGTAAATATTTTTGGGGGGAGATTTCATATAAATAAATGTCATCTAACATGAAAATAGATATTTTGGAAGGAAAAAAATTTGCAACATGTATATGGAATCTTTGTAAGAAACCATTTACAACTTGAACCATTTATTTGACCAACAAACAGCCACCTAAAAATACACAAAGAAAAGAAGTTACCTTGATTTTTAATTATAGGAATATGCAAGAGGGTACATTTTGTTTTAGTCTAGACCTATGATTTCATTCATGTAGGGAAATAGGAAAAATTCACTAATGAGCCTCTTATAAAATTAATTCCAAATCAAACTGCCATGTTTAACTTTTACACTAGCTGCCATACTTGCCTGTTAATATCAAGGTCTTCATTGCAAGGGTTGTCTGTAGGCAGGAGTTTCAAAAAAGAATGGTTTGAATTTCAAAGTACTAAAGAGAACCCTTAAGGAAAACTAATGGAACCCTCAAATATTTTTCCACAAATGATCATGCTTCTGAAGTCAAAAGTGAGGACATTAAAAAAAAAAAGTGAGGCCATAACTACATGATATCATAATTTTATTAGAACCACTATCAACAAAAAAAATCTAAACTTCAAAAAAAATCAAAACTTCATTTCATTTGCTCTAGCATATAGATGCAATTATAACCTAAAATTTTCTATTAATAAATTTATTTTTCATAATTTTTTATTTTATTTTATTTTTATCAAAATAAAGTTCCCAACCATGTGGGGGTTATTCTCTTCTATTATTTAGTATGAAATGCTGATCCTTGTTCTAAATTCATTCACTTTATATGGACTTTTCTGGTACCAACTATCCTCAGATAATAAACTGTTTGATGTGGGCAAAGGCCAAACTAACAACAAAAATGTGGCACTGTTATTCAAACAACTGCAAATAAAACCCTTTCATAATTGACATAAAATGTTTCAATAGTACTTCCCATATTCTTCATAGATATTTCCATAATTTTAATGAAGATAGGAGGAGTATATAGGTCCAGCATCTCTCTTACTTTATAGTCTATATTTTACAATTCTATAAATCACAGTAATTCATTTTCCATCATTTGAAATCTCAAATTCCTCATTAATATTCAGACTGGAGAAATGATGTTAGGCAATAACATCTAAAATCAGAAACTCAGGTTATTTGAAAAATAATCTTATATAAAAATCATTCCTTACTCTCAAATCTTTTCCTTCTCTTTCCAACTTCAACAACCTTCCTACCCTGGAGAAACTTCTGAAATATGGCAGATATACTCATTTCTTGAACAGAACAAGATCAAATCAATGCTGCAATTGTCCCTTTATGAGATGTGTCAATCAACTCCTCTACAAAACTACTTACCATCTTCCTTATACCATAATGTCCTTCCCTGGCCATCACTCCTTTAGGCACTATGTACACTCTCTCATAATATAAAGTCCTTGAGAGCAGGAATCTTTGATTTGTGTCTAATATCTCCATCTTTTAGCAGTGCTAACAAATTAAATATAGTAAACATAGTAAATACTTGATATGTTTTTTATTTATAAATTTATTCATCATAAATTAAGAGCTGGAAAGAGTCTTAGACACACTGGTGAAGAAGAGAAAGATCATATATAGTCATTACTTGTGTGTACAAAATCACCTACCTCCACCCCATCTTTGGCAGTTTAGCCAAAACCAATGCATCTTATCTCAGAATGTTGGTTTTTTTTAAATAATTGCATGAAATGATAAATTTTGGTTATAGCCTAATGAAACTATTTCCCCCCCCATGCATATTCATGGATCCCTGAAATTCATCTAGATCCCTTGGTGGGGGTAGGGGATACAGACACCAGGATAAGATCTTTTGATATAGACCAACCCCTTTCAAGTGATAATAAGCCCAAAGAAGTGATTAAACATCACATTTTGAAAAAGTGACAAGATCAAGAGTAGAAGAAAGTTTTAGGGAGATAAATTCCATTAAGTAAGGGACTCAACTCAGTTGTCTCTTCTCATCCAGTAGTCTCTGCTTAACAGCAGTTGAACTGAATACCAACTCCCATTGTATAGGAGCATTCATTCCAGTTTTGCACTGATCCAAAGGTCAAGAACAAATCTTAAAAAGTAGAACACAGAAGCAGCTAGGTGGCACAGTGGACAGAGCACTGGCTCTGGAGTCGGGAGTACCTGAGTTCAAATCTGGCCTCAGACACCTAAGAATTACCTAGCTGTGTGACCTTGGGCAAGTCACTTTACCCCATCGCCTTGCAAAAATACAAAAGAGTATAACACACATACTCAATTACCTCCAACAGCACAATGAACATAGATTTGAAACTGGAAGAGAACTTTGGGGGGTCACTTAATTCAATATCTTCATTTTATAAATGAGTAAATGAGGTCCAGACAGACTGACAGACCAAGTACAGCAGATCTTATTCTTTATCAAAAGGTCTGTTTTTCTAGAGGAAATTATCTTCAAATTTATAGCACAAATCAAAAGGTAGATTATATATTTTCAATACATATTCTTTCCTTCAAATTGTCCTTAAAAATTATTCCACGATGTAAGCATAGGCCCACCTATGTCTCTGTATTATTTTTTTTTCTCCAGAGACTCCTGTACCAAGAAACTTAAGAGTACAATATAGAAAATGTGAAATAAGGAACATGGAATTGTCAGAGGTATAAAAATAAAGTCAGCAAAGGAAAAAAAACAGATCAACAGGAAAGAAATGAATAGAAGGAATAAGAAATGTTATCTCTGATAACTTAATTGCAATTCAAACTTAAGTCCCTGTCACACAGATAATTCGTCAGTTGTTGTAAGTATAAGAAATCCTGTTTCTACTACAATTAAAAAAAAACTTTCCAAATGATCATACAAGCTGAACAATGAATATAAAAACATATGAAGGGGGAAAGTTTTGGATACAAGTGAACTACTAGAAATATGATTCTTTCACTTCAATTATATAGTCTTTAAACTTACGTGTCATTAAATAATTCTGTAAGGAGCTTGCACTAGAAAGTTCACTATCTAGCCTGAAACAGTTCAGCAGAAATTGAATTTAAACAAACTATTATACCATATTCCATAGTAACCTCAAAAACACAAAACCCCTCTCATCATAGAAGAAATGTAGAGAAAGATCAAGTTTCTTTCACAATCATTATTACGTGTAGTTCTTAACCAAAGAATAGACAACTTGTATAAAAGGTAAAATAAATTTACTTCAATTGTAGGAAACTATAAAGTGTTTGTATGAGCAAAATCAATGCAGTTAGCATAAAAAAGGAGCGCTATCAATTTGGGGAAACATCTTTGCATTAACTATTTCTGGCAAAAGTCTACTATCCAAGAGGCACAGAAAATAAATAGAATTAGAAAAATAAGTCATTCCCCCATCCAATTAATGGTCAAAAGATAAGAAGTTTTCATAAGAATTTCAATCTATTAACAACCAAAGGGAAGACTATTGCTAATAAGAGATAAAATGAAAATCAGTTGAGTTTTACTTCATTCATAAAATCACCAGAGAACAAAAAAAGTTAGCATTTATATAGAAAAGTATGATTTTGCAAAGTACCCACAAATATCTTATTTTATCTTTATGGCAACTGAAAGGGAGGTCACCATTATATTATTCTGCTCATATTACAAAATGAGGACAATAAGTTTGAGAGAGGTTAAAGGACTTGCCTGGGATCACACAGCTTAAATACCTGAGGCAAGATTTAAATCCAGCTCTTCCAGACTCCAAATCCAATAACCCTCCATCCAACAGCAACAGAATTATTAATGCTGTTGACAGGGTACAAAAGCTATGAACTGTTCTAACTATTCTTGAAAACAAAAAAGAAATTTTAAACTTATTACTTGTGTGTAAAAGAATTAAGAATACATAAATTAGTGCCATTGTTTCAGATTTCATTCATAGATGCTTCAATGAAAATACAGTAATTCTTAATCACTTATCACATCTGAAAAAAGAGCTATGCTAATGAAGGCATAAAAGGAAGAATCCTTGATTTCTACATTTGGAAAAAATGCTTATAAAGTTAAAATTAAAACGACAAATGTTTGTCAAGTTTAGATTTAAAATACTATGAAATATAAAAAGGGAAAAGGACTCATGCAGCAGCTCCTTTTGAGGTGTCAAAGAATTCTTAAGGGAAAGGAGGAAGTCCATTATCTGGGGAATGACTGAACAAGTGAATGTTAAGAATGTTAAGAAAATATTATTGTTCTTTAAAAAATCATGAGCGAGGGGCGGCTAGGTGGCGCAGTGGATAGAGCACTGGCCTTGGAGTCAGGAGTACCTGGGTTCAAATCTGACCTCAGACACTTAATAATTAGCTAGCCATGTAGCCTTAGGCAAGCCACTTAACCTGATTACCTTGGAAAATCTTAAAAAAAAAAAGAAAGAAAAAAAAAAGAAATCATGAGCAGGTGGATCTCCAAAAAGTCTAGAAAGACTTACATGAACTGATGCCAAGTTAAGTGTGCAGAATTAGGCAAATATCATACACAGTAACAGTTAACATTTTTAGATGATCAATTATGGTAAGACTTACCTCCTCTTAGCAATATAGTGATCTAAGACAATTCCAAAAGACCTGTGACAGAAAATGTCATCCATATCCAGAGAAAAAACTATGGAGCCTGGGGGCAGCTATGTGGTCCAGTGGATACAGCACTGGTCCTGGAATCGGGGACCTGAGCTCAAATCCAGACACAGACACTTAATAATTGCCTGGCTGTGTGACCTTGAGCAAGTCATTTTACCCCATTGTCTTAAATATATAAAAAAAATTTTAAATTAATAAAAAAGAACTATGGAGCCCAAATTTGGATCAAGGCAAACCATTTTCAGTTTGGGGGTTTTGTTCCTTTTTGACAATTTTCCCCTTTTGTTCTGATTCTTCTTTCACAACATGATAATATGGAAAAGTGTTTAACATGATTATACATGTATAACCTATATCAGAATGCTTGCTGTCTTGGAGAGGGGAGGCAAGGGAACGAGGAAGAAAAATTTGGAACTCAAAATCTTACAAAAATGAATTTTGAAAACTTTATGTATAATTGGAAAAAATAATAAAATGCTATGATAAAAAGGTCATGCCATTTCCATAAAAATATTCATGTGTTTAGAATTTTTAAAATGTCACCTATAAGGAAAATGTGAAGTTTTATTAGCTATCAAAGAGAAAATATAGATTTGTTAAAGTAGATGTTTTAAGTTAAAATACTAATTTTTTTTTCACATTTTGACTAGTAGTGAATTAGCTCTATGTTTTCAATTTGATATAGTTAGGCTATGTAGACATATACCACATAGTGACCCAAGCAAATAATGATGCTTAATTAATGCTTATTCAAGTATTTATGAAGCATTTACTATCTACTAGGTATGGGTATATGTGCTAGGGTTTTAAAATTGAAAAAATGACTCAAAAAATCAATTTAAAAGATAAGAGGACAGGCAGGTGGTGCAATGGATACAGCACCAGCCCTGGAGTCAAGAGTACCTGAGTTCAAATCCAGCCTCAGATACTTAATAATTGCCTAGCTGTGTCACTTTGGGCAAGTCACTTAGCCCCATTACCTTAAAAAGTAAATAAGAAAATTTTTAAAGGGGGGAGATAAGGAAGTATAAGATATACAAACAAATATAACATAAGTTGGGCGATGATAAAGAAAAAGGAGAGGTCTGGGAAAATGACAAAAAAAATTGAGAAGGGAGACAGTTTCTAAATTGTGGATGGGAAAGTGATATTTTTCAAGTTTTCCAATGTTCTAAATCATTAATGATTAGAGAAATGCAAGTTAAAACAACTCTGGAGGCAGCTAGGTTGTGCAATGGATAGAGCACGGGGCCTGAAATCAGGAGGTCCCGAGTTCAAATTTGACCTTAGATATTTAATAATTACTTAGCTGTGTGAACTTGGGCAAGTCACTTAACCCCACTGCCTTGCAAAAAAAAAACAAACAAAAAGAAACCAGCTCTGAGGTACTCACAATCATCAGATTGGCTGATGTAACAGAAAAGGGAAATGGTCAATGTTGGAGGGGATGTAGGAACACCAGGACTGATGGTGGAGCTGTGAACTGATCCAACCATTGGGTAGAGCAATTTGTAACTATACCCAAAGATCCAACCATTGGGTAGAGCAATTTGTAACTATGCCCAAAGAACTATAAAACTGTGCATACCCTTAGATTCTGCAATATTGCTATTAGGTCTGTATCCCAAAAAGATCTTTAAAAAATAGGTATATACAAAAATATTTTAGCACCTTATTTTATGGTGGCAAAGATTTGCAATCTGAGGCGGGGGGATGCCCTTCAGCTGGGGAATGGCTAAACAATTTGTGGTATATGAATGCAACAGAATAGTACTGGCACATTTATGAAAAACCTGGAAAGCCTTACATGAACATCATGATACATAGTGAAGTGAGCAGAAAAATTCTTTCACAACATGGTTAATAAGGAAGGTTTGTTTAACATAATTGGTACATGTATAACCTATATCAGATCACTTGCTATCTTGGGGGAGGGAGAAGGAGAAAAATTTAGAACTCACAATTTTACAAAACTGGTTAATTGGAAAAGTAACTTTACATAAAATAGAAACTATACAAATTTCTGAAGTACTTCCAGGGTTGTTTTTTGGTAGTCATTCTTCCTTTCAAAACTTCATTGGCCCAAGCAAGAAAATGGCATGGTTTCAGTTTCACAAGAAAGAAACAAAAACCCATGTGAAAAAAATTGCCTATTTTTTCATACTCACTGCCTACACAGAAAAATAAAATTATATTTTAAGTATAGGAATGAAGGCATAAAAAATGGTATTTTCCAAAGATCAATCTGGTAGGAAGGGAAAAAAATGAGGCTGCCATTTGTCACAACCTCCAAGCAACAACATTCAACTTCAGAACATATCTGTAAATAGCAATAAAACCAATGATGGCTTAGGCTTGCCAGGATTCTGTTCTGTTATTAGTTCTGTTGCCCTTGGACTATATCATTCAGGCTCTCTTTGTTAGAGCTCTAGTAGGTACCTCAGACTAATAATATAAGTTATAATATAAGTTATAACTAGACTAGATGTTAAGACTATGAAAATCATTATCTCTCTTTGGTTTTGCTTCTTCATCTGCAAAGTCAAGGATCTGGACAAAAAAGAAGTTCTTAACTCTATTTGTGTCACAGAACAGAATAATACTTTTAAGTGCAAAGTTTTTCAAAATAAACTCAATGTATTGAAAGACAACTCTCAAAATATTAAAATCAAGTGTCCACTTGAACCCAAATTGACAAAATGAAACTGTCAACAGCTAGGAAAAGGAAGCACAAAAATTGAGAAGAAAACAAGTGACCAAATGGGAAAAAAAATTCCCTGAAGAAAATAATACTTTACAAGTAGAACTGACCAAGTAGAAAAAGATATAAAAGCTAAATGAAGAAAATAAATCCTTAAAAATTAGAATTGAGGGGCAGCTAGGTGGCGTAGTGGATAAAGCACTGGCCTTGGAGTCAGGAGTATCTGGGTTCAAATCCAATCTCAGGCACTTAATAATTACCTAGCTGTGTGACCTTGGGCAAGTCACTTAACACCACTTGCCTTGCAAAAACCTAAAAAAAAATATGAAAAAATAAAAATTAGAATTGAGCAAGTGAAAGCATATAAGAGACTAAGAAGCCATCAAACAGATCAGAAGACTGGAAAAAACAAGAAAATGCAAAGTACTTCAGAAAAAAACTAACTTGGAAAATAGACATATTAGAGATAATTCAAGAATTATTAGACTACCTTAAAGCCATGATAAAAAAGAAAAGGAGCTAGGACAATATCTTTCAGGAAATTATCAAAGAAGACTGCTCTAATATCCAAGAAAGAATTCACCAATCACCTCCTAAGAGATCAAAATGACAACTCCAGAGAATATTGTAGCCAGCTCAAGGAGAAAATACTGCCAGTAGCTAGAAACAAACAATTCAAATACCAAAAAGCCAGCCAGGATTATGTAGAACTTGAAGCAACTTCAAACCTAAAAGATCACAGAAGGCTTAGCATATTCTGGAAAGCAAAGGACCTTGGATTACACTCAATAATCCACCACCCAGAAAAACTGAGCATATTATTTAAGAAAAAAAGATGGGACATTCAACAAAATAGGGGACTTTCAAATTTTCCTGATAAACTACAGAGCTGAACAGAAAATCTGATCTTCAAATATAAGACTCAGACATATAAAAAGGCAAACAAGAAAGAAAAAAACATTTTATTCAGTAAGATTAAATTATTTACATCGCTATATAGGAAGATAATGCTTATAAGTTTTGAGATCTGTATTTCTATTGGAGCAGTTAGAAGTGAGTATTCCCACAGAAGGTGTGGGTATAATTTGATTTTGATGTGACGATGTGAAAAAAAAAATTAAGGCATGAAAAAAGAATTGTATGGGAAAAGGGGGAGACATTAACATATTATCAGATCACATGAAGAGGCACAGAAGGGAGGGGGTGAACACTGACTGACTCTTACTCTCATTGGATCTGGCCCAAAGAGGCAGTAACATACATTTCCAACTGAGTTTATAAAATGTATCCTACCCTACAGGGAGGAGGAAAGGAGAAAGAAAAGAGGAGGGGCTGATAGAAGGAAGAAGGGCAGATTGAGGAAGGAGGTACTCAAAAGCAAAAAACTGGTTGAGAAGGGAAAGGGTAGGGGCAGCTAGGTGGCACAGTGGATAAAGCACTGGCCCTGGAATCAGGAGGACCTGAGTTCAAATCTGGTCTCAGCCACATAATAATTAACTGTGTGACCTTGGGCAAGTCACTTAACCTCACTGTCTTACAAAAACCAGAGAGAGAGAGAGAGAGAGAGAGAGAGAGAGGAAAGGGTTAAAGGACAGAGGAAAAGTATAAAAGGGAAAAAGTAGGATGAAGGGAAATAGTTAATAATCATAACTGTGAATGGGATGAATGCTCTCATAAAATGAAAGCAGAAAATAGAGAGAATTAGAAAACAAAATCCTTCAAAATGTTGTTTACAAAGCGTACATGTGAAGCAGAGAATGAAGGTAAAAGGCTGAATATATTATGCTTTAGCTGAAAATGAAAAAATGAAAAAAAGCAGGGAAGTGATCCTAATCTCAGGCAAGATAAAAGCAAAGACAGCCTAATTAAAAGAGAGATGGAAGAAAGCTAATCTTGCTAAAAGGTACTGTAGATAATTAAGTAATATCAGTATTAAACATACTACAACAAGTGGTATATTAGCCAAATTCCTAGAGAAGTTAAGTGAGTTACAGGAAGAAACAGAGTAAAACTATACTAGTAGGGGATACTTCAACCTCCCCCTCTCAGATTTTGGTTAAACTCTTCAAAATAAGAAAGAAATTAAAGAAGTAAAAAGAACCTCATTAAAGTTAGGTATGATAGACTTCAGGAGAAAAGTCAATGGGGATAGATTTTTTTTCATCAGTACATGGCACTTAACCGACCATGTATTAGGGTATAAAAATTCCACAATAAAAATGTAGAAAGGCACAAATATTAAATGCATCTTCCTTAGATCATGATGCAATAAAAATCACAAGTAACAAAGAGCAATAGAAAGATAGACTAAAAATTAATTGGACACTAAATAACCTGAATCCTAAAGAATGAGTGGATCAAACAACAAATCATAGGAACAATCAATAATTTCATCCAAAAGAACAACAATAATGGGATAATATACAGTCAAAGGAGTTCTTAGGAGAAGAACTTAAGTAAAACAGAGAAAGAGAAGATCAATGAATTGGGCATGCAACTAAAAAAGCTAGAAAAAGAACAAAATTTAAAAAGCCTCAATTAAATACCAAAATAGAAATGTTGAAAAAATCAAAGGAGAGATTAATTGAATGAAAACTATTCAACTAGTAAATAAAACTAAGATTTTTCCCCACAAAATAAACTTTTATTTAACTGACTTTTAAAAAAATAAAGAAAAGCAAATTATCAATCAAATTTATCAAAAATGGAAAGATAAATTCACCACCAAATGAAGAAGAAACTAAGTCAATAATTAGGAGCTATCTGACCCAATTGCATGCCAATAAAAACAGGAAATCTAGGTCTACGTGCTTCCAATTGATTAATTTATGTCTAACAGGTCTAAACCATAAGCACTCCAATGAAGACCTTCCTTAAGTTGGCATCACATTAATTATTATTCTTTAGATCTAGCATTCAACCAATTCCAACTCAGTTTCACTGCATTATCACACCTTGCCCTCAATCTTTCTATTGTTTTAATAAAAAAAAGATATAGTCAAATGATTTGTTAAGACCTCAATAATATTAAAAACAAGGAAATCAGATGGTTTCATTAATACTTTATGAAAACCATTCCCTTTTCTAGGTATTTACCCACTAACACTTTAATGATGTATTCTAGAATTTTGGCAGGAATCAAGTTCAATTCACTTGGCTATAGTTTCCAAATTCCCTTTTTTCAAAATCGAGATATAAACCTTTATCTAGATCTTTCTCATTCTCCAAACTCTTTAACATATTACTGACAGTGGTGCAGCAATTACATCCACTATCCATTTCAAAACACAAATTCATCTTGTCCCAGTTATGAAATATCATGAAATCTATTTTCAAATTCTACTCAAAATAAACTTAATGACTAATTTCAGATCAAAATCTGAACTGTCAGTCTCTGAAGAAATAATACTCAAAGTTGATACTAAATTGAACCATCACAAGGGAAATAAATATGATCCTTTTCACAATATCTCTTTTTGTGTTCAAATAGAACACAAACTAAAAGCAGACTCCACTTATATTTATGCCATAAACTTTAGATGGCAACCTAAGAAGAACTGAAGACTGACTCCCAAAACTAGCTCTGAAAACAGCTTGCACAAAATACCTGAATCTTGGAATAGTGCCCCTTCTTCCCTGAGAGCAGGAGTCCAATTATAACATAAAGTTAAGGTAAGAAAATAGGTTTGCTATATGAACAAACAATAAAAAAAGAAACTGCCCACAGGAAGTTACTATGGTGACAGAGAAGCTCAAACCACAAACTCAGAAGACGATACCAAATTCAAAATCGTTATAGACAAAGACCTGAAGAAACTGTTCTCAGGTACAAAATGGACTCCTGGAGGAGCTCAAAAAGGATTTTAAAAATCAAAATAAAGAGGTAGAAGAAAAATTGGGAAAAGAAATGAGTAATTCAAGAAAAATCATGAAAAAAGAGTCAATGCTTGGTAAAAGCGGTACAAAATATACCAAATAGGTATTTTTTAAAAAAATAAAAAATTGGTCAGGTGGTAAAGACAGAATAGGTCAAACGGCAAAAAAATAAATAATTAAAAATGTCAGTGGAATTGGTTCAATAGAAAAGGGTATAAAATTCACTAATGCTCTCAGTCACTTCTCAGATTTGTCAGATGAAATAATCAGCTACATAATCATACTAAAAAATATTCCAAATCAATATTGATCAGAGAAATGCAAATTAAAACAACTCTTAAGGTACCACCCAACACTGAATAATATTAAAGGAAAATAACAAAACTACAGAAAAGGAAATAGGAGAATGATATGGGAAAACTAAGAAGCCAATGAACCAAGGTACTGTTGGTAGAGTTGTAAACTGATTCAACTATTGTGGAAAACAATTTGGAACTGCTCCCACAGGGCTATAAAACCATGCATATCCTTGACCTAGCAATCCCACTAGTATCCCAAAAAAGATAAACAATACAGAGGGGAAAAAAAGCCTACATGTACAACAAATATATGTATAGTAGCTCTTTTTGGTAGCAAAGAATTAGAAATTGAAGTGATGTCCATCAACTGAAGAATGGATTCTGTAATTTCTAACCCTATAGTAATATATTACAAAAGCATTTCATTTTTAATCAAATTCCAAATCAAGATGCCTAAATTTATAAAGGTATCTTGAAAATGACATTTAATCTGATATGTAACTAATTTTTTTTACTTCAGAACCAAATTCCAATCAAAGCAAATTGATTCTGTAAAAATGTTAAAGTTATAACTTTTGATTCATTTTCTACAACTACTGTACTATAAATGAAGAGCAAGATGCTCTAAGAAAAAAACCTGGAGTAAAATGAGCAAAACTGGGAGACTATGAGCACAGTAATAACAATACTATTCATGTCTTAGCTCTTCTCATTTAAGATAATTCCAAAGGACTTATGCTGAAAAATGCTATCCACCTCCAAAGAAAGAAGTAATTGAGTCTGAATATGGATCAAAGCATACTTTTTAAACTTTACTTTTGGTAGATAAATCTATCTTTTCACAACATGACTAATATGGAAATATGCTTTGCATGACTGCACCATGTACAGCCTATAACAAAGAGGCTTGCTTTTTCAATGAAGGGAGAGGAAAGAAGGGAGAATGAATTTGTAGCTCAAAAATTTTTTTAAATGTCAAAAATTATTTTTACATGTAATTGGAAAAAAATAGAATATATAACTGGGAAATAATTTTAAAAATAAAAATGTAATAAAATATAGTTGTTACATTTTAAAATTGTCAATACTACACCCCCATCCTTATTTGGTCCCTATTGCTATTTGAGTTTGACCACGCTGAGGTAAAGTGCTTTGTAAATCATAAAGCACAAAAAAGGCACTTTGAATCTAAAATAAAGGAGATGAGTTAAATTACTTCTGAAGTCTCAGCTCTATGGTTCTAAAACTATTATTTAAAACTAATTCTCTTTTAAGAGAAAATGAGGTGTTTTCTTTAAAAATAAAGAGAACCAAAATGAGTGCCCCAAAGTTCATCTTCCAAGTCACATTCATCTTTCATTTAAAAATAATCTTGAATAAATCAACCAAATGATTGCACAGAAGGCTTAATTGCTGTTTATTAAAATGTGAGAAAAATATCTAACCCATAGTAATATATTACAAAAGCATTTCACTTTTAATCAAATTACAAATTAGGATGCCTAAATTTATAAAGGTATCTTTAAACTAACATTTAATCTATGTAACTAAAGTTTTTAGTTTTTTTTACTTCAGAACCAAATTCCAATCAAAGCAGAGTGATTCTGTAAAAATGTTAAAGTTGTAACTTTTGATTCATTTTCTACAAGTCTTGTTATCAGTGAAGGAGGGAAGGGGAGAGGGAGAAAACTTCTGAAAAAAGGGGAACAGATTCATCTCAATAAGCCACAAGAGAACCTTTACAAGACAAGAATCACCCATATACCCAACAGTCATTAGTAGATAATCGTATCTCAGTGATTACAAAACACATAACTTTCTACCTTAAACTAGTTCTAATTATTTTTCTCTCTCTAGGTTAATAACCATTTTGAGTAATAGCAGGTAACAGTACCATAAGATATTCTAAACAGGAAAAAATCAAATTTAACTGACCTTAGAAAAGTATGATTCATAATTTTAATCTTTCACTTCAATCAATGATTCACAGTGACACACCTGCATTGCAGCTAGAATAAAGGAAATTAATTCTAAGATAAAGCACTCTAGCTGTGATTATAAAAAATAAGAACCATGTAATCAGTCAACCAGGCACCGTCAGAAAAGACAAAAATCACGTTTTAAAAATACTCAAAATTCTAGCCTGGCTACTCAGTGGTGAGTTCTTTATCCATAGCAACCCATAAAAAAATGTATTTCATATCATAAATTTGGAACCAAATGAAAAGTTAAATCCCTATGGCATCTCATTAATCCTTAATCAGCAGAGCAGCTAGGTGGCACAGAAGACTGGGAATCAGATGACTTGAGTTCAAATGCTGCAGCTGGGTGACTGTAGACCTCAAGTTTCCTCATCTGTAAAAATGAGATTAATAGCACCTACCTTACAGCCTGAACAGACCTTGCAAAGAACTAAATAAATACCAGCTTTATCATCATCACACAGAACCTTTCCATTTTTATGTTCAAGTTTCTATTCCTCTAGGTCCCACACTCAGTTTATTTTTGCTCTTATCTACAGATTTCTTTATAGTGACAAAGAACTTCCTCTCTTGATGCAATCAGCACAATTTTATTAAATCACAAGCACATTCATAAACAGTAATACCAGAAGGACCTTGCCACCCAGAGTAAGATGAAGAGGAACACATACAGAAGGTATAACCAGAATCAAGGAAGGAATCTCAACAATGTTTCAGTCCAATGTATACATGACAGATAGTTCCACTATTAATATATCCAATAAGTAGTCATTCAATTTCTGCCTGAATGACCGCCAATGAAAGAGAAACTCCCTTTTTCCCACTTCTTGAGGAAATTCACTCCACTTCCAGATAGTTCATATAGTTAGAAAGTTTTTCATGACATCAAGAACAAATTTGTCTTTTGCAGCTTCCACCCTCTACACCTAATTCTCCCTTCCAGGATAGAAAAGAACAAGTCCAATCCTTCCTCTATATGACAGATCTTCCAATATTTTTAGACATTCCTCCCTGCCAACCCTAAGTCTTCTCAGACTGCCACATATAAGCAATGAAGAGGAAGGGAAGGAGACTGGATGAACTGATCATGGAGGGGGGGAGTAAAGAGTTGGCATGTTTTGCACCAGCCCCCTCACATACTAGAAGAAACTGACAAAGATTTCCTAGGGACAAATTTTGGGAGAAAAAAAGATGAATCTATCAGTACAATCATGCTCTTACTAGGTTTCCAGGTACTAAGTTCAGACAATACAAACAATACAGTCTCCAGAACCCCAAGGAGCTTAAATTCTAATAGAGAAAACTAAACATAAAAGGAGGAGCAATGCAAAGGTAGAGATGTGGTGACAGAGTTCAGAGAAAAAGGGATGGATGGTCTGGGACCCTTCCCAAAAATAAGATTTCAAGAAGAATTCTCCAGTGTGGGGTCTGGAGGCACTCAAGGTTTGGTGGCATATAAATCAGAGCTCACAAAGGACATTCGGATGATCCCACTGTATCAACTACTGTGACCATGGCATTCTGGGGGCTCTGGGCAGCTTACTTTTAGCTTGTACATATATAAAAATGGTGTTGGTTCACTTGGCACCTAGGGAGTCTGCCACTGCTGCCCAAATGTTTGGTTCTCTGATCTAACATGGGTCTTAAAATTACCTAAGTATAAAAAAAAATAAAAGGAAAATCAAACTTAGAGAAGAATGGTACAAGAATGCAGTATTAAATAAGATTTAAATTCATGAGAAGAAATGTGAAAAGCATTACAGTTAGAAGGAATTAAAAAAAGAGGTAGGAGGTGTTAAAAAAGTCACCAAAAGAACTCAAAAATCAGAGACATTCTAAAAAGTGCACCCTTTCTTTAAAAAAATGTAACTAAAAGATAAAGTTTTGATTGAAGATAATGGCACATTGCCCATCCCTCTTCCCCATGTCTCTGGATTGCCCAGTCATTTAATAAACATATAATAATAATAATAATAATAATAATAGTAACTTACATTTACTTAGTGATTACCATGTGCTATACACCACGCTAAGCACTTTGGAATTATTTAATTTTATCCTGACAACAACTCTGAGAGGGAGGTGCTATTATGGTATTCCCATTTTACAGTCAAGGAAATTGAAGCAAACAGAGAAGTGACTTGGACTCAGACACAACCGAATACAACAGTCACAACTGTTAACAATAGTTAATGAAAGGCACTAAGGGGAGGAGGTAGATGCAAGGGGGAAACATGATCATCTTCTGCTTCAATCTCTACCCATTTCAGACCCTGGACAGGGTCACACAGGTCATATCTGAGATCTGCTCTGAACTCGGGTGTTTCCAACTCCAGGGCCCAGAACTTGAGCCACTTCACTACCTAGCACATGTCAGGCACTGAGCTAAGCACTAAAGATAGGAAAAAAAAGAGTCAAAAATCTTTCTCAAAGAGTTTACAATCTATGTTGGGGGGGGGAGCAAGCAAATGAACATGTTGTTATTTATGGAGTAAGAGGGGAAAGGTACTAGAATTAAGAGAGTCTGGCAAAATCCCTGGTGAAGAGATTTTAGTTGGGACTTAAAGGAAGCCAAGACAGAGAGGAGAAGGGAGAGCATTCCAGGCCCAGGGGCCAGCTAGGAAAAATGCCTGGAAATGAGAGATTCAGTCTTGTCCATAGAACTGCAAGGAGGCTAGTTCTGTATCACAAAATATATGGCACTGATTAAGATTTAAGAAAGGTGAAGGGGAACTAGATTATGAAGGTTTGGAACACCAAGCAAAAGATCTTGTATTTGACCCTAAAGGTGAAAAGCAACTATTAAAGTTTAATATGTATGTGTGTGGGGAAGCAAGAAGGCAGAGGGGGAGGGAGGTAAACACAGTCAGACTTAGGTAGACTTACAGAAACTTTACTAAAATCATTCTGGCACCTGAATTGAGGATAGATTGGAGGAGAAATATAAGGAAGGTAGAGAATCATCTGCAGGTTAACTGCAATAGTTCAAGTGTGAGGTATTGAGTAACTGCTTCAAAAGGGCAGTAATACCAAAGGAGAAAAGAGGTTTTATTCAAGAGATGTTGCAAAGGTAAATTCCTGATTATTCCTTTATAATATGATCTAGTCACATTCTACTCAATCAACAAGCATTCACGAAGCATGTTCTATGAGCCAGATCTGGAGATACACATATAAAGAATAAAACAATTTTTACACTCGAGGAGCTTACATTCTTTTAAGGAAACACAAAAATGTTTTAGAATAATAACAATAATGGGGCGCCTAGGTGGCATAGTGGATAAAGCACTGGTCCTGGAGTCAGGAGTACCTGGGTTCAAATCCGGTCTCAGACATTTAATAATTACCTAGCTGTGTGGCCATGGGCAAGCCACTTAGCCCCATTTGCCTTACAAAAAAACTAAAAAAAAATAATAACATTTATATAATGTTCACTATGTCCCAGGCACACATAGCTATATGAATGCTACTATTATTATCATTAGATATATAATGAAAAGTGAATAAATACAGATATACACAAAGTAATTAAATACAAATTAAGTTCAGGAGGTAAGGCAGTAGTAGCTTAAGACTCTGGAAGGGCCAGGAGGAGATAAGAAAAGGATGCATGCAGAAGATGTCTGACCTATGCCGTGAGGAGACAGGCACAGAAATATAGAATGGGCAGTAGAAAGGCTTGTATGAAGAACAAAATGAAAGCCAGAACATCTTTTTTTTGGAGGGGGAGGTAATGGCCGACAACTAGTCAGTCAATAATTTAATCATCACTTACCACGTGTCAGTCATAAACACTGGAGATGTGAAGAGAGGCAGGAGAGAGACCCTCTGCTCTCACTAAGTTTAAAATCAGAAAGGGAAAAGAGAGCCACTGGGATTCATGACTGGGTGGGGGAGGGGGGCAGAGAAAGCATATGGTCAAGACCTGTGCTTTGAGAGGAGAAAGGTCTGAAATGGGGGGAGACTACTGAAGCAGAAGATGATCACGTTTCCCTCCTCCACTCAGTGCCTTTCATTATTGTTAACAGTTGTGCCTGATGCATTCAGTTGTGTCCAACTCTTCATGACCCCATTTGGGGTTTTCTTGGCAGAGATACTAGAGTGATTTGCCACTTTCTTCTACGGTTCATTTTACAGATGAGGAAACTGAGGCAGACAGGATGAAGAGATTTGCCCAGGAACATATAGCTAGTAAAAGTCCGAGACGGGTTTTGAACTCAGGAGGATGAGTCTTCCTGACTTCAAGCAGGGCTGGCCCTCTATCCACTGAACCACACGGATGCCCAATCCTTCGATTGCTATTGTAATATTCTAGGTATGCAGTGATGAGAGGTTTATCCCGGATGGTGGCAGTGTCAGATGAGGGAATATCTGAGAAATGTTATGAAGGTAGAATCAACAAAATTTGGCACTGATTAGATTTGGGAAGTGAAAGTGAGGAGTTGGTTGAGAAAGTCATCTTGTGGGTTACTGGGAGGAACTTAATCATGAAAAGTTAGTTAATAACATTAAAAGAGAGACCCACAATAATGCTCAAGGAACAGCAGAGGCGCCAGAGTCATCAGATCTAAGAGTATACTGTAGTGGAAAGGACAGGTTTAAAGGGCCAGGAAGCTCCCAAGCCTAGAATACTCTCCCTCTTCCAGTCTCTGGCTTCCCTGACTTACTTCTAATTCCCAAATAAAATCCCATGTTCTAAAAGGAAGTCTTTCCCAAAACTTCTTAAAAAGCATTTCCTCTCTTATTTCCAATTAATTCTGTATATATAGCTTTCGGGGGGGGGAGTTGAAGGACTTTAAATACCAAAAAATTTTATATCTGATTTTGATATAAAAACCACTGGAGTTTATATGTTTTGGTTGCTTTAAAGAATATATGGGTATTATACTTTCTATTTACCCATGAGAATATATTTCAGGTTACTAATGCTAAAAAATGTTACGGAAATTTATGAAATTTATTCCTATCACCCTAGTTCAAGTCTATATCCCTTATTAGAATGGAAGCTTCTGGAGGGAAGAAACTCTATTTGCCTTTCTTTGTATCCCCAGTGATTTTATAAATTGCTGTTCAGTCATGTGGAATATTTTGTGACACCATTTGGAGTTTTCTTGGCAAAGATACTAGAATGGTTTGCTATTTCCTTTTCTAGCTCATTTTACAGAAGAGAAAACCTAAGGATTAAGTGATTTGCACAGGATCACACAGCTAGTGTCTGAGACCATATCTGAATTCAGGTCTTCCTGACTCCAAGCCCAGCAATCACTCTATTTCACTTTACTACAAAGTTGCCCAGATTAGAACATAGTAAGAGCTTAATAAATGCTTGCTGTATGATATCACCCAAGTCTCCTAATTGGATCTCTCTGATTCAACCTCCAGATTACTGCCAAAGCAGTAGTTCTTATAGAACATTTCCTACCATATCACTCCCCTTCAAAAACCAACCATTCCCTAATATTAGAGTAAAAACGATTATCATAGGCTCAAAGATCTAGAAAAGGAACAGAATTGAAGAGGTCATAAAGTCCAAGTCCCTCATTTCAAAGACAAGACACTTGAACCCAGAAAGATTAAATGCCTTTCCTGGGGTGATAAAGAGAACAAGGTTGGGCAGGACTTGGCCCATCTTCCTGTCTCTGAGGACAAGGCCCACACAAGTAGAATCTCTCTCTATTTTAAAGTTCTTCATAATCTGACCACAACCAACCTTCACAATCTCATTGTACATTACCTCCCCCCTTTTCCTTCAATCTGATGAGTCAGCCAAACTGACTACCTTGCTACTCCTCACACAAGTCATTCCATCTACTTCCTCTAGGTTTCAGTACATTCTCTCCTTACCACCTCTCAGAATTCTGAGTTTCCTGAAGTTTGGACACCATTATTTACACGAGGCTTTTCCTTCCTGATACCCTCAGCTCAGCTTTCTGGGCCCTCTTAACAAAAAAGAAAAACAAATTTGCCTATACAAACCGAGTTTAAGTAGTCTCCTTTAACAGTTTCTAAGTTCCTTAAAGGCAGAAACTACTTTGCACTCTTTCCTGGTTCTTCTCAAACTTACTATTTTAACTGCTCCTTCACAGGAACCTTTCCTGAATCCTCATACAGGTCACACCCTCTACCTTTAGTGTCCTGAATTCCCTTCACTTCTCTACCCTTTCACTTGGTGGTCCCATCAGCTTCCATGATTTTAATTACCATCCCTATGCCAAAAATTCTCAAATCTATTTTGAAGCCTGATTTCCAACTTCACATCTCTGCCTTTCAGATACTCAAAACTAAACATCCCATAGACATCTTAGACTCAACAATGTCCAAAAACTTGAGTTCTTTATCATTCCCCTAATACCCTCTCCACCTAACTCCCCTATTCCTGCAATACCATCCACCCAGTCCCTCGGGTTCATAACTCAGAGGTCTTCCTTGACTTCTCTCTCATTCTCCATTATTCAGCCCATTCCCAAGGCCTGTTAAATTCACATTTACAACATCTTAAATTCTCTCTTCTGACACTGAGTACAGGTGCTCATTACCTAACAGGAACTATGGCAATAGGCTGCCTCAAGTCTTTTCCCACTCTAATTTTCCTCCATTCAGCCACTAAAGTGATTCTTTTCCCCTAATGCATAGCTTCAACCACATCACTTCCCTACTCAATAAAATCCAATGGTTCTCTATCAAGTCCAGAAACAAATACAAAATGTTGGAATTCAAAACCTTCCTAACATAAGTCCTCTCCTATTTTTTCCAGTTTTTTAACTTCTTATTCCCCCTACCAGATACTCTTCTATCTTGTGACACTGACAACCTGCCTGCCACTCTATTTCTTGGGCACCGGTACTCTCTCTGGCTGTCCCTCCTACCTAGAATGCTCTCCTTATCTCTCCCTTCTGGCTTGCAAGGCTCCTCTAAGTTCCAACTAAAACCCTATCTTTTTCAGGAAGCCTATGCCAATCTATCTTCTAGTGCCTTCCCTCTCAACTATTTCTTAGCTATCCTGCATATCATTTGCCTTGTGCAATATATTTGCATGTTGTCTTCCCTATTAGATGAGTTCCTTGAGAATAAGAGACTATTATTTGCTTCCCTTTGTACCCCCAACTTAGCATAACACCTGGCGCCTACTAGTCACTTAAGTTATTGATCATTTCATTTTTTTCAGTGTCTGACACATACTTAGTGCTTCCTAAGGGCTTAGTAACATCTTTAAAAATCATCGACCTAGGGGGCAGCTAGGTGGCACAGTGGATAGAGCACTGGCCCTGGAGTCAGGAGGAGCTGAGTTCGAATGCAACCTCAGACACTGAATAACTGCCTAGCTGTGTGACCTTTGTTAAGTCACTTGACCCCATTTGCCTTAAATAAAATTTTAAAAAAATCAACAACCTCAACACTTTTATTTTGCCAATAAATCTTTTCATCTTGAACAATAGTACTGATCTTACAGTCGAAATTACTTGGTTTGAGTTCTGACTCTCCATAAACCTAGGAAATGACAAGTTTCAACAATGAGAATTTATTAAATGCTGTCCTTCTAAAAAACTGGACAGTGAGCTATGTGCTGCTGCTGCTGCTGCTGCTGTTTGTCCTTCATTCTCAAAGACCATGACATCAGGGAGGTGATGCCATGATGAGCATGTGAATTGGATTTGAATGAGGGGAGGCTGTGCTAAGTCACCAGTCTCACTTTCTCCACCAGAACCATCTATGTCCAATGGTCAGATATGAATCAGGATGACTGAAGACAGTGCTGGACATGAGGCAATTCTTAAGCAACTTGCCCAAGGTCACATGGTTTATAAGTTTTAAGTGTCCGAGGCTGGACTAGAACTCCAAGGCCAGTGCTCCATCCACTGAGACACCAGCTAGGGGGTGAATGGTGAAAATCTGGTCTTTGACCTCATCTCTAAAATGGAGATGTTATAGTACCTTGCCGTCAAAAATCTGTTATGAAACTTAAATGAAATAAACCTCGAGGTCTGCAACTATGTTGAATAGGTCTAACACTTCGAACATAGCTTCTTCCATTTTTTGTAGAAGTAGGGGGTCACATAAACAAATTATTACATGCTTCAGGCTTTTTTGGTTTTCTCCCCTAATTGTTTAAAAGGAATAGGAAGGGAATTGAGGGCAACATAAAAACAAAAAAATTAAAAATAATATTAAATAACACTAAACAAATAGAGCTCTTCCTTCCTCTAAGCTGAAAATTCTCTACAACTTGCTACCTGCCCACTATTGGAGCAGTCAATTAAAAGTAATTAGCCTACTATGTGCTCTTTAGTGGGCACTGCTAGGGATGCTTTATAGAGAATAAATATTATCTTCCTTTTTCCATATCATAGTTCTTTTAATTTTGAGAACTATCTTTTTTTGTGTGTTTTTTTTTGTAAGGCGATGGGGTTAAGTGACTTTCCCAAGGCCATACAGCTAAGTGATTATTAAGTGTTTGATAACTGACTCTTGGCCCGGTGCTCTATCCACTGCATCACCCAGCTGCCTCTGAGAACTATCTTACAACTAACTCACTGTCCTCCACCCTCCCTCTACTCCAATATCTGACTCTTCTCACTCCTCAAAAGTCATTTCTAGATTCCAGGATTTCTTTGGACATACTCATCAATGTCTTCTCTTAAAATGCAGCACTAAAATGCAGGCTATGACTTTTAAGCCTTCATCAGATCCACCTTCTAAATTGGGGTATAATTCTTCTATAAACAAAAGCCTAAAATCAAAATAGCCTTTCTGGCAACTAATGCCTACTCATACTGCTGGTTCTCATTAGGCCTGCCCATTTATTAAAAGGCTTTCTTAAGGACCCTAATTAAACCAAGCTCATTTCTTTTTAGTGCTTAGCACACAGCTCAATTCTCCATCTCAGTAAAGATATCTTTAGTCCTTAAGTCTTAGATGTCTACGGGTACCCTTGGATTTCTCTCATTAAATTGTATCCCCTCTGTGAACTCATCCAACCCTTCTGGAGAGCTGTTTGGAACTATGCCCAAAGGGCAACAAAAATGTGCATACCCTTTGACCCAGCAATAGTAGTACTGGGTCTATACCCTGAAGAGATGAGGAAAAAGGGTAAAAACATTACTTGTACAAAAATATTTATAGCAGCCCTGTTTGTGGTGGCAAAGATTTGGAAATCCAGTAAATGTCCTTCAATTGGGGAATGGCTTAGCAAACTGTGGTATATGTATGTCATGGAACACTATTGTTCTATTAGAAACCAGGAGGGATGGGATTTCAGGGAAACCTGGAGGGATTTGCATGAACTGATGCAGAGTGAGATGAGCAGAACCAGAAGAACATTGTACACCCTAACAGCAACATGGGAGTGATGTTCAACCTTGAAGGACTTGCTCATTCCATCAGTGCAACAACTGGGAACAATTTTGGGCTGTCTGCAATGAAGAATACATCTGTATCCAGATAAGGAGCTGTGGAGTTTGAACAAAGTACAAGGACTATTCCCTTTAATTTGGAAAAAAAAACCAGCTATCTTATTGTCTGATGTGGTTACCTCTGAGAATTCTGTTCTCTTTAAGGATATGATTTCTCTCTCATCACACCCAATTTGGATCGAGGTACAACATGGAAACAAAGTAAAGACTGAAGGAGTGCTCTCTGAGCGGTGGGGGTGGGGGGAAGGAAGCAAGATTGGGAGAAAATTGTAAAACTCAGTATCTTTAATGAAAAAAATAATAAATTGTATCCCCTCAAACTAAGCCTAGGGAGTAACTTTTGTTTAAATCTCCTTTCATGTTTGTTTGTATATAAAGATAGAGATATTGATTATCACTAGATATGTAGATAGGGGTAGCTGGGTGGCACAGTGGATAGAGCATGGGCTCTGGAGTCAGGAGTACCTGAGACACTTAATGATTACCCGTGTGACCTTGGGCAAGCCATTTAACCCCGTTTGCCTTGCAAAAACCTAAAAAAGATACGTATGATTATGAATGTATTATGACTATATCCACCTATGTACATGTATGTGGTACATGCTAGTATCTACATGCACTTGTAAAACATGGGCATACTTTGTGTTTTTACATATATATATATGTATATACACTGTACACCTACATGCATTATATTTGTGTGCTGATGTTATATGTGCTCATCTATGTCTGTGCGTGGAGGGGGTAACAGATGAAGTGCTTTATGGGGGGCAAGAAGTCCCCAGTTCCTGAATTCAAATCCAACCTCAGGCACCTACTGGCTGTATGACCCCGGTGGAGTCACTGCGCCTGGGTTGCCTCAGTTTCCTCATCTGTCAAATGAACTGGAGGAAGGGATAAACGGCTCCAGTATCTCTGCCAACAAAAGCCCAGATGGAGGCGTGGGCCCCGCCTGAGCCGCAGGTGCGCAGGTGCGCGGACACACGGACACACAGACACACAGGCACACACAGACACAGACACACACACACACACACACACACACACGTGTGGCTCCCGGCCCCGGGCTCCCCGGCTCCAGCACGAGCCCCCCGGCCCCGCCCTCCGGCGCCGCCCGCGCCAGGTGCCTCCGGGGAGCCCACAACCGCCCGCCCGGCCGGGCACGCCCGAGCCGCAGGCCGCCGGGGCGATGCCCAAGGATGGGGGCGCCGCCACCGAAGCGAGGAGGCCGGGAGCCCTTCCCCCCGGCCGCGCCCCCATTGTGATGCCGCCCGGCCCCGGCCCCGGCCCCGGCCCCGGCCCCGGCCCCGGCCCCGGCCCCGGCCCCGGCCCCGGCCCCGGCGGGGGGAGGGGAACGAGGGCGGGAGCCCCAAAGCGGCGGCCCCGGGCCCGCAGCGCCCAGCCGGGGCCCGCAGCGCGGCGCCGCCCCCTCCTCCCCGGCCGCCCTCCGGCGCCCTCCTACCTGCGGGCGGCCCCGAAGCGCCGGCCGGGGCCGGGGGGGCCGCGGGCCGGCGGCGGGGGCGGCAGCGGCGGCGCCTCGAGCTCGCAGCCGGGGCCGGGGCCCCTCCTCAGCCGGCGCGGCCGCGGCGGCCACTGCTGAGGCGGGAGCTGCCAGGGCCGGCCCCGGGGACGGCAGGCCGGCTCCTCTGCCTCCTCTCGCGAGAGCCGGCCGAAGTTAGGGTTCCCCGCCCCGCCGACTCTCGCGAGAGTGCCGGGCCCCGCGGAGGAGGGCGGGGCGGGGCGGGGCGGGGCCTGAGCGCCGGGGCCCCGCCCCCCGCGTCAGCCGCCCCAGTGACGCCCCCCGCGCCCCCGCGCCCAGTGGAGCTCCGGGCCGGGGGCGCCGCTGTCCTCCGCAGGCTCCGCGCCGCCCCGGCTATGGTAGGCAATCTCGGGGGGACCCACGCTTTCGAGAGACCATGGACCCGCGCGTGGGGGCCGTGGCGGCCCTGATCGAGCTCGTGCGCAGGCTCGACGTGGGCCGCGGCTTCGCCAAGGGCGAGCGCGACCACTCCCCCGCGGGGAAGGCGCCCGACCACCAGGGCCGGGGGGACCGCCCCGGGAGGGCCCCGAGCACCCGCGCCCCGAGGGCCCCCGCGGCCCAGGAGCCTTCGCCGGCCCGAGACCTCGCCGCCCCGGACAGCGCGGCCCGGGCCCCGGAGGCGGCGTCCCGCCCGCAGAGCGCCCCCCAGCGCGCGGCCCCCGCGGGCCCCCCGCCGCCGCCGCCGCCGCCGCCGCCGCCGCCGCCGGACCGGCTGGCCCAGCTGGCCGAGGGCCAGGCCGCCCTGCGCCAGTCCCACGAGGCCCTGCGGCTGGCCGTCGGCGACCTGGCCGCCAAGGTGGACCTGCTGACCGGCACCGTCCCCGCCGCGCTGGACGCCATCTGCGGCGCCCAGGCCGGCCTGGCCCACGACCTGAGCGCCTTCGGCCGGCGGCTGGCCTCCATGGAGGCCGCCCTCACCCGGCTGCACGGCCGGGCCGACCCCGACGCCGGGCCCTCGGCCCCGTGCCCCGCCCGCCTCTGCCCCCTGGGAGACGGCGCCACCGCCCTGGTCCGGACCGGCCCATTAAAGTTTTAACTACGGAAGAAAGGCCTGGAGGGATTCTGCCCCGGGGCCGGGGGGGGGGGGCGGAGGAGGAGGAGGGCAAGGGGGGGCCGGAAGTAGAGGCAAGAGCTGGGAAGAGTCCCCGCGGGCGGGGCCGGCCCTGGAGGGCGGGCACGCAGCTCCGAGATAGAGAGAGATGCCACCGGCCCGGGAGGGCAGGCAGGAGAGCACAGGTGGATCTAGAGGTGCCTCCATACATCTCTATGGATATATAATAGAGGTGCCTCCATACATCTGTATAGATACAGATATAATAGACATGCCTCCAGCACAAAAATACAAGTAAACTATATGGAGATATAGAAAGATGCCACCGGCACAGAAAGGCAGGCAAGAGAGGAGAGGTGGATCTTGAGGTGCCTCCATACATCTCTGTGGATATATAATAGAGGTGCCTCCATACATCTGTATAGATACAGATATAATAGACATGCCTCCAGCACAAAAATACAAGTAAACTATATGGAGATATAGAAAGATGCCACCGGCACAGAAAGGCAGGCAAGAGAGGAGAGGTGGATCTAGAGGTGCCTCCATACATCTCTGTGGATATATAATAGAGGTGCCTCCATACATCTGTATAGATACAGATATAATAGACATGCCTCCAGCACAAAAATACAAGTAAACTATATGGAGATATAGAAAGATGCCACCAGCACAGAAAGGCAGGCAAGAGAGGAGAGGTGGATCTAGAGGTGCCTCCATACATCTCTATGGATATATAATAGAGGTGCCTCCATACATCCGTATAGATACAGATATAATAGACATGCCTCCAGCACAAAAATACATGTAAACTATATGGAGATATAGAAAGATGCCACCGGCACAGAAAGGCAGGCAAGAGAGGAGAGGTGGATCTAGAGGTGCCTCCATACATCTCTGTGGATATATAATAGAGGTGCCTCCATACATCCGTATAGATACAGATATAATAGACATGCCTCCAGCACAAAAATACAAGTAAACTATATGGAGATATAGAAAGATGCCACCGGCACAGAAAGGCAGGCAAGAGAGGAGAGGTGGATCTAGAGGTGCCTCCATACATCTCTGTGGATATATAATAGAGGTACCTCCATACATCCGTATAGATACAATAGACATGCCTCCAGCACAAAAATACAAGTAAACTATATGGAGATATAGAAAGATGCCACCAGCACAGAAAGGCAGGCAAGAGAGGAGAGGTGGATCTAGAGGTGCCTCCATACATCTCTGTGGATATATAATAGAGGTGCCTCCATACATCCGTATAGATATAATAGACATGCCTCCAGCACAAAAATACAAGTAAACTATATGGAGATATAGAAAGATGCCACCAGCACAGAAAGGCAGGCAAGAGAGGAGAGGTGGATCTAGAGGTGCCTCCATACATCTCTATGGATATATAATAGAGGTGCCTCCATACATCTGTATAGATACAGATATAATAGACATGCCTCCAGCACAAAAATACATGTAAACTATATGGAGATATAGAAAGATGCCACCGGCACAGAAAGGCAGGCAAGAGAGGAGAGGTGGATCTAGAGGTGCCTCCATACATCTGTATAGATATAATAGACATGCCTCCAGCACAAAAATACATGTAAACTATATGGAGATATAGAAAGATGCCACCAGCACAGAAAGGCAGGCAAGAGAGGAGAGGTGGATCTAGAGGTGTATCTATAGATATAGATATAGTTGGAGAAAGAGATGCCTCCCACACAGAAGTAACACATAAGAGAGTTATCTTTCTATAGATAGATGGCCTCCAGCACAGAAATACATGTAAACTATAGCTATAATTTATATATATGGAGAGAGAGAAAGATGCCACCAGCACAGAAAGGCAGGCAAGAGAGTAGAGGCAGATCCAGAAATGCCTCTCTCTCTCTCTCTCTCTCTCTCTCTCTCTCTCTCTCTCTCTCTCTCTATATATATATATATACATATATATATGTATATGTATATGTATATATACATATATATGTGTATATATATATAATAGAGATGCCTTCTGCACAGAAATACACATAAGAGAATTATGTTTCTTTAGATGTCTCCAGCACAAAAATACATGTAAACTATATAGATTTACAGAAAGATGTCGCCAGCACAGAAAGGCAGGCAAGAGAATAGAGAGGTAGAAAAAGAGATGCCTCTCTATCTATATAGATAATAGATGGAGAAAGAGATGCCTCCTGCACAGAAATACATGTAAGAGTTATGTTTCTATAGATAGATGCCTCTGGCACAGAAAGGCAGGGAAGAGAGGAGAGAGGTAGAGCTAAAGATGCCTCTCTCTCTCTCTCTCTCTCTACATATATATATATATATATAATATATATATATATGTAGAGAGAGAGAGAGATGGAGAAAGAGATCCTCCTGCACAGAAATAACATGTAAGAGAGTTATGTTTCTATAGATAGATGCCTCCAGCTCAGAAATACATGTAAACTATAGATTTAGTTTATATAAATAGATACCACCAGCACAGAAAGGCAGGCAAGAGAGTAGAAAGGTAGATCTAGAGATGCCTCTACATCTATATAGATACAGATATATATAATATAGATATATATAGATATAGATGCCTTCTGCACAGAAATACATGTAAGCTATATATAGAAAGATAACACCAGCACAGAAATAACATGCAAGATATATTTCTATAGATCTCCAGCACAGTATGTAGTAAGACATATACATACATATATATACATATGTATATATATGTATGGGGTGGCTAGGTGGCAGAGTGGATACAGCATTAGCCCTGCAGTCAGGAGGACCTGAATTCAAATCCTACCTCAGACACTTAATACATACCATATGACCTTGACCCTATTGCCTTATAAAAATTCAAACAAAAAAATCAATACCTGCACAAAATAACCAGTGAGAACCAAGAGAATATTGTATATGACATATCTATATAGTTGCCTCTAGCACGGTATATAAAATGTAGATATATAGAAATGTCTCCAGCATAGTATTTAAGAGATAGCTATATAGTGATGCTTCTAGCACAGAAATATATGTAAGGTATAGATATAAAAAGGTGCCTCCAGCATAGAAATACATGTAAGATATATATGTGTGTGTATATAGATATAGATAGATATACATATGGATCTAGCATGATTGTCCATTATTAAGTAAACCCAAGAGTTCCTTTGGCAACATCTGAGGATACCTGGGGCCTTTAAGCAGAAGCAATTCCTTTACTGCCTATATTGACCTGATTGGCCTTAAAAAGGGAGTAATTCCCCATTTGTCTTTGCTCTCTGAACTGTCCCTGGAAGAGTGAATGAGAAAGATGGTAAGCCAAGGCAAGCTGTTGGCTGTTAAAGCACATGTATTTGGCTAAGTAAAGTCTAGCCTGAGAATTTTAGAAACCCTGAGTCCCTCAGAGCCAACTGGCAGTAGATGTAGTATTCTTAAACTAAGTGCTTTTCTGAGATCACTAATAGGAGGGAAAGTGCAAGCCTTGATCTAACTTGCAAAAAGATTTGGACCTGGAGGGAATGGTTCAAAGTTAGAACCAAGATGAAATGTAAAATGCTTATTTAGCAGTCTCACAAACTGCTTCAAGTTTTTAATGTTTGCTCCAACCTTTCAGAAGAGTATTATGGTTACTGCTTGTTTAAGACTATTGCCAGGGCATGTTTGTGAGTCTCTTAGAATATATCTAATGTATGGAGGAAATATATAGCTGTCCTCCATCTGATCTACATTATATATTGAGTATCTTCCCTATTTGGAGGAGACCCTAGACATGAGCCAGTATCCAAATGTTAACTGATTTTTGATGCTGAAAAACAAAACCAAGATTCCTTTATGAACCAAGCTCTATAAGACTAAACTCATCCACATTCATGAGTTTAGACCAGAGAAGTACCTCCTAAATAAAGAGGGAAAGAGAACATATTCCCCACTCCCTAGGGAGAAGAGCAGATGCATTGAGTATGTGGGATTTGGGGGAGTAGTAGCTCAGTTGTGTCTTGACTCTTTGTGTTATTATTTGGGGTTTTCTTGACAGATGTTAGAATGTTTTGTGATATTTCATTCTCTGACTCATAGATGAGGCAAACAGATTTAAATGACTCATCCACACTGTCACAGGCTAGATTTGAATTCTAGCCTAACTGCAACCTAACTACCCTGAAGAGGGGATGGCTAATGTAAAGGCATCAAAAAATCAAACATTTAAGTTCTTACTATGTGAAAGGCACTATGTTTAGTAAGCAATTGGAATAAAAAGGAAAAAACCTTCCCTGAACTAAAGGATCTCACATTCTGAGAGGCAGTATGCAGAGAGTTTTGTAAATACTTGGTGTACACAATGTCAATGGAAGGTCATCCAGAAGCCACATGCAACTGCTTCCTGCAGTTAGTAGAACTGGAGATGAAATTTGAAGGATCTAGGCAGCAGAAGTGAGATCATTATGAATTTGGGAGACAGTCAGAGAAGAGGCTGGATTAAGAGATGCTTTACAAGTAATTGAGATGATTTATTTGATCCTGTAAGTAATAGGGAGCCACTAGAGTTGAGTAGGAGGATGACATGGTAAAACTTGATATTTAGAAATATCACTGTGGGCAACTGAACTTGGGAGACTAGACTTGGGGACTTGAAGCAGAGAGACTAGCCAATAGGCATAAATTGATGAGGGCCTATACTAGAATGTCAATTGTGAGTAAAGAGAACAGGATATAAAATATAAAGACATGACAGGTTTGGACAACAGATTGGATAGGCTGAATAGCAATTAGGAGAAAGGCAACTTGAGTGTCAAGAAAGACACCTGGATTTTAAGGGAGGATAATGATGCCCTTGGAGGTAGTAGAAAAGTAAGGAGGGAAGGTTTCAGAGGGAAAGGTAGTAAGCCCTGTTTTGGACACATGTTTAAGATGTTGATGTGACCAAAGCAACTCTGAAATTACACCTCACATCCAGTGTTCTGACAAAAGATGTGAAGAATCAATGCTATGGTGGGGAGAAAATCTCACTAGTGCATTGGGACTCAAGCTGTGATTTGTCAGTGCTATCATTTTAATTAATGGAAATAAGGTCCATCCCACAATGTAAAGACTGACAAAGTGCTTTCGGGGGGGGGGGGTGGAGTAAGATTGGGGGGGAAATTGTAAAACTCAAAATCTTTAAGCCACCAAAAAAAAGGTCCATCCCCTTGATCCATAGATTCCACTTTAAAACTCAAATACTTCAAAGTCTCAGATACACTTAAAATATTGATAGCAGCATTGGGAACAAAGATATTGGTTGTACAACAGCTAAGCAAATGAGTTTAATCTTATGCTGTAAGACATGAATATGATGAAACATAAGTACTGATGCAGAATGAATAGCAGAACCAAGAAAATAGCATATAAAATGACTGTGACAATGTAAATGGAAAGAATAGTCATAAATTTGGCAACAAAGAGAAGTAACACACTTGAACCCCACTGCTTTGAAGATGTGAGAGGTCCATAAGAGAGGTATGCTACATATATCTACAGTTTTCGTGAATTCTTGATCTTTTACTTTTTTTAAAATTTTTTCTTTTGAAATTTTAAATCTCATTTTTCTTTTTTCCCTTTGAAATAATTTGTTATATGGGATGACTTTCTCTGGGAGAAGGGAAGGGGAAGGCTACTGGGAGAAATCCTAGTGTTGTAAAAAATATAAACTGTTTTTAAAATATTTATGGAGCATAACAGTTCTAGATGCTCAGTAGGGGGTTGAGTTAGATAAATAGATCATCATAAAGATTAGTGATAATTGAACCCCTGAGACCTAATTAGATCACAGAATGAACTATTATAGAGATAGATGCCAAAGTTAGATGCTTGGGAGATACCCATATCAGAGGTTATTATTTGTATGTAGCATAGGAGAATGAGAAAATTGAGCCAGAAGAGAGCAGCAAAACAAAGTTGAAAAAGGAGGAAGTAACCATCTACAATCAGAGACTGGAAAAGGGTCTAAAAGGATGAAGATGCAGAAATGATTAGATTTGGCAGATCACTGGTAACTTTGGAGAGAGTAAAGTAGGTGAAATGATGAATTTGCAAGCCAGACTTCAGGAAGTTTAGAAGAGAGTAAGAGAAAAGGAAGTAAAGGCACATGCAAATGACTTTGTCAAAAATTTAGCCATTAAAAAGAGAAAGATGCAGAGCAATAGCTAGTAGGGATGATCAAAACAAGTGTGAGGGGTTTTTTCTTTGTTTTCTAAAGGTAAAGGATACATGATCATATTTATAGGCAGCAGGGAAGCATCAAGAGATAGGGCAACACTGAAGAGTGAAATAATGGATAGAGCACAGACCCTGGAGTCAGGAAAACCTGGTTTCAAATCTGGTCCTGGACACAATAATTAATTAGCTGTATGATATTGGGCGAGTCACTTAACCCCATTGCCTTAAATAATTTTTTTTAAATGGGGGATAATAGAGCCATCTTTTAGAGAAAATATAATACAAGATTACTTATGCATGTAGAGGTTTGCCTTAGCATAGAAAAGGGCCACATCTCATGTGAGACCAGAGAAGAGAATGTATCCAAGTAGCATGAGGTCAAGAGGAAGTTCTTTGCAAATGACCTCCCTGTTTTCAGTGAAGTATTTAGAAGGGAAGGTTCTCAACTGAGGGATGACAGGAAAAAGAACACAGGAAGTGTGTGGAGAATTGAAAAGGTTTGGAATACAGTGGTGATTGGGATGGTGAATTGCTCAAGGATAAAGTTGAGGAAGTTTTGGGGAGTTCTCTGTGCCAATAGAATCACAGGCCTAGTGTCATTCTATCCCATCAAGAGATTTAGTAGAAAGGCTCTCAGTATGTTGAGAAGACATGAAATCTACCCTCTTAAGACATGGTTTAAATTTAATGTCAGCAAGCATTTGTGGGATAACAGATCCATTGAATCCTATGGCTCAAAGATTCCACTAAAGAAATATTTTGAGGGACAGTCATCTAAGGAAATAAACCTGCTTTTTCTAGGTAGGGCCCTAAAAAACAAAGTTTAAGACTGACAGGGAATGTCCAGCCTGCAGGCCATATACGACCAAAGAAATCATTTAGATCGATGCTCCCATGGCAAGCACAGGCAGAACTCGAAATTCAATAAATCTACAAGTCTTTAGAGTGAATTAAGTAAATGTTTGACCAGATATAGCAGGCTAAGTTTTAAATTTTGTGTGGCCTGAAAATGATGTTATAAATATCCAAATGGCCCTTGGCAGAAATAAGGTACCCCCCCCCAGCCCCCAGTTTCCCAAAGAGGGTCTTGCCATCTTGTTACAGAGTGTGCTGCATGTATTAATGTTTGTTGAACCTGAATAGGGATCACAGGCTCTGACCTCTGAGCTTAAAGTCCAAATCCATGTGAAATATATGCCATACCCTTTCCAAAGAGATGTGAAAGGCAATTTTATGTGGAGGGGAAGGATCCCTCCTTACCCAGCAAAATTATGCTCTATTAGTCATCTTTATAAGGATTAGGCAGTCCTTTTCATTCCTTTGAAGATGGGATAACCAAAGCTTTCTGAGTTGCCCAGTTTTATTTATCTGGAGGATCTGGCAGTAACAATGATGTTCTAAGTATTGCTAAACTGGACTAAGATTGACTCTTCCCTCCCTTCTCTGAAACTTGCTGGTTTATCCTGCTCATACTTCAGACATAAAAAGGTGATGTATCTGCAGTGAAATCAATCACCAGAGGGGATTTTAAGAACCTATTGGTGCCCACTTATCAAATTAAAATTAAAGATAATCCCAAAATGTGAATGTCTAACCCAGACAGTCATCCTAGTTGAAAGTCTTTGAAGTTAAAAAAACTTAGAATTTTCTCATTGCAGGCCTAACTTTTACACTAGGAGAAACATGATCGCACTTTGGACTTTGTCTTCACTTGAAACTTCTCAACCTCCAAGATCTTAAAAGCAGAGGCCCCCTCCCTGACCTCCCTCCCTGCTTCCCTACAATAGCTTCCTTAATTTGTCTTTTACATTTCTCTATGCCCTTGATCTAGAGTTAGTTCCTAAACTTTTCCCCTCTTCCCTAGTCTTAACAGCCCTCTTATGGCTTCCTGTAACCTCTTACCCTAGCCTGGATTCTATGGCCTTGCAAGATATCCTAAACTTCTATGCCTTTATTTTAGGTTTTTCTCACTTTGCAAATCCTGAGGCCTGCTCACACACCCTGCCCAGTGAGCAATAGTGTAGAAAGTTCTGAAACTGCTGACATGACTCATTACATCTTTGTGTTATTTTACTTGAACTAGGTCATGTGCATAGTTTTGTTTCTTCCTGTTCAGACTTGTCCTCTTTTTCCATGGAATTCTCATTGCAGATATACTATAGTGGTTTCCCATTTTCTCTTTGTGGATTAAGGCAAACAGAGGTACTTAACCACTGCCACTTAGACTTGCCCAAAGTCACACCCCCAGTAAGTGTCTGAAGTTAGATTTGACTGCAGGTCCAAGACTACCTGTTTCTCATTGATTCCTTATCATTAGCTCACCATTCCTATATTTTTCTGAAACAAACTGACACTTCCTTAATCCTCTGTGGGTTGTTTACCCCCATTAGAATCTAAGCCTCTTGAGAACAGGGCTTTTATATTTATATCCCCTGCAATCATTCAGTAAACATGTATTAAGCATCTACTGTGTGCTAGGTACTATTCTAAGCATGTTAGCTCAGAGCTTAGCAAATAGTAAGCACTTAATAAATGCTCTTTTCTTTCATTAACATTCAATTTTCTTACTCTCACCAGAAATTTCCTATTTAGAAAATTGACTGACCTGCATGAGCTTCCCCAGATATGTTCATAGACATCTCAAAATATACTAAAGACTGTCAAAAGTTGTATCTTTAAGCATCTAACCTTCCCTCTGAGGAGAAGGTATTCTATGGCATGCTTCTTCCCTCATTCACTCTTTTCCCCACATATTCTTTCTTTCCATCTCACTCAACCTATAAATAATCTCAAATCTCCCCTATCTTAAAACTTGTTATTCAGTCATGATCAACTCTTCATGACTCATTTAGGGTTTTCTTGGTAAAGATACTACTGGAGTGATTTGCCATTTCCTTCTTCAGGTCATGTTACTGATGTCCAGGAAACTGAGACAAACAGGGGGTAAGTGATTTGTCCAGCTGGTGAGTGTCTAAGGCCTGATTTGAACTCAAGAAGACTGGTCTTCCATACTAGAGGTCTGGCACTATCTACTGTACCACCATGCTTCCTTTATCCTAAAAATCAGCATCAATCATTTAATGACTTAATGTCATTAAAAAATAGGTACTCAAACCAGAAAAACACTGTATACCCTAACAGCAACATGGGGGTGATGACCAACCTCTATAAACTTGCTCATTCATAGTACAACAGTCAGGGACAATTTTGGGCTGTCTGCAATGGAGAATACCATCTGTATCTGGAGTTTGAAAAAAGTTCAAGGACTATTCCCTTTAATTTAGAAAAAAAACATATCTTATTGTCTGATCTTGCTATCTCTTATACTTTATGTTTCTTCCTTAAGGGTATTATTTCTCATCACTCAATTTGGATCAGTGTACAACATGGAAACAGTAAAGACTGACAAACTGCTTTCTCTGGGGGGGAGGGAAGTAAGATGGTAGAAAAATTGTAAAACTCAAAACAAAATCTTTAATAAAAAAGAAAAAATAGATGCTCAATAAATTTATTGAATGAAAAAAATTAATGAAATTGTTCATTTCCATTCAGCACAAGGCTCTCTGACTCAGATGTGGTCTTGTATTTTTAAGCTTCTTAATGTCAGTAGCAGATGTCTTCCTCACTTAAATCTAATTGACCTGCAAGTCATGACATCACCTTCCCAAAATCATAGTCCTCTTCAAACAACAATTAATCTGTGAGTAGTACTAGCTGCCCGACTGGGGACCCCATTGACCAGTTCCAGTATGGTCATCTTCTACCTTTTTTTCATTCCTTCCTTTTTTCTTTCCTGCCTGCCTGCTTTCCTTCCTTCCTGCCTTCCTATTTTCCCCCTTTCCTCCCTCCTCTCTGTATACTTGGGAAATCATACCCTTACCTGAGATTGCTTTGCCCAAAGGAATCTAAATTTTGATCAAAAGATAATGGGATTTACAGTTGAGGTTTCTTTTTTAAGAACCTTGCCTTAATTAGTAATCACTGGCTGTCCAATAACAGATCCCAGCCCAAGCCTCATATGATTATTGTTTGACTCTGATGACTCAAGAGAGTATAAACAGCAATTGTTTCTGTTTTGGTTAGAGACCCCCTAGGGTGGTCTCACAGATTTATTTTTGACTAGGTAAAAGAACATTCTTGACCTCATTTCTTTCTTAACTAGCCTTAATCTCTGAATGGGCATTGCCTTAATCTGAGACACTTTAAAGACCTTAATTAAAAAAGACTCAGGCCTCCCACTGTATCCAGGGCCATCTCCTGTCAACCTGAATTATATCTTGTCCCTGGATCTAAATGGTCTGGAAGAGAGAGTGATGCTGGTGACTTTGCACAGTCCTGCCTTATTTAAATCCAATTCATTTCCAAGTCATGACTCAGTTTTAGGATATTATAATGTTTGTCCTTCATTTCAAGGAAGACCACAACATCAAGAGAGTGCTGCCATGAGAAGCACTTGAATTGGATTTGTATGAGGGAGTGTTGTAGTAAGTCACCAGCCTCTCTTTCTCCTCCAGAGCCATCTGGGTCCAGTAGATGCCTGGAGATGGGTCTGAATATTAGGCAATCATGGTTAAGCAACTCATCCAAAGTCACATAATTGGTGAGAGTCATGTATCTGAGGTTGGATTCAAATTCCCATCCTCCTGACTTCAAGGCCAGTGTTCTATCCACTGCACCACCTATATTATTGCCCTCTTCCAGAACAACTAGACAATCAGATATCACTGACCCTGTGATAGAGGATCAACATCACCTTAGACTGTAATCTTTGTACAGTATATAGAAGTGTAAAAATGAGGTTTGAAAATGTTTTTGGGTGTGTTTTGAGTTCGAATGTGACGAATTCATGAAAGGACCACCTCTGACCAAGAAGCATTTAGGGACAAAAAAATATATTTAAGAATTATGCGGAAGAGAGAAAAAAAAAGTAGGCTGATCCTCTGGAGAAGGGAAGGGAAGAAATGAATAAACAAAAGGACAGAAGGAGCAGTATAGCAGCCCCATCACCTAACAGAAATAGCATAGAGAAGGGGAGAAGTAAAAGGGAGAGATTAGGGACAATTGCAACATGAGTCAATGACAGCCCAACAGGGGCATAGACGTTTATATAGAGGAGCAGGCCATGGTATATGTGCTGGGAGAAGGATAAGGGAGGAGTTGGAGAAGGGGTTAAGTTTACTTCTATTATGTGAGTGGATTTACTTCTCAGAAGGACTTTAGGTATTTCCTACCACCTATATCCAGTTTTTGAGAGATCTCAGGGTGGCTTTGGGAAACTTTTATCAGTATCATCTTCCCATGGAGGAATACATGTAGTTCATCATCATTAAGTCCCTCATATTTTACCCTTCTCTTCCATACTCTATGCTTTACCTGAGTCCTGTATTTGAAGGTCAAAGTTTCTGCTCAGTTCTGGTCGTTTCAACAGGAACATTTGAAATTCCCCTGGTTCATTGAAAGTCCATCTTTTCCCCTGAAAGAGGTTGTTCAGTTTTGCTGGGTAGTTGATTCTTGTTTGCATTCTAGACTCTTTGTCTTGCAGAATATATTTCAAGCCCTAAATGTGGAGACTCCTAAATCCTGTGTAATCCTGACTGCAGCTCCATGATATTTGAATTGTTTTGTTCTGGCTGCTTGTAATATTTTCTCTTTGACTTGAGAGTTCTGGAACTTGGCTATAATATTTCTGGGGGTTATGTTTTGGATCCCTTTCAGGAGGAGATGAGTGGATTCACTCAATTTCTTTTTTTTTTCTTTTTTTCTTTTTAGTTTTTCAAGGCAATGGGATTAAGTGGCTTGCCCAAGGCCACACAGCTAGGTAATTATTAAGTGTCTGAGGCTGGATTTGAACTCAGGTACTCCTGACTCCAAGGCCAGTGCTCTATCCACTGTGCCACCTAGCCGCCCCGGATTCACTCAATTTCTATTTTGCCTTCTGCTTCTAGAATATCAGGATAATTTTCCTGTAGAAATTCTTTAAAAATGAAGTCAAGGCTCTTTTCCTGATCATGACTTAGCCAATAATTTTCAAATTGTCTCTCCTAGATCTGTTCTCTAGGTCAGTTTTTTCAATGAGATAGTTCATATTTTCTAATTTTTCATTTTTGGGGTATTGTTTTCTTGTTTCTTGATCCCTTGCAAAGCCATCAGCTTCCTTTAACTCTGTCCTACATTTTAAGGAGTTGTTTTCTTCAGAGAACTTTATCTTTCCTTTTCCATCTGGCCAATTCTGCTTTTTAAGGTAGTCTTCTCCTCATTAACTTTTTTTTTAGTTTTTTTTTTTTTGCAAGGCAGTGGGGTTAAGTGGCTTTCCCAAAGCCACACAGATAGGTAATTATTAAGTGTCTGAGGCTGGATTTGAACTCAGGTCCTCCTGATTCCAGGCCAGTGTTCTATCTACTGTGCCACCTAGCTGCCCCTCATTAACTTTTTGAACTGCTTTTACCATTTGACCTAAACTGGTTTTTTACATGTTTTCTTCAGCCTGTTTTTTGGATCTCCTTGACTAAGCTGCTGACTTGGTTTTCATGTTTTTTCCTGCATCTCTCTCATTTCTCTTCCCAATTTTTCCCTCTACCTTTCTTACTTGATTTTTCAGAATCTTTTTTGAGCTCTGCCAGATCCTGAGCCCAGCTTCTATATTTCTTGGAGTCTTTGGATACAAAACCTTGGACTTTTTTTCATCTTCTGAGTGTGTTTTGATCCTCAATGGAACCAAAGTATTTGTCTATGGTCAGGTTCCTTTTTTTCTGTTTACTCATTTCCCCAGCCTGTGCCCTAGTTTGGGGGTGTTTCCCAAACTTTTGAGTAGTATTGGGACACCCCCATAAAGACCTCAGTTCTTTCAAGGCCTTATGAGAGGCTCTGACTGCTCTCCTGGCCTGTGTTTTGCTCTATGGGTGGCCATAAGTACACCCCTCTGCCCTGGAGCTGTGAGGAGGGTCCCTGCTGCTCTGCTATGGTAATGGGGGGCCAGACTGTGACCAGGGTCTGAATATGGACAAAATGCCAGAGTCCTGTCCCAGGGACAAAGGAGAAACCTCAACAGTCTCCCACCACCACCTTACCTTCTGTGGGCTGAGTGCTCTGGTAGGAGCTGGGGGGAGGGTTGAGGGAGGGCTCTCTGCTGAGCAGCTCCACAGGCCTGCTTTTGTTTCCTGGATCTGGGCTGTGCTGAGGGTCAGGCTGGCCTGGGCTTTGTAGTCATTCTAGCAGAGGTTTCCCCACTGATCTTCGAAGTTGTATTTGGTGTTCCCCGGGTTGGCAGGTCAGGAAAACTGCTTCTGCTGCTCCCAGAAGGCTGGAGCTCCTTTGCTCAGGAGGGATGATCCTTGCTATGCTTCTGCCCCCTCCAACCCTGTGGAACAGAGCTTTCCCATGATCTTCTAGGTTACCTTGCTTGGGGTTGGAGAATTGCTACACTGAAATGCCCACTTTATGTGGGTTCTGTCTCTCTAAAATTTAGAGTCATAATTTTAAGTTTTCTGGAATATTTTGAATAGAGTTCCTGGGGAAGGCTGTTTTCATGCTGCTATCTTGGCTCCACCCCCCAGGAAGAGACTTTTTACATTGAAACTAAGACAATTTATATTTCAGTAGGGTCTACTTGGGTGTATTTGAGAAAAAAATTTTCCACAGTGGGACAACTTATCTCCACAACAATGGAATATGCTGGATGAGCCTGATGATATTTTTCCTTAATATGTCCTCTTCAACACCTTGAAGATTGAAAGCTAAACAGAGCCTTACCCCATACAATCTGGCACACAGACAACATTGGGGGAGGGAGAGACAAGGAGAGTCAGTAAAGGGAACTGGACCCCAGACCTTCACGAGTTGAATCATGTGGTTTTTTTTGTTCTTTCAAGACAGTATATTGTCCTGAAGGGTGATAATGGGAGGAAGCTTGCAAGGGTTAGTGGGGATTCAATTATCAGTGAAGAAATCACAAGGCTCCCCAAATCAGGCATGTAAGAAAAGCCAGAAATTTTAATTCATAAGTTTCTGCAAAGAGCTAACAAGCTAATTCCCAAAGTTCTTTAGGGAGGCAACAAGGTAAGCAGCAAGGTAAAGAAGGTGAGTTTTGATAGAAATACAAAGAAGGAAACTGTTACAAACTGGAACATCAAAGATAGTTAAGCAGGTAAGGGGGAGGGGAGAAAAAAGATAGGAATAGCCACAACAGGAGAGTAGCTGGGTGAGGATTAGCAGAGATCCAGGATCTTGGAAGAGAAGAAGCAATACTTTTAAAGGAAATCTAGCCCACTTTCAGTCCTGGGAGGAGTCAGGGAGGGTCAAAGAATGTCACCTCAATGTGACTGGAATTAGGCATACATCTTGGCAAGCTACATGCCAGATGGGTGAAGGAGGAATGGGGAAAGGGGTTGAGTTTGCTCCTAGTATTTCAGTGAACTTATATTTCAGAAGAGGTTTAGGATGAACAATGGGGAGGAAGTCAGAGGTCCACAGAAAATGGCAGACGAGTACAGATAATATTTCTTTAATATTATAGGAAATGCCTAACAAATATTTCCCTAATAGTTCTCCTTTATCCACCTAGACTATGAAAATGGGTCTTTTCTGCCTCAAGTCTCAAGTTTCTCTCCACTCCATCCTCAACACAGGTTACAAATTGATTTTCTTTTAAATACAGTTCTGGAGCTCAATAAACTCCAGTGACTCATTTTCTTTTGGATCAAATATAAAGTCTGGTTTGGTCCCTTTGATCCTAGGATCAAATGAGATAATATTTGTAAAATTACTTTCTAGCATATGCTTAATTTTTTTTATTGCTGAAATTTAGAGCCATGAGTTATGGCAGAACTCTTGAGTGCTGCCCCAACCAGATTAAAACGTAATTGGGAAACATTTAAAAAAATGTGTAAAAATACAGGACAAGATAGGTGTTAATTTAAAGGTTGGTTGCTTTTTTTTTTAAACCAATATGGGGCATTAGATGATTTAATGGTGAGTGCTGGGTCTGGAATCAGGAAGACTCACTTTACTAAGTTCAGATCTGACCTCAGACATTTACTGTGTGAGACCCTGGAGAAGTAGTCACCAAACCTTGTTTACTTCAATTTCTTCATCTGTAAAATGTACTGGAGAAGAAAAAGACAAACTACTCCAGTATCTTTGCCAAAAAAAACCTTAAAATGGGATGTCATAGAGTCAGATAAGACACAACAGCAACAACAGGCAAAAATAGGGATCTGTTTCTATTTGGGTCTCGTTTACCACTTGTTTACCTGAAGCCTTCTCTCTAATTCTTTCCTTTCTGTCTCAGACCTGGGCAAGAGACCCAAGATCCTATTTAACTGATAGCTTCACTAGGACTGGTTCATATCCTATTCACTTTTTGAAAACTTTCCACAGAAGGTACTCAGAAACTTGTTTGATGAATGGATGACTGGATAGATGGATGAGTGAATGAATGAATCTCCTCCACTTAAGTTCCCTTCCAAGTGATTCAGGGAAAAGATGTAGAGAATTATGAATGCAGCAGAAACAAAAATCTGTTAAATCTTGTTAAATTGGGTGAAGGTACCCCACTCTTAAGATGCAAATTGACTACCATTGTTTCATTGTTTAATATAAAATTTGTATCCTGATCTCCTCAGGCTTCAAAACCCTCTACCTAATTCCGGGTGGGGTAAGGGGTAAGGGAATTCACCATTTGCCCTCTGGATAAGGGGCAAGACATAAAAATCTGGGTTGGACCTCCACTCAAGGCCAGTCTTCTCTGACTCTCTGGCTGAGTTAACTCTGCTGGACTGTTCTGTTATCTCTCTCTACCTATCACTTTCTTTTGTGTTGTAGCTTCTTTTAATAAATATTTTCTTTCCACACTTGCATTTCCAGGTCTGAATCATGATTCCTCACAGGCAGTATCAAACTCTATCAAGCAGCTACACAAGGACTTTCAGATTATCCTCTGATAGTGAAGCTTAAATTTTAGAAAGTATGAAAACCTTTTCAAGTCCTTTTCAGCTCTAAATCTGTGATCTTAAGGAGAACAGACTGATGACCAACTGTGACTGCCAAGGGCTGGCTAAATTAGTGCACTAATCAACCAACCAACCAATCAATTAAAAAGCATTTTTGACATTTTTCAATATATCCATTAGGCATTAACGATGGAATCAGAAATGAAACAATTCCTGCTCTCAAAAAGTTTGTTCTACCATGGGGAGATATCATGCATATGATATTTTTTGTATGTACATACAAAGAGTCCCAAATTAAGCCAAATGTAATTTGTTTTGTTTTTGTTTGTTTTTACAAGGCAGTGGGGTTAAGTGACCTGCCCAAGGTCACACAGCTAGGCAATTACTAAGTGTCTGAGGTCATATTTGAACTCAGGTCCTCCTGACTCCAGGGCTGGTGCTTTATCCACTGCACCACCTAGCCACCCCCCACCCCATGCAATTTCTAAAGGGATTGGTTAACCAAAGATAAAGTGCTGGACTGGAATCAGCAAGATCTGGATTCAAATTCAGCCTCAGACACTTACTAGCTGTGTGACCCTGGGCAAGTCACTTAATCTTATTTACTTCAGGTTTTCCATCTTTAAAAATTAGTTGGAGATGAAAATAGCAAATCACTCCAATATCTTTGCCAAGAAAAGACTAAATGGAATCAGAATTGAACATTATTGAAAAAAAAACCCCAATATCGAAATCCAGACTGACCACAGAATGAAGAATTTTTCATTCCTAGCAACTCTTCCAAGTCCATAGGGATTGAGAACCTTTTGTGTGAAGAGAACCCCTACATCCTTGAAGTATTGAAGAAAGCCTGTGTGATTTAGTTTGCATTTTGTCAAAGCAATGAAACCAGCACTCCATCTAGTGACCAAAACAGTGTATAAGTTTTGGATCTTAAAACAAGTTGAGTGTGATTAGTATTTTGCAATTACATTTTATGTGGTTTCCAAAAATATATTGAAGTCATATTCAAAACTGGCTCAACACACACACACACACACACACACACACACACACACACTTCTAAAGGAAGACTTAATAAACTTAAAATGGAAGAAAATAATGAAAATGAAACTCTAAAGCCTTCCCCACCTAGACCGACTATTGTCCCCTTAACCACTGTTTCGAAAGAAACAACCTCATCAAGGTAGTTTAATTTGCAACTCTTTTGTAAAGGGCAGTGAAATCCTGGGAAAGAAGTATAGCCCAGAATGCCCTCAACCAACATCTATTAAGTATCTCCTTTGTAAGTACACTGTTACACATTAGTAAAACCTTGGGTTCATATGGATTTTATTCTATAGTCAGACTTTACATAACCAGTTCAGTTTAACTAAGACCTAAAATGCTACTGACTCTTTCCCTGAAGTATACAAAAGTATAAAATGACAGAATATCAGAAATGGAAGCTGATCTTATAGTTTAGGAGGAATCTTCTCTGTAAGATCCCAGTAAGTTGCCATGAAGTCTACTTGAATATCTCCAATGAGTGAGCTCATTCTTTCTGTAGCAGTACATTTCACTATTAGGTAAATATAAATATATAATAATAAAATAACATAACATTTATGCACTTCCAAGTTCTAGTTGTTAATACTATTCAGAAAACCTTTATTAAGTGTTTACAATTCACCAGGGTGCTAGCCACTGAAATCTGACTATTCAGCTCCTACCCAATGAGCCCTGTCAAGGATCTAGCAGAATAACAGTATAACAATCACATTCCAAACTGCTTAATGGGTTATAAAATGCTTTGCTTCTGACATCCTGGTGAGGAAGACAGTAGAGATATCCCCAATTTACAGATGAGGCAAATGAAGCAAGTCAGAGACTGATAAGAGTCTGGATTTCAGACCAGGTTTTATAGGACAAAATTCAGTGACTTTACCATTAAATCACGCTAAATCCACTAGTCTAATGTCTCTTCTATAGTTCTTCAACTGTGAGATGATATTTCCCCAAGTCTTCTATTTTGCAAACTAGTTCATATTTCCTGTGATCAATCCCACCCAATATTAGATGATTTCTGGACCCCCCCCCTTATCATCTTGTATGGTTCCCATTTGGTTGCATGATTCAGTCCCCAGATGCATGCTCAGTTAACTTCCAGGTCATTTAGTCCCTTCAATTATTCCTAAGGATTTAGGATGCATCTTTCTTCATTTCAAGGATTAAGAGATTAACATGTTATACATTGCTATAACCTTTTCTAGATTTAAAAAAGCATGTCAATAGAGAAATAATAGAGCTAAAATGGGAAGGGACCTAAACAGCACCTTATTTTACAGATGAGAACAATGAGGTCCTGAGACATTCAGGGATTCACCCCTGGTAGGTTTGGGTAGAGTCAGATGTCTTGTTGCTTCTAGTACCAGACAGTTATCCTATCTTCTGGGAGTCTCTTTCTATGTGTAAAATGAACTTGTAAATAATTCCTACCTTTCTAAGATAGAACTTTCATGCCCTAGCTCCTTACCTACCTCTCTAAGGCTACATAAGTCATTTCATCTCTAAAAAGTGAGGATAATCACAATACTTGCCAAAGTATTATAGGGCCAAAGGGGCTTGGGGTCTTTAGGGAACCAATCAGGCATATCCTCAGGAGGCAGTATCTTCTCGATTCTTTCTCATCCATCCCAACCTGGCTTACCTCTTGAGGATCTTCTGTGGCTAGTCCATCAATTTTACTTCACCCATTACTCTCTCTGGAGGAAGGGAGGAAAGGGCAAACAAAAGGGTGAAGAGCAAGAGAAAAGTGGAAGGAGAAAGAAGAGAGTATAAAAGCATTCATTCACTCTTTTCCATTTTCCAGAATGAAGTGCAAGAACTCTTGTCCCATTGACCACCAAAGCAAACCAGGCTGCAATACTTACTTAATTGATTTTCTATCAGTATCATATAGAAGACCATGATAGCTTGCCATATCATTTGCAGAAACCATCTTCATTAAGAAGAAAGAAGAAAGTGAACATTTAAAATTTAAGCAATTCTAAGTCATTTTTTTAAAAAATCAGTTCAGTGTATATGTTTAATCTGTATCATTGCTTATCTTCACAACAGGGTGGAGGGGAGCAAAGGAAAGCACTGGAAACTCAAAATTAAAAACAAATGTTTAAATCTTTTTACATATAGAAATTAATGTTTTCCCCCCAAATCTATCCAGATTTTTACACACACATATATACAAACACATTCATAGTAAGCATATATAATGTAGCCTAAGTATGAAGTCACTTGAGAAGCTGAATTTTTCTTGAACATACTGTTGGGTTTCATATATAAGTAGAAAAAGCAAAGTTGCCGGCACACAGAGCAAGGTTTGAGGAAGGCTTGCCTATAATTTTTTTTCCAATTTCTAATATCAGACTAAGTGGATACTTATATATATTTTACATGAACTCTGAAACTGTTCATGTTTAACAATGATGATGATGATGATATTTGTCCTTCATTCTTGACTTGAGGAAGTGATGCCATTACAAGCAAGTGGATTGGTTTGGAGTGAGGGGCTGATGTACTAAATCACCAATCTCACTTTCTTCTCCAGAGATACCTGGATCCAATGGTCAGAAATGGATCAAGACAGCTACAAAAAGGGCAACTAGGTGGCTCAATAATACAGTACTGGCACTGGTGTCAAGAGGACCTGAGTTCAAATCCGACCTCAGACACTGAAATAATTCTCTAGCTGTGTGACCTTGAGTAAGTTACTTAATTCCATTACCTTGCAAAAACAACAACAACAGCAAAAGATGACTGGAGCTGGTCCTGGATGTGAGGCAATCAGGATTAAGTGTCTTGTCCAAGGTCACTCAGCTAGGTAATATTAAGAACCCCCCCAAAAAAACCTCAAGAAAAATAAAGTTTAAAAAAAGTATTTTTCAATCACTATTCAGATATCATCAGCTTTTCCTCTGGGGATGGATAGCATTCTTTCTCATAAGTCCTTCAGAGTTGTCTTGGAAAGAATTCTGGAGAAAACTGCTGGATAACTCAAATGAAGGCTGAACTGGGGTGGCAAATCTGGTTAGATTAGGAAAAGAGAGCCAGAAAACTGGTAAGGATACATCATCAAGATTTATTTACAGGGGCAGCTAGGTGGTGTAGTGGATAGAGCACCGGCCCTGGAGTCAGGAGTACCTGGGTTCAAATCCAGCCTCAGACACAATAATTACCCAGCTGTGTGACCTTGGGCACACATGTTAACCCCATTGCCTTGAAAAATCTTTATAAAAAAAGATTTATAGAGGGGAATGCTAAGTGGCACAGTGAATAGAACCCTGAAATCAGGAGAACCTGAGTTCAAATCCAACTTCAGACACAATACTTGCTTAACTGTGACTTTGGGCAAGTTGCTTTAAAGAAAAAAAATTATTTACAAGTCAAATTTATAAGAAAGTCGAATCTGAAAGTACAAATTACTTAGCAAGTTTTTGTATGGTTGTCATGTCATCACATCATAGATGAGGAAGAAAAAGTGAAGGAGGAGAAGGAATGTAAATAGTGCTGTAGTTAGTACAAACTTGGAGAGGTGATGTGTTTTAAGGATCCCAGTCTTGGAGTCAGAATGATCTAGGTTCAAGACCTACCTCTCACACATTCAGACTCTTTGACTATGGAACATATTGTTGATTGAGATTGAGTTGCTTAAATTCATCACCCTCGACATGTGATCATCTGGTATCAGCCCTAGTGAAGATTGCCAATAAAGTGGAACCCATTCATCATCATCAGGGGAGCCTGTCCCACTTTTAACAGATGTTATGAAATTTTACTTTGAAACTGGTCAAAACTGACCTCTTTGAAACTTATATCTTTTGTGTCTAATTCTTTCTTCTGGGGCAAAGAGAACAAGCCAAATCCCTTTCCACATGACAGGCTGTAAATACTTGAAGGCAGTCAACATGGTTCTCCTAAATCTTCTCCAAAGAGTAAACATTCCAAGTTCATTCAAACAAATCACGTGATTGCCAGTTTTCCTCACCATTTTGGTCATACTCCATGGAGCATGCCTTAATTATTTGTTAATGTCCTTCCTAGATTTGGGCACCCAGACCTAAACACAACACTTCCTTAGGTGGACAGATCAGGTCAGGTCAAAGTACACTTCACTTGTCTCAACACTCTGCTTCTACAAGTACAACCAAAAAAATTCTTTAACTGAATTTTTTGTGTGAGATTTTAAGGAGGGTAGACTGATGACTACCTATGACTGCCAAGGACTAGCTAAGCTAATGCATTAATCAACAAACCAACCATCAGTTCAAGAACATTTCTGAAGGGTTTTCAATATGCCCATTAGGCATTAAGGATACAGAGAGAGAGAGAAATGAAAGAATTCCTGCTCTCAAAGAGCTTGTGTTCTACCAAGGGAGGTAACATGCATATTATAAGTATGTACACAGAATCCAAAATTAAGCCAAATACAATACTAAAAGGGACTAAGAGATGACCCAGTGGATAGAATGCTGGGTCTGGAGTCAGCAAGAACTGAGTTCAAATCCAACCTCAGACATTTACTAGTTGTGTGACCCTAGGCAAGTCACTTAACTGTTTACCTCAATATCCCAATCTCAAAAAATGAACTGGAAATGGAATCCTCTCTAGTAGCTTAGGAACAAAACCCAAAATGAGGTAACAAAGAATTGAATATGACTGAAAAAAGACTGAATGAACAGCATTAATATCTAAATCCAGACTGGCCATAAAATGAAGAAATCTTCATTCCTAGCAACTCTTCTAAGTGCTAGAGGGATTGAGATCCTTCTTTTTGATTTTGTTATATAAATATTTTATTTCTTTTTCTTATATACAATAGTAGTCTCTATCAATCATTTTTTTGGTAAGGTTTTGAGTTTTACACTATTTCCCCTGCCCTCCCTTCCCTCTCCTCCCCCACCACAGATAGCAGCCTGATAATCTTTACATTGTCTCCCTGCTATGCACTGATCAAAATTGAATGTGTTGAGAGAAAAATCATATCCTTGAGGAAAAATAAAATATTAGAGAAAGCAAAATTATGTAGTACATGACAACTTTTTTTTTTTAATTTAAGGTTTGATCTTTGATCTTTGTTTAAACTCTACAGTTCTTTCTCTGGATACAGATAGTATTCTTCTCTGTCACAGATACCATAAAATTGTCCCTGATTATTGCACTGATGGAATGAGCAAGTCCATTAAGGTTGATCATCACTCCATGTTGCTGTTATGGTGTACAAAGCTCTTCTGGTTCTGCTCATCTCACTCAGCATCAGTTCATGCAAATCCCTCCAGGCTTCCCTGAATTCCCATCCTTCCTGGTTTCTAATAGAACAATAGAGTTCCATCACATACATATACCACAGTTCCTTAAGCCATTCCCCAATTGAAGAACATTCACTTAATTTCCAATTCTTTTTCATCATCCCTTCAGGGTATAGACCCAGTGGCAGTATTGCTGGATCAAAGGGTATGCTCATTTTTGCTGCCCTTTAGGCAGAATTCCAAATTGCTCTCCAGAAAGGTTGGATGAGTTCATAGCTCCATCAACAATGTATTAGTGTCCCAGATTTCTCACATCCCCTCCAACATTGATCATTGTCCTTTCTGGTCATATTGGTCAGCCTGAGAGGTGAGGAGTGATACCTCAGAAATGCTTTAATTTGCATTTCTCTAGTCAGTAATGATTTAGAGCAATTTTTCACATGACCATGGATAGCTCTGATTTCCTCATCTTCAAATTGCCTTTGCATATCCTTTCACCATTTGTCAACTGGGGAATGGCTTGGTTTTTTTTTTATAAATTTGACTCAGTTCTCTCTATATTTTAGAAATGAGTCCTTTGTCAGAAACACTAGGTGTAAAAATTGTTTCCCAATGTACTACATTTCTTTTGATCTTGGTTAGAGAGGCTTCATTTGTGCAAAAGCTTTTTAATTTAATGTAATCAAAATTATCCAGTTTGTTTTTAATGATATTTTGAGATCCTTTTGTGTGAAGAGAACCCCTATACCCACCATCCCATATCCTTGAAATGTTGAAGGAAGCATGTGTGATTTATTTAATATTTTGGCAAAGCAATGAAACCAGCACTCCATCTAGTGACCAAAACAGCATATAAGTTTTGGATCTTAAAAAGAGTTGAGTATGATTAGTATTTTGCAATTACATTTTATATGGTTTCCAAGAACATATTGAATTCATATTCAAAACTGGCTCAACACACACGCACACACACACACACACATACACACACACATGCACACACAGACTTAAATTAATGAAAATGAAACTCTTAAAGCCTTCTCCACCTAGACTTAGCAACAGAAACAAGCTCATCAAAGTAGATTAATTTGCAACTCTTCTGTAAAGGGGCAGTGAAATCCTGGGAAAGGGTTGAAGATTAGAATGACTAAACCCTGGGATTTCTTAAAGTCTTAAGGATACAACAACATCAATTAAGTATCTCCTTTTTAAGTAGACTGTTAACACCTTAGCAAAGCCCTGGACTTATATGGGCCTTATCCAGTCAGTCTTTACATAACAAGCCCAGTTTAACTAAGACCCCAAATGCCTTTGACACCTTCCCTGTAATTTGCAAAAGCATAAAATGACAATGTTAGAAATAGAAGGGATCTCTAAGGTCATCAAACTGATCCTATAATTAAGCAGGAATCTTCTCTGCAAGATCCAAGTAAGTTGCCATGAAGTTTCTACTTGAATACCTCCAATGATGGTGAGCTCATTCTCTCTGGAACAGCTTATTTCACTATTAGATGCATATAAATATAATAATTAATAATAATAATAATAATGAATAATAGATAACATTTATGCAACACTACAGGTACCAACTACTATGGTAAGGACTTTACAATGGTTACCTCATTTGGTCCTCATAACAACCCTGGAAGATATGAATTATTATAGTTTCCATTTTACAGATAGGGAAACTGAGGTAAACAGAAGTTAAATGACAATTGTGAAGTATCTGAGACAGGATTTGAACTCTTCTTCCTGACTCCATGCTCAGTGCTCTATTCACTGTATCACCCAACTCTAAGTTCAAGTTGTTAATTCAATACAATTCAGACAACATTTGTTAAGTGTTTACAATGCACCAAGGCACTAGCCACTAAGATCTGACTGTCCAACTCCTACCCAATGAGTCTCATGAAGGATCAAGCAAAATAAGAGTATACCAGTAGAAGCTCGCATTTCCAACAGTTTAATGGGTTACAAAGTACTTTGCTTCCAGCATCCTGGTGAGGAAGACAGTAGAGATATCCCCATTTTACAGAAGAGGCAAATGAGGCAAGTTAGAGACCGAAACTAAGTGGCAGAATCTAGATCGCAGACCAGGTTTAATAAGGCAAAATTCAATGATTTTTCCATTAAACCATACCACATCCACTAATCTCTTCTATAGTACAACTCTTCAAATATGAAGATGGTGATAATATTCTCCTAAATCTTCTCTTTGGCAAACTGAGTGTCTAGATTTCCTGTGATCAAGCCCCCTCAGTATGAGGTGATTTCTGAATCCCCTCTTATCATCTTGTATGGCACCCATTTGACTCCACACTTTAGGCAGTCCCTAATTGCATGCTGAATTAACTTCCAAGTCATTTGGTCCCTTCAGTTATCCTTAAGGATTTAGGATGCTTCTTTCTTCAAGAACTAAGAGATTAACTTCCCTAGAGAACTGAGTCCAGGACAGAAGCATGGTTAATAGACAATGTAAACAATGAATTTTGCCCTTTTAAAATATACATATTTTATATATTTCTGTACCTCTAAGAACAGAAATTTTAAAAACCACTTTTTTCTATATTTCTATATAAAATATAAAAACTTCCTGATAATTCAAATTAGCAATTGTAAAAGTGAATTTTGTCTTTAAGAACAGATAAAAATTTGAATGCAAAAATGTCAACTCAAAAACAAAGGCTTGTCATCATATTTGCCCCATGCTCCATGCTTTGTAGATCTTTAGAATAACTGATAGGGTACTTCTTTTACTAGAATATCTGATGCTCTGCTCTACCCTCACCCCCCCCCCCATCCTGGGTTAGGGAGGATCATATCCTTCTCTCATCAGAAAAACCAGAGGTGACATTTCAGGTCTCACCTTCTGATGGTCAAAACTATTAAAACATTAGTATAAGGCTTTATTTGGGAGGGGTTTGACTCTCTAGCTAGATTCTCACCCCACCCCCACCCTCACACACATCCAGGCCTGTATAATCAGCAACTTAGAGAAATATCAATAAACATGTATATTAACCTAATTCCTTTTGCTCTTTAAGGATCAAACTTTTTGTCTCTGATTAGGACAAACTCTAGAATGTTTAGTGCATTTATTTTTACATGTCCAAACTCTGGGAGAATGCTTCCTCGTTTTGGGAGAACCTTTCCTCATTAATTGTGCTGTGACTCAGATTTAGACTAAACAAATTAGTATACCAGATCTCCTCTTTAACAAGTTGTGGTGAGTACCCTTAAGGTAATTTTTGCCTAGAATCACATCTTTAAAAAGGGGCTATCTTTCTGTCTTCTTCTCCCCTCCCAATTTCTTTGCTCTAACCTCTTTCCAGTGGCTGTTTTGGTCAGGCCCATATTTCTCTAGGCTTGCTCTGATGATCAAAGACCATATGTTTTGTGTAGGTTCTTCCCTGGAAGAGTGCTCCTAAAAATTGAATAAGGGTCTAAATTCAGTATTTCCAGTGCTAGTACAACTAAAAGATGACCCTAAATTATGACCCCTACTGGGTTTTTGTTAATCAATCTTAATTTGGCTTGATCTTAAAGGAATTAGAACTATAAATGTCTAATTTACAATCTCTCATTTTTAGAAGTTTGTTTTCCTTTTTTTTCCCTTTCTCCTGTTAGCTTCCTTTTTCCCCATTCTCCTACTTTTCCTGTTGCTGAGTGGCTGCCTATCTCCCCACCTCCTTAATTAGGCAGTTAGGCATTTTGTCATCTGTTAAAGAATTTCATGGGGAGCCAGAAACCTCATTAATGTGTTCAACAGGAATAAAGTAACTGCATGTCTCCTAAAATTTTTATAATCACTAAAAATCTTGATAGGTTTTTTTTTTCCCTGTAAGGATTTGTCCCACAAACTAAATTTGTCCTGTATTGAGATTAGGAATAGACAGTACATGTATCTATCTCCTTTTGGGAGAATGAGAGATTTGAGGCTTTTGATCACTTGAGTTTTGTGATATGCATATTAATGAAGAGAATCCCCCAGATTGGGAAAATAGGATTCTAGTAAGACCAAGGCAAGTTATGTGATTTGTAAAGGGAATAATGAGATCCATTTGCCTGGGTGGTAGTGAGGATCACATGATTGTAAAATGCTTGGCATAAGGCAAATGCTATATGAATATTAGCTGCTTTTTATTATCTCTTTAATTAGGTGTAATTGATTCATAACTTTACATGTTTCTTTTTAGTAAATACAATGCTCTTGGTTTTGTTTTGGATTTTTTTTTTGCAAGGTGGTGGGGCTAAGTAACTTGCCCAAAGTCACACAGCTAGGTAATTATTAAGTGTCTGAGGTCAGATTTGAACTCAGGTTCTCCTGACACCAGGGCTGGTGCTCTATCCACTACACCACCTAGCTGCTCTGTAAATACAATGTTCTTGAGACAATTTTCTGTATAAGGTAATATGGAAGTGCATTTAACTAAGTTAGAGTAATCTGATTTGATAATTAATGAAATTTGTTTCAAATTTTAAAATATACAATATTATTTATAGTATTATCAAAATTCTCAATTGTCTGATATTGTGAAATTTGGCAAAAATTGTATCAGCTATGATTATTATTAGTAAGGGCAATTTATCTTACATTCTAGGTATTGTGAGATTAGACATTGTAGTGTTGAAAACAAAAAGAGAGAATGAATGGGTTACAAAGCTGTTAGTTATGTTATTCCTGATGACCATGTGAAAGAATTGTAAACTTCCAAGTTTTGCCCATACTAAAAGGAATTTCTCTTAAAGTTATTTGGCTATTTCTTATGAAAATTATGAGATTGGTAACTGAATTATTTAAAGTTATTGTTTTGAATAAGTATTTACATAGGTATTATATTTTTAAACTTGCTTTTGTATATATTTGTATATGTATACACATTTTTAAGGTAATGGAATTAAGAGTGACTTGCCCAAGATCACACAGCTAGGCAATTATTAAGTGTCTGAGGTCATATTTGAACTCAGGTCTTCCTGACTCCAGGGCCAGTGCTCTATCTGTTGCATCACCTAGCTGCCCCTTACATAGGTATTATTTTAAAAAATCTTGTTTCAACTCTGGGCAAGAGTTCTCAGTTTGTCCTGCATTTTCCTTCAAGGAGTTTTTGGAGCTGTTTATATAACATTTTATCTCTCTCTCTTGCTTTATATTTTTGAATCTCATTGCCAGATGACTTAAGACAAACTTGTAAAAGGACTTAACAGAAGGGCAGGTATGATAAAGATCTAAAATCTTAGGTTTAGGGTAGAAGAAGGTTTTTGTTTGTTTGATTATTTGTTTTGGGTACCCTACTGGAAGTAATAAGGGTAGCTGCCATCTCTAGTTGGGACATTGGCACTCTGCTGTATCTGTAATTCCTAATTAAGAATGTCTTCTAGATTAGAAAGCATCGAGTAAGCTTTTTCTTGTTTTCTTGGAAATATTTAAGAATTTATCAGAAAATGCATGATGTATATTTTTAACAAAATATATTGCCTTATATCCTCTTTATTTTCCCAGAAATTTAAATTTACTTTGTATATTCCTCATTTGCATTCCCCATTACCATCACTAGTTCCTGATTACTTTTGGTATTAAGACTCTAATTTTATAATTTTGAGTCTAAATACAATAAAGTGCAATAGTGTTTATAAGCAAGTGTTCTGGGCCAAAAAGTTCCCAAGATTTTGAAGAAAATTATTTTTAGAAACTAAAGCTATGGTGACCATTAATTTTTGGAATTATAAAGATTTTGTGTACCTTTCTGCTAATTACTAAGTTGCCCCCTTACACTGTTTGAAATGATCACTGTGCCTGCTGCTTGAATGTCTTGTTAGGAGCACAGTGCCTATCCCAGGGTCTGTGTTAAGCTGTTTGTAGCGTAAGGCTGGAGTGCTGTCTACTAAAACAGTACTATCTTAAACAAATTATGTAGTATATAATATTTTCTAATAAATTCTTTTGACTAAAAAAAAAGAGTTCTCAGTTTGTAGAATTCTTATAGAAATTCCTGCAAAATATGAGGGTGCAATTTTCAAGCCTGTTTTATCTAAGGAGATTTTATATATATATCTATATCTATATTTAAGTTAATTTGACAGTTTACTGTTAGCTAGCCAGTGCTAATAGTTCAAATGAGCTATCTATATAGAATTATTTCTAGTGATATATTTAAAAGCAAAAAAAAGTAAATTTTAAAAATTTGGTAAAGTTTATTATTGTTAAGGCTAATTTAAATAGATATCTTCTCTCTGGTTTAGAGAAACTAGGATTTTTCCCTATTATAAACCCTTTTGGCTAAGGGATGCTATTTAGAAATTTTGTGGTAATTAGGGATTTGTTTTTGTTTTTTTAAAACTTTTGAAATTTATTTATGATACTTAAAGCTAAGATTGAATACAAAAAGATACCTGTCATTTTTTAAGTTAAAATACTTTTAGGAAAATGTTTAAGTGTAGGGAAAAGCTTTCTAAATGTCTTTTCTGTAAAATTTTTATCTATTACCTAATTCATTGCAATAATAATTCGATATTGATAACAATTATGTCCATTCTACTGTGATTAATGAGACTCTGGGACCCTGCATTGTTGAGTTCCCCTGTCTACCAGGGGATTCATTCAGCTCAGGAGTGTGTATACTCAGGTGGGGGTGCTAGCAGGACAACTATCAAACAGTTCTTATAGCAGAAAAACCACAAAATTAGCATACAGGATAAAAACAATGATGTAACTCTAATTTGGGCAGGATGTAACCCAGGTCAAGAAGTTTAGAAACAGGGCTATCAACAAGTGAGACCAGTTGCATTATCAAATCAGAGTTCCAGAGTGTTACACACTTCAGGCCCAATGCCTGAAGAGGGTGGGATGTTGAAACCATTTAATTATCTTATCAGCTGTCTTTTTAGGAATCAAGTCTAGCTGGGAGGCTTCCTGGATGTCTTTAGCCAATTTGTCTTCAATACCAAAAGACACAGTAGAATTCCCAAAGAATCCATTAAGGTGATTCCTAACTTTTTTCCCATTCCAATTGAGTATCATTATATTACAGCCTGGTCACACAAATTGGCACGTAGCCATATTCACAACTAAGAAAGTATCTCTAAACCCTACCATATCCAATTCATCTCCTATAGAAACTACTGTCTCTTTTCAAACTTTCTAACATTAGCAAAAATTGTTTATCTAAGCCTGTTTTGGGAAGCCCAAACTAACATTTTTACTTAAGTTTTTACTAAGTGCTTGAATTACTTCAATTTGTACATTAGATATAGACAGGGCAAGTGATACAGAGGAAGCTATGAAAGATACAAACATGGTAACTCCAACTACAAAATATACATCTCTTAAATCTCCAGATGGGAGGTTCTCCTGTCATTGAATTAATTCACAAAAAACATGACCAGCTCTGGATTTGTACCATTCTTTGGCTTTTAATATCTTGAATGTGAAACCCACTCTCTCACTTAGAGCAAAGATAGTTTTTAAAATAAGAGACAAACAACAAATGATCAATATCATAATTACAACAAAGCTGAAAACATAAATAATACCATGTAACCATGTACCAATTACAGGTGGAGAAGAAAACCAATCATACAATTTCTTGCTCAAATCTATGTTTTCTTCACTAACACAAATTGTTCATTACAAAAGTTGCATTAATGAAATAATAAAGATTTTCATAAAGTCTTCTGAGCCTTAAGTGATCTAGTAACATTTTCTGACAATTCTTTTTTTTAGGTTTTTTTTTTTTGCAAGGCAAACAGAGTTAAGTGTCTTGCCCAAGGCCACACAGCTAGGTAATTATTAAGTGTCTGAGACCGGATTTGAACTCAGGTACTCCTGACTCCAGGGCCAGTGCTTTATCCACTATGCCACCTAGCCACCCCCTTGACAATTCTTAAGTATATTTTGCTTCTATCTTTTCCTTATTCATCACTTCTTTACATACACATGCGCAAATAATGCAATTGTAACAGTCAATATTATTTCCCCTCTCTTTCTCAGCAATGATAAATTCCTCTACATGGGGTGTGAAACTATTTAAGCCAGAAAAATTACACCTAACTTTTCAACATTTCTTCTTTGATATTTCCAATAGTAACTTTGTTATATCCCAAATGAATTTCAGCTTCCCCTATCAAAACAACTTCTGTCATACTTTTCTCTCCATAGTATAGCTTTGAATATATATTCAGTTCCTTTTGCAGTCCCCAAATTGTTCATGATGAATATAAGCATCCCAAATTGTTCTATAAGTCAATGTTGGGCTTTCCTTTTGTGTGATCTGTCCTTCTTTCTCTTCTTATGCTTTCTTTTTTGATTTCTTAAGTGTAAGTTATTCATTTTCTGTATTACTTGATCATCTGGTCTGCACAGGCTGATGTTCCTCTCTGACATCCAGTTTCTCCATCTGTGGACAAAACAAAAGCCTATCTCAACCCCAGGTTAGTAACTGATCAAATCTTTTCCAATGTCCATCTTTTGTATCCTTCCACATTACTCTATGAGTACTGTTTTAGGGGTGTATATTATGTTATCTATGGTAATTTGTGTTTTTCAGCTATGGTTTTACTCTTATCATCCAAAGTCAAATAATTAATGAATACAAAGCTTTAAGTGTGCCCAATATCTGCTCCCCCACAATCCCCCTTTTCTGTTTATGTGGGAACATTTTTAATGACCTATTCTTCCTCTCAACTATAGGCTTGATCTGTGGGATAATAAGTAATGCCTGTAATATGTTTTACATTGTAATATAGACAGAATTGCTTAAATGCCATAGACGTGTATTCAGGGCCATTATCTATTTTTATAGATTTTGGTATCCCTGAAAAACAATGTAATATATGATCAATCACACCTTGAGTAGCCTCTGAACTTTGTACTGTTGCCATTATATATAAACTAAATGTATCTACAGAAACATGAATAAATTTCATTTTTCCAAAAGGTGCATAATGAGTCACATCCATCTGCCACAACTCATTAGGAGCCTGGCCTCTAGGATTCTTAAAATAATTTGAAGGGATAGATAAATACCCCTTTGTGGACAGAATTTTACTATATTCCTAGCTTACTCTCTGGTGATTTTAAATTTGTTCCTTAGTAAAGAGGCATTCTGATGAATTTTTTGTGAGACAGTTTAGCTTACTCTTCTACTAAGCTTATAAAGAGTGGAAGGGTTAATAGATTGGTCCTATGATTACTTTCATATACATATGTCCAGGCAATCCAGGATGGGAATTTATGTGTTCAATAAAAAAGGAATTGATGCTATTTCCAATAACTTCTAGTAATTATTTAAAGAGTTGATATAATACTACATCAGTGCTATGATTAATAAAGACTGTTTCTATGCATCTGAAGACATGATAATCATACTTACTATCTATAAAAGTATTAAGGAATTGTGACCATTCTCTTAATACCAATAATATAGCATGTAATTTCTTTTCTATTATTGCATTTATACTTAGACCTAGAGGTTTAGAATAAGGGCCGTCACATTGCTTAAAAATTTCAGGGAACACAGAGGATTATAACTTTTGATATTTTCCCTCATTAGCTCTACAAAGCAATCAGTTATTAACTCTAGGCTTAGATATTATTACAGTAATAGCTTATATAGACAAAACTAGATCACATAACTTTTTCAACATCTTGGTCATCAGCAAGTCACCTAACAATGGGTTACATAATTTTCAATTTCCCAATCATCTTTCAAAGTCCCTCACATATATTCAATATTATTGGAAATAATTGCAGTTAAGCTATACTTCCTAATCTCTTGTACACTCTTCTTCTAAGTCAACCATTCTACTTCTTTAAAATTGAACATTTAACTCTTAATCTATGTGAAACATAAGATCTCCAGGCTGATATCTCATTGCCTTAAAGGAAAAACAAAACAAGTTCTCTTAAAGTTAACCTTAGATCTGAATATCTTTCACACACAAATTTCTTTCAGATCTCTGAATATAAGCTTATTTTCCTCTTATTCCAAATACACTCTTATTTTCAAAAAGAAAATAAGATTCTCTATGGATTTAGTTTTAAATATATATATTAATTTCAAAATCCCAATGTAAATTTTTTTAACAAAGCCAGTGTTACAAGATACATATATAATTTCTAATATATATAATTTCATAAGCATGAGATGGAAAAACAAAGCTTTTCACAAACTCTCTGGGCCAAAAAAAGAACTTGACCTGTTGAACCAAAGACCCGTTGGCAAGGTATTCTCTAATTTTCTCATTTTTATTTTAGATTTTTTTGCAAGGCAAATGGGGTTAAGTGGCTTGCCCAAGGCCACACAGCTAGGTAATTATTAAGTGTCTGAGACTGGATTTGAACTCAGGTATTCCTGACTCCAGGGCCGGTGCTTTATCCACTGCACGACCTAGCCGCCCCTCTAATTTACTTATAACAAATCTTTACAAATGTGATGGATGACACTTCCTTCACATTTTTTTATTGTAACACAATTTTAAATTTTCAAAAAAATTGTTTGAATCTGGTCTTATACAAAGTGTACTAATTATACATAACACATTTTCAATTTAAAGTGTAAATCCTTTACTCCCTAAAACTTTGCAAAAATAAATTCTTAAGACCAGATGTTTCTAAAAAGTTTTGATAACAAGATTTTCTTTATAGTACTCTTAATAATCTTACAGATTCCAAAACTCATATTCAAAATTATCTTAAATAATTTTCCTTTTCAAAATTTTGCAGATTCAAAAGTTTGCAAATTCTTCTTATCTGTATCAGTACTATTCTAATTTCTCAGTGCTCTAGCTTATAAGAACTTTCTATCCACACTGACAAAATGATGTTCTGGGAATTGGAGATTTCCTACATTTTGAGATATCAAAGTAGTATGTACTAATTCTTTACCTTACTGTTAACATTCCTCTGTCACCCCAAATTTTTCAAATACATGAACTATACCCCATTTTGTAGCAATTATAAAGCCTGATTAAGAGCACATAACTTAGATGTCTGTACTAACAAAAGGTTTTGGCAGACTCCCAGCCTCTATCAAGGCTATTCTGACCCTATCTATTTTAGCATTCCCATAAGTTCTTTTTCTTCCTGTGACTCTGGAGGAGCCAAAAAACATTATAACCAAAAAAAAATCAGTATTATTTTTTTATAAACCCCTGAATTCAGTTACATTGTACATAGGATTACACATTATAGATTTACCCAATTTGAGGAAACAGTTAACATACCTAGCAATTGCTTTCCTATAAAACTTATCACTTTATGGGGATTATTACTTTCCCAATCGATTCACTGCCATATATTGCAAAAGTGGTAGTTTAATGCAATTTTCAGATTATCCAACCTCATTTAAACACATATCTCTATATATATTTACAGCTCTTTATACTTTCTTCTCTTACTACATTGATTTGTAAATCACTTTTCAAAGTTCAAAAATCCATCTTTTATTTATACAAAGTCAAACCTCTCATAATTACTTTCTGCATGCTTAAACCAACTTCCACACTTCACAAATGATTCAAAAAACCCTTTTCATTTTTCCTTGCAAACTCTTTTTTTTATCCAGATCTTTTCGGAACCCATTACTCAAACTGAACTAATAACATATTCCCTTAATATACTGTTCCATTATTCCTTTTTTTTTTAGGTGTTTTTTTTTTTTTTTGCAAGGCAATGGGGTTAAGTGGCTTGCCCAAGGCCACACAGCTAGGTAATTTTCAAGTGTCTGAGGCCGTATTTGAACCCAGGTACTCCTGACTCCAGGGCCGGTACTCTATCCACTGCGCCACCTAGCTGCCCCTGTTCCATTATTCTTTTCCATAAACTCTTTTTATCAAGATCAGTCAAGAAAATATAATTTTAGGGACAATTTCAATTTTGACTAGGTCCCTTAGAAGTATAATTTATCAAATCAGTAAGTAAAACTCTTTTAGACAATCAGACCATAAAACAAATAAGAGAAAATAATAGAACCCTTTCTTTCCCAAAAACAACATGATCCTCAGGAAAATCTCCTGTGGTACTGAAGCATGAGTTTTTGGAAAAAGGAAAAGATCCAATTTTGAAAAGAGAGAAAGGAAAGAGGATTAGCCAATCAGAACACAAAGATTTGACAGCAAGTCTGACCATGCAGAGACAACTAAGAGCTTCCCTTTGCCTGTATTTTAAAACAAACACATATAAAATACAACAAATAGAATCAGAGCACTTTGAAACAGAGAGGCCCTGCAACTCCAGGAAAAACCCCACCTTGCTTTCACACTAGAGGAAATACAGAGAATGTTCCATTTATCACAATACATTTTTCAATACAAAGGTATTAATATTTACTAGATTATAACTAGCATAACTTTTGAGAAGGCAAACAGTCACTCAAAAATCCCTCATCCTAATTGCAATATTCCCTGTCCCCCTTCTTCAAACAGAGTAAACCAAATAAATTCTTTTTTAAGGGGTCAGTCCTAAGTCTTTTCTGGGAAGGGGGAGTAGAATCTTCTGTTCTTAAATCCCCACTAGGTCCATAATTTTCTTTAATGACTAACATTATCAGAATCTATATTGATAAACTCCTGAAGCTATAATGTTATGACATCATTCTGGAAAAAGATTAGCTACTTAGCTTCGCCTATTTCTTTCATTCACTTATTTATTTGTTTCATTTATTTGTATGTTTGTTTGTTTGTTTGTTTATTTATTTATGGCATTACTTAGTACCTAAATTATATACTTTAGAATAAACCTGATTCTCTTGTCCTTTTGTAATATACTTCCCCAAAATGTTTTCAAATTAAAACCAGCATTTGTTTTTATGATTTCAATATATAACATATTTGGTAATATAAACTGTCTCTTTCCTGATTCTTTTAACTCCTAATAAATTTCCTTTTTAACACTTGTTTATCTGAATCTTCATGAGCTAATTTTCTCTCTCTGGCTAGTCCTTTTTCTAAAAATATTCTTTCTGCTAAACTTCAAGGTCAAAAGATAAGAGCCAGAATTGTAAAATGGACAAGCTGCGGAGAGGGAGAAGGAGGGAGGAAAACATTCTGGCAGAATCACAGTGAAGAAGTGGGAAAGAGAAAAAGTCAACAGCATTTTATCATATTAATATTAATTTATCTGTTCACACATTGTTCTCCAATCATGTAGATTCAAAGTACCTTCTAAGCTCAATTCTCCTTTCTTTGGAGACCATGGAGAACATCATAAACAGTCTATAAAAACTTATCTATTTGGTTTTTGATAATTTCTAAGCCCTTCTCTTTAGCCAGTTTCTTCAAAATGTTTATGTCCTGCCCTGGCTTCTTTTTTTTTTAATTTATTTTTTATTCTCATTTTGTACAAATTTTTTTCTTTACATTAATAAAATATACTTGTTTACAAGTAAACAAAATACACCCCCCCTCCAAGAATATAGATAGACTTGCTTGGGCAAAAAAGTAAAGGGGGGAGAAAAAATTAAAATAAAAAAAATAATAGTAATAATTGTAGGTATGGCCAGGTGGTGCAATGGACGAAGCACCAGCCCTGGAGCCACGAGCACCCGAGTCCATATCCAGCCTCATAAACCCAATAATCACCCAGCCATGTGACATGCAAGCCACTCGATCCCCACTGCCCTGCAAAAACCAAAAAGAAGAAAAAAAAAAGACACGAAATGAAACAAAATAGTAATAATAGTAGAGGCGGCTGGGTGGCAGACAGAGCATTGGCCCTTGAGCCAGAAGCACCTGGGTCCGAATCTGGCCCCAGACACCCAATGATCACCCTGATATGTGGCCCCAGGCAGGCCACCCAGCCCCACTTGCCCTGCACTCTCCCCCAAGTAACAATAACAAAAAATGTGTTTCAGTCTTTGTTCCAACACCATCAACTCTGTCGTGAGTGGATCACATTCTTTATGATAAGTCCATCACGAAAGTTACTTCCATATTTTTCCAATGTCGCCATTGCTGATCGCAACTCCCTCCTTTCTTATTTCTCCACTACCATGTACTATATTTTCTCTCTCCTTTCACTCTGACTCTGCTGTAGGGTTGCTGAGTGGTGCAGCAGACAGATCCCTGGTCCTGGGGCCAAGAAGCCCTGAGCCCCCATACCACCCCTTAGGCCCAGAATCCACCTGGCCCTATGGTCCTGGGCAGGCCATCCAATCCCAGCCCCTTGCAAGAAGTAAGAAAGAAAATGTGTTATATCTGACCACTGTCCCCCTCCCATGGTCCATCCTCTCCTCCTTTATTCACATCCCCACCCCTTCCCCCTGCTCTCCCCTCCTTCTTACTCCAGTTGTCTATACCCCATTGAGTATATTTGCTGTTTCCTCTCCTAGCCATCTCTGATGAGAGCAAAGGTTCCCTCATTCCCCCTTGCCTCCCCCCTTCCATATCATTGCAATAGCTCATTGTAATAAAAAAAAAATCTTATTATGTGAAATAGCTTGGACTATTCCCCCTCTCCTTTTTCTTTCTCCCATTCCATTTCCCTTTTTTCCTTATTGACTCCATTTTTACACCATATTTTATCTTCAAATTCAGCTTTCTCCTGTGCTTCAACTATAAAAGCTCCCTCTACCTGCTCTATTAACTGAGATGGTTCATACGAATATTATCAGTATCATTTTTCTATACATGCAGTTCATCCTCATTAAGTCCCTCATATTTCCCCCCTCTCCTCCAATCTCCATGCTTCACCTGAGTCCTGTATCTGAAGATCAAATCTTCTGTTCAGCTCTGGCCATTCCAAAAGGAACCTTTGAAATTCCCCTGGTTCATTGAAAATCCATCTTTTTCCCTGGAAGAGGACATTCAACCTTGCTGGGTAGTTCATTCTTGGCTGCATTCTAAGCTCTTTTGCCTTCCGGTATATTGTATTCCAAGCCCTACGAGCTTCCAATGTAGCTGCTGCTAAGTCCTGTGTGATCCTGACTGCAACTCCATGATATTTGAACTGTGTCCTTCTGGCTGCTTGTAATATTTTGTCTTTGACTTGGGAGTTCTGGAACTTGGCTATAATATTCCTGGGAGTTGGTTTTTTGGGATCTCTTTCTTGGGGGGATCTGTGGATTCTCTCCATTTCTATTTTGCCCTCTGCTTCTAGAATATCAGGGCAATTTTCCTGTAGTAATTCTTTGAAAATGATGTCAAGGCTCTTTTTCTGATCATGACTTTCAGGTATTCCAATAATTTTCAAATTATCTTTCCTAAGTCTGTTTTCCATATCAGTTGTTTTTTCAATGAGATATTTCACATTTTCTTCTAATTTTTCATTTTTTTGGTTTTGAAGTATTGATTCCTGATTTCTGGTAAATTCATCCATCTCCCTGAATTCTATTCTTTGTCTGAAGGAATTGTTCTCCTCAGAGAGCTTTCTTATCTCTTTTTCCATCTGGCCAATTTTGCTTTTTAAAGCATTCTTCTCCTCAATAACTTTTTGAACTGTTTTATCCATTTGACCTAAGCTGTTTTTTAGCATGCTATTTTCTTCAGCATTTTTTTGGATTTCCTTGACTAAGCCGCTGACTTCATTTTCATGTTTTTCCTGCATCTCTCTCCATTCTTTTCCCAGTTTTTCTTCTAACTCCCTCATTTGATTTTCAAAGTCTTTTTTGAGCTCTATCATAGCCTGAGCCCAATTTCTGTTTTTCTTGGAGTCTTTAGATGCAGGAGCTTGTGCTTCCTCATCTTCAGACTGAGTATTTTGATCCTTCTTGGGCTCATTTGCAGAATATTTCTCAATGGTCTTCCTCTTGTTCCTTTGTTTGTTCATTTTCCCAGCCTAAGCCTGATTTTTTGGGGTACTTCCTGAGCTTTTGGGACACTCCCACAAGGGTCTCAGTGTGTGAGGTTCTGTCCTCCCTCCCGGTCTGTGAATGACCATAAGCGCCCCCCTCTGCCACGGGGCTGAGGTGGGGTGGGGGGGCCCTGCTGTTCTATGGCGGGGCCTAGACTACGATCAGGATCTGAATGTGGTCAGAGCTCCAGAGTCCTGTTCCAGGGGCAGAGGACAGAGCTGGGCAGTCTCTCTCTCTTCACTCCCCTCCCTCAGCTCAATGGGCTCATGCCCTGGGGGCTCCTGCTTACCGGCTCCACCTGCTTCTGTTTCTGGGTCTAGGCTGCCGAAAGACCAGGCTGCTGGCTGTGTGTCCTGAGGGCTGGGCTCCACGTGCTTGCTCTGGCAGAGGTCCCCCGCTGTTCCCCAACTTTGTGCCAGTGCTCCCCAGGGTGCAGCTCAGGAGACTCCCCCGCTGCTGTGAGCTGAGGCTCCCAGTGCCCTGGGGCTGCCTCCAGGAGCTTGAAGTTCTTTGGCTCTGGCGGGCCACCCCTCCAGCCCCAGGGAGCAGAGCCTTTCTGCTCTTTTCCAGGTTACCTTGAGTAGGAGAACTGCCTCACTGGGTCCCTTTGTGGGTTCTGTCTCTCGAAAGTTTAGTTAAGAGTCCTTAGTTTATGAGTTTTTATCAGAGAGCTCCTAAGACTCGATCCCTTCATGTCACCATCTTGGCTCCGCCCCCCCCCCCCCCCCCCCCCCCCCCCCGCTTCTTTTAGTTCCGTCAAAAGTTCTTTCCCTATTACACCTTCTATACTTGGAAAATAAAAGTAAAAAGTTGATGCCACTTATCAGTTCTCATCAAGCCATCCCCTCACCTGAATCATCCTGGGATTACCACAGCCTTACCAAGGGGTTTTCTTCTCCTGAAAGCCTCCGGACAGCTTCAAGTCCCCTGCACCTGCCCCTTATAGGGCACCAAATGTTGAGTTCCCCTGTCTGCCAGGGATTCATTCAGCTCAGGAGAGAAAAGAAACATGTATACACCCAGGTGGGGGTGCTGGTAGGACAACTAGCAGAGCCGTTTATTGAAAGTATCAAACAGTTCTTATAGCAGAAAACCACAAAATTAGCATACAGGATAAAAACAATGATGTAACTCTAATTTGGGCAGGATGTAACCCAGGTCAAGAAGTTTGGAAACAAGGCTATCTACAAGTGAGGCCACAAACGACACAGTTGTGTTATCAAATCAGAGTTCTGTGACAAGCCTTCAGCTTGAGGGTCACCAGAGCTTAGGTTTTTTAATTTATAACTGACCTTCTAATCCAAACTCACTTGAGCAGCCACCAACACTAAATATTTTTGGAGTTTCATTCTTAGATTTGCTGTGCTCTTGAACCATCCTTAAATGCTTTCATGGATACATCAGCTGAGAAACAACATCTGAGATCTAAAGGTAATGAATATATGTGAATATAATGAATAAAGAAGGGAGGTTACCTTGGGAAATGTTAGAAATAAGAAATCTGTCCCTAGGCTACTTGTAATGGTATAGACCTTTTTGACCAGTTTTGATGCTGTTATAACCATGTCTCCTCTTAGAGCTCTCAAAACAAAATTTCTATTATCAGGGTAGAAAACGTAAAAGTTTGCCATTGTAATATAGGATCTATTCATTATTAGGTGAAAATCAGGGGCTCTTCTCCTAGCCTGAGATGTCCCATCCTGTTGACTATGCCAACTGTAGAACAGGTCGAATGTATGGCAAATCCTGCCAAAGAGTCAATTGTAAATCAAATACAATCCTCTAAGTCAGATCAATTCTGTCACAACTATGCCAAATATAAGTCCTTATCTAATTGAGTGGAGCAGGATATTTCAAACAAATCCCATCCTTGTTGCTTTGAAAGTTCTTTATTCAGAGAGACCAAAGGAATGCTGAGGAGACTTGGAGAGATTTTTATCTTTTATTGTACAGCCTTGAAGGTGGGAGGCTGCAGCTCAAGTCCATACATAAATCTATATGCAGAGTCCAAGTTTCCTTATCAGTTCCCCAAGTTGTCTTATCTGGTATGCTCCATGTTCATGTGTCCACTGTCCGCCATTGCCAACTCCTCAGGGTCTGCTGTTCTTGGTCTGATTGCTCAGCTCTGCTGTCCACAAGCAAGCATGGTCTAACTGCAAGCTCCAGTTCAACTACATGATCTGCCCCCTAACCTGGACAGTTATCGGGGCGAGAACAAAACCAGCATCATGTCAAATCTAAGACTTACACAAGTGTCATAAACTATAAAGGTGTGCAACTGACTGGGCCCAGATTCCATATAAGAACTGCACATTTAGCCTAATTATATAATCATATATGAGCCTTATCTGGTCAAGCTGGAATAGTGTGTTGAAAGGGCATTCATATTCCAACCCAGGACAAATGGTTTACCCTACATTGGGTTAATAATTGTATCCAAATTACTGGAATGAGCTGTAAGTGGGAAAGATCTTGCTGTTTTAATCTGAAATTGTTACTATTCTATGATCTTAGCAAGAGTTAAATTAGTGCTTGAACTTATTACATGTATAAGATTCAAATCTTGAAGAATCTCATTTTTCAGAATGAGTATAATTAGACAGAGATAAACAAGCTTGTGGGGAAAAATGTAAATCTCTTAATTTGTGAGGTTAAAGTAAGGAACATAATTTCAATTCAGAAATGTTATATTAGCAAAGAATACTAATTTATGAGCTAGCTTTAGTCACCCTATTTGGAGTCTGATTTTTTTCTCATTTTTGACAGTTTCATCTTGAATTAAGACATATGTAAAAATGTATGCAAAATGATTAAGAGTTTGCTAAAAATGTTCTCATTGTTTAAAGGGATGCTGACAGCAGTAGTTTTTGATCATGTCTATTTGAATAGAGTTAATAATTGGACATAGTTTCCTATAGACAATGTTTTATAAAATCTGATCTCCAAATTCCATTGGAATTATTGTTATTTACACATCCCAAGACTTTGTGTTAAATATCTTAAAACAAAATCATTTGTATAATAATGACAAGATAAGTGTGATTTTTCTATAAATCTTTTTTTCCCCCTCTCTCTTTTTTTCCCCTTGGTTTTTGCAAGGCAGTGGGGTTAAGTGGCTTGCCCAAGGCCACACAGCTAGGTAATTATTAAGTGTCTGAAACCAGATTTGAACCCTGGTACTCCTGACTCCAGGGCTGGTGCTCTACCCACTGCACCACCTAGCTACCCCCAATTTTTCTATAAATCTTTTGCTGATGTTAACATGAGATTATAGTCACCATCTAGGACATCTTGATCCAGATGAACTGAATTCACTTGAAGCTCTAGTTTTTGAAACTTGCTAAAGACATTATAGGACTTCTAACTGATATTATTCTGAGTCTGACTCCAAGTACAAACATCAAAGGAATGCTGTTGAGCCAATGACTTATGTTGCCAGGAACGCTATGGAGTTTTACAGGTATAAAATACAGATGAAGTCTCATCGGAAAGCTGGGAGAAAGGCTATTGGCAAAACTGTGGTAGGTTTCTCTTGACTTAATTTCCCAAGTTATTATGATATTCATATTGTTCCACCTGACTGACTTCAAGTCTGGTTGAATACAATTGGTCATCTACATGATCTTTGTCTGAAATTGAATAAATAAAGGAATATTTCCCCTTATTGGATGTTTCTCTGTTCTTTATGGCAAATTTCTATAATCATGTCAGGTGATCAGTATAAACACAATATCAAATCCTTATCTTATAGACTAATACTGAAACACATCTGAATTATTATAGTAAGATGCAAGAATAAGATTTGAGCATTTGGCCAACAGTTCACTAAATTCAGAACAGTTAGCTAATCAAGTGTTTGGTTTTGTTTTTTTTTTTACTAGCTATATATTCCCATGTTAATCAAGGTCCTTTACTTTCTCACAATGCCATGGGGATAATTGGGCAAATGTTAAAGATTTGTGACACCAGGAAATGATTTCTTTTTTTGGTGGTGGTGGGGAAGTTTTGGGTTTTTTTGCAAGGCAAGGGGTTAGGTGACTTGTCCATGGTCACACAGGCAATTATTAAGTGTCTGAGGCTGAATTTGAACTCAGGTCCTCCTGAGTCCAGGGTCAGTGTGCCGCCTAGCACTCTTGGTTCTGTTTTAAGAAAAAAAGATCAGTCAAGTTAGTTATATGAGGAGAAGAATAGCTTTGTAGTCTATCTTGAAAAAAGCCTTAAAGATAGATTCATTTCAGTTAGGTGTCTTATTCATTTTAAACATGATTAAAAATTAAATATGTTTTATTGCAAAAAAACTTTCTGAATATGAATTGTTCTGAAATTTATTATTCAATGCATTTATTTACCATCGCTGAACCTTTTGTTACAATTGAAGTTAATCTGCCAACTTTCAATAAATTCGCTTTTGTATTAGAGTCCATGCTCTTATAAATGTTATGTCAATTTCTTAATGGAATCTCACATTCCAAATGGGGGAATGAATAATGCCAAATATAAAAACTGGGTTTTAATTTTCTATTTGTATCTGAGTTTTCTATGTATATCAGCATGACAATTGGCCAACCTGAAATTGTAAAATCCCTAATCTAAAAGTTTGCAAATTTCATTTTTTAAAGGTTTTTGCAAGGCAAATGGGGTTAAGTGACTTGCCCAAGGCCACACAGCTAGGTAATTATTAAGTGTCAGGTCGGATTTGAACTCAGGTACTCCTGACTCCAGGGCTGGGGCTCTATCCACTGTGACACCTAGCCACCCCCAAATTTCATTTTTTAATAATAGAAACATAAGATTTGCCCTGGTTATTAGCAATGAAAAAATTGTATTAAAATATTCTTTTAGCAGAGAGGAAAATCTCTCTAAAAGACACGAACTGGAGAAGAACTTACTCTGAGACCACAAGGTGGCATCAGATGTTTGAAAAGGAAAAGATCTGATTTGCTCCACTGTCACTTTTTCCCCCTCCTCCCCCCTTTCCCTTGCCTGCCTTTTATTTGTAAGGTCCACTTACCAGAAGTGACTGCCCACTTTGATTTTGTCAAAGAGTTATTGAACATTATCTCCCGTTATAGACCTTACACTGCCTGTCCATATCTCTTGGCAACCCTAGCTTTGGTAGTTTTTGATTCAAGGTATGCCATTTTCCTCTAGTATGACTTTTACATTCCCACACCTTTCTTAATTGATATGCAGGTAAATGTTATGGCATCATTTTGACCAAAATGGGAGATTGTGACCAATTAATTTTGCCCTCTTAATGCATATATATGTATGTATATAGAGATATAGATAGATAGATATGAATGATTTTTTTGTTCCTCTAAGAACAGAGGAGGTTTAAAAGTTTCATTTAGCTTTGCTGGTAATCAGATCAAGATAGCAATTGTAAAGATGAATTTTATCTTTAAGAACAGAGAGAAATTTGAATGAAAAAATGTTAAATTTAGAACAAAGGTTTACCTTCATAATCCCATCAGGATATCTCCATGTCTTTAGTATAACTGATAGGGCACTTCTTTTACTGGAATGTCTGATGTTTGACTCTTTCCCCAACTCCTTCATTCTGAGTTGGAGGGCCATCACCTTCTCTGCTTGGACAGGTCAGAAGTGATATTTTAGGGCCCACATTCTGATGGCTAAGATACTGGAGTGGTTTGTCATTTCCTTCTCTAGCTCATTTTACAAATGAAGGAACTGAACCTTTTTTAATTTTTTAAACATTTAACCAGGATTAAATGACCTGCCTGGGCTTACTAGTAAGTGTCTGAAGGGCAGGATTTGAACTCAAGATTAGTTCTCAACTCCAGGTCCAGTGTTCTATTCATGATGGTGCCACCTCCCAGAAATTATATGTGTGTATACACATATACATACATATATCTAGGCATATGTATTCAATATACATATATAATTTAAATTTATATATATAAAACTAAAATTATATTCTTATATTGCAACAACATTAAAATTCATATATTAAAATAGAAATATAAAATATAACAATTTCTATCTTATGTGTTTCAACTGTAGTGATTAATTTAAAAAGAGACTGGTGTAATAGAAAAGGAATTACAATAGGAAGCAGAGACAGAAGATTTAGGTCCAATTTTGCCATTAATTTGTTGAATAACATTGGGGAAACCACCCAAATTCCCTGGGCCTCAGTTTTTTCCAGTATATAGGCTGGTGATTGGATTAAGTGACCTCTAGAGGTCTGAAGAGCCCTTTCATTTTATGACTTCAGTCTTAACATATTCATGAGTGTTTACAAAAGCTAAGTTTTATGTTTGACATTATCATTGGTAGGATTTTATTTGGCATTGTAAAGTAAAAGAAAATTTGAAAGTGCAGTTTTATTCCTTTATAAGTTGAGCTCAAACATACATTCAAAAGAATTAATAGAAATAGGATCATTGAAAGTGCTCTTTAAATGAATACAGATAGGATCAAAACAGGCAATAAAATGAACTAATTGCAAGGTTCATCATTCACAAGCAGCTAGCTAGGGAACAGGACAATCATAGGATCTTGATCATTTCAACTGAGCCAGGACAGTCAGCAGCATGGACACTTGTGCCATAGAGGCCTGGGCCATAGTGACCCAAACTCTACAGACTTATTCTAGCTAGGGATTGACTTTGGACAGTATGTCCACATCTGACTTGTCGGTCTTCCCAAATGTCTTCTTTCCTGGAGTTAGTTGGTGATCCTGGTTTGCAATCAGACTGGTATCTGCTCTCTTTCGGAGTCGGCCCTCAACAGGGGCCACAAGGACCTTTGCAACTCTAGGAACTCCTTGAGGAATAGAATCAGGAGGCAATATCTCTGCAAGCTTCTTTCTCAGCCATTCCAACCTGGTTTCCCTGTTGAGGTATTCAGCCCAATCATGCATCAGTTGAACTTCAGTCACGACTCTCTTCCTGGGGAAGAAGGGAGTGGGGGAGAACAAAGAGAAATCATTTGGTTCACTTACTCCTTCCTATTTTCCAGAATGTAGTGAAAGACAACTCCTGTCCCTTTGACGGCCATAGCAAACCAGGTTACAATACTTACTTAATTGATTTTCCATCAGCATTTGTAAGGAAGCCAATTATATACAAGACCATGATGGCTCTTGCCACATCTCTTGCAGAAACCATCTTCACTAAGAAGAAAGGAAGAAAAGTGAACAATTAAAACTGAAGCAATTCCAAATCATTTAAAGAAAAAATCTATCCAGTGTATATGTATAATCTATATAAAATTTCTTTCCTTTTCAAGGAAGGTGGAGAGGAGCAGAGGAGAGAATTGGGAACTTAAAGATAAAAACAAATGTTAAAAATTGTTTTTACATGTAAAAATATTACAATTTTCTCAAAAAATCTATCTAGGTTAAACATTTTTACACAAACATATTTTTACACATAAACATTTATATTTTACACATAAACATATAAAATATATATCTGTATATAAAAATACATTTATAGTGTATTATATATATACATATATGTATATATGTATATATATATATATATATATATATATATAATCTAGCTCAAGTATGAAATCACCTGGGAAGTTGAATTTTTTTTGAGCATACTGGTTGGGTTTCATTAGTAAGTAGAAAGAAAAAACAAGATCACCAGTGCACAGAATAGCGCTTAAGGAAAGCTAATTCATAGCTTTATTTTCATTTTTTAACTCAGATTGAGTGGATGCTTCCAGATATTTTGCAAGAGCCCTGCAACTGTTTATGCTCGATGATGATGGTGATGATGGTGATGATAGCCCTTTGAATCTTGCAAAGTGCTTCCCAAGTGTAATTTCATTTTCACTACAAGGTAAGTGCTGCTCATCCTTATTTTGCAGATGGGGAAACTGATGATGAAAAGGGTTGCTATTTGCCTAGGATCACAGAGCTCATGAGTGTCTTAGGTAAGATTTGAACTTGTGTTTATCTAGGTCCAGTTCTCCATGCCTTCTATCACCTAACTGCCCTTAATTCCAAAAAACTCACTTTTGAAGATATACCCCTCAAGAGAGTAACCTGAAGCTTAAGAATGAAGTCAGCTGGCAAGTTAAATTTTTCTTGGATATACTAGTTGGTTTTCCAAATAAGCAGGAGAAACAGAGTTGTCAGTATGCAGATCAAGGTTTGAGGAGAGTTTACCTTTAAGGTGAGAGAAAAGGAGTGGGAGAAAGTAATTTTAAAAGGATGCTCATAATGGTTGTTCTAACATAGTGGACAAGTGGGAACACCTGAAATGCGGCAGAATAGAAGATTTAAGTCAACAAACCGGAATGTATGTTGGTACCATGAGATAAGACAGAACTAAGAAAAGGGATAGACATATGGAACTTGAAGAAGGTATGTGAAGTAAGATAAAGTAAAATGAAGAAAATGGAGCTCTCTCATCATGTAAGTAACAGATGTCAAAAATGTGCAATGTGGTCATGGGTAATGATAGAAAGAAGACATGAGGAGATAGAAACAGAGACTCATAAAATTGGTCTTTGTTATTTATATGTAATTTTTAAAAGGTTCCCTTGTGTCATGTTGGGGATCATAGGTCATCAGTGGGAGAACTAAGTAAGTAAGCAATACAAATGTTCTACTTACAAATTGGGACTTATAAAGTGTTTGAAATCTTTGATTTTCCTAAGAAGGCAAATTGTCCTCATAATTAATTTGCTAAGTAGCCCCTGCCCCTCTGTGCCAGTAAACCTTAGCCTAATAACTGTCCTAAAAATCACAAGTTTAAAATTACCTTAATTTAATAAGGTTCTTCAGAACTAATATTTAGTTTTCCTGAACTACCCTAAAAAGTATTTGCCAGGGGTTTGGTGATGATGTCTATTAGTTATTCAGTTGTTTCGCTTGTGTCTGACTCCTCAGGACTCCATTTGGGGTTTTCATGGCAAAGATATTGAAATGATTTGCCATTCTTTTTCCAGCTCATTTTACACATGAGGAAAATGAGACAAAGCAGTTTAAATGACTTGCTCAAGGTCACACAGCTACTGTGTGTGAGGCTAAATTTGAACTTGGGTCTTCCTGACTCCAAGCCTAGTGCCCTGTCCATTATGCCACCTAAATGACAGTGACTAACCTTATCTGAAATAACTACCAGCATGTAAAGTTTGCAAAGTATTCCTCACAATCTTCTCACTTGAGTCTCACATTGAACCTTGGCGAATGAAACTACAGAGCCAAAAACACTTCATTTATGGAACAGAGACATAAGTTTCTGAGCTTACAATTTTTTTTCTGTTTATTCTAATGACAAAAGCATCTTTTCCACTATCCTTCCTCCATTATTTATGACCTTCACCCAGTCATGGGATTATCTTGCCTGTAGCCACATCATAAGCATGTCAATGGCAATTATCCTATGCAAGTTTTTAAAATGCTTAGTTTTCTGCTATTTGCTGAACACAGAAGTGGAATTCCTGAATTATCACCTTGTAAAGGATGGACTATCATGTGCATTTAATTCTATCCTCTTATAGAACATAAAGATGTTGCAGATTGAGCTATACTAAAAGAGTTCTGTATTAATCATGGCAGTAAGACAAAAGTGGATTTGGCTATAAGATTATTGGTCCTAGCTTTGTCATGAATTCACTCATCCAGTGATCTCAGACCCTCCTGATAGTTTTGTGTCCTTGTTCCTCTCATAGAAAAGACATAAGGAAGAACCAGAGTTAGAGAAAGGCTATAAGATATCTTTAAAATGTAAGGTACTGATTTTTTTTTAAAGATTGCTAATTTGTATGAATGAGATAGTAAAAACAAATGTCTTCAGGATTCAAGTTGTAGTTATATAATCTTAGAGTATAAATCAGTTTCTTAACTTTTTTTTGTATTAAGAACTCCTTGGGCAGTTTGAGGAAGCATAGGGACTCCTCAGGGGAAAAAAGTTTTTAAATGCATAAAATAAAATACATAGGATTATAAAGAAAACTAATTATGTTGAAGCACAGTTATCCAAATATATTTGTAAAATAAATTCACAGATTCCAGGTTAATCACTTCTGGTGGAAACCAAGTTCCTTTTACCTTCAAATGTAGCATTCTTTATGTAGAACTGGAAGATGGAGGAAGACTAATGCAAATTTCTGCCTTCAACAACTTTCTTTGATTATTTGAAATTGTTCTTCCTGGGAATATTTCACTTTCTAATTTCAACCAAAGAACCACCACAAACTCCATACCAAATGTTCATAGATTTTAGATTGCTGCATTTAAAAAAAAATTCTAACATCTCAAAATCCAAACTGAATTGTTTTTCAAAGGTTTTCTTTTGCTTTGTGTTATTTTCTTTTTCCTAGCTTGCATCCCATGATATTTATGCCATTGGAAAGAAATTGTACCACCTAAGTAATTATCTAACAATCAGAATCATTTAGCTGATTGAACTCACAGAAAATTCTACTCACCCAGGAATGTCTGAGGAAAAGTTCTTCCTTCAGAGGATTTGCCTTAGCAGCTGATGCTCTGTTACTGCTGAGCGAACGAGGAGGCTGCTCAAGTAAAGTTCAGGACCCTTAAATGTGACTTTTATATATAGGCCTTCCACGCACCAAAAGAAGCCCTTTTATTGTTTCAGGTGATGTCACTCCCATTTCTCTGGATCACAAACTATAGGGGCTGAACACACCCACCCACTTCTCTGCCTATGTCCACACTTCTCTAATTGAGTATTAAGAAAAAAAGTGAGGTGGGAGGGGGGTTGGGGAAAAGGTCAGAGGGGAAAAGAAAGAATCTTAGAGAAAACTTTACTGGATAACTTTAATGAAGGCTACACCGGGGTGGCAAATCTGAAGTTAGATATGGAAAAGAGAGCAAGCAAGGATGGCAAGGATTCATCATCAAGATTTATTTACAGGGCAACTTTATAAGATAGTCAAATCTGAAAGTACAAAATAGCAAGTGTTGGTGTGGTTGTCATGTCATCAAATCATAAGTGAGGAAGAAAGGTGAAGGAAGAAGAGGAGTATAAATTGTACAGCATGCTAGTACATATCTGTTATTTGGGGGCCCAAGTCTCGGAGTTAGGAAGATCTGGGTTCAGGTTCTACTTCTTACATATTTAGATTTATTGACTGATTGTAGATAAGCTGCTTAAATTCTCTGCTCCAGACAACTCTCTAAGAAGATGTGGTGCAGGACCATTGCTGTGTGCCTTGGAAGAGGGTGTCCTGTCATAAAAAAAAATAGCAGGTTCAGAATTCCTCTTGCTAAAACAAAAGAAACAAAAGAAAATGGAATAATTCATTTTTAATGATAACATCATAATTAATCAAAAATTATTTATTGATTGTATATATGCCTTATATAATTATTGTACATATAATAAGCATATACCAAAAATTGTGGAAATATAGACAAATTTATATAGCTATTGCTTTTAAGGAACTTTCATTCTATTGGGGAAACAACATGTGCTTATATGTATATATTATTATTATTTATAATAATGCATATATTATATGTAAGTTTAATTAGAATAATTACAAGGTAGTTTGAGAAGTAAGGCACTACTCATTGGGGGCAGGGAGAGATCAAGAAAAACATGTTTTGGAGGGTGGTGCATCTAGACAGAAGGGGGATTTTATGAGACAGAGGTAAAAGAACTTTCAGGCAAGGGTGGAAATGAGATGAGAGATTGAGAACAGTATGTGAGAACAATAAGAAGGTCATTTGGCTAATCCACAGAGTACCTGAAGGTGAGTTCTGCCTAATGAGGTTAGTAGGATAGGTTAGGGACTTTAACAGTCACTGGAGGAGCCAGAAGAACCCCTGAAGTTTACAGATTAAGGGAGTGTTAGGGTCAGTTCTAAACTTAAGAAAAACCATTTTGTAAGTTGTGTGGAGGAGAAAGGGCCTTTGAGGAAGTGTGGTCCAGTCATTGCAGGGAGGAGCAGGCCATTGCAATAGTCAAAGTGAGGGGTAAAAAGAGTCTGAACTAGAGACATGGCTATGGGAGTTGAGAGAAAGGATTAGATGAAAGAGATGTTGTGGAATGAGAAATGATGCTATTCAGTAATCAACTGGCTCTGTGGCAAAGGAAATATAAGAAGTTGAGGCTAATGACAAGGTTATAAACATGTGAAATTGGAAGAATGACATCACATTGGAGAGATATAGAGAAGCATGTTTGGGGAAAAAGTTAAAGCTTTAACAAGTCATTTGAAATGTCCATTAGGCAAGTGGTGATGTAGAATTCATGCAGTGGGGAGTAATGATTGGTTTTAAAGTATGACAAGTGATGAGGTTAAAAAGAGAGAAGTGGGATTAGGACAGTACATTGAGGTGAAATGCTATGGATAGTAAGACAGCAAAGGTGACTGAGGAGTGGCTAGGCAGGAAGTAGAACCTGGAGAGAGTGGTATGAAAACCTGGGGGAGAAAATATCCAGAGAAGAAAGGGGGGGGTCAATAATGTCAAATGCAAAAGAGAGATCAAAAGGCATGAAGACTGAGAAAAGTCCACTGGATTTGGCAATAAAGAGATAGTTGGTAACTTTAGATTTTCAACAGAAGATAAAAATCAGAAGTCAAATTTCCAAGGGTGAACTAATGAGTGGAAGGAGAAGAAGTAAAGTCAATGAGTTTATCTAGCCTATTTAGGAGTTTGATTTAGAAAGGGAAGACAGGCATGGGGTAAGAGCCTGAGGGGTGATAATGTCTAGTGAAAGTTTTTAAGGATGATCAAGATGGACATCATAGACTATTCACCTGAAATGAGCCTAAGAAATCATCTTATGCTCATTTCATAGATGAGCCTAATGATATATATATATATATATATATAAATTTATATATACATATATTTTAACAAGAAATACATAAATATATATATATATATATATATATAATAACTTTAGTTATATTTTCTATCCTGCCTTTTGTCTTCTAACATGTAATCAATATTATTCCTTTATGTAATTGGTCACCAAACAGAACTTAGACATCATCTATAAACCTCTTCGGTAAGAACCAATAAGACCCATCATGATGAGATCGCGTCATCAGTTTGCTCTTGGGTCATGACTAAGACAGATTCCTGTTTTTCTTGCCCTTCTGTTCTCTTGAGGACAATGATGATTTTTCCTTAGAAGGGGACACAAGACCTCCAGTTGGGGAGAGAGGGAATCTTGTTGTGACCGCTATCATGAAGAGTTGGGTTCATGGTTTGTTCCTAGAGGGATTAATGTTTGTATTGTTAGATAGTCAATAAAAAAGGTGAGAGAAGGAAGGATGCTTTGGTTCCTATTAACATCTGATGCTTCTATTTAGAGCCCTGAACCATCACTCTGTAAGACATAGTTAGAAAGAGGTTAGCTTCTATAACAGCACAGAAAAGTATTTTATACTGAATATTGTAATCATCACCCACATGCACAGTTCAAGAAAGAAGAAATTGTTCTTACAGCATGGTTCTTTCATGGTGATTGTTTCTTAAATTCCATAGATGATCCAAGTTATTTGATTCTTTTCTTCAGTTACAGAGACTAATGTGACAACCTCATTTTGCAGTCATCTTCCCTTTCCACTCCCTAATAGCACATGCTTCATAAATTCTTAGACTTGAATTTAATTGTATTATTCAACTTTTAGCTGCAACAGATATGTGAATGTTAGATACATCTCAGCTTTTGAAAGAAAATAGCTGTGCTCAGCTCTTCTTCCCTGCCCTTTCCTGTCACTGCCATCAGCTTCTCATGGCCCCTAGAGCCCCTAGCTTTTTTCCTTCTGAATTCTTTCTCTCTACCTGATGCCTTCTACTATAAAATCTGATTGTTGAGATAAGCAACTATTTTTTAATTCATCTGTTGCTATCTTTCAAAGCCCTTAGCTCTATCTAAATAGTGTATATAGCATAACAGTCATATTATGACAGATTTCTCACTAATGCAGAGGTCTGACCAGATCATCCTCACACTCAATAAATTTCAATGTCTCTCTGTCACCTCTAGAATCAAAGATAAAAATCCTTTACCACTCAAAGCCCCTCATAACTTACTTCCTCCTATCTGTCACTTTTCTAATCTACTTATGCCTAACACATACAGACACATAAACTATAGGCATATAGACACATACATAGGCACACACAGACACAGCCATACACACATACACGTCCCTCTATACTCTGAGATGCAGTGACACTGACCTCCTTGCTATTCTTTAAGCAAAAAACTCCATCTCCCAATTCAGGTCATTTCCTCCTGGTTGTCCCTTATATCTAAAGCTCTCTACCTCTGTCCCCCCATCTCTGCCTTCTGCCTTCTCTGGCTTCTTCAAGTCCCAGCTAAAAACTCACCTTCAAGAGGAAACTTTTCTTAGTCTCCTTTAATTCTGATGCTTTACCTCTGGTGTTTGTTTTCAATTTATCCAGTATATGGAGTATTTGTAAATGATTATTTTCATGTTGTCTTCTCTATTAGATCATTACAAACAGACTGCTTTTGTCTTTCTATCCCACACAGTAGGTACTTCATAAATGTTCATCCACTGATTGACTACAAAATAATAAAAGCCTTAATAACCCAAATAGTAATACTGATTTACAAATATCTTCTCACACATTTCCCCACATTTATTTCTGGAACAGCCTTGGAGGTGAGCACTGCAAAGACTATTAACTTTTACAGATGAGGAAACTGAGGCACAGAGAAGTGAAGAGACTTGCTATAGAACCAAGCATTCAGTTCTAGGTCCCCTGATTATATTTGAGCGTGACATGGAAAACAGGAATGACTATTCCTGCCTTCCAGGATTGTATTAGGGAAAGTCCATTGACCACTCCTAGTATTCAGCCTCCTGAATGTAAGGATCAGCATCATAGAGAAGGCATGAATTTGCAGCTTTCCAGAGTATATATAGAAAATTCTTCTCTGCTCTTCTCAAGAAAAGTATTTTCTTCCTTTAATATTTTCAAAGTCATAGTTCAGTTCACCAACTTACACAAATGATTTCTGGCAAAGGGAAATAGAGAAGGCACTAACCATGTTCTTCTAGGAAGAATGTCAGTATTTTGTTAAGTTCACTCATGAAAGTGGAATAATTGTCATTTCATGACAGAGCTGCTTATAGCCTGAGTTAGATGATGCCATGGATAAAACACGGGGCTTGGAATCAGGAAGAGCTAAGTTCAAATGTGGACTCAGACACTTCACTAGCTATGTGACCTTGGGTAAGTCATTTAACTTCTCTTTGCCTCTGTTTCCTCAATCCTAAAATAAGGATAATAAGAGTATCCTACTCCTAAGGTTGTTATCATGATTAAAAAATGAGAATAATTTAAAACACTTAGCACAGTGCTTAGTATATGTAGGCCCTTAATCAAGGCTTGTTCCCTTCCCATCTCCATTGTGTGACTATATGGTTGTAGTCCTAACCTCCAACCCTCTAATGCACCCAATACAGAAAAGTCTTGGCCTAAGATAGTGACTCAGGCCAAGTCTCTAAAACTCTGGACCTTAGTTTCCTCATCTATAAAAGGAGGGGATTGGCTAGACCTATAAAATCATTTTTCAAAACCTTGGTTTTGTCATTAGGGTCCTTGATGAGGTCTCAGGTGGGTATTTGTTCCTTTTCTACTGGCTTTATCATTACTTACCTCAAAGCTGTTCAGGAACCTAAACAAGGAGTCCTGTTGACTTCATCTTCCAACAATGAGGGGAATCCCAAACTTGGTATAGCTGAACAGAATTACTCAGAGGAATGTTACAATGTTTGCTCAGACAGTAAAGAGGATGAGATACTGCATATTCTTTGAAGAGCCATGCCCCAGATGGCTAGTTGGGGTACCCACCAAATGGTGGCCACACATAGTCATACAGATGATGGATGGGCATGATCCCAACAAAGAGGTGAAACTCAACACTTGAATCTATCTCAGTCTCATCCTCATTCCTAAAAGTCTGCATTTTCTTCATTCACAAAGCAACACTCCCCCACTCTTTTTTTTCAGTTGAAGCAAAGCAAATGATTAGTGGTCTTGGAATCAAAATGCCTTCTCTCTCTTCTTAAACTTTAAATGAGTAAGAAGCCCAGTTCCCTGGTAAGGAGCTAGGCATCACATCCAAGTATCTAGTGGGACCACTTTAGGTAGTTTACCTAATGTTTTAAAGTTTGCAAAATACTTACCCCAATACAATCTCTTGAGGTTGAAAGTACAAATGTTATTATCTCAATCCAATTGAACAATTATTTATTAAGGGTCAACTATGTGCTAGTTATAATGCTAGAGATTCAAAGATAAAAAATGACGAGAAGTCCCCTCCTTCAACTCTTCTCTATCATTTTACAGATGAGGAAACTGAGAGTCCTAAATGCCAAATTACTTCAAAAATTCATAGATTAGAACAGAAAAAGACTTAAGTTATTCAGTTCATTTCTCTTATTTTATTGATGAAGGGAGGTTAATTGCTTTCTCCAAGTTCTTACAGAGGTGGAATTTGAAACCAGGTCCTTGGACTCCAGAGACACAGCTCTGTCCACAATATGATAACCAGGATCTGAGTCCAACCTCAAGTACAATGCTTTCTGTTTGTATAGCACCACAGGATGAGCCAGCTCAAGCTGAGAGATCATGCTATCCCCTGCTTCTAACACTGAAAGTGCTTTGTCCCCAGGGCCCCTTTCTCTTATTGAATGGTTCCTCCTAGAACTTTCTCTATTTTTGAGGAGGAGATTAGACTAGGTAAGTCTTTATGTTTTCCAATACCCCTTCATCCCCACTCCCACTTTCCTGTCTCTCTGGGACTTAATTCAATTATTTCCCCTACCACCTGTTCTGTTTGTCTTCAGTAATGCCTAACTCTTCATGACCCCATTTGGAATTGTCTTGGCAAAGATACTGGAGTGGTTTGCCATTTCCTTCTTCGGCTCATTTTACAGAGGAGGAAATTGAGTCTAACAGGATTAAGTGCTCAGGTTCAAATACCTAGCAAGTATCTGAGGCCAGGAAGAAGAGTCTTCCTGACTCTGTTTAACCATCTAACCACCTGAACTCTTTCTCACAAAAAAACAAAACAAAAAGAAATCTAGCAAAATGAACTTTGGGCATATCATTTAACCTTTCTGGGCTTATTCCTAAATTGTAAAGCCAGAGGATTTCACTAAATGGTCTCCATGTTCCCTTCAAGCTCAAAATTATATTATCTCCCATCCTTTAAGTCTATCTCTGTTATTTACTAGTGACTTTAATTTCAGTTTCCCCATACATTAAATGGGGATGATTTAATGACTGAGAAACTTTGGATTATAGTGCCATTTCTCCGTTTTCTTTGCCCTGAGATCCCTTCTTCCCTTCCTTTGTTCAATTTTTATCTTCTGCTTCTTCTCTTTTCTTTTTTTCAGCATTTTTAAAAATTAAATTTTATTTTTAGATCCTCATTTCTTCCCTTCTCCTCTCCTTTACCTGTTAAAAAAGAAAAAGAAAATCCCTACTATAAATAGATATAATTAGGAGGAAGCTAGGTGGTGAAGTGGATAGAGAGCCTGGAATTAGGAAGATCTAAGTTCAAATCTGATGTCAGACAATTACTAGCACTGTGACCCTAGACAAGTCACTTATCCTATTTGCCTTAGTTTCTCCATTCACAAAGCAACACTCCCCCACTCTTTTTTTCAGTGAGTGAAATGATCTGTTGAAGGAAATGATAAATCACCCCAGGATCTTTGCCAAAAAAAAACAAACCAAATAAGCCATGAAGAGTCACAGGACAAGAAAACAAATACAAGGTAGAGTTCAGAAACTATGTAGAATGAGGAAAGATTGGAACAGACTAAGAAGTAGACATGAGGGATAATGAAAGAGGGAAAGTTCAGCTGAGGTTAGATGATAATGTTCCTCCTTCATAATTGAAAAGGATCATGTAATCATTTATATGACTTGCAAAGTTATGTTAATTATAGTGAGGGAAATGTTTTGCAAAGACATCCTTCTCATTTGCTTTTACCAGAACCATTTCATCCATGCTGTGATTTGATAGGAAGCAGGACTTTTGGTGATGGTCTGAATGCAGAAAGAGTCCTAGATCCCTTTTTTTTATTGTTACAAGGCATTGGGGTTAAGTGACTTGCCCAAGGTCTCACAGCTAGGTAATTATTAAGTGTCTAAAGTTGCATTTGAACTCAGGTCCTCCTGACTCCAGGCCAGGTGCTCTATGCACTTAGCCACCTAGCTGCCCCTAAGTCCTAGACTCTTGAATATATTGGAGCCATTTGACTGGTTTTATGACTTCCCTTAGAGGAGCATTTAGTAACGAAATACATGAATAAAGAAATCAGTTAATGAGGTTTGCCCAGGGCTAGGGATCAGCGAAGTGAATATATTGGAGGAACCAAGGAATAAGGTTGTTAGCAAGAACATTGTTGAATTGGTCAATCTTGTAGAGAGGTAAAGGGAACCAGATGATTAATGAACTGGGATAAGAGTAGGGACTAGGATACTGGAGGTGATTTGAAGGAAAAGTAGGGGCTCAATAGGAACATAGGCTTGTACAGGTGGTTTGCACTGCACACCTGATCCATCTGTGTATGGCAATGAGTAAGGGTGTAATCTTGCTGCTCTCTCTATTGAAGAGAGATACTAGAAGGAAACCTGGTCATGATAGGAAAGTAAGTTGACCCATGAAGGTGCCCAGAATACAATGTCACAGGAAAATAGAAAGTTACCTGGGATGAAGGGGTCAAGGAAGGGGTAGGATTGAGCTAGAAAGGGATGAGAGTTCTAGGAGGGGAAAGCAGATAGAGAATTCAAGATGGAGAACCCAAACCTAGAAATTCAGAAGTTAGGAAAACTGATGATAGAAAACAGTAAGATTGAAAAATATCTCAAGAGGACTGGGTCTAACTATTCAGCATGTATGTTATCTTATTTCTGCTATCATAAGATGTCTCAAGGTCAGACTCTCACACTTTTTGCAATCTCTGCAGATTGGAAGATAATGTTAGAGTAGCTACTGAAGCAATGAAAGATGACTTGATTATGATGAAACTGCAGATCTTTTAGTCTGTGCAAAAAGACCCTGGCTCACAATCTTTCAAGTGTAAATATTTTTTTCCAGGTTGCTTAGTTGGTAATTTGACTTTTTTAAAGTTGGAATCAGCAAAAGTATTCATTTCCCATAGTCACAAAACAATACAGAAAAAAATGAACCTATATCATATTTTGTGTCTGTGTTTTATAAACCCTGGTGAAGAGAAAACAAATTAGCATATGTCAAATGCAAGTGACCACAAACTTAATGCCTTACCCATACACTCTCAGCACCTATAATTAGGTCCCAGGTTATTCTCAGGGTATGAAAAGAATGTTGAACACTGACTTTAGAGACTTGATCTCAAATTTGCTCTCTGATGTTCATGAATAGAACAATTCTGAATTAGTCATTTCTCTTCTCTGAACTCTACTTGACTCATCTGTAGAATAGGAATGATATTTACCTCACAGGATTATTGTCTAGAAAGTGCTTTTTAGTGAACATTTAGATTGTGTTGTAGAGCAAATCAATGGTAGCTTTTTAAAAGAAATCATTCAGGTCACTGGGAGAAAATCAATCACATCCATTTTTATTCAGCACCCTGCAGAATAGAATAGAGAGCTGGCTTCAAGATCAGTAAGACATATTCAATGCTGATTTCTGACATATACTAATTCTATGACCCCTGGGCAAGTCACAATTTCTCCATGCTTTCAGTAGTTTTCTAAGACAATAAATTGCAGAAAAGGTATTGGTAGAGGAACTTTCTTCAACTAAGAATTGCCTATACCACTGAAATCAGGTCTAGTCCCTATTCCAATCTATTCTTTGGCCATGATTGAACTTAACTGTACAACTGATTGGCTTCTTTACTTTTCTTTTTTTTAAAAAAAATTATTTTATTTTGAATTTAAGAAATAAAATAAGCATTTCTATAATATATAATAGAAAAAAGATGATTGTACAGGAACCTATTCAAATCTCTTATGTACAACTTGCCATTCCTTTTAAATGCATGATAAAGTTATCATGTAATTTTTTTCTTTTTTCCCTCCCACACCCTGTCCTAGATAGAGTTACATTAGACACAAGTGTGTGCATGTATGTATGTGTATGTTTGTAAAACACTCTATATATACTTCTATCATTTCTTTTTCTGAATACAGATAGTGCCTTCATATGTCCTTTGAAGTTAATTTGGGATTTATAATATTCAAAATGATTAAATCTAATAGTCAAAAATGACTAAAAATTAGTCACTCAAAGCTGTTCTTAAAACAATATTATATTATTGTATACAATATTGATTCCACTCATTTCACTCTTCCATATTTTTGTGCAAGTCTAACAATGTTTTCCTTAAAATCATTGAGCTCTTCATTTCTTATAGCATAATATATTCCATCACAATCATATTCCACAACTTGTTCAGTTATTTTCCCAATTGAAAATTTTGAACTGCATTCTGTTCTCTTTTAAGATTGGTTAGCTCAATCAGGTTTAAGACCAAGAGACCAAGGTTAAAGGGTTTAATCCCTGTATTACCTCAGCATTTATAATGGGATCAAACATTTGGAGACTTTAGAGGTGTAACTTTTTTATTGTAAAGATGAGACCTACAAAGAATTCATCCAGGATCACAATGCTAATATGTCAGAGGTAGGATTTGAACCAAGATCTTTGGGATTTCAAGTGCAGAGCTCTGTCCCTTACCCCAGATGGAAAGCTTGGAGTCAGAATACCTGGGTTCAAGTCCTGACTTAGCATTTACTAGCATGGGACCATAGATAATATCAATTGTCTCTGGACCTCAGTTGCCCCAGTTGTAAATTAGAGCTAGTAACATTTGCTTGCTTAAGTAAGGTTGTTGTAAAAATCAAATGCAATAATGCACATGAAAGGTTTGAAAAGTACTTTATAAATCTCAGTTATTATATAATGATAAGTGAATCTCAGATACAAATATAAAAAGAAAGGAAACCAGGAGCAACATAGTACATAGCTTTTCACTAGTGCAGATAGATACAGGGAACAACTAACATCTGTCTAACAATGAGAATGCCTAATCCAATACCCTCATTTAACCAGTTTGTAAATAGCAGATCTGAGACATGAACCATGGTCTCAGACTCTACTATAGTGTTGTTGCTAAGTCTTTCATTCTTGAAGAGGATTAAATTTATTATCTGTGACTATAATATTCTGCCTTTAGAAGATTTACTATACTCATTTTATAGTGGAGGGAACCAAGTTCCAAAGGCTGTTTCTGTGGTTACATAGTTAATAAATGTTAGTGCTGGGATTCAAACTCAATTATACTTATCTGTCTCATGGTAACATGCATATTGTGCTGATATTTTGTTCTAAGTCTTTAAGTTGCTTATTTAAGTGAGAGCTCCTGCAAACATGAAGAATCATTAGCATATAAAAATGCTATTTCTTGAGCCTGACAGAAGTTGTACATTAGACTGGTAGTTATTCTGTGGTTTCTATGGCTAATTGTCAATATTTTTAAAAGATCCATTTGATATACTAATTGCCACTAATGAGAAGTTCAACTGCTGGCTTAAAAATACCCTCTTTAATCTGAAAATTATTTGTTCTTATCATTTACTGTCATTCACTATCATTTAATCATTTATTCAATTATTTTTTACATCCACATTATGAAATATACTATTCACTGGTGTGATGCAAAGATAAATATAATGGCATAGTCCAGGAGTCTGACTATTTGCTAAAAACAAATCCAGGGATTATATGAACACAATTATATAACATTTTTCAACACAAATAAAGATAGATCTAAACAACTGGAGAAATAGTAATTGCTCTTGGGGAGACTGAGTTGAAATAATAAAAAATATTATTTCTGGTTTTCTATATTTAATTATGATGTTTTTAATGCCTTAGTGCGTTGTCAAATTTTGTGAAGGTGCCAAGTTCAACTGAAAAAAAAGATGTATTCCTTTTTATTTTCCTCCAGTTTCCTCCAGAAGTTTATCATATCTAACTTTCCTAAGATTCTATTCATCTCCTTGACTTCTTTCTTACTTATTTTATGGTTAAATTTATTTCTTTTCAGGGGTGGCTAGGTGGCATAGTGGATAAAGCACCGGCCCTGGAGTCAGGATGGGTTCAAATCCGGTCTCAGACACTTAATAATTACCTAGCTGTATGGCCTTGGGCAAGCCACTTAACCCCGTTTGCCTTACAAAAAAACCTAAAAAAAATTATTTCATTTGGAGAGGGGAAGTTGAGGTCTCCTATTAGTGTAGTATTATTATTTCCTCCTGTAATTCATTGAATTTTTCCCTTTAAAAATTTGGATGCTTTGCTATTTTTTACAAATATGTCTAATATTGGTATTACTTTATTTTCTATGTTTTCTTTTGGCAAGATATTGTTTCCCTGCTTATTTTTTAATTATGTCTAAAGTTTAATTATTTCTAAAGTTATGATTGCAACCCTGCCTTTTAACTTTAACTGAAGCATAATAGATTCTGCTCCTGTTCTTTATTTTAAATCTGTATCTCTTTCAAATTTTTTTCTTAAAAACAAGGTATTGCTAGATTCTGGTTTCTAATCTATTCTATAATCTGCTTTCTTTTTATGGGTGAGTTCATTTCATTCACATTCACAGTTGCAATTGTTAACTGTGCATTTTCCTCTATCCTATTTTTTTCTGTTTATCCTTTTCTCTCTCCTTTTTATCCTGTCCCTCCTCTAAAGTACCTTTTTTGCTTCTGACCACTGCCTTCTTTTCTCTGTCCTCATTTGTATTGCTCCATCCATTTCTCTTATCCCCTTCCCTTCTTTATTTTTCTGTTGAATAAAATAAATTTCTATTATTGTGTGTGTATGTGTGTATTTTTCCTTCTTTGAACCAATTTAGCTATGAGTAAAATTCAAGTGTCTGCCCTGCATGATCCTTTTTTATATAAAATAATTTTCTCCATTCTTCTTTTCCCTTTCTTTTTCTCTCAGGGCATCTCTCTCTCACTTGACTCACTGCTGATAACTTTGTGAAAAATCTGCCCTAAAACTGATAAAATTCTGAGAAGACAGTATTATCTTCTGATAGAGAAAGATAAACTATTTAACCTTATTGAATCATATAATTTCTCATTAATGTTTACCTTTTGAAGATGTATTGGAAATCAAATTTTCTATTCAGCTCTGGTCTTTTTTTATCAGGAATGCTTAAAAGTCTTCTATTTAATTGAATATCCACTTTTCCCTTAAGGGATTTTTTTTTAATTTTTGTACAAATGAAGTTTTTTTAAATAGAGTACTAAAATAATCTTATTTAAGAGTAAACATAATACTCCCCCCCAAAAAAATATAGACCCTCAAGAGAAATAAAGTAAAAGAAAGAAGAAAAAAATGTGTTTCAGTTTGTGTTGTGATAACCATCAGCTCTGTCTCAGGTGGATCACATTCTTTATGCTAAATCTATCACAAAGTTACTTCCATATTTTTCCGCTGTTGCTGTTGCTGATAGTAACTCCCACCATCCATACCTCCTCACTACCATTTATTATATTTTCTCTCTCCTTTCGCTCTTTCTCGGTCTTCTAAAATGTGCTGTAGGGTAGCTGAATGATGCAACAGACTGATCACCGGCCCTGAGGCCAAGAGGACCCAAATCCACACCACCCCTGAGACCCAGCAACCACCTGGCTCTGTGGTCCCAGACAGGTCAACCGATCCCAGCCCCTTGCAAGAAGTAAAAAAGAAAATGTGTTATATCTGACTATTTTCTCCTATAATTTACCCTCTCCCCTATCACCCACATCCCCACTTCACCCTTCCCCCTCTCTCTTTTTTACTCTAGATGTCTATACCTTATTGAGTGTATATGCTGTTTCCTCTCTAAGTCATTTCTGATGAGGGTGAACGTTCCGTCATTTCCCCCTCACCTTCTCCACTTCCAAATCATTGCAATAGCTGATTGCGATATATATATATATATCCTTTATTTATTTATTTATTTTTAGGTATTTGCAAGGCAAACGGGGTTAAGTGGCTTGCCCAAGGCCACATAGCTAGGTAATTATTAAGTGTCTGAGACCAGATTTGAACCCAGGTACTCCTGACTCCAGGGCTGGTGCTTTATCTACTAGGCCACCTACCTGCCCCTATATATATATCTTTTATATGAAAAACCTTAACCCCCATACCACCCCTTAGGCCCAGCATCTACCCGGCCCTGTGGTCCCAGACAGGCCATCCAATCCCAGCCCCTTGCAAGAAGTAAAAAAGAAAATGTGTTATATCAGACCACTCTCCCCCCATGGTCCATCCTCTCCGCCATCATTCACATCCCCACCCCTTCCCCTTGTCCCCTTCTCTCCTTACTCCAGATGTCTATACCCCATTGAGTATATATGCTGTTTCCTCTCCTAGCCACCACTGATGAGAGCGAAGATTCCCTATTCCCCCTTGCCTTCCCCTTCCATATCATTGCAATAGCTCATTGTAATAAAGAAAAATCTTATTATATGAAATATCTTAGCCTATTCCTCCTCTCCTTTGTCCTTTCTCCCATTACATTTCCCTTTTATCTATTGACTCCATTTTTACACCACATTATACATTCCAATTCAGCTCTCTCCTGTGCTTCATCTATAAAAGCTCCTCCTACCTGCTCTATTAAATGAGAAGTTTCCTATGAGTATTATCAGTATCATTTTTCTATACAGGAATACATGTAGATCATCATCAAGTCCCTCATATTTTCCCCTTCTCCTCCACTTTCTATGCTTCACCTTAGTCCTGTACTTGAAGGTCAAACCTTCTGTTCAGCTCTGGCCATTCCAACAGGAACATTTGAAATTCCCCTGGTTCATTTAAAGTCCATCTTTTTCCCTGGAAGAGGACATTCAGTTTTGGTGGGTAGTTGATTCTCGGTTGCATTCTAAGCTCTTTTGCCTTCCAGAATATTATATTCCAAGCCCTATGAGCTTTTAATGTAGTTGCTGCTAAGTCCTGTGTGATCCTGACTGTAGCTCCACAATATTTAAATTGTGTCCTTCTGGCTGCTTGTAATATTTTCTCTTTGACTTGGGAGTTCTGGAACTCGACTATAATATTCCTGGGGGTTGTTTTTTTGGATCTCTTTCTCAGGGAGATAGGTGGATTCTCTCCATTTCTATTTTGCCCTCTGCTTCTAGGATATCAGGGCAATTTTCCTGTAGTAATTCTTTGAAAATGATGTCAAGGCTCTTTTCCTGATCATGATTTTCAGGTATTCCAATAATTTTTAAATTATCTTTTCTAAATCTGTTTTCCATATCAGTTGTTTTTTCAATGAGATGTTTCACATTTTCTTCTAATTTTTCATTCTTTTGGTTTTGAAGTATTGTGTCCTGATTTCTTATAAGATCAGCAATCTCCCTGAGTTCTATTCTTTCTCTGAAGGATTTGTTTTCCTCAGAGAGCTTTCTTATCTTCTTTTCCATCTAGCCAATTCTGCTTTTTAAAACATTCTTCTCCTCAATATCTTTTTGAATTGTTTCATCCATTTGACTTATGCTGGTTTTTAGCATGTTATTTTCTTCAGCATTTTTTTGGATCTCCATGACTAAACTGCTGACTTCATTTTTATGTTTTTCCTGCATCTCTCTCATTTCTTTTCCCAATTTTTCTTCTATTTCCCTCACTTGATTTTCAAAATCTTTTTTGAGCTCTGTCATAGCCTGAGCCCAGTTTCTGTTTTTCTTTGAGTCTTTAGATACAGGAGCTTGTGCTTCCTCATCTTCAGATTGAGTGTTTTGACCCTTGTTGGGATCACAGGCAAAGTATTTCTCAATGGTATTCCTCTTTTTTCCTCTGCTTACTCATTTCCCCAGCCTGTGCCTGATTTTGGGGTGCTTCCTGAGCTTTTGAGTGTGTGAGTCTCTGTCTTCCCTCCTGGTCTGTGAATGACCACAAGCACCCCCCTCTGCCACGGGGCTGAGATGGGCGTGGGCCCTACTATTCTATGGGGGGCCTGGACTACGATCAGGATCTGAGTGTGGTCAGAACCCCAGAATCCTGTTCCAGGGACAGAGTACAGAGCTCAGCAGTCTTTCTCCACTCACCTCCCTAGGCTCAGCCCGCTCATGCCCTAGGGGCTCCTGCTTACCTGCTTCTCCTTCCTGTTCCTGGATCTGGGCTGTGGTGGCCATGCTGCTTACTCTGTGCCCTGAGGGCTGGGCTTCACTTTCTCGCTCTGGCAGAGGCCCCCCCCCCCAATTCCTCCAAGTTGTGCTTGGTGCTCCCTGGGGTGTAGGTCAGTAACCTCCCCCCACCCCAAGCTGTGAGCCAGCTCCCAGTGCCCTAGGGCTGCCTCCATGAGGCTGAAGTTCCTTTGCTCTGGCAGACCATCCCTCTGTTGGGCCACCCCTCTGACCCTGTGGAGCTCAACCTTTCCACTATTTTTCAGGTTACCTTGGGTTGGAGAACTGCCTCAATGGGTCCCTCGGTGGATTTTGTCTCTCGAAAATGTAGTTCGAGTCCTTAGCTTTCAAGTTTTAAGAGAGAGTGCCTAAGAGACGATACTCTCTTGTCGCCATCTTGGCTCCACCCCAAAGTTATTTTTTTAGAAACAGATTGTGATTTTATTGCCAAACAATGCTAAAAGTAGAATTTGTATTTGACAATAGAAAATTTTATCTAGATGTCCACTTTACTCACAAAGAACACAAAATAATTTACTTCAGCTACATTGCCTTAGACAACTTAAAGGTTTTTTTTTAAAGAAAGATTTTATTTTGAATTTTACAATTTCCCCCATTCATGCTTCCCTCCTCCCACCCCCCACAGAAGGCATTCTGTTAGTCTTTACATTGTTTCCATGTTAAACACTGATCTCAGCTGAATGTGATGACAGAGAAATCATATCCTTAAGAAAGAAAAATAAAGTATGAGATAGTAAAATTACATAATGAGAACTTTTTTTTTCTAATTTAAAGGTAATAGTCTTTGTGTTTTTTTTTTGTTAGTCTTTGTTTTTTTGTTCAAAGTCCGTAATTCTTTCTCTGGATACAGATGGTATTCTCCATTACAGATAGCCCCAAATTGTCCCTGGTTGTTCCACAGATGGAATGAGCAAGTCCATCAAGTTTGATCATCACCCCCATGTTGCTGTTAGGGTGTACAATGCTTTACTGGTTCTACTCATCTCACTTAACATCAGTTAATGCAAATCCTTCCAGGCTTCCTTGAATTCCTATCCCTCCTGGATTCTAATAGACCAATAGTGTTCCATCACATCCATATACCAGAGTTTGTTAAGCCATTCCCCAAATGAAGGACATTCACTTAATTTCCAATTCTTTGCCACCACAAACAGGGCTACTATAAATATTTTTGTGCAAGTGATGTTCTTACCCTTTTTCATAATCTCTTCAGGATATAGACCCACTAGTGGTTATTGCTGGATCAAAGGGTATGTACTTTGTTGTTGTTGCCCTTTGCGTGTAGTTCCAAATTTCTCTCCAGAAAGATTGGATGAGTTCACAGCTCCTCCAACAATGTATTAGTGTCCCAGATTTTCCACATCCATTCCAACATTGATCATTATACCTTCTGGTCATATTGGTCAGTCTGAGAGGTGTGAGTTGGTACCACAGATATGCTTTAATTTTCAGTTCTCTAATTAGTAGTAATTTGGAGCAATTTTTCATATGACTATGGATTGCTTTGATTTCCTCAGCTGTAAATTGCCTTTGTATATCCTTTGATCATTTGTCATTTGGGGAATGGCTTGTTTTTCTGAAAATTTGACTCAGTTCTCTGTATACTTTAGAAATGAAGGGGCAGCTATGTGGCGCAGTGGATAGAGTGCCTGCCCTGGAGTCAGTAGTACCTGAATTCAAATGTGGCCTCAGACACTTAATCATTACCTAGCTGTGTGGCCTGGGCAAGCCACTTAACCCCATTGCCTTACAAAAACTAGAGAGGAAAGAAAGAAAGAAAGAAAGAAAGAAAGAAAGAAAGAAAGAAAGAAAGAAAGAAAGAAAGAAAGAAACGACTCCTTTGTCAGAAATATTAGTTGCAAAAATTGTTTCTCAATTTACTATATTTGTTTTGCTCTTGGTTACAATGGCTTTGTCTGTGCAAAAATTTTTTAATTTAATCAAAATTATCTAGTTTCTTTTTAGTGATGTTCTCCATCTCTTCCTTGGTCATAAACTGCTTCCCTTTCCATAGATCTGACAGGTAAACTACTGCTTGTCAAGTTTGCTTATAATATTGCTTTTTATGTCTAAATACTGTATCCATTTGGATCTTATCTTGGTATAGGGTGTGAGGTATTGGTCTAATCTAAGTATCTTCCATACTAACTTCCAATTTTCCCAACAGTTTTTAACGAAGAGAGAGCTTTTATCCCAATAACTGGACTCTTTGGATTTATCAAACAGCAGATTATTATAATCATTTCCTACTATTGCACCTAGTCTATTCCATTGATCCACCACTCTATTTCTTAGCCAATACCAGACAGTTTTGATGACTGACGCTTTATAATATAATTTTGGATCCGGTAAAGCTAAGCCACCTTCTTTTGCACTTTTTTTCATTGAATCCCTGGAAATTCTTGACTTTTTATTTCTCCATTTATATTTACTTATAATTTTTTTCTAACTCATTAAAGTAATTTTTTGGAATTTTGATTGGTAGGGCACTAAACAAGTAGTTTAGTTTTGGCAGAATTGTCATTTTTATTATATTAGCTCAACCTATCCATGAACAGTTGATGTTTGCCCAAGTATTTACATGTGGTTTTACTTGTGTGGGAAGTGTTTTGTAAATGTTTTCAAAAAGTTTTCGAATCTGTCTTGGCAGGTAGATTCTCAGGTATTTTATTTTGTCTGAGGTTACTTTAAATGAGATTTCTCTTTCTAGCTCTTTCTGCTGTATCTTACTAGTCACATATAGAAATGTTGAGGATTTATGAGGGTTTGTGTTATATCCTGTTACTTTGGTAAAGTTGCTAATTATTTCTAGTAGTTTTTTAGATGACTTTTTGGGATTCTCTAGGTATACCATCATGTCATCTGCAAAGAGTGAGAGGTTTGTCTCCTTCCCAATTCTAAGTCCTTCAATTTCTTTTTCTTCTCTTATTGCTGAGGTTAACATTTCTCTTTTGTTTTTTTTGTTTTTATAAAGATTTTATTTATTTTGAGTTTTACAATTTTTCCACTAATCTTACTTCCTTCCCCCCACCCCCCACAGAAGGCAATTTGCCAGTCTTTACATTGTTTCCATGGTATACATTGATCCAAATTGAATGTGATGAGAGAGAAATCATATCCTTAAGGCAGAAACATAAGGTATAAGAGATGAGGCTAACATTTCTAATATGATATTGAATAGTAGTGGTGATAATGGGTATCCTTGTTTCACTCCTGATCTTATTGGGAATGCCTCTAGCCTCTCCCCATTGCATATAATGCTTGTTGATGTTTCAGATCGATATTGGTTACTGTTCTAAGGAACAAACCATTTATTCCTACAATCTTTAGTGTTTTTAGTAGGAACGAGTGCTGTATTTTGTCAAAAGCTTTTTCAGCATCTACTAATATGATCATATGATTTCTGATAGGTATGTTATTGACATAATTAATTATACTAATAGTTTTCCTAATATTGAACCAACCCTGCATTCCTGGGATAAATCCTACTTGATCATAATGTATTATCCTAGTGATAACATGTAATCATTTTACTAAGATTTTTGCGTCTATAGTCATAAGGGAAATAGGTCTATAATTTTCTTTCTCTGTTTTAGCTCTTCCTGGTTTAAGTATCAGTATCATTTTGATGTCATAGAAAGAGTTAAGCAGAGTTCTGTCTTCACCTATTTTTCCTTAAATGTTTGATTGAATTCACTTATGAATCCATCTGGTCCTGGAGATTTTTTTCCTTAGGGAGTTCAATAATGGTTTGTTGAATTTCTTTTTCTGAGATTTGGGTTTCTAATTTACTCTTCACTTAATCTGGGCAACTTAAATTTTTAAATTTTTGTAAATATTCATTGATTTCACTTAGATTGTCAAATTTATTGGTATACAGTTGGGCAAAATAATTCCCAAATTATTACTTTAATTTTCTCCTCAGTGGTGGTGAGTTCAACTTTTTCATTTATGATACTAGCAATTTAGTTTTCTTCTTTCCTTTTTTAAATCAAATTGACTAGAGGTTTATCAATTTTATTGTTTTTCATAAGACCAACTCTTAATTTTATTTATTAGTTCAATAGTTTTCTTGCTTTCAATTTTATTAATTTCTCCTTTAATTTTTAGAATTTCTAATTTGGTATTTAATTGGAGGGTTTTAATTTGTTCTTTCTCTAATTCTTTTAGTTGCATATTTACTTGATTGATTTCTTCTTTCTCTAATTTATTCATGTAAGCATTTAAAGATATAATATATCCCCTGACATCTGCTTTGAGTGTATTCCGTAGGGTTTGGTATGTTGTTTCATTATTGTCATTATCTAGGATGAAATAATTAATTGTTTCTATAATTTGTTGTTTGATCCACTCATTCTTTAAAATGAGGTTATTTAGTTTTCAATTAGTTCTGGTCTATATCTCCCTGGCCCAGTATTTCATATAATTTTTATTGTATTATGATCTGAGAAAGATGGATTCATTATTTCTGCCTTTCTGCAATGGATCATTAGGTTTTTATGTCCTAGTACATGGTCAATTTTTGTGTAAGTGACATGTACTGCAGAAAAAAGGTATATTCCTTTCTATCCTCATTCAATTTCCTCCGTAAGTCTATCATATCTAGGTTTTCTAACAATCTATTTACCTCCTTAACTTTCTTCTTGTTTATTTTATGATTAGATTTATCTAAATCTGAGAGCATCAGCTTGAGGTCTCCTACTAGTAGAGTTTTGTTGTCTATGTCTTCCTGTAGCTCTTTCAACTTTTCCTCCCATTGGTTGCATATATATTTAGTACTGAAATTACTTTATTGTTTATGGTATCTTTTAGAAGGATATAGTTTTCTTCCTTACATCTCTCTCTCCCTTTTTAAAGATTTTATTTATTTTGAGTGTTACAATTTTCCCCCTCATCTTACTTCCCCCCCCCCCAGGATTCAATTTGCCAGTCTTTACATTGTTTCTATGGTACACATTGATCCAAATTAAATGTGATGAGAGAGAAATCATATCCTTCAAGAAAAAACATAAAGTATAAGAGATAGCAAGATCAGACAATAAGGTTTCAGTTTTTTTCCTAAATTAAATGTAATGGTCCTCTTCTTTATCTCTTTTAATGCTATCTATTTTTGCTATCCCTGCTTTTCTCACTTCAGTTGAAGAAAAATTTGTTTTCCTCTAACCATTTACCTTTACTCTAAATGTATCTTTCTGCTTCAAATGAGTTTCTTGTAAGCAGCATATAGTAGGATTCTGGTTTTTAATCCTCTCTGCTATTCACTTATGTTTTAAGGGAGAGTTCATCCCATTCACATTCAAAGTTATAATTACTAACTCTTTATTGCCCTTCATGCTATCTTCTTTCTGTTTGTATTTTCCCCATTTTTCCCTTTATCCATATTCCCCAGGGTTTTGTTTCTGAATACTGCCACCTTCAGTGTGTTTGCCCTCTTACATAAACCCTCCTCCCCTTTCTTTCCCCTTTCCTTTTTCCTCCTTTCCTTCCTTCCATCTCTGTTAGTTCCCCTTTTTTTCTCCTTCTCCCCATCCTCCCTTTTTCCCCTCCCCCCTCCCCTTTTCCCCTTTTCCCCTTTTAATGCTTGAAAGGTAATATAAGTTTCTTAACTTAATTGTGTCTAAGTTAACTTTAAGCGAAGTCTGATGAGATGAAGATTCAGGTGGTTCTCATCTCCTCCCTTCTTCCCCTCAATTAAACAGTTCTTTTGTACCTCTTGATGTAATGAGATTTAACCCATTCAGTCTCTTCCATGCTCCTGTATCTTTACTGTCTGCCTTTTTAAGGAAGTATGGTTTTTAAATCATTCTATCTGAGTCACAGAAAAGTTGAGCATCTATCACTTCTGGCTATATATATTCTCTCTAATAGAGTTACAATTCTCAAGAGTTATGAGACTCTTTCTCCCAAATGAGTATATATAGCCAGTTTCATCTTATTGGACAGCAGGTTTTTTTTTAACCTTTTCATGTATCTCTCTTGAGCTTCCTGTTTGATGTTCAAATTTTCTATTTAGCTCTGGTCTTTTCATCATGAAATCTTGGAAGTCTCCCATTTCATTTGATGTCCATCTTTTCCCCTGGAAAACAAGGCTCAGCTTTTCTGGATAGTATTCTTGGCTGCATTCCAAGCTCCCTTGCTCTTCAGAATATCTCATTCCAGGCCCTTCAATCCCTTAATGTTGATGCAGCCAGGTCCTGAGTAATCCTTACTGTGGCTCCTTGGTATTTAAATTTTTTTCTTTCTGGCTGCTTGCAGGAGTTTTTTTTTTTATCTGATAGTTCTGGAATTTGGCCACAACATTCCTTGGTGTTTTCATTTTAGGATCTCTTTCTGGATGGGATCGATGTATTCTTTCAATAACTATTTTGCCTTCAGGTTCCATGATATCAGCACAATTTTCCATCACTAAATCCTGTAATACTGTGTCCAGGCTTTTTTCTTCTCTTCAATATTTTCAGGAAGGCCTATAATTCTTAGGTTCTCCCTCCTTGATCTATTCTCAAGGTCAGTCGTTTTGCTGATGAGGTAGTTTATATTTTCTTCTATTTTTTTCGATCTTTTGGTTTTGTTTAACATAATCTTGTTGTCTCATGAAGTCATTAGTTTCCGTAGATTCCATTTTTTTAGAGAAGATGTTTCTTCATTTATCTTTAGCAACTACTTTTCCAGTTGGTCAATACTATTTTTGAAGGAGTTTTCCATTTACCCAAGTGTAGTTTTGAGAGTCATTTTCTTTTTTTTGCATTTGCCGAATTGAAGATCTGAGAATTATTCTCATTCTGTATTTGTCCAATTGTATTTTCCAAGGATTTGTTTTCTTGTTGCAAAATATTTTCTCTTGCAATGTGTTAATTTTCTCTTGAGTTTCTTTTCCCAATTTTTCCAGTTGATTTTTAAATTGCTTCCTGAGTTCTTCAAGGAAGTCTTTCTGGGCTGGAGACCAATTCATATTCTCCTCAGCAGTGCTAGATCTCTCTGGGTTAGAATCTGTCTCTTCTAAGTATTTCTACATGAACCCCCCCTTTTCTGTGCTCTTTTTTCATTTTTTTCTAGAATCAGGGAGCTGGCGCTCAGAGGTTTGCTTTTGAAGATCCTAGAGGCTTTGTTCACTTGGCTTAGTAATTCTAAGGGTCAGCCAGTAGGTTGCTTTTTCTGGAGTGTTTGAGATCCTCAGCAGCAGGGTCTGAGTTGACCTTGAACACTGGGCTGGGCTCTGGGGGAGGGAGTTAATCTCTTTCCCTTGAGTGAACTCTGTTGCCCTGAGTGGGTGGGGGGTTGTTTATTGTTTGTTCTGGCCAAAAGACTCTGCTGAAAGTATTGAACTCAGGTCCCTGGCCCAGTTGGTTGTTTTCCAGGAGTGCTCACAGACTCTGTGCTGGAACTAGCTCCTCTCCCCCTGTCCAAAGACTTGGCAGCTGAAGTTGGATCTAGCACTTGCCACTCACTGAAGTCTGAGGCTGGCCTTCTGGCGTCCCCAGCTGCTGTCCCTGCACTGATCTTCTTCTCTCATCTCCTGGTTCACCACAGTCCCTTGAGACAGACCTTTTGGGCAGGTGTGCTTCTCCCAGTTTCTCTTTCTGGGTTTTGTTGATCGAATTTTTGTTAAGAGGTTTCTCTCATGTTGTTTTTTGAGGGGAAAGCAGAGCACTTATCACAGTGCCTGTCTTCTCTCCTCCATCTTGGCCAGAAGTCTGAGTAAGTCTATTTTTACAAGAAGCAAAGAGTACAACAAAAAGGCTGTGTTATTGTGAGATACTTATTACTAATAGAAAAATCCTCCATGTTCTGCCATATCACCTTTCTGACCTGAAATTCCCATCAGTAAAGCCACTGTCTGGAATTATACAAGGGCAAAGATCTTGTCTTCAGAAGCTTCTTATTATTATGTGTTTTATTGGAAGAGTAGGAGGCTGGGGTAAACAAAGTATTCTTGAAATCATAATATCACAGTCAAATTCATTTCTAGCTGTTGCCCTTGTGATAAATCAAGTCTTTGAGAAAATTTCAGAATATGGAATATAGCTAACTATGGCATGCCAGAGAGAGTTTCTGGGCAATTGGAGGAAAATATGAGAACATTAGCAGAGCACTGTAGAAAAATCATTGATTCTGGAATTGGGGGGACCCTAACTTTGATGCTTTCTACCTTTATACCCTTGGACAGTCATTCAATTTCACTGTGCATCACTTTGTTCATTTGTAAATTGAAGATATTAGACTAGATGACTTCTGGTATTCTTTACAATTCTAAATCTGGTAATCCTATGATTTGACCCTTGGAGGTAAAGAAGGAAATAGGAATCAACAAGTATAACCTTGGCCAACATCACACCATTTCACCCCAAACCAATCTTTTTGGGAAATGCTTTTAACTTCTTAATTGCTTTGTACCAGCCAAAACAGAGTTAGAAGAAACCTAGGAAAGGGTCAATTCTAAGAAAGAGCAAAGATAGCCTAGCACTGCACTAATTCTATTATATCAGAATAAACAGAGATGTTTCTAAATCTCCAATGTGGCCAAATTAGATTAGGTCAAAGGACACTTCACTTATTCTCAATACTACCCTTTTACAACTATAGCCAAAACTTCCATTTATCTATTATTTTTTGTCATTTTGCCTAGTTGCCTCATTCTCATTTGAAAAGGAGCCAAAGATTCATAAATTTGGGTCAGTCTTAAAGGTCAGACCAAGAGAACAGGAACCCTTTCTTTTCTCCAATTCTGAGCCTACTATGGACATCCTGAGAATCTCCTGAAATTCCCACTAGAGTTGAAATAAGCAGCTCAGTTGCTAATTGTCAAAAGGATCTTCCTAAAGTACAGGTCTGACCAAGTTACTTCCAAGGCTCCCTATCATCTCGAAGAACAAATATAAAAATCCTCTGGCCTTCAAAATCCTTCATAATGTATCCCCCACTTTGCCTTTTCAGTATTTTTATTCTTTAGATACTAGCCCCACTTCATATGTATATTATATATATACATATATATTTATATAATATACACTTGAGATTCAAGGACATTGCCCATCCCCTCCCATCTCTTGATTCTGGACATTTTCACAGTTCTGCAATGTCCATGCCTGAATGATTCTTTAAGTCAGGAAAATACTAACTTCCATAGGAAGTCTTTCTTAATCCCCTTTCATTCCAGGACCTCCTCTCTGCTTATTATTTTGAATTTATCTTGTGTATCACTTGTTTGTGAATGGCTGTTTGCATACTGTCTCCCCTATGTTGGACTTGGAACTCCTTGAGAGTAGATAGTGTCTTTTGCCTTTCTTTGTATCTGCATACAAATCTAAGCATATCTAAGCATAGTGTCTGACACTTTGTTGATGCTTAATTGTTGTTTGTCCTTCCTTCTTGAAGAAGCCCATGTCATCAGGGAGGTGATGCCATGGCAAGAACATGAATTGGATTTGAGTGAGGGGATGTTGTGCTAAGTCACCAGCCTCACTTTCTCCTCTAGAGCCATCTGGGTCCAATGGCCAATAGGAATCAGGACAACAGGAAATGGGTTAAGTGACTTGCCCAAGATCACACAGCTAATAAGTGTCAAGTATCTGAGGTCACATTTGAACTCAGGTGTCCTCTTGACTCCAGGACTGGTGCTCTGCCTTAATAAATAATTTTTTTATTGACTGATTGATCAGTGCTGTTCCTTCATTTACTGCATATTCGTCCTGCAATTCCATCCACATTCAATTACATCTGATGTAGGAAAAAAATTAGGAAAAAATTTTTGATTAGGAAAAAAAGTTCTTTTTAAAATAAAATTTTAAAATTTATTTTATTTTCAACTTATGTCTATAACATAGTATCATAAAAAAGATGATTGAATAAAAGACTGAAAATCTATAATGTACAATTTGCTATTCCTTTTAAATATATAATAAAGTCATGTAAATTTTTTCTTCCCCCCCCCTCACCTTAGAGGTGGCTACCATTGACACAAATTAGAAAACAATAAACTCTAAAAGCAATTCCAAATTGTCAAAGTACTTGTTATATTTCATAGTACTAAAGATGGAAGAATCTCAGGGACTATGGTGTATATGAGCAAACATCACCCCAGACAAGTGATCATCTGGCTTCAGCCCTAGTGAAGACCTCCAGTGAAGTGGAGCCCATTCATTATTACCTGGGATAGCTTTTTCCTCTTTTAAACAACTAACTATTGTGAAGTTTTTTTTCATAGCTGGCCAGAATTGACCTCTTTTCAATTTCCATCTCTTATGTCTAATTCTTTCCTCTGGGCCCTTTTCCACATGATAGCCCTTCAAATACTTAAAGGCAGCCAACAAGGTCCTTCTAAGTCTCCTGAGGGTAAATGTTCCCAACTCATTCAAGGAAACCACATGATTGTCAGTCTCCTTACCATTCTGGTCATATTCCATGAAGCATGGCTTAATTAATCTGTTAATGTCCTTCTTAGATTAAGTTACCCAGACTGGAACACAACACTTCCTTATATGGTCAGCTCAGGCCAAAATACATTTTACTTGGCTCAACACTATATCTCTGCAAAGAATCTCTTTATTGCTTTATGGTCATTTTCCCCAATTGCCTCATTTTCACCTTGCATTTCATGAAAATAGCCACATCCTTATCACATGAACTGTCTTTTCCTTGATATGCTTTTTTTAAAAAACATGATAGCAGTACTTTGTTTTCCTTCATTTTTGTTTTATTGATATGTTTTCTGATTTAATAAAGAAGTCACTTCTCAATAAGCACATAAATAAGGCCCCACTTCAAAGTCAATTTTCTCCCAAATTCTAAGTAGCCTACCAATCAATAGCAAGATTCAATATTATCACAATGCTTGTACTTAATACATGCTTAAGAAATACTTAATCTATTAAATTTCATCTTAATAGTCTGGGCTTCTGTTTTAACTTTAGAGATAGTTTTCTATGCTATTATTATTGTTCCAGCATGTTAGTTATCTTACCCAGATTAGCATCATTTGCAAATTTGATTACTGCCATCTATTCTTTCATTTAAATTATTGTAAGTCTGATCAACTGTGAAAGACTTATGTAATCTGATCAAGACAATCCCAAAGGAAAAATTATGAAAAATGCTATCCAACTCCAAAAAAACAGAAAGACAGACATAGAGACACAGACGGAGATAGAGACAGACAGAGAGGACTGATGAACTTTGAGTGCGAACTGAAGCATATTTTTAAAATTTTATTTTTCTTGTTTTATCTATGTGTGTTTTCTTTTGCAATATGACTGATATGAAAATATGTTTTACATGACTCCATTTGTATAATTGATAATATACTGTTTGCCTTCTCAAGGAGTGGGGAAAGGGTGTGGAGAGAGAAAATTTAGAATTCAAAATTTAAAGAAAACGAATGTTTAAAAATTTTATATGTGGTTGAGAAATATTTAATGAAATAAATATATTAAAATAAATTAATGGGGGCAGATAAATGGCACAGTGGATAGAGCACCAGCCCTGGAGTCAAGAGGACCTGAGTTCTTACCCCCACTGCTTTTGCAAAAAACAAAAAGAAATTAATGATGAAAATGTTGGAAAGAATAGGTCCAAGTATAGTCTATGTGGGTACTCTGCCAGAGACCTTCCTTTGTCGTGACACTGACCTATCAGTCATGGGATCTGGTCTTTCAATGAACTCCAAATCCAACCAATTGAATTGTTATCCAGAGATAAACCATATCTCTTCATTTTGTCCATGAAGATATCACAAAAAGTTTTGCCAAAACTTTACTAAAATCTAGGTCTATCTTGTCCATCTTCTTTTCCTGATTTATCAGTCTTTAGTGGAGTAGATAATTAAAATAGTTGAGAGAGACTGACTCTTTTAACCTATACAGAAAAATCATATTTTTAGAATGTAGTAAAGTGGGAAAGGTGTAAATTACATTGTATAATCAGAAATGCACTGAATTTGGAAAACCTATATTCAAACTCCAGTTCTGTTACTTACTACCTATAAGGCTCTAAGGCAACCAAGATTAAGTGACTTGCCTAAGGTCCCATACCTACCTATATCTGAAGCCAGATTTGAACTTAGAAAGGTAAGACTCCCTGCCTTCAGATCTAGCACTTTATCCACTGTGTCATCTAGCTGTCCAGGGTATCCAGGGAGGATTAGCATCTCTGGCATGAGGTTTTGCCAAATTCTTTTCAGGATTACCAATCCATCTTTGATCCTCACCTTTACCTATGGCTCCCAGAAGCTATAGCATATCCAGTAGCCACTGCCCAGTAAAACTGTCTTGGCAAACAGTCTAAACCAGGTTAAGGGTAACCAACAAACTTCAAACCCACTGATGAGTCAAAGGGGTGTCTACCCCAAGAATGTGAAGACTTCCTTTGGCAGAAGGGCCATTTGTTCCAATGGTCATGAAGGTACACAAAGCAGGTACTGTGTAGAGTTTAGACAGGCATCAAAGACACTAAGGTTATCCACTGCATCCTGGGCCATTGCCAGTTGTCCTGACTTTTTGTCTTGCTACTGGACTTCTATGACTCTGGAAGAGAGAGTGAGGCTGATGGACTTTGCACAACTCTACCTTACTTAAATCCAGTTCATGTTCAAGTCAAGACATCACCCTGTGTTGTTACTGATCCTCTTCCAAAATAAAAGCTGAACAACAATAACACGACTCTGAGAATGTTGTATAAATTTTCTGAACATTAATTTCCTCATTTACAAAATGAGGGAGTCTGAACTAGAAGATTGGTACCTTCCAGCCCTAAAATCTAATTAGACTGTGAGCTATTTGAGAATAGTCTGCTTTGCCTTTATTTTTATATCCCCACATTTGGCAAATTGCCAGTCATCTAATAACAGGTTCTTAATAAATGTTTATTAACTGAGATCCTATGCTTTATGATCCTATTTCACAATAATAATTGCTCCCAATAACATTGTGCCTTATGGTTCCCTTATAGCACTATGAAGTATGGAGGAAATATATTTTACAAATAGGACAAAGAAATGCAAAGAGTGATCTGCCCAAGCACATGGCTACGAAGCATCAGAGTCAGTTCTTGAATCCAAGTCTGCTGATTTCAAGCCCAGTTTTCTTTCCAATGTACAAGGTCTCTTCAGATGAATTGTGCAGTGTAAGCTAGCCAATGGGGGAGAAGGAAAACCGAAAAACAGAACTTTGCAATAATATGGTATCCTCCTCAGAAGTAGTTATGTGTCCATAGAAGGAGATGAGAAGGAATAAGGTGGACAGTGATCCCTTTGGCAAATTTCACTTCACTTCCTTTATTCTTCTTACTAGTCTTTCTTCCCAACTGTCTCCTTGAACAGTTTCAACTATTCACTAATGGGTGGTGATAGGGTGAGAGAAAGAGTTCCTCTTTTTTTCTTTCCTATCTAAACTCATTCTAGTCTCTCTAATACAGGTAAGAGCATTGCTCAGTCTAAATATTAATAAGATTTTGTTTAGATTTTTTTTTTCAAGGCAATGGGGTTAAGTGGTTTGCCCAAGGCCACAGGGCTAGGTAATTATTAAGTGTCTGAGGTTGGATTTGAACCCAGGTACTCCTGACTCCAAGACCAGTGCTCTATTCACTGTGCCACCTAGCCTCCTTATTAATAAGATTTTGCATGTACTTTTCCAACCACCTTGCTTATCTAGCTCTTATTGGTAACAAGAGCCCAGTTTCTTTTAAGGCTAAGAATTAATGACAATAACTATAAATGATTAAAAGCCTGCAGAGTGATTTCCATGCATTATTTCACTTCAGCGTCACACCACACCTCTGCTGTACAATAGGTATTTTTAAACCCCATTTTGTAGATGAGAAGCTGAGAAAAACCACCTGCTCAAGATCACACATCTAGTAAGAGTAAGAGGTAGTATTTGAATCCTCATCTTCCTTGCTCTAACTTGAATATTCTATACTCTACCCAGAACCAAATTGTGTTTTGGCATTTGTAACCTCTATGTGTATGATCCATAAATGTCACATTATTTTCACTGTGTTGAAATGGCCTTATATTTCATCATCTTTTTTAAAATTGTATTATCATTCTTTAAAAAAATGGATTATTAACTCATTCATGTTCAATAATTATACTATTACGATCAAAACTTACTTCATTTTTACATTCAATTAAATTCTTCAAAGTCAACTCTATAATCAATTCTATCCACAAAAAAACTTTTTTGCAAGTCACATTCAAGAAGTCAGTTTCTGTACGTACATCCTAGACATACTTTTCCTTCATATTACAGGGCAAATTCCCTCAAGATGTTAAATAAAAACTCTTTAAAATATGCAAACTTTGCTTAGGATGACATTCATTCTTTGCATGACATAGATATCTCCCAGTGACAGCTGCTCTTCCTGAGCCATCACCCCATTTTTGTTTTGACAATCAAACCCTCATCAGGATTAGCTCACTAGCCCACTATGCTAAACACTTTGTCATTTTGGTATTCCCTTCACTAAAGGACTGGACCACACAGGTGCTAATAGATTTTGCTGTGGGGATCTCCTTGTAATCAGTTGTTTAAAATAGTTTTAGACAATCTGATCCAATCTCATCTGCATGTTTCATGAATTCAATTCATTCAAACAAACATTTGCTGAGCACCTACTGCAAACATAACATAGCAGCGTTGTGCTGGGTCCTGTGAGGAACAGGGATTTGAATCAGTTGTTATGGTGCTCTCAAGAGACGTCTTGATTGATATTTCAATGTTTTAAAGATCTATGAGTTCATTAATAAACATGTCTTCCACTAAAACAGAAATTATCCAATCAACAACCATTTGTTGTCTTCTAAGTGCCACTTGCTGCCAAGCTTTGTTAAAAAATGAACAAAACAAAAAACAACCTTCTGTAAACTTATTGGATGGTGACCAAAGAGAGTGCTGGCCCTGGAGTTAGGAGGACCTGAGTTCACTCAACTCCATTGCCTTGCAAAAAAAAAAGCAAACCCCCCCACCCCAAAAGATGGTGACCAAAAACTAAAACAAAACCCATCACCTGCTCAATTTTCTGGTAATGGGCTTAGATAAGTCCTTGGACAAAAGAGTATATTGACTTAGTCCATTTTTGAAACATTTCCAGGATAATTGGACATGCCAAAATTTATATTCCACTGGGATAGCCATTGAGAATAATTGTAATTATGATAATAGCAAATGTTGATGTGGCCCTTTAAGATTTAGTCTTTAGGTCTATTTCTACAGAGAGATAAAGTTTTCAGAGAACATCATGAAGGTAGAAAAATTCAGGAGACAAAGCATTTACGTGAATTATTATAATACAAAATAGTATATTATAATCATATTTGAGAAGGGCAAAAATAAGTGTTATTTGAACCTGGGGAAGCAGATCATAGGATCATAGTTTTAAAATTGGAAATTATCTTAGAGGTCATTGAGTATAATTCCCTAGATTTACAGATGAGGAAACTATGGCCCAGAAAAGTTAAGTGATTTAGTGCATATCACAAATTCAGTAAATATTTGAGTTAGGATTTGAACTCAGGTCTTCCAGAGTCTGGCTCTCTATCCACTATACTTAATTCTGATTGGAGGAATCAGAGAAGCCTTTATGGAGGACATTGCATTTGTACTAGACTTTGGAAGATGGATATGATTCCACAAGGTAGAATTAAGAGAAGGGAAGTCTGGAATAGAGATTGTGGTGAGTTAAATTATTTAGGCAAGAAAACATAGACATGAGTAGAGGATGGCCAGTGGTACAGTCCAATTGGAGCAGAGAAGAGACTAGATGTTGATCAAATAAAAAAGATATTAGAGATTGTTTAGTGACAATATAAAAAATTTGAACCTTCTTAAAAAATTTTAACTCTCATGTCTAAAGAAAAATCAGAAGCCATTGAGTTCTTCCTATATCTAACCAAGAATACAGTCTATATTACTGCAGAGTGGTTATGCAGCCTCTGCTGAGAGATGTCCAGGAAAAAAGGATGCATCCCTGTAGGAGGCCACCCTTTTCAAAGTGGACATATGAAGAAGGTTTTCCTTACATTAAATTTAAAACAAGCTTTCTGCAACTTCAGTTGGATTCATCAATTTATTTAGTACCTTATTTGTTTAAGGGACTGGGATTCAAAGGGACTAGACCCTGGTGATTCAAAGACAAAAACAAAACAATTCCTGATATCAAGGAGTTTATACTCTTAGTGTTGAAAGTGGATATAGTACACAAGTCTTGAACAAATATGATGTGAGGAGAACAAAGAAACAACTAAGCAATCTATTACAAGAATAAGATATGGCATTCTGAAGGAGGTGGTAGATGAACTGAACCTTAAAGTAATATCATTATTTTGATCGTTGGAAATAAGGAGTGTGTACATTCCAGGACACTTTGGGACAAGGTTAGGATAAATATGAGAGATGGAATTTAGTTTTCCAGGAATAACTAGTTTTATGATTTGAACAGACTATAAAGTGTGGACCCTCTGAAATCTACTCAAGATTTTAGGCACATTTTGGATCATCATTCACCGCAAAACATAACTCATTGGAGGAACTAAAGGAACTATTGAACATTTTTAAAAAATTATTTATTTAAGGCAATGGGGGTTAAGTGACTTGCCCAAGGTCACACAGCCAGGCAATTATTAAGTGACTGAGGCTGGATTTGAACTCAGGGGTCCTCCTGACTCCAGGGCTGGTGCTCTATCCACTGTGCCACTTAGCTGTCCCTAGAAACTATTGATGTTGCCTTCCTCCTCTTAGTAACAAAATTTTTATGTTCCCTATACATGAAGAACAGGATAATTGATGTGAAATCAAGTTGGAAAGGTACAGAAAGAAACAGATGATAGAGGGAATTAAATACAAGTTGAGGGTATTGATGCTTTATCCTGGCTGCAATAGCAATTGTACATTTTAAAGCAGAAAAGTGACAGTTAGACCTGGTCCTGGAGGTAACTATGTCGATAAGGAGAAATATAAGAAGCATAGAGATCAGTTAGGATTACAACACTTGGAGGTATCTGTACATAGGAAGAAAGATGACAAGGTTTGACAAGTAAGTGCATGGATATGGCAAATATGGAAAAGAGGAAAAGTTAAGGATGATTAATGAAGTTATGCATTAGGATTACTGAGATGATAGTGGTTTTCATGAAATTTGGAGGTTGGTCTGATGCAAAGAGGAAGATGATATTTCTTTTTATTTATTTTATTTTCAATTTGTGGAACAAAATAAGCATTTCTGTAATACAGTACAATAAAAGAAGTTGATTGCACATGAAACTGTAAATCTATTATGTACAACTTGCTATTCTCTCCAAATGCACATCAAAGTTATCATGTAAATTTCTTTTTTCCTTTATTTTCTTTTCTCTGACCTAGAGATGGCTACCGTTTGATACAAATAGATGTGTGTGCGTGTAGGTAAAAATTATTTTAGACACATTTTTCTCCATCAGTTCATTCTCTGGATATAGATGGTATCTTTCTTCTTATGTCTTTTATTTTTAATTTGTATATTTATAATAGTCAAAATGACTTAGATGCTCAAAATTGTTAAAATAATATTGTTGTTACTGTATACAATGTTCTTTTGGCTCTTCATCATATCATGCAAATCTTTCCATGTCTTTCTAAGATCCTTAAGTTCAGCATTTCTTATAGCAGTAGCATTCGATCACAACCATATACCACAGTCATTCCCCAATTGATGAAGATCCCTGCCTACTTTTTGCCATCACAGAGTTGTTATAAATATGTCATTCACATTCAAAGTTATAATTACTTTTGTGAATTTCCCTCCATCTTAATTTTATTAATTTTTTTCTCAGCCTTCTTTTATTCTAACTTTGTTACCTTATCTTCTCCTCCCACCATCTTACACTTATTTTAACTCACCCCTGCAGGAATTCCTTGCTCCCTTCCCCCTCTGCCCCCAATTTCAACTCATACTCTCCTTTAAAAAGCTTCCTGACCTCTCTCCTACCCTTCCAAGTTTCAATTCGCATACTTCTCTAAAAGTTTTTCCCCAACCTTGTCCTCTCCATATGATCAGAAGATTCCTACAAGCTTCAAGATGTACATGTTGTTTCTTCAACCCAGGTGAGAGTAAAGTTACAATAATACCAGTCCTCCATTCCAACCTACTTCCTCTGAATTTCTTCCTTTGTTCTTTTCAAGTCTCATTTTTATAATATAATTTCTCCTTTTTATCTTTTCCTACCCAACTTTGTTTTTTTAAAATCACCCCATCACACACAACTCAGCCTCAATCTTTCTTTCACATTTTAAAGAATAGTTATATTTTCATATACACATATGTATACATCATTTTGACCCTAATGAGTATGTTACATTTAGTCTTTATTGTTTTCCTTATAGTTCTTCTGAATCTTTTATATTGACTTTTCCAATGAATTCTGGTCTTTTTTTGTTACAAATACCTGAAAGTTCTTCAATTCCTCAAATATCCATTTTTTTTTATCCAGGATTATATTTGGATACAAGTTCTTTTGCTCTTCAAAAATATAATGTTCCAAGACCCACAGTGCTTTAGTTTTTTCTGTTCACAATGTGAACCTGAATAGTGATAAAGAAAGTTGGGGTAATGTTATGCACAGATTGTCCCAAGTGCCTTTTGAATAGGGACAAAATAGCCAGATTAGTAAAATGAATGAACTGGTGGTACTATCTTTGATGATAGCCAGATACTGACATTTATAGGCTTCACTTGGTTGAGGGGTAAGGGAGAGAAGCCAAAGATATTTGTAAGAGGAACCTTAACTGGTCTTTAACTAAGTAACCTTACCCAGTAGTTTTAAAATTTTTTGCTGTTCATCCTTTTTTTTTTTTAGTTTTTCTTTTAGTTTTTTTTTTTTTTTTGCAAGGCAAACGGGGTTAAGTGGCTTGCCCAAGGCCACACAGCTAGGTAATTATTAAGTGTCTGAGACCGGATTTGAACCCAAGTACTCCTGACTCCAGTGCCAGTGCTTTATCCACTACGCCACCTAGCGGCCCCCATCCTTTGTTTTTGAAGGGGACTAGTGTTATCTTGTCTTGACTTGTACATGAATTAGATTTAAATGAGAAAAAGTTGCACAGTCATCAGCCTCTCTCCCCCTTCCAGAATCAGGAAAGTCCAGGGGCAGGAGAAAAGTTGAGACCCTTGGCAATGACCAAGGATGCAGTGGATGACCTTGATGTCTTTGATGTCTGACCAAACTCTAAGTTCTCCACCTGCTTCAGGTGCCTTAATGGCCACTGAAATACCATTTACCCATTTTATCAAGGGAAGACTTCTCATACGTGGGTTAGATATCTCCCTAACTCACCAATAGGGAAAATTACCTATCAACTGGGTAGTAGAAGGGTGGAACTCAAAAGCCTGCATAAGGATAAATGAGAAAGATACTATGTATTAAGTAACAGCCACATTGTAGGATGATCAGTTGTGAATGACACCTTTTCTCAGAAATTCTGTGGCCCAAAAGCATTCTGAAGGATATTATCCATCCCAAAGACAGAGAAGATGGTATCTGAATGCAGACTGAAGCGTACTTGTAGCCACATCTGAGAGCTGGGTAAAGGTGGACACAAAAGGTGGATGAGTAGTCCTGAAAAGGGCTTAGCAAGTCCTCATGCCAGAGATGTCCTCCTTGAACACCTCATGCATGACTAGGTGGCACAATGGATAGAATGCAGTATCTTGTTCTCGTCTCTTGACCATTAATCCCCACTTCCCCCTGCTGCCTAGTATTGCCAACTCTAATTCATGGTTATATGAATGATATTCTCTGCCTCTCCCTACCACCATCTTCTTCCTTACACTGCGTCCTTTCACCACCTCATTTCTTTATCCCTAGGTGATGCTGTCTGCCTTTATACCTCATTTGCGGCATGTCTCTGCCTTTCTGTACTATTTGCCCCCATTCCCTTTGTACTTCATTAAAGTATGATTGCCATCCCTTTTTCCTCTACCAGTCATGATCTTTCCCAGTGAGTACCTAAAGAACTGGCATACCTGCCTCCATTTCATAATTTCATATATTAATTATCAATTCATGATTCCACTTAACCACAATAATTCATTTTATTTTAATCCTTTTAAGCTCTCCTCAAGCCTCCTATGGCTTCTTCTCTTAACTTTTTCAGAGATGAACCTTGCATTATATTTTTACTGAAAAAAAAATGGAGATCTTTTATTGAACATTTCCTCTTCTCCCCTTCTCCTCTCATATCACTTCTTCTCAGTCTCCTTTGCTGGATCTTAATACCCATTTATCAAGAATATCACACAAGGCTTAGTTCTGGACTGTTTTTTCTTACTATATTCCTTTACTTGGTGATCTCATTGATTTTAATTTTTAATTTTAATTTTTTTACAATTACATGCAAAGATAGTTTTCAACATTCATCTTTTTTTTGCATTTTATTTAATTTAATTTTTCCTCTGGTTACATACAAAAAAGTTTCAATGTTCACTTTTAAAACCTTGAGGCTGAATTCTCTCCTTTTCTCCCGTTCCACTCCCCCTCATTGAGAAAGCAAGTTATTTGTTATATGTTAAAAATATGTAGTTATTGTGGTATATGTATGTGATGGAACACTATTGTTCTATTAGAAAACAGGAGGAATGGGAATTCAGGGAAGCCTGGAGGGATTTGCATGAACTGATGCTGAGAGAGATGAGCAGAACCAGAAGAACATTGTACACTCTAACAGAAACATGGGGGTGATGATCAACCTTAATGGACTTGCTCATACCCACAGGGCAACAATCAGGCACAATTTTGGGATATCTGCGATAAAGAATATCATCTGTATCCTGAGAAAGAATTGTGGAGTTTGAACAAAGACTGAAGACTATCACCATTAATTTTAAAAAAAATGTTCTTTTTATGTAATTTTTATGTAATTCTGCTCATACTATATGTTTCTTCCTTAAGGATATGATTTCTCTCTCATCACATTCAGCTTAGATCTAATGCATACCATGGCAATGATGTAAAGACTAACAGACTGCCTTCTGTGGGAGGTGGGGGAAGGGAAGCAAGATGGGGGGGAAATTGTAAAGCTCAAAATAAATAAAACCTTTCTAAAATTAAAAAAAAACTTACTTATGAAAAATTACCACAATAGTGTGATGTAAAAGTAAACATATTCCCCCTCCCCAAAAGAGAAATCTCTAGAAAAATAAAGTAAAAGAGCTAAAAGAAGTAAAAAAAGTAAAAAAAAACTGTAAAAAAAAGTAAAAAAAACTGTATCCAGTTACCAACAACTCTGTCTTTAGAATGGATAGTATTCTTTATCATAAGTCCTTCAGAGTTCTCTTGGGCCACAGAACTGCTGAGAAAAGGTAAGTCATTCACAACTGATCATCCTATAACATTGCTGTTAATTTGTATATAGTGCATTTCCCATTCATCCTTTTTGCAGACTTTTGAGTTCCATTTTTCTTCTACCACTCTCTCTTTCCTTCCCCTCCCTATGACAGCAAGCAATCTGATATAGGTTGTATGTACAATTGTGTTTAACATATTTCCATATTAGTCATGTTGTCAAAGAAGAATTAGAACTAAAGGAGAAAAAATCATGAGAAATAAAGAAAAAAGTGAATATAGCATGCTTTGCTCTGCATTCAAACTCCATATTTTTTTCTCTAGATGTGGATGGCATTTTCTCCACAATGGGTCTCTCAAGATTATCCTTGATCACTGAACTGCTGAGAAGAGATGCATTCATCATAGTTTATTATTTCAAAATGTTGCTGCTAATGTGTACAATGTTCTCCTGGTTCTGCTCATTTTACTCAGCATCAATTCATGAAAGTCTTTCTAGATTTTTCTGAAGTTTGCCCAATCATGATTTTTTTTTTTTTTTTAGTTTTTGCAAGGCAGTGGGGTTAAGTGGCTTGCCCAAGGCCACACAGCTAGGTAATTATTAAGTGTCTGAGGCCCGATTTGAACTCAGGTACTCCTGACTCCAGGGCCGGTGCTCCTTCTACTGTACTACCCTAGCCACCCACCAATCATGATTTCTTATGGAACAATAGAACTCCATCACATTCTTATTCTTATTCAGTTATTCCTCAATTGATAAGCAACCATTCAATTTCTGATTTGTTGCCTCCACAAAAAGAGCTGCTGTAGTTTTGTATGCATGGATGTTTCCCCTCTTTTTATGATCTCTTTGGAATGATGTATTCCATTTTTATACCATTATAGATGTATCAGAGAACAAAATCCAACATTGAAATAATTTAGAAAGAAGTTGATTCCCCACAAGTGCCTGTAAGTTACGTAGAATATAGGATTCAAACAGAGGAAGAAGGAAACAGTAGTCAATTGGTCAACATAGAGGCAGTTTCCAGATAACACATATGGGTTGCTTGAGATGTATAGTGAGAGAAAATTCCTTACAATAATCTTCAGATCCAACTGGGTTTGTGATCAATATAACTCTTTTTTTTTGTTTGTTTTTGCAAGGCAATGCAAGGCAATGAATGCAAGGCAACTTGCCCAAGGTTACACAGCTAGGTAATTATTAAGTGTCTGAGGTCAAATTTGAACTTAGGTCCTCCTGACTCCAGGGTGGTGCTCTATCCACTGCACCACCTAGCTGGCCCTGGTCAATATAACTCTGGTCCTGAGTTAAGCCTTAAAAAAATCTGATCTTTAAGCAACAAGTCTGGTTTCTCAGCGTGTAATAAAGGTATCCCATAATTTTCCCACTTTGGGGCTTCCTACACTAGCAGAGGCACAGAAGCAGGTAGGTAGGTTAAAGTTTAAAATAACCTAGGTCAGAAGAGGCATCTTCTTCACACTCATCAAGAGTTCGACAAAATTCCTTTAAGGAGTGACAGGCACCAAAATGGTGGCATCTCATGGTCAGAGGGATCAAATGGAGTATCCAAAACTAAATGTACTACCCAGTAGAGGGAAATTTCCCAGACATATGAAAAAATACATATGACCAAGAGGATTGCAAAAATTTTTAAAAGACGTTCACAATCTCATGCTTCTTTTAATGTTGTAAAAGTTGAACAAACATACATAAACAGTCATGACCTCAAACATGCCCTAAAGAAAGAAACCTAGTTAAACATACTCTATAGGTAAACTAAGTCAGATTACACATTATATTAAACTACACTGAATCAATTTATTTCATCTTGAATTTTAGCTGTTCCATGATCTTTGGAAACATTTTCTCTTAGATCTGAATATAACTCATTTCCAGGGTACTTCTGATAGAGTAGTCCTCTTAAATTTGATTTTTCAATAAACTGCTTCACATGTTGAAAACCATTTTGAAGTATATAAGTTAATTTTATATTTGCAAAGTATTTGAAAGCCAAATATAGATAGCTATAGGCACATTTATATAGATATCTAACATGTAGATATCTATATATCTTAGTTCTTAGAGAAAATAATTTAATTTTTTCAGAGTAAAGTTTATTATTCTATTAAAATTTTTACATATCAAATTATATTTTTGCCTTAATTGTCCCTTTTCTACTCTGAGTATATATATTATCCTTAAATCATCCAGGAGAATGAGATATTTTAAGAACCCAATTTTATATATACATATATTTACTAGTAACCACAACTTCAGAATAGAAAAATTTAAAACAGTAAGATTTTTCATACTTGTGTTTTATTATAGTAGCTCAGAAATGTTGTATAATGTAACAAAAGGATTCATTTTATACACACATAAATATATATACATATATACATATACACATACTTTTACAGTTCACCTACCTTTGTCATAGAAATTTGCTATGAAAGGAAAAATAAAGGACTTGGTTATAACAATATCAAAATTGTCCTTTCAAGGGCACAGACTGACATAAGTATAGTTTCTTTACTGCAGTTTGCTTCCAAGTAAGAGTTGTAGTTAGCTTTCAACTCAGAATGGTCAACCACACAACAGAGTTCCAAATTATTCACAAGATATCATAGCCACACCTAGAATTACCAGGTGAGAAAATTTACTTTTCAGTGGGGGAAACAGAGTTAAAAAGATCCTACCTTCATATTTGTAAGGTTGGTCTCTCAAACTTCCAAGGCAAAGATATCTACCTGTAACAGTTCTCAGACCAACTTCCTTTGGGCCAGCACTTGACATTTTCCTTCAATGGTGGATTATTCGCTTAATGACAATTCAGACAATCATACCTGATATAAAAACTAGGAATATTATCAAATTACAGTCTTAAAAGATTTTACCTCAAATCACTAATCACAGCTTAGGTGTAGCTATTATTATTATTATTATTATTATTATTATTATCACTTTTCAAAATTGTTGAAAAGACCATTTAACAATAGACACATACATCCTTGTTATAAATTCACTTTAACTCTGATTCTTTTTGTTTGTTTATTTGTTTTTGCAAGGCAGTGGGCTTAAGTGCCTTGCCCAAAGCCACACAGCTAGGTAATTATTAAGTGTCTGAGGCTGGATTTGAACTCAGGTCCTCCTGACTCCAGGGACGGTGCTCTATCCACTGCACCACCTAGCTGCCCCTCAAATTCACTTTGAAGAATATATCAACCATTAGAAATTAAGAATAATAATTTCATCATATGGTTACACACATACAATGAATATATAATTTACTCAAAGCCCAGAAAAGCATTGACCACCCTAAAACTAAAGTATCTACATATCTGAAGGTATTGCATATTCACTCCTAAAGTCAAATGAGATCTTTAAATCTGGGATCTGTCAATGCTAACTTTGCTCAAAGATGAACTCCAACACACACTATTCCAGGTATACTTTTATAATTTTTTTTTTGGTTTTTGCAAGGCAATGGGGTTAAGTGACTTGCCCAGAGTAATGCAGCTAAATAATTATTAAGCATCTGAGTCCGGATTTGAACTCAGGTCCTCCTGACTCCAGGGCTAGTGCTCTATCCACTTTTCCACTTAGCTGTCCCACACTTTTATAATATAAGCAAAGGTCAATCTATCAGATAAGAATCACTCTTTATAAATTTGGAAGACTCTTTACTTCAGCTTTGAGAGAACCTAGTTTCTTTATAGAACTTCACAACCTTCTTTCAGTAACTTTGTAAAGAATTAATAAGACTTATGACTTCTAAAGCCGAAGAGCCAAGGGGACTGGATATCTGGTAGGTGATCAAAGAATTACTCAGATATTTATAAGGTCTATAGTGCTTTTCCAAACTCTAAATAATCATATTATTGTCATCATTATTATCCATTTTAAGCAAAATATGCCCAATTAAATATTTGACAGCTTTTTAAAAAATCATAATGCCCATAGTCTCTATCAGAAGAAGACTTAATTTTCCAATGATACAATTATATCACTTTCTGGCTATATATTTTTTCAAATTAATAGCATTTCTCATGCAATGATTTTCCCCCAAATCACAAAACAAGAAAAATTAAAAGCCCAATAATAACAAAACAATATTCTGAATTTTTAAAACATGCCACAAAACTTTTTGCCAGTCAAATAACAAAAACTTGGTTAAATTTGTGTTCAAATCATTTTACATATTAAGTTATTTTATCCATCTATCAATATGACATTCTATAACAATTTCATTTAAAAAATTTAGAGCACTTAATGCTTTTTATTCTTCTTCATGTAGTCTTTGAACTTATCACTTTAATAGCAGATATCAACTATATTTTTCATTAAGGTCTAATGTACCTATGGAGGACAAAATTCCATAATTACCCTAATAGGAGAACACACCTCAATTTAAATGGGACCATTTTATAATTTAGTTTTAGAACAAATTCAATTAAATCTATTTTACAATCATAAATGGCATCATTCAAAACCTTAATTTTTCCCAAAACCATTAGGGGCCAGAATCTCAAACTATAGAACCCCTATTTTCAGGTAGCTCCTTTCCAAAGATGTAATCTGGCAATCTCACATTTTCCTTTCCTATTAAAATATACCAGTATTTATAGAAATCTTCAAATTATAATCTGGAAGTTTATGACAAAAAGCATTTCAATTGTAAATATGGTCTCCAATTAATTTATAATGCCACATATTTCTATGAAGCACAAAAACATTTTTCTTTTGAGGAGGAGGAGTTTATCTGACTTTATCTCTGTAACCCCCTACCTGGCCAGGGCTAAAATGAAAGAAAGTATATTACAGGGTTTTTTCCTTTCAAAAATCTTATTCTTTAAAGTCTGAAGTAGAAGTAATTACTTGCTTATTGGGAAAGAGTTTAACATCCAATTTTAGAAAGCTGGGAGGACTATTACAAGTGTAAAACTTCCTTAATCTTCACCAGCCTTTTTTTTTTTAAAGGTTTTTGCAAGGCAAATGGAATTAAGTGGCTTGCCCAAGGCCACACAGCTAGGTAATTATTATGTGTCTGAGGTCGGATTTGAACTCAGGAACTCCTGACTCCAGGGCCAGTACTGTATCCACTGCGCCACCTAGCCACCCCATTCACCAGCCTTCTAAGTCTGTAACTGAATTTTTTTTTTTACAGGCAAATTTAAGGCTGACCACATTTCTCCCTTAGAAATCTTCCAAAGAATCAAAATCCACGAACAATACTAGATATAACATAAGACAAAGGTTTTCCTGAGAAGTCTATTGGGGGGGGGGGGTTAGAAAGGAAGGGGGAAAGAAAAGAGTTGCCTACCGTTGGAGTATTGAGTGAACAGCTCAACACTGGACAAATTTATTTAGACAAGACACATATGAGCTTCTCTCATTAATTTGGGGTTGTCCTAGAGTGAATGAGTCTAGAACTGATGTTAGACAAATGGTTTCTTATGGACTCTCCAACAACTCAATGGATATAGGATTCATTCCTTACTGGTGACATGGCTTAACTGGCAACCTTTGCATTAGAGTCCTAGATCACTTACTATGTCTCAAGGTAGCTGCTGCCAGCATATAGTCATAAACACAAATATACAGTTTATTTCTATTGGCCACTGGAGGATTAAAGGAAATACTAGAAGAGAGGAAAAAAGGAGAGAGAGAAAAAGACTGAGAGACAGAGAGCAGAAAGAGACAGACAGAGATGGAGGGAGAAACAGAGAGACAGAGACAGAGACAGAAAGAGAAACAGAGACAGAGAGAGAAGATAGAGAGAGACAGATAGAGAAACTGAGAGATAGAGAGACTGACAGAGACAGAGACGACAGACAGACAGAGACAGAAACAGTGATATCTGCTGGAGAAATACTGATCAAATCAATAGATGATCTCTCTGTCTCCAGAATCCTTGGTTGATCCATCCAAGATTATTTATTGGCCTATAAGGGAGGTCCTAGGTCAGCTGCCACATAGCTCCCTATATTACTTAGTTCAAATAATGGAACAAGGACTGTGTATCAAATCTTCAAGTTACTCATCCAGTTTTCATTATAAAAAATGATCCAATCTAGGTCAATCCTCTCTCTTGGGTAGATCACCAGCTACCTTACTTCTGACACATTATTGATATAAACTTCTAATATGATTATTGATGTGCCCTATTTCTGACACAATTATTGATGTGGCAGAGAACAAAACCCAAAACTGGAATGATTTAGAAAGAAGCATTAAGTCATCAGGCAGAGGAGAGAGCCAAAAAAAAAACAAGCAATGGTTTCTCTTCCTCCCCCTCTGCATATCTATAAATTGCACAATATTTAGGATTCAAACAAAAAGAGGAAAATAATGGTCAATTAGCAAACACAGAAGCAGTTTCAGATAAACTATATGGGTTGTTTGAAATGTATAGTGGGAGAAAGCTCCTTACATTAATCTTCAGATCTGACTGGGATTATAGTCAGTATAATCTAGGCCCTGGGTTAAGATTAAACAAATTTAGTCTTTAAACAATAGATCTGGCTTCTCTTCTTTGGAGGGCTAGGTTCAAACAGTGTAATAAAAATTTCCCACACATCAACTTCCATGGATTCAATTATCATCTCTATTCAAATGTTTCTAAAATAGACTTATACAGTACTAACCTCTCTGACTTAAATCTCATATCTCTAAACTACCAGTTTGGATATCTCAAACTGAATTCCTATAGACATCTGAAGCCAAAAACTCTACTAGCTTCCTTATTACTGTTAAGGCTGTGTGGAGTACCTCTTTCCTCCCAATCGCCCAGGCTCATAACTTGTGTGTCATTCTCAGCATCTCTATACCTCTTTCTCTATAGGCATCCAATTGACAAGACATATCAATTCTACTATCATAATATTATATATGTATATGAATTTTTATACACATATATACCCCCTTCTTTTCTCTGACATTGCCACCACCTGGTATAGGCATTACCATTTCATTCTTGGACTATTGCAATAGCCTTCTTGTTGGTCTCAACACCAATCTCTCCTCACTCCAGTCCAACTTCCATTCAGCTGCCAAAGTGATTCTCCTTAAAACTCAAGTCTGACCATGTCACCCTATTTTCAGTAAACTCCAGTGGGTCACTTTCACCCTGATTATCAAATATAAAATCTTCTTTGGCATTTAACACCCTTCATAACCTCCTCCTATCCCAATTATCTTTCTAGTCTTATACCTTGGATCCCCAATATATTCTGTGATCTGTGACATTAGCCTCCCATACTTCTTGAATAAGACACTCCATCTCTTGACTCTGATTATTTTCACAGGTCATTCATGACTGCAAACCTTTCCTTTTCCATCTCTACCTCCTAGTTTTTCTTCTTTAAATCTTGACTAAGACTTCTTCAAAACTAAGACTTCTTCAAGAAGCCTATCTCCTTCTACTTCAGTTTTAGTGTTTTTCTTCTGTTGGTTTTTCCAATGTAATCTCTATATTATGTGGTTATACATCAGTGTTTACACATTTTCTCTTCAATTAGAGAATGCACTCCTTGAGAACAAAATTTATCTATTTTTGAGTGTATCCCAGATACCTAGCACAATCTTTGACCTAGAATAAGTGCTTAATAAATCTTTACTGATTGACTCTCAAAATATATCTAGGCCCTTTAAGTCAGAAGGGAGTCTCTAGGCTAGTCACAACAAAGTATGAATAGGAAGTGTGGCACTGCAGAAAATATGCTTACTTACAAGTCACAGGATCTATAAATTTGACTCAAAATTCTATATATATTTGAGAAATGAGTTCTTTTATCAGAAACATTTGCTATAAAATTTTGACCCCCTCCCCCCAGATTTCTGCTTTCCTTATAATCTTGGCTGAATTGGTTTTGTTTATGTAAAAACTTCTTAATTTAATATAATTAAAATTATTCATTTTATAACTTGTAAAGCTCTAGCTCTTGTTTAAACTTAAATTATTCTATTTAAGTTCTATGGATATCTATAGATAAAGGAAGAATAGAACTTAAATTCCTCCTTTATCCATAGATCCACAGGTAAACTATTCCATGCCACTCTAATTTCCTTATGATATCACCCTTTATGTCTAAATCATGTACCCATTTTGACTTTATCCTGGTGTATGGTGGGAGATGTTGGTCTACAACTAGTTTCTGCCAAGATGTTTTCCAGTTGTATGCAAAACTTTTATCTTTGACTTTATCAGTGAGTCACAGGATCTAGGTTTAATTCCCACCTTCACCACTTACACTGTTTAACCTTAGGCAAGCCATTCTCTGGGCTCTTAGGACTATTTTCTCATCTATAAAATGAGGATACTTATGATTCTATGAATTAGTGGTTACATTGTCATAGCAGTAAACACTGATCACAATCTCAAGTTACAAGTACAATTTTTTATAAATTAATGTAGTTATGGGGCTAGTCATAGAAAATAGCATGACCATGGGACTGAAATGACTGAGCCCTTAAATATTTTGGTGGTCATTGGAGATAGCAATCATTTGGTCTAAGGGTTGCATCAGTTAGTGATAGCTTCAATATCAAGGAAGCATCAAAACCAGGATGGGAGTGTGAGCCCAATGCTGATCATCCACAATATCTTCCTCCAGCATTTCAAGGTTCTGAGGGTATTGACTACATCAGACCATATAGAATTCTACCCTTCCAAGGTCCCTGTAGAATCAGATTTTTCGCCCCAACTTATGAATTCTATATGTTCTTGCCAACCAGGCTGAACTACTTACTGTTCTCCAAACTCATTATTTCATCTTTCAGTTCCATGTCTTTGTACAAATAGTCCACAATTTGTCTATAATGTCTAGAATGCTTTGATTCCTTATACCATCTCTTATAATTCTTGTAAATCTATATAAGACAGTATCCTCTACAAAAAAAAAATCTCTTCTCGTCAGTCTTCAGAGTTGTTTATGCTCTCCCTTGATCAAATTATCTTTCAGTTACACCTAGAATAGTGCTTGAATAAAATATATACTAAATTAATGCTCATTGAATAGAATAAAATTGAGCTGGTTGTGTTGCAGGGGTGAAAAGAGTGAATGGGGCAATGTGTTTTGTAGAATCAAGGTTCTGACTTACTTTGCTGTGCTTCTTCTAGAGAGCTTAACATTACTACAAACATTACTTAACATTACTGCAAACATTACTTAACATTACTACAACATTACTTAACATTACTATTTGGCTAGGCAATAATACACTTAAGGACTATTAAAGCATTTATTTCACATGGGAAACCTTCTTGCCTTTAATGAGAAAAAAAAATGGAAAGTCTGACGTCTTCAATACCGATCCCCAGAATTTTCTAGCTACAACAAAGCCACTATGCTTTACTAACTATGATTTCAGCAATCTCTAATCTTGTACCTCCTTTTCCCAAAATTTGTCTTTCAACACTGAGCCTACCTTTACCTAGTTGTTTATCCTCTCAATATAATTGAAAGACAATACATTGTTCTTATATATTCCAGTTAATTGAAGAACATGATTGCGGCAAATGTTTATGTGTATCCATGATTCAGTTTTTCTCTTGCACAATAAACAAAGATAACTTGTGTAGGTAAAACACACAGAATACTGAGTAGATTCAACATTTTAAAGTCCCTCTATTCAGATCCGTAGCAGGTAAAAGTGTCCTTCAAGGGAAGGAAGGATAAAAGGTTCAGATGTCAGAATCTCTATTAGGAATAAAACAAACTTTCAAGTTTTAACATATGCTGAGAAAAAGGAATAAAAACAATAGAGGGCTGAGAGATTTAATTGTGCTGAACATCTCAGTTATTACTCTGTTTATTCTTGAACATCACCCATTCTCCTTTTAAAGGGGTAATGCTGTTAAGTCTTAAGACTTGCAGATGGTACAACTGCCTTTGAGCCAGACAGGGATAACATGTCTTCTACAGAGGATACAGAATCTTGAATTAGATCATTTTGGGCACCCTGGAAGACAGTCATTGCAAGCAGTCTTATTGCTCTCTTTTTTGCTACTGAAGGCTGGAAGGAATTGGGCAGCAAGATGGTGGAGTTTTAATTGACATACAATTTTTTTTTTTAGGTTTTTAGGTTTTTGTTTTTTTTTTTTTGCAAGGCAAATGGGGTTAAGTGGCTTGCCCAAGGCCACACAGCTAGGTAATGATTAAGTGTCTGAGGTTGAATTTGAACTCAGGTCCTCCTGACTCCAGGGCTGTGCTCTATTCACTGTGCCACCTAGTCGCCCCAACATACAATTTTAAAATTTTCAGTTTGAGCATGTATACGTCAGAACATACCATATGCTACAAATTAGGAATTGAATTATTGTTTTGTTGTTTTCTAGAATTAAGAAAATGACAGAGAAAATATTATGCTGAGGATTCAATTTAAAAGGGTATTGTGCATACTGTCTTTTTGAAAAGTCAGCTGTTAAAACATTTACCAAATCAACCCTGGAATTGGGACACACATTTGGTTAAGTTGAGTCAGCAGAGTGTGGGTGAATCATAGGATAATCAATCTGGAGCTGGAAGAGATCTTATATCCCATCCAGGTCAACTCTCTCATTTTATAGATGAAAACACTGGGGCCCAGGGAAGTAAAGTGATTTTTGACTTGCAATGATAACTATATTGCATTCAAGACATCTAGGCTACTTTTGGAGATGCAGCATGCTATTCACCAGTGGAGTGACTAGATAATTAGGAGTGGATAGAAAGAATAAAAAATAAATAAAAAAGTAACAATCATCTTTAGAGACAGGCAGATTTTCACTATTGGCTTTCAAATTTAAGAGATATCTCAATAATCATTAGTGAATGCTTAATTTGTTGGCAAATGATGATATGTTTAAACTTTCTTGTAATTCTTTGATTGGATATTTCTTTTGTCCCTAATCTAAGCCACCTTTTATCACAGGAGAGATCAAAGGATGCTAAAGTTAGATGAAATCTTAAATATTGTCTCCTACAATCCCTGCATTTTATAGATTAAGAAAATAAGATTCAGAGTAGGGAGGTAACCTGTCTAGGTTGCTTAAATATAAATTCAAAGTCAAACATAGGTCTGCAAACTTCAAATTTTGTACTCTTTCAAAAATACTTTTTTTCATTCATGTCCAACTTTTCATGATTCATGGACTTTGTCCATGCAATTTTCTTGGCAAAGTCACTGAATGATTTGCCATATCCCTTTTCAGTGGATCTGAATCTTAGAGATGAGGCAAATAGGAGTTAATAGACTTCTCCAAGGCCATATAGCTAATAAGTGTCTGAGGCTGCATCTGAACTCAGATCTTCCTGATGCTAGGTCAAGTGTTCTCTCTCTATCCACTGCAACACTCAGCTGCCCCTTCTACTGCACTACTGTCTTTCATTTGAATAAGGGGCATAGGACAGCCTGCCCCTTCCAGCATCTCACCTGTCTCTTTAATCTCCAGTCTCCCTATTTATCCATTCCTCTCCCGTGGCATTTAACATGATCAAATCATCCTTAAAAATCTTCTCTATCCCCTACAGTGGTCTTAATCTATCCTTCTATATCTCTTCTTTTCTTGATCAAACTCCTAGAAAAATGTGTCCACCACCACTGACTCCATTTCCTCTTTTCTCATTTACTTTTCAACACTTGCTTATGCTTTCTAATCTCATGACTCAACTGAATCTGTTCTCTCCATGGTTTCTTACTAATTCTTTTCAAATCTTTTCAATGGCATTTATTGTTTGAACAATTCAAAGTATTTATTATTCACTTTAGAAATTAAGTACAGGCTAGCAACATCCAGAGGAAGAAAAAGAAAACAAAATAAAAACCTACGGAATCTGAATCATCACTGCCTTTGCTTTTTAAAAATTTCTCTTATTTTTTCCTTCCTATCTCATGGTTTTCTTTCTTTTCCCTTAGTCCTAATTCCTCATATAGAAAATGACTAATCTGTAAACCTGTTAAACACAAATGTATACGTACAATGTTCACAAGACTCCTGTTGAAGGGAGGTGAGGTGATAAGGAAAAGTGGAAGGAAATTATGTAACTTATAAATATACATATGTATGTGGATGAATGTTGAAAAACTTTCCTAACATGTGATTGTGAAAATAAAATAAAATATCAACTGGGAAAAATAGAATTAAAAAAGATTATGTACAGAGGGGCACACTCACATTTCAAAACATGAATATCCTAAAAAAATCTCTAGAACATAGCTGTTATTTAAACAAAAACATTTTCTGTGATTCTTACAAAGATATTATAATGGAATTTTATACACTAAATTGAGTTGAAAATAATCTGTCTACTCTTAGGTATCTTAGAGCATGATAGGAATGTTAAAGACAGAGTGTAATAGCTTTTCTTAGAATGAAGGAGAACTTCCTTAAAAAATGGCTGCCAAACTTTGCCATTTCTACCTTCACAAAATCTCTTACATTCTTCTCCTCACCACTCACACAGTTAGAGGCTTAATTCAGGTCATCTTAATCCTCTCTCTCCTGAACTGTTGTCATTGCCTCCTTATCTCAAGTCTATCCCTGCTACAATTCAGCCTCTGCACAGTTTCCAAAGTGATTCTTATTAATCACAGATTTGACTACATTACAGCTTTACTAGGGGGAAAAAAAAGAAAACAAAACATCACTGTCTCCCTATTGTCTCAACTCCTCTGTATGACTTTTAAAAATTTTGACAATAGGACACAAAAGATCTTTCCATCTTTATTCTACATTATTCTCCAGCCTGAATGCTGATGAACAAGATCCATCTCTTATCCAGCCAAACTAGTCTTTTTTTTAAGAAAGATTTTATTTGAGTTTTACAATTTTTTCCCCCATTCTTGCTTCCCTCCCCCCACCCCCACAGAAGGCATTCTGTTAGTCTTTATATTGTTTCCATGGTATACATTGATCTCAGTTGGATGTGATGAGAGAGAAATCATATTCTTAAGGAAGAAAAATAAAGTATAAGAGATAGAAAAATTACATAATAAGTTAATGAGGTTTTTCCCCTAAATTGAAGGTAATAGTCTTTGGTCTTTGTTCAAATTCCACATTTCTTTCTCTGGATACACATGATATTCTCCATTGCAGACAGCCCCAAGTTGTCCCTGATCGTTGCACTGATGGAATGAGCAAGTCCATCAAGGTTGATCATCACCCCCATGTTGCTGTTAGGGTGTATGATGTTTTGGGGTTCTGCTCCTCTCGCTCAGCATCAGTTTATGCAAATCCTTCCAGGCTTCCCTGAATTCCCATCCCTCCTGGTTTCTAATAGAACAATAGAGTTCCATCACATACATATACCATAGTTCCTTAAGCCATTCCCCAATTGAAGAACATTCACTTAATTTCCAATTCTTTTTCATCATCCCTTCAGGGTATAGACCCAGTGTCAGTATTGCTGGATCAAAGGGTATGTTCATTTTTGCTGCCCTTTGGGCAGACTTCCAAATTGCTCTCCAGAAAGTTTGGATGAGTTCATAGCTCCACTAACAATGTATTAGTGTCCCAGATTTCCCACATCTCTTCCAACATTGATCATTGTCATATTGGCCAGTCTGAGAGGTATGAGGTGGTATCTCAGAGATGCTTTAATGTACATTTCTCTAATAAGTAATGATCTAGAGCAATTTTTCATATGACTATGGATGGCTTTGATTTCCTCAACTGTAAATTGCCTTTGCATATCTTTTGACCATTTGGCAATTGGGGAATGGCTTGTTTTTTGAAAATTTGCCTCATTTCTCTGTAACTTTAGAAATGAATCCTTTGTCAGAAATACTAGATGTAAAAAATGTTTCCAAATTTACTACATTTCTTTTGACCTTGGTTACAGTGGTTTTGTCTGTGCAAAAGCTTTTAAATTTAATGTAATCAAAATTATCTACAAGCTAGCATTTTTTTTTTCTGTTTGAAGGACATTGGGGGAATATGTCATTTCTTCTACCATCTTTCCACAGTTGATTCCATGCATCCCCTACTCATTTTTCCCTTCACAGCCAAGCACAAATATAATTTTCTACATTTAGACTTTTCCACTCCTCCTAACTACTTTTGCTTTCCAATCCTAACCAACTTGCATTTTTTTCAGTATAAATTAATATAACAGGGGTTAGGTTAGAGTGTACCTCATGGAACTGAATTGAATTCCCTCTGGCTACTTGTAGTGACATATATGATGAGATAAATTTTACTCAGTCCTGAGGGACTTAATATTTGGGATGATTAAAAATACTTAGTATTTAATATGATTATATAGTATTTAAGGCAAGAGAGGAGAAGCAAAGGATTGAGGAATAGTAAAACTGAACTGTAATGGAATTCAAAAGTACAGAGCTACTGTGAGAAGAGGAATAGAAGATGGGACAAGGGGAAATATCATTTGGCCAGGGATTCTACTTCTCAAGGAGCTGGGACTATTCCACGATAGAGTTCACATGCATGCTCCTTTTCCAAATGTGGGAGGGCTAGAGGCAATAGAGGCAAGGAGTTTAATTGAGCTGAAGTCTAAGCTTCCAGGGTCCATACTGAGTTCCCATGTGGTACCAGCTCAATAGTTATATCTAAGGGTGATCGGGCATAAGATACCCCCCGGAAGATAGGCCTTATAAGAAACACTTCCTTATTTTTATGTCAGTCTTGGTATCTGTTCCTTGACAGTAGGACACCAAGATGTCTTTCCACATTACTCTCCTTCCTGAACTCTCTTATCCAGTCAAACTGGACTTCTTTCTATTCCTCATGTGAGGTATTTCTTCTCCCATTTTTGTAGTAGTTGACTCCATACATTCCCCCTATAAGTCCCCATTCCTTAGATATTCACTTGGGTGTCTGAACCCCCATTATGATAGCATTAGGCAACTCCTGAAGGTCGGTCCTTTCCAACTTTATTTGCAATATCAAAAGACAAGTACAGCATAATACTAAGGAAATAATTGTCTCAGTAGCTTCAGGCCTATTGTGTAAGACCCTAGTTGGCTGATTCTAAGCTTTGCTTGACCTTACCAGGAATGTCAAGGAATAAACTTTAACATAGATCTTCTGAACTTCAAACCATTGTTCTTTCCACAACACATCACACTGTTTTTCAAAGCTATTTGGCTCATGCTAGTCACTGGTGTTGAAAATGAAAAAACAAAATGTATATCTTTTGGGGACAATGTGATGCAAAACCAAAAGGAATTGCATATTTGTGATTGTAAGATTATAGTGGTTAGTCATGGACTAGTGCAATATGGGGAAAGATCCACAGAGATATGCACTGATCCTGAAAACAAGCCTCCTTCAGCCCTCATGGGAGGATTCCAGCATTTGCAATCTGGGCTCCATCAGCATTTTGCCTTTCTGATTTCAATTTGTGTAAGGTATGGAGAATCAGGTCTCCACAAGACAGAGTACATTTGTTCTGATATTGAAATTAAAGTGGGATACAAGTCTTTTGTTCTTTGCAGAAGAGAGAATCATAACAATGTATAACTATAAAGTTATCATCCAGTCCTAGAATGCCTAGAAAGGACTTTAGAGGGAATCTGTTCCATCTAGTCAGATGACTGAGGTCTAGCTAAGTAAAGTAAGAGCTCAAACAGTCTACTAACTCCACATCTAATTCTCTTTGCATTCGTTTGCAAGACCAAACCCTGCAAGATATCACTTTTTCTTTTTTATTGAAATTCTTTTTTATTTTGAAGCATCACTTTCCATCTTAACTGTGAAAGTCAAACTGTAGTTCATGGAAGAATACCCTTTACTAGATATTTCTCTATATACATTTATCTAGTATTCTTTCTGAGTATAGATTTGTGCAAAGGGTTATGAAGAATACAAAGTCCTCATCTTCAAGGAGCTTATAGTTCCACTGCCTAGTACACATACATTATTAAATAAGCTAAAAAATAGTAAAACAGATGCCACAAATTAGCAAATGATTATCAAATGAGCTATATAGAAAATTTAGTGACATGAATTCAAGGGAAGAATTTATCATTAAAAACTTCCATGAAAAGACTCTCCACTTTGCTGATTGTTCATTTGCAGGATTATTTTATATCCCTATTGGTTCACTTATCATCTTTATCTACTTATCTACAAAAGACTTGTAGATGATCTGAAATCTATATATCCAGTCTTAATGTCTCTCCTGAATTCATTATGCATTGTCAATAACCCTTTAGATAACAACTTGGATGTTTTATCATTGCCTCAAATTTTTCACATCCAAAATGGAAATCATCTTTCTGTTTCCTCTTCAAACTTATTTCTTTTGAGGGTACTACCAAGCTTCCCAGTCACCTAGATTTGAAACTTTAAATCATCCTGGAGTCTTCCCTTTCTTTCACCCCCTATGATCAATCAGTTCACAAATCTTGTCCCTTCTATTTTTCAGCACTCCTTATATCTGTTCATTTCTCTCATTTCATATAGTCCTCTTCCTTGTTCAAGCATTCATCAACTCTCCTAGATTTCTGATTTGTCTCCTTGTTTCTAGGCTCAGTCTGTCTGTCTGCCTCATCCTCTCCTTCTCCTCCTTCCCTCCCTCTCCCTCTTTTCTCTCTCACTCACTCTGATTCTCTGTACCTCTCTGGGTCTCTCTCTCTCTCTGTCTCTGTCTCGCCTTCTTTTTGTTGGATCACATTGACTCTCCAATATCACCCTCTGGAGTCAAGTAGACAACCCCTAACACTTTTGTTCTGAATGACAGAAAACTTCAAATATTTGAAGACAATTTATTGTAGCTTCCAGAATCTTCTCTTGTTCAAGCTAAAAGCCCACACTCCTTCACTTAATCCTCAAATGGCTTGGTCTCAAAGCCTTTTACCATTCTGTTCACCCTGCTCTGTACACTCCTCAGCCAAGCAGCCCGCTTCTGAAAATAAGGTACCCAAAACAAAACACCATAATTCAAATCTCATCTGAACAGAGCAAACTACAGTGGGCCTCTATCACTCTTATTTTGAACAGTATTACTTTTAAAATTCTACCTAAAATCATATCTTTTGTTGTCTTTGTTGTTATTTATAGCCACGTTGTACTGTTGAACCATATTGAACTCATAAAAACTCCAATTTTTTCAGATGACCTACCTAGTCACACAACCTCCATCTTATGCTTTTGAACACAAATAGAAAGTTTAAATTAAAAAGGCATAAATTTGGTCCAATATAGCTTGTTGAGATTATTTTGAATTCCTGATTCCATCATCAAACATATGGTTTATTTTTTTCATCTTTGTGTATTCTGAAAATATGTCAATCATGCCACCTATGTGTTTATCTAAGTTATTTATAAAAATATTTAAAGACCTAAGACCAATAACAAATTCATGGGGTACTCTACCAGACACCTCAAGTCAAATTGATGTCAAGCTATCAATGATTTTGTCTGAATCTACTATATGATTATCTTGCCCAAATCTGAGTTGGACATCTTATACATAAGGATACCCCAATGGTCTTTGTCAGAAACTCTGTGTTCCAATCAAAAGGAACTGATGACTAGGTCCAGGGGTGGAACATACTCTTCTGTCTTCGGTCTGTTCAGATGGAGTATAAACAGTATCTCAGGGTCTCTTTCAGAAAAAAGGAGGGAAGAGAATATCAAAAATACAAACAGATCTATCTGAAAACCCAACATCCAATGGGCCCACCATATTACATCTGGCCCACCTGGAAGCTCTGACCCTAGACTCAGAATATTTAGACAGAAAGAAAAGAACAAAGTTTTTCACTGGTTGAATGAGAGTAAGGGTCTGTGTATGATCTAGTATAGCCATAAGCATACTCCAACTATGCCCCCAAAGCTCAACAATATGGGTCACTGTTTCCTAATTGACATCAACTCTTTTGAATAGAAACAATAAACTTTCTTCTCCTTTAATCTTAGGAAATCCTGGCACTTAATGAACTTCAACCACCACAGCCTAGAATTTCAGCATCCTATGCCACAAATGACTCAGATGTTCTTTTCCCTTCAGGATACAAAAGAGGGAAACTAAAATCAAGAGAGGAGATTTGCTCAGGATCACCCAGGTTGGTCAGTCAATAAACATTTATTTGACATTTATTTTCTGCCAGAAATGTTCTTAATTATCCAGGTAAATAGGGGCAGAACCAGGACCAAAATCCTAGTGTCCTGACTCCCAAGCCCAAGGAAATTTTATTATTAATATATCTTAAGTCAATTTGGGTATATGGAGTGTTCAAAAAGGACTAGCACCTCTGGTGTGAGGGCATGTTGAACTCTTTTCAGAATTGCTTTTGGTGTCCACCTTTTTTCCCAGTTCTCACCTGTGTCTCCAACAAACTATAGCATATGCAGTGGCCACAGTGGTAAAACTGTCTCAACATATGAGCTAAACCAAGTTGAAGGTAACTGATGGGACTCGGAACCATAGGGGAGATAGAAGGGTGTCTACCCCAAGCATGTGGAGACTTCTCCTGGTGAAATGGTTAGATAATAACAATTTGGTCATCCACACTTTCAAATAATTGTAAACTGAGGATCTGTCCATCAAATGGGGAATTACTGAACAAGCTGTGGTATATTATTGTGCAGTAAGAATGATGAAGTCCGAAAAGACTTATATGAGTTGACGCAAAATTAAATGAGTAGAATCAGGAGAACATTATATACAGTCATGGTATTGTTACTGTATAATGACAATAATCAACAACGAAAGACCTAACTACTCTGATCATTATAAAGATCCACAACAACTCGAAAGGGACTCATGTTGTAAAATGCTATCCACCCCCAGATAGACAACTAATGAACCTGAGTGCATAATGAAGCATACTTTTGTTCATTTTCTTTATCTTTCTTGCTTTTTTCACAAGGCTAATGTGAAATTATGTTTTATAAGATTTCATTTAAAATGGGCATCATATTTCTTGCCTTCTCAATTGCTGTAGGAGACAGTTCAGGGAGGGAGAGAAAAAGTCCAAACTAGAAATTTAAAAATCAGATAAAATAAAGAATTTCCCCAGCATAAAAAAAAACAACAAAAACAAACAGCAACAACAAGTTGTTCTAAAGACCATGAAGATGGTTGAAGCCATTACTATGGAGAGTTTAGAGCTTGGTCAGACACTGAAGATGCCAAGGTCATCCTCTGCATCTTAAACCAATGCCAATCATTCTGAGTTTTGTCTTGTCACTGGACTTCCATGTCTGCAGAAGAGAGGGAAGACTAATGACTTTGTACCATTCTGTCTCACTTAAATCCAGTTCACTCACAAGTCAACACAGCATCCTGTGATGTCATTGTTCCTAAAGGTGAACAATAAACCTTAAACTGATTATGTTGAAGGGAAAATTGTTAAATGTTCTTGCTTGTGAATCTTAATCTTATTTTTCTTTAGTTGTTGACTCAAATATATTTTTCCACTGACTTTGTTCTTTTTTAATCTTAATATAAGTGTATACATATAAAGCTTTTTAAAAATAATAAGTGTTATTTTGATCATTTCCTTGAGAGCTGGCATCTTTTCTCAGCTGATAATCATTTCCCCCCTGGCTTACAAAGGACTAAGATAATTCAGTAAAACCACAGAAAGTCCTTTGATGGTGATCAAAAGCATCCTTTCTTTGATTGGATCTTGTTTTCTATTTTTTATCATATTCATTTCATTTTACATCAGCTCATATAAGTCTTTCTGGACTTCATCATTCTTACTACACAGTGATATTCCATCACAATCCATACCACAACTTGTTCAGTCATTCCCCATTTGATGGACAGATCCTCAGTTTATAATTCTTTGAAAGTGTGGGTGACCAAATTGTTATTATCTATCTATTTCACCAGAAGTCTCTACATGCTTTGGGTAGACACCCTTCTACTTTCCCTATGGATTTGAGTCCCATCAGCTATTCCACAACAAATTGGAGCAAATCCATTACTTTAAAACTTGGGAGAAGGCAGTATCCCTAATTCCATACAATATTTCCAGCTGCTGACAAATTCGTTGCCCCATCCCTGACCATAATACTCTTAATGTTGCCATCACGTGGAGAGAAGAGGAACTACTCCAAGTAGGAAAAGAAATGGGACTTTGAATCATATAGCAGGCACGTTAGAGCTAGAAAGGACCCCAGAGAGCTTCCTCACATTATACAGATATAAAAACTGAAGCTCAGAGAGGGAAGGACACTTGTTTAAAATGCTTGCTAATGGAGGAGATATCATGTACACATGTATATGTCATTCCATGGTATTTTCCACTATATGTATAGTCTATATAGCAAAAGTTCCTATTGGGTCAGACTTTTGGTTCAAAAGCAATAGTGGGGGGGTGGCAGGGGAAGAAGATTGCTATAACTACACCCATGCAAGAACAAGTATGGGTAGGTCTCTTTATACAATGTTATACGTAGCCTAGAATTTATTTGTATTTCTACTTCATAGGATCGCTAATGTAATCCTAGCCCCAAAGCCCCTTCAGAGAGGGTTCTCTCCTTGACCCCTCGGAGGGGAGGATGAAACTGGCAAGAGTGGAAGAGAAGAGCAATTTGATTTCATCAAGAAAAAATTACTCTGCAAAGAAGCTAACATTCCAGCTTATATTCCAGCTTATAATAACACTAGAAATTTGCTACACTAGAAAATTTCCCTTTGGGGCTCTTATAAGATATTTCACTCCCAATGAGAGAGCTCTTCCAAGCTCTAGTATCATTGAGTCATTTTTCAATTGTGCCTGATCCTTCATGCCCTCGGTTTTCTCGGCAAGGATCCTAGAGGGGTTTGCTGCTTCCTTTTCCAGCTCATTTTGTAGATGAGGAAATTGAGCAAACAGGGTAAAGTGACTTGACCAGGATATTAAGTGTCTGAGGCCAGATTGGAATTCAGATCTTCTGGGCTCCAGACTGGGAGTTTCATCTGCTTTGTTAACTGAGCTGCCCTCGATCTGTATGTGACCAGGACTATATTCTTAAATGCATATACTTTCTCTTGTTTCTATTTAACTATTGACTTGGATAAATGTTTTTGTTTGTTTGTTTTGCTATTTACTATGAGTATTCAAATTGGAACTGGCATTTGACAAGAAGGGAACGGTCATATATAAAGCCTGGGGGGACCTACTTTCCCCATTAAGAAAGGGTTCAAGAGTTTAGCTTGAATCTTAAAATTACATCTTCTAGATTAATGCTATTTAAGGGAGCAGATAAATGCAATTCCAGCCTAGAACCCCCTGTCACTGAGCTTCTGATCCTAATATCCTGCTTCTCCTTTTAGCAGCAATTAAAGCCCCGCTTGGAGAAAGGTAGAGGGTGGGGAACCAGATCCTAGAGCTGTCTGTCTCATTATATAGCTGAGGAAAGTGAGGCAAATGGGTTTAAGTGACTTGACCAGGGTCACACAGCTTGTACATGAAGCTGGATTTGAATTTAGGCCTTCCTGACTCTAGGTTTGGTGCTCTATCCATTGAGCAACCAAGCTGCCCCTCAGAAGGCAGGGATAACTGCATTTCTGGAGAAAGTTCACTGGAAAGCCACAGAAGCTTTCAGATTCACCTAAACACAACTCCTTCCCTCTTACACTGGGGAACTGATGTGAACTCTTCAGAAGCTCTCTGTTTCAGCCAAGGTTATAATGAGAGTTAATGAGGAAAGACAACCAAACTCTGTTGGCATGGAAGGAATAATTCAAATTCAATGATGATTTAGGAACAAAAGTTCATAGCTACATGAAAGGGACCTTGGAAACCTGGAGATCAGCTAGTCTACCCCACTCCTCCATTTCTCAACCCCTCCTATTTCTTTATTTTTTTTTAAACAAAGGATAAAAACTATGAACCAGGGGCAATTAGGTGATTTAGTGGATAGAGCAACAACCCTAGAGTCAGGAGTATTTGAGTTCAAATCCAACCTCAGACATTCAATAATTACCTAGTTGTGTGACTTTGGGCAAGTCATTTAACCCCACTGCCTTGCAAAACAAACAAACAAACAAACAAAAAACTATGACCCGGAGAGTTTAAGAGCCTTTTCCAAAGTCATGTAGACAATAAGTAGAGCTTGGCTGAACCCAGATTCTCTGATTTCAAATCCAACACTTCATCAGCTATACTCTATACCACAAAGCAGCAAGAGACTGCCTCATATAAAGGCAGCAGGATGTATAAAGGACTTGAAGGTTTGCATTCTTTCATTAGACTCTTCAGACTCTGTGAGGTAAGTGTGACACAGACTCCCATTTACCAATGAGGAGATAAAGGATAGGAGGGGTGAAATGACTTACTTTCTGTTCCCTAGCTGTTTATCCAGCAAGGAAGTGACAAGATGGGTGAGGATCAGCATCTAGAGAGGTCTCTCCTGACTCTAAGGTCTATACTTTCACCATCATGATGCCAAACCTCATCCATCTGCCTTTACTAGCGACACGAGGGGATTTTCTACTGACATGCTGAAGGGCATTTACTATGATCAAGGAAAACAAGGCTGGCTTTCCTATGGCTCTGGTGTATTGAAAGCAGTCTGGGAATCTTGTAAGCTGGCTCACCTGGAGAGGTGTTCCAGAAGCCCAGCTAGTGACCAAGTGTCTGGACATCAGGGCACTTCTGTTTTGGTATTACAGTTTATAAGATGAAAAGGACACTTTTTCAGCTGCCTTCTTTTTATAGGGCAATTGTTCCCATAAAGAAGATTTGCTTCCTTTAGAAAATGAATAAAATGCAAAAACTTGGACATCTGGGGTCACTTGATTATAGTTGTAAGGAGTGCCCCCTAGAGGCTGTTTATCTTCTCTATTGTCTACCAAGAAGGTGACTTTCCCCTATGTTAGATTTACATTTCTCTCCAGGTGTAAATGACTGAGATCAGGATTAGAAGAGGGAATTTTTCCTCTTCTTCCTTCTTCCCCAAGACATAGTTTCTGAGGAAGCGGTGTATAAATGTATTAACAGGATGCTAGTACCATGTTAGCCCTAGAAAATATAAACACCTCAACCTGAGTCAGAAAGGAGCAATGCCTTAGGATGAACTTGAATGTCACAACCCTAGGTGACCGTTAAAAGTCACAGTCCAATCAGAGTGAGTTCACAATCTACCTGAATACCCTGCTAACACATTTATAGTTCAATACTTATATTTATATACTATGGCTTTCTCCTGTCAGCTGCAAGTTCCCTCTCTCCTCTTAAATAAGGAAGAGAACCAACCACAATGTGCAACAATAACAAAAGAGGAAGCATAGAGTCATAGAAATGATCCTGACAGAGGACCATGGTTAGAATTTTACCTTCCCTAGGTCTTTATTTTCTTCATCAGCAAAGGTATTTGGACTTGAATGTTTTCCACAGTCATCCTAGAACCATCATGATCTTATGAGCTCCTTTCAAAAAATACCAGTATGGTCAGGAAACAGTCCAGATAAGTTCTTCATTGCAAAACTGCTCCACAGAGAGGTTTCCACCTAGAGAGTACACCAGTCTGAATTCTGATAGGAGAAAACAGAAAAAAGATGAAACTTGGGTTGACCTAGGGAGATAGATAGAGGACAAAATGAAAACAAGTCAGGAGCACACCAGAGAAATCTAGTACCCAAACAGAGGTTGAGCACCAGGGCAAGAGGAGATTCCAGCTCAGTCTTGGGGTAATGCATTGGGGAAGGGTACCAATTGGTGATTTTATCCCTTACTGCTAGATCTGGATCACATATCCAGTAATCACAAATCTGGTAATAATTTGCAGGTAGTAATCACATTGAAAGGGGGGTCCTCAGCAGAGTACTGAGAAATGAGGAAGTTCAGAAGTAAGTGGTAGCAGCATGGCCCAGACCCAAGGAGCAGAGTGGGTGAAAATTCCAGTGTCTAGTCCATCCTGCAGAGGAATAATTAGAGTAAGAATCCCTGAACAAAGAGAAACCCATAGTTCTGTCATTCAACCAATAGAAGTTTCCAACTTGCTGATGAGGGCTGAGCCCAGCAAATTTAGTAAATCTAAATAGTTCTAACACAAATTCAGATAAGAAACTTGCAGAGTTCAAACCATGAGGTTAACAACTAGACTTTCCCTGGATCAGATTACTTTGGGAACACTGAAAAATTTCAGGTCCCTAATCTATCCTTGAGATACCAGAGTCACACAATACTCAATACCTCAAGAAAGGAGCAAGAGGACCAATCCAAAAGTTTCCTAAGAAATGTCACAGAGCCAGCCCTAGTCCCAAACCAGGATTTAGGCTAGAAGAATGAGAAAACAACAACTACAGAATTCCATCATAAAGAACTATTATGATGGCCAGGAAGCACAAGAGACAAGAAGAGAAGAAGAGAACAATGTTGGGAATTAAAATTAACAAAGAAGTAAAATGAAGCCATTCCCCAAGCACAAATTTCATTTATTAAGAGGAGTATATGACTGATAATAAAAGGACTAGGTCAAATGGCTGTCTCTGGCCGAAAGAACCTGAATTGAGGGTGCTATTCAGTTTTATAATCAAAGAACAGAAGAGAACTCATCTAATTAGCCAATGTCACAGAGAGGAAAGATTATTATTGGCTGATCCAAGGAAACAGGCATTGCCCTAACATGTCATGAGGATCACCTCTTTCTCTAAGGAGTACTTTTGTAAATTTATATCTCCAAGATGCATCCTGAGGTCACTGATAAGGGTCCATAGACTTACTGGCAACTAGGGAATTAGATAAGGCTATCTTAATTGTTGAAGATGAGACAGTCAGGTTGCCCTGACTTCTCAGGGATACCCTCAAACCTTGCAGAAAATGTTAAGATAATGTTTTGTGAGGGCACTGAGGATAGTTTTTCTTTAACTAGTAGCTATTGTATCTTTATTATTTCTCTTCAGAGAAGGGAAAGCTGAACTTTACCCAGAGATAGAGAAAAGGTCCAGGCTTGATACATGAAACATAGAATATGTTTACAGAATAAAATGAAATATAACATGTAGGATCAAGAATCAAATCCCTCAATAATTTCAAGACAGCTATAAGCAGAGCAGGAGAAAAAAAAACACAGAATGGGCACAAACTCAACTAGAATTCTTGGAATCACCGAGACAAGAATTTAAAAAGTAAGGAGTTAAAATAGTTGGTAAATGAAATGAGTGTACTTGAGGGGGAAATGGGAAAAGAAATGAGAACTATAGAAGAAAAATTGGAAAAGTAATTAATAGTTAGCCCAAAAGATATAAAACCTTACCTAAGCACCTAACTCCCTGAAAACTAGAACTGATTAAATAAAGGTTAATGACACCATGAAACAACAAGAAATAGTAAAACAAAGTCCAAAAAAAAAAATGAAAAAAAAATGGAAGAAAATGTCAGGTATCTTATAGCAAATAACCTGGAAAAAAATAAGAATTATTATACGATCTGAATGTTAAACCAAAAAAAAAAGCCTATACATGCTATTTCAAGAAATCTTAAAAGAAAACTGTTCAAAATTCTTAAAATCAGAGAAAAGAGTGGAAATAGAAAGAATTGGAATGTTGGCATATTGGAAACAGAGTAGGAATCTTGTAGGATGGCTTCTATCAGTGTTAAGTTGAATACTGAAACAAGTATCAGGAAGCCTGGCTGGTAACAACATCAGTTAGTTTCTATGCTTATTTCTCAATTAATAAAATGGAAAACCCCCAAATAGAGAGCTAAGAGTAAAGGGGAAAAGAAAAATATTTAGCCCATGATACTTCAATTATCATATTTCCTCATGTGTAAGAAGCACCCCTTTTCTAAAAATCTGAGGTCTAAAAACTGGGAACATCTTATACACTGGTTGTAGACCTTTCACTTGCATTTCCCACTTTTTTTGTGCTTGATTTATGCTCATCATTGTAGATCTGTTTTACTTACATTTCCCACTTTTTCACACTCCTTGTCCTTGCTCTCATTGTTTCATATTTGTTACCTGTGTATTAGGTGATGTTTTGCTATGTTTTGCCCAGAATTGGCTCAGAAAGGATTTTCATCCTGTGCTGAATTCAAGGTCAAAGTGATCCAGTTTGCAAAATAGAATGGAAATCATGATGCTGAATGGCAGTTTAGTCCTCCTCCAACTGAGAAAACAATCTGAGACTGGCTACAGGAAGAAGAAACCCTACTGCCAGAAGAAGGCCATGAAAGGCAGGTCAGCCAAATGGCCTGAGTTAGAGAGGCAATTGAAGAAATGGATTGAAGACCAACAGGAGGCCAGAATTGCTGATGAAAAAGAAGTGACTGATTTCAAAGAAGGATATATTCAGGTTCATGAAACAGAATGGACTAAGCATGTGTCCAATGCACACAGACTTGCCCAGGAGTGCTTGTGGTCAACCACAAACCAGAGCCCAAGCAGGAGAGCGGTCAGAGCCTCTCCTAAGATAATGATTTGTCATCAAACACAAATGAGGAAAAGCTCATGGATGGGAGTTTTGACAGTGATGAGTTGTCTGAATTTTATGACAAATAAAACTTATGTTCAATAACTTTATGTAATACATTTTTTTTTCAAATTTCAGATCACAAAATTAAGATGCATACATACCCCATAAAAGGTTATCTAACTCTTTTTTTTGTTTTTTATTTTTTGCAAGGCAATGAGGTTAAGTGGCTTACCCAAGGCTACACAGTTAGGTCTGAGGCTGGATTTGAACTCAGGTACTACCTGACTCCAAGGCCAGTGCTCTATCCACTGCACCACCTAGCCTCCCCCTGTCTAACCTTTTCTTGAAGATGTTCAAGAGGAAACCTACTACTTCTTTTGTAGGATGCCCATTACATATTTGGACAACTTGAATTTCTTGGAAGCTTTTCCTGGAATCCATCCTAAATTGCCTTTTTTTTTCAGCTTCTTGTGTCTTATACATGGTAAGTATTTCTACCTTCATGTCTTTTGATTCTTTAAGATTTGCTTATGTCTTTTTTCTCTTGTTCCTTTTTTGACTACTTGATGTCCTCTTTTTATTCTTTCTTTTACCTCCTAGGTCATGCCTCCTCATATCTAAAACAATAACCTCTAAAATGGCATAATTGATTTTTATTATTTATTCCTTTGATAATTGTACCTATTTTTCTTGTATTTCTATTGTTTGGGAGTATTTTCAGGTTGAATATTCTTCTATTTGACTTCAGTTGAGTGAGTGATTGTCTCAAATGCCTCTTTTTTCTTGATCAGTCTTTTTTTTTATTAATAGTTAGATTCAAATCATTTTGAGTCATAGCTTGGGCTCCTTTGATTTTTGGAATATATAATTCAATTCTCTTTGGTAATTTCTATTTTTTTTAATTTATTTTTTTATTCTCATTTTGTACAAATGTTTTTTTACATTAATAAAATATTCTTGTTTACAAGTAAACAAAATACCCCTCCTCCCCCATGAATATAGATAGACTTGCTTGGGCAAAAAAAGTAAAGGGGAGAGAAAAAAATTAAAATTAAAAAAAATAATAGTAATAATTGTAGGTATGGCCAGGTGGCGCAATGGACGAAGCACCAGCCCTGGAGCCATGAGCACCCGAGCCCATATCCAGCTTCGTAAACTCAACAATCACCCAGCCGTGTGACATGCAAGCCACCCGATCCCCACTGCCCTGCAAAAACCCCCAAAAAGAAAAAAAAAGACCCAAAATAAAATAAAATAGTAATAATAGTAGGGGTGGCTGGATGGCAGACAGAGCATTGGCCCTTGAGCCAGGAGCACCTGGGTCCAAATGTGGCCCCAGACACCCATAGATCACCCTGCTATGTGGCCCCAGGCAGGCCACCCAGCCCCACTTGCCCTGCACCCTCCCCCAAATAATAATAACAAAAAATGTGCTTGAGTCTTTGTTCCAACACCAACAACTCTGTCATGGGTGGATCTCATTCTTTATGATAAGTCCATCACAAAAGTTACTTCCATATTTTTCCAACATTGCCATTGCTGATCGCAACTCCCTCCTTTCTTATTTCTCCACTACCATGTACTATATTTTCTCTCTCCTTTCACTCTGACTCTGCTGTAGGGTCGTTGACTGGCTCAGCAGACAGATCCCTGGTCCTGGGGCCAAGAAGCCCTGAGCCCCCATACCACCCCTTAGGTCCAGAATCCACCTGGTGCCATGGTCCTGGGCAGGCCTTCCAATCCCAGCCCTTTGCAAGAAGTAAGAAAGAAAATGTATTATATCTGACCACTGTCCCCCTCCCATGGTCCATCCTCTCCTCCTTTATTCACATCCCCACCACTTCCCCCTGCTCCCCCCTCCTTCTTACTCCAGATGTCTATACCCCATTGAGTATATATGCTGTTTCCTCTCCTAGCCATCTCTGATGAGAGCAAAGGTTCCCTCATTCCCCCTTGCCTCCCCCCCTTCCATATCATTGCAATAGCTCATTGTAATAAAAAAAATCTTAAATGAAACATCTTGGACTGTTCCCCCTCTCCTTTTTCTTTCTCCCATTCCATTTCCCTTTTTTTCTATTGACTCCATTTTTACACCATATTTTATCTTCGAATTCAGCTTTCTCCTGTGCTTCAACTATAAAAGCTCTCTCTACCTGCTCTATTAACTGAGAAGGTTCATATGAGTATTATCAGTGTCATTTTTCTATGCAGGAATACATGCAGTTCATCCTCATTAAGTCCCTCATATTTCCCCACTCTCCTCCAATCTCCATGCTTCACCTGAGTCCTGTATCTGAAGATCAAACCTTCTGTTCAGCTCTGGCCATTCCAAAAGGAACATTTGAAATTGCCCTGGTTCATTGAAAGTCCATCTTTTTCCCTGGAAGAGGACATTCAGCTTTGCTGGGTAGTTCACTCTTGGCTGCATTCTAAGCTCTTTTGCCTTCTGGTATATTGTATTCCAAGCCCTATGAGCTTCCAATGTAGTTGCTACTAAGTCCTGTGTGATCCTGACTGCAGCTCCACAGTATTTGAACTGTGTCCTTCTGGCTGCTTGTAATATTTTCTCTTTGACTTGGGAGTTCTGGAACTTGGCTATAATATTCCTAGGGGTTGGTTTTTTGGGATCTCTTTCTCAGGGGGATTGGTGCATTCTCTCCATTTCTATTTTGCCCTCTGCTTCTAGAATATCAGGGCAATTTTCCTGTAGTAATTCTTTGAAAATGATGTCAAGGCTCTTTTCCTGATCATGACTTTCAGGTATTCCAATAATTTTTAAATTATCTTTCCTAAGTCTGTTTTCCATATCCGTTGTTTTTTCAATGAGATATTTCACATTTTCTTCTAATTTTTCATTTTTTTTTTGTTTTGAAGTATTGATTCCTGATTTCTGGTAAATTCATCAGTCTCCCTAAATTCTATTCTTTGTCTGAAGGAATTGTTCTCCTCAGAGAGTTTTCTTATCTCTTTTTCCATCTGGCCAAATTTGCTTTTTAAAGCATTCTTCTCCTCAATAACTTTTTGAACTGTTTTATCCATTTGACCTAAGCTGGTTTTTAGCATGCTATTTTCTTCAGCATTTTTTTTTGGATTTCCTTGACTAAGCTGCTGACTTCATTTTCATGTTTTTCCTGCATCTCTCTCCTTTCTTTTCCCAGTTTTTCTTCCAACTCCCTCATTTGATTTTCAAAGTCTTTTTTGATCTCTGTCATAGCCTGAGCCCAATTTCTGTTTTTCTTGGAGTCTTTAGATGAAGGAGCTTGTGCTTCCTCATCTTCAGACTGAGTATTTTGGTCCTTTTTGGGCTCATTTGCAAAATATTTCTCAATAGTCTTCCTTTTGTTTCTCTGCTTGCTCATTTTCCCAGCCTGGGCCTGGTTTGGGGTGTTTCTTGAGCTTTTGGGACACTCCCACAAGGGTCTCAGTGTGTGAGGCTCTGTCCTCCCTCTTGGTCTGTGAATGACCATAAGCACCTCCCTCTGCCACGGGGCTGAGGTGGAGGGGGCCCTGCTGTTCTATTGGGGGGGGGGCCTAGACTGTGATCAGGATCTGAATGTGGTCAGAGCCCCAGAGTCCTGTTCCAGGGGCAGAGGACAGAGCTCTGCAGTCTCTCTTCACTCCCTTCCCTCAGCTCAAAGTGCTCATGCCCTGGAGGCTCCTGCTTACTGGCTCCGCCTGCTTCTGTTTCCAGCTCTGGGCTGCAGAAAGACCAAGCTGTTCCCTGTGTACCCTGAGGGCTGGGCTCCATATGCTGGCTCTGGCAGTGGTCTCTTGCTGTTCTCCCACTTTGTGCCCGGTGCTTCCCAGGGCGCAGCTCTGGAGACTCCCCCGCTACTGTGAGCCGAGACTCCCAGCGCCCTGGGGCTGCCTGCGGGAGGCTGAAGTTCTTTGGCTCTGGCAGGCCACCCCTCTGGCAGGCTGCCTCTCTGATCCCGGCGAACAGAGCCTTTCTGCTCTTTTCCAGGTTACCTTGAGTAGGAGAACTGCCTCACTGGGTCCCTTTGTGGGTTCTGTCTCTCGAAAGTTTAGTTAGAGTCCTTAGCTGATGAGTTTTATCAGAGAGCTCCTAAGACTCGATCCCTTCTTGTCACCATCTTGGCTCCGCCCCCCTATTATTTTTTTAGCTTTTTACAAGGCAATGGGGTTAAGTGGCTTGCCCAAGACCACATAGCTAGGTAATTATTAAGTGTCTGAGGCCGGATTTGAACTCAGGTACTCCTGACTCCAAGGCCAGTGCTCTATCCACTGCACCACCTAGCTGCCCCCTCTTTGGGAATTTCTCATCACTACCCAATAATCTTTGCTGAATCCCAGAATTTGAGAATTGGAAAGGATTTCAGTTGTCATCTAATCCAACACACAAACTAAAAGAATCTGCACTACTGCATACATACCACAAAAGGTTATCTAACCTTTTCTTGAAGATGTTCAAGAGGAAAACTACTACTTCTTTAGTAGGATGCCCATTACACATTTGGACAACCTGAATTTCTTGGAAGCTTTTCCTGGAATCCATCCTAAATTGCCTTCTTTTCAGCTTCTACCTATTGCTTCTTATTTTGACCTTTGGGGGCGAACAAGATGCATCTTATTTTTTCTCTACATGACCCTTCAAAACTTGAAGATAGTTAATATGTTTTCTACTCCACTTTGTCACTTAATTTGAGATTTTTTTTCTCTACTGCCCCTAATATGACATGGATTCAAAGTCCTTCCCCATTCTAGTTGTCTGCCCTCTGAATATTCTCCATCTTAGCAGTTTTTCTTAAACTATCACTCCCAGAGCTGAATACAAACCTCCAGATGAGATCTGATGAGACATAAGTACAATTGGACTACTATCTCAGTTTTCAAAAACCCAGACTTTTCTCCAGAACAACTGCTATTTATCCATGCCTCTTCCATCTTATACTTATGAAGTTGATTTCTATACTCAAGTAAAAAAAATTTATTATTTAGCCCTACTGAATTTTGTCTTAGTAAATTCAGTCCAATGCTGTAACCTCTCAAGATCCTTTTGCATCCTGACTATGTTGTCAACTGTGATTGTTCTGTCTTCCTCTGTGTGTCATCTATTTATTTGATAAGCTTATACTCCATGCCTTTATCTAAGTCACTGATAATAATGTTGAATAACATAGGGCAAGTACAGATCTCTGGGACATTCCATTGAAGACTTTCTGCAACATTGACATTGAACCATTAGCAACTTGCTCTCCAACTGGTTCTGAATCCATTTAATTACATCACTATTGAATTCATTTGTCTCCATATGTTCCATAATAAAAAATATGAAACAGCTTATCAAAAGCTTTGTTAAAATATAGGTAATACCATAGCATTCCCCTCATCTATTAATTTAATAATTCTATCAAAAAAGGAAATGAAGTTAGTATGGCATGATATAGTTCTGATGAAGCCATGCTAACTCTCTGTAATCATCATTTCTTTTTATAAGTGTTCTCTATTTCTTTAATCATCTAAAATTCTATAATTTTCTCAAGAATCATATTCAGGCTCATTGACCTTGATTTTATACATTTTTTATTTTTCCATTCTAAATACCTGGGATAACATTTTCCCTTCTCCAAACTTGTGATAATTCTTCCATTTTCTACAATCTCTCAAATATTAGTGATCATGGCTTAGCAATAATATGTCAATTTATTTCAGGACTGAAATATGTAATTCATTTGGGCCAGATGACTTAGACCATCTCCTACTATTTCTTGCTTATCTTACACACCAACTTTCTAATATCAGTTTTTTGTTTTATCATTTTCAGCATTAAGTTTATTCTCTCAATGGCACCTGAGCAATCTTGTTTCTCTCTATTGTTAGTTATCATCTCACCCACCAAAAAGACATAGTTCTTCTTTGATTTTTCTCTTTTCTCCTGCCATAGTTTTTTTAAAAAATACTCTGCTTATATTTCTTAGCTTACTTTGTTTACCTCTCCTCATTCTGAGCTTTAGCATTCTAACCCTATTTTTTCAGGTTTATGCTACATACTCATTCCCTGTTTCCTAATCTTATTTCCAACATCTGCCTTTTTTTTTCAAATGTAACTTGATTGATGAGCTTCCTGAGCATCTACATTGGTTTTTTCCAACAAATATTATTTTTTCTTTTCACTTGAATCGTTACCCTTTGTGTCTTCAGAATTTCCTTCTTGAACTGCTCTCATCCCTCTAAAAGGTCATATTCACAGAGAGTCTTTTACCTCCATTGGATCCTGTCTCTGAACTCTCTGAAATTTGCTTTCTCCAAATCAAGGGCATGAAGTCATGTCCAAATTTCCTCTACTCCATCACAGAATAATGTTTAGAGAAAACACACTTCTCTTCAAGGTTACCATTATTTCCACCTCAGTAACCTGTTCATCCTTGTTATTGGGAATCAGATCCAGAACAGAATCCCCCCTTGTTAGTTTTTCTACTTTTTAAAGCAAGAAACTAAATCAGTCAAGAAGTCATGAACTGCTCCACTTTTGGTAGAGTGAACTTCAGCAGATGTCTGAATAATTGAAGTAGGCCACGACTTAATTAGGTAATGGGGGAACTTTCTATGGTACATGTTTTAGTACTAGAATTACACCACTACCTACATTTATCATCTCTTTCTTCTCTGTCTAGGGGGCATATCATATGCTCCAAGGACAAACCTCTCTTTTATTTCTCCTTCTTTTGACTTTCACTCAACCCAACTTCTTTCCCTCTATTTCCTGAATTTCTTCATATAAGTATATCTACTTAACACTATACCATCCCCTCTTTTTATGTATTCAGTTTTTTTTAATAAAATAAGCCCATCTAGAGCCATAGGCCAGTCATGTGTTTCATCCTACTAAATCTCAGTCATAGCTATGAGGACAAATGTTAAGATACCTTGTTCCTCATGTTTCTTGACTAAGCTTTGGGTACATGTGTATAGATATTTGAGGTGAGTTTTATTCCTTTTTTAGATTATTTTCTCCTATAAATTTTGGATGTTTCTTCTATTTTTCTTCCTTCTATGTGGCTACTTTCTATAGTATATAGCATGGGGGATATACATAAATTATTCTTCCCTCTTCATTTTTAGTTTAAGACTTAATGATTAGATTTTCAAGACATCTGACAAATATATTTTTACCAGTTTTTGTTAGATATATTCCATCTTTTGGTCAGGAATCTCTCAAACTTATCTCATAAATCATGAACCAGAATTTCAAATCCCATTCTCAAATACTACTGCTTAATCATTTCCCAAATGACTTTTTTTCCTCCTCTGCCCTCAAAGTCTGAAAGTGAGCTGAACAAGATGTGCTGCTCTGGACTCTGGACCAAGACTTCATAATCATTGCTTCCTCCTGGAAAGCCATTTGTGTTTGCATGTATCACCAGAAGCATGTAATTTCATCTATGGTTCAGAATTTTGGGAAGTTCTGTGTTATATATTGGATGTCTTCCCCATGAAGACAAGATCTTCCCATTGATACTATCAAATATGTATTTCCATATTAATACTGGATTGAAAATTCCTAACTACTACTCTGCTCTTTTTCTGCCCTGATAGTTTCTGGGGGTCTACTATATCATTCTTGGGAAGACAAAAAGATACTCTTTCCTCAAGGCAAACAGTTCTCTTTTCTTTAGGAAAAACTTCAGATCTATTTTGGAGTATAGATTATGCCTCTTTTTCCTCTAATACTGTGATATTCTTTATCATCAAGGCAAAAAAATCAAATTTCCCCTGTTACATCTTAGTACCCATTCCTTCTCCACCCCTCCCACACATTGAAACTTTTCTTGTTTCTATTAGGAACTCTAATAATTTGGTGGTCATGTAGCACCTTTCTTGAGTCAAGGTCTCCTCTGGCAGATTGGTCAGGCTTATGAATGTTTTTTACAAATTTTCAGAAAATGCCAAATTTCAGTTTGAGGTTAGTGAAAACAGAATTTTTCCAAGTTCACCAACCCCCTAAAATCTGATGAGTGCTTGGGTACAGATTAAGAAATCCTGTTTGAGTCCCATCATCTTTATTCATTATAGCAGAAATATAAACATCACACTCTAAAGTTATTCCATCATTTCCATTGTTACACATAATTGTTTTTTAAAAATTGTTTATACCAGGGGCAGCTAGGTGGCACAGTGGATAGAGCGCCGGCCCTAGGGTCAGGAGTACCTGAGTTGAAATCTGACCTCAGACACATAATAATTACCTGTGTGGCCTTGGGCAAGCCACTTAACCCCATTGCCTTGCAAAAATAAAAAATAAAATAAAAAATAAAATAAAAATTGTTTATACCTCATCCTAAGTCCCCAGATAAAACTTTTTATAGCTAATTATATATTTTTGAAAGTTAAAAAATTTTACAACCAACTCATCCCATCTATCTTAACTCTGTTCCATCTATCTTTTTCTTACTTGACTTGCTAAAGATTTGAAGAAGTTTGAACAAAGTGACTAATCTACCATCGTATCTTCTAAGGTTGATTTTTTCCTTTTTTTTTTTTAGGTTTTTTTTTTTTGCAAGGCAATGGGGTTAAGTGGCTTGCCCAAGGCCACACAGTTAGGTAATTATTATGAGTCTGAGGTCAGATTTGAACTCAGGTACTCCTGACCCCAGGGCCGGTGCTCTATCCACTGCGCCACCTAGCTGCCCCGCTAAGGTTGATTTAAAAAAAAATCCAGTTTGGTCCAACATTTTATCCTGTGGTAAAGCTTTTGTGGATTGTGACCATTATACAATATGTTAAACTCTACCTACTCATTCAATGACAACATTTCAAGTCATCTGAAATCAGATGATTATTGAATCTCTGTCTACATTCAAATCAGTGAAAAAAATTTTAAATAACAGAGGCATAAATTCCTAGACATTCTAAAATGACATCAACGCATTAATGACAAGTCATTTAACCAGCAGTGAATTCATCTGCCCATCCCATCATCATCTAGTCCAAATCTATCTTAGCTATAATAATAGCCTGAGATATCTACCCTAAAATCTAGGTAAACTAGATCTTTAACCTTCCTTTAATTTATCAGTCTAGTATCCTTTAAAAAATGATATTAGGTTAATCTGGTCTGATTTGATAAAACCCATGATATTCTTTGAATATCAACATGAAAGTTCTTTGAAATCATTGCTTCTTTTTTTTAAAGGAGTTCACTAATGATCGCTTTAATAATATATTCTAGAATCTTGTTAACTCTCTCACTAACTTCTTAATTATTTTGAGTTTCTATTCTTTTAAGCATTTCATTTCAGTTTCTTTAGCATGAAGTAGATGAAAAATTGGTAGATGTAAAAATAGGGTCGAACATCTTTATCTCTGTTGTGTTATCAATGTTCCATTCATCTTTGTTTGATCTGTCCCTTTTCATCTGTATAAGTCATCTAGACTGCTTACTGAAGATTATTCTGCTTTGAATTCTGCAGTATGTGTATGTGTGTGTAAAATGTGAGTGTATGTCCCTTCTATTTGTTTCTTCCCAAATCTAAATCAAAAGAGACAAACTCTATTACTTGTTCACTTCTGAGATTTCTTCTATAAATTGGAGAGCCCAAAATCCAACAAACATACATGCAAAAGAACAGGGAAGGACTTCAAAAAAGTGTCATTAAATATGACCTTAAGGCATGAAGTCATTATTAACCAACTCTTTGGTGTTCTCTGTGTCCAAGACCTCAGGCAATTCTTAGCCCAGAAAAACACAAGAAATCCACTCAGGGCCACCTCTACCCAAAGGTACCTGGTTAAGCCATTCATAAATCTTAGCAGGTTCACTATCTCTTTTTCCTTCTCAAACAAGCAAGTCCATTACAAAACACCAGCCTGGAGGTTTGGCCTTTCCTTGCTTTTACAATTCACTTCAGGGGAAAGAAAGGTCAGTGATCTCTTTAGGGCTATTGCTGTCTTTCCTGCTCCCTTGTGTCCTTGACTGTGGAAACCACCCTCCCTCCCAAATTCCAAACAGGATATAGCTCCTTCTGTAAACAAGTTTCCAAACTAGGGAGTATTTATCCTCTTATTGTGTGAACTACTCTCCTTGATTCTCCCCTCTTTCTAGTGAAGAGAATACAGTTTTTTTTTCAACCTTTGTTTTTTTTTTTTGAGTGGGAGTGAATGGGAGGTGGGGAGGAAAGGTGAGAAGAAAATAGCAAACAGTCTTGAGAATATATTTAAATATTTGGAGAGCTGTCATGTAACAGATGAGGTATTAAACTTCTTTTGTTTGACTCCAGAGAGCGAAACTTGGAAGAGTAAATAGAAATTACAGAAAGGTAAATTATGTAAGGGTAAAAGTATAAGAGTAAAAAAATTCCAACAAATAGTACTCTCTCAAAGTTGTTTAGGGTTGCAAGGGGTTCCCCATTATAGGAAGCTTTCCTGCAGAAGCTGAATGACCCATTTGGGGAATGTAGTAGAAAACTAACTGTGATTAAGCTAGATGGCCCCCTGGGTTCTATTCTAGGATTCAACTGATGTCTTAAGAGTCACTTGTTAATGGACTCTGCCTGTCACATTCTGACAGGAACTCACTCTGAGATCTTGAGGAAGTTCCTTCCCCTTTCTAGAGGTTTAGTATTTTCTTCCATAATATGGTCTTTTAGAGCCTAAATGGTCTCTAAGAAAAGCTGTGCTGGAGTCAGTTCAAAACAAAGGTGAATATTTTTAGGTTGGAAATCAACAAAAATAAATGAAGACTTGATTCATTTTGTTGAGTGTTCCTTTTTAAGAAAGTAACAGAGAAATTTTAATAATGCAAATCAAACTTAAAAGTATTTCATGTATAATTTTCTCTCCCAAGAGCCAGTTGTTAAACAATTAGCAGTATACCCTATCTCTAAGGGGCCTTGACAACTTCTAGCATTTCCATTTCACTCTCAAACATTCTCTTTTTTTTCAGCTTTAGCTGGATTCTAATTGTTCTCTTTTGGCCACAATTGTCCTCCAGATCAAATTGATAGATCTGAGTCCTTTTCATTCCTTATCTGTCACACAAGGAAAATGTCCTAATTCTTAAAGATTTTATGGAAGAGAGTGCTCCTAAATGTTTAAAACAATTGACTCTAAACTACAACAAAACTTAATTGTATTATGATATACTTTTCAGTTTAATCAGCATTATCAATATTTTGACCATCATATCCTTAAGCTTTGACAATCAACAAAACATAATATAATATAATATAATTAATATAATATAATATAATACTTTGCAATTTTCAAGGCTATAAATGATCACCCTAAAAATTTAACAATTAGCTTTAACAAACTTGTTTAAGTTGGCTCCAGAATACCTCTAGCCTTATATCTATTTTTACTACATTGTTTATATGCTGCTAGCTAAGTATCAATATACTACCTAGAATATCAATATACTCTAGTGGCGCATGGGCACAATTCTTTCTTTCTTTTTTTTTTTTTTTTGGTTTTTGCAAGGCAACAGGGTCAAGTGACTTGCCCAAGGCCACACAACTAGGTAATTTTTAAGTATCTGAGGCTGTACAATTCTTTCTGAAGAAATGAAGTTGAAGACCACACAAAGGGCAATGGATAAGATATAGGATGGGTATGAGAAGGCTACAATCTTACAAGAAGGTGAAAGAATGTGAGGAGGTGTCATCAAATCAATGCATGATTCCCAAAAACCCAACTTGGACTTGCAAAAGCAAACAACAACAGCAACTGGCAATGTGAGCGCTAACTGATGATGCCCTTGTGTGTTTCATCGGTAGCCAGAAGATGAGTTAATCCAGTATGTTGTGTGTCCCAACCAATGACAAAGCCATTGAAGACATGGATGAGCATGGGTCAGGGTTGATGGCAGTCTGAATTAGCAGAAAGGGAAATCTAGAAATCGTGTATAGACCATTCCCAAGGTGAAACTTTTCAGAAATGTCCAACTCTTTATCACCCTTTTGGGGGTTTTCTTGGTAAAGATACTGAAGTGGATTGCCATTTCCTTCTCCAGCTTATTTTGCAAATAAAGAAACTGAGGCAAATAGGATTAAGGGACCTGTCCAAGGTCACACAGCTACTAAGTGTCTGTAGCCAGATTTGAATTTAGTAAGATGAGTCTTTCTGATTTGGGGCCCAGTACTCTTTTCATTGCTCCACCTAGCTTTCCAACTTGCCCTTGAAAACTATATCAGATATTAAATTATTTCTTGAGACAATGTGCTAAATCACCTAAGGATCTTTTAGTCCTTCTGCTAACTGCTATGTTCTATAGATCAATGTGTAAGATTCAAATAAGCTCCAGATATACTTAGTAAAAACAACATATGTTGTTGTTACTGATAATCTTGAGATGATATGCTAATGAACTAACTCTGAAATATTGCTGATTTGGATATGATAATGAACTAACCCCAAGGTGGCACAGATAAGTGTCCATCCCCCAACCAAAATCTTATAAAAATGGGACACCAAACTCCTCCTCCTCAAGCACTCTTCCATCTCCTAAGAGACCATGCTGCTTGAGTGCTTCCAGCTCTACTGACTGTCTCTGCATCTCCCCCCTCACCATTCTCTTTTCCTTTCTACCTACCTTTCTACACCACCCTATTTTTGTCTTCATGTTGCCTGTCCCTGAACCCCATTATCCTCTGTTCAATATTTCTCTGTATTTTATATGCTGTGGGAACCTATGCCTTCTGTGCTTTATTAAGGTGTGCTCAAAACATTAAAAATGTGATTGAAACATCAGTCCCTACTGCCATCATAGTCTTTCCTGAAGAGTACCCAAAGAACTGGTTATGCTTGTTCTCATTTAATAATTCCATAATTTAATAAAACCCCATTATCTTCAAATCATTTATAAATCTTGTCAATTTTTTCTAATATCTCTCTAATAGTATGCCCCCTTCTCTTCATCAGCACTGCCACAACCTTAGTTCAATCTTATCTCTTCTCACGTGGACAATTACAATAGTTCCATTATAAGGTAAGTTCCTTGAGAGCAGTGACTATTTTTACTTTTTCTTTTCTTTTCAGTACTAACTCCTTCTCAATACTTAGCAAAGACTGACTCATGCCAAGGACTGAATAGATACTTGTTGATTAACTGATCACCCAAAGATAAGTAACGAGGAACTTGAGAGTCTATCATGCCAGTTCATGTTTTTAGCAATCCTTTCATATTCAGATCCACTTATTATGAATGCTGCCAATACCAGCTGAATTTAAACTCATTCTTCCTATTTCTCATGCCTACATCCCTTGAATGGTGAATGGTGAACAACCAAGAGTTCCTCATTACATTGGAAGAATGGTGGTATTGGCAGAATTGAGCTTGGAGTCTGGTGATGATCAGGATTGTTCACTACAACTAGATTGCTTCCAGATAAGCATCATTCTAAACTAGAATTGAGTTCAATGTTTTTTGAAATCATAGATGCCGTGACAAAGCTGGTGACAGTTCCTTCTCAGATTCATCAAAATGGTCAAAATGTTCTGAAAAGGTATTTCTTACCTCTTCCCCCACTAAAATGCTACTCTTGTAACTCATTATGGTGTAGTGGCGACTCTGGTTCATTAAAATCTATGCAAGTTTGATCTTATTAAGCTAGAAAAGCTTTGAACAACAACTAGAGACCTTAGGTCATCTCTTATTTCTTTTATTTTTATCAATTTACCTAATTAGTTCTGCTGGTAAAAATAAAATCTATCCTTTGGCTCTCACCCCACCCCCATCATTCAATAAGATAGTAAGACATTATCTGTGCTACCATAACAAACATGAACCAAAACCCCACTCTTTCTCCCCATCACTAAATTCTGTTGAGTAGAATCATTTTACAAGAAAGTTCTCATCTCCAACCTCATAGTCACATAAGGAACTGTAAGGGAAATTAGGAATGCCATAGTTTAACAAGTGACAGATACATCTAGATTTTTTGTTCTTTTCTATTTTTGCTCTAGGTTGGGAATTTTCTGCCAAAATAAAATTATGATTATGAGTTACACAAGTATATCTTTATAATTTAGAGTATACATAAACTCCCTATATATTATCACATACTGTCTGGTGTGCAAATTCTCAGAAGCCTTGCAATAATAAGCAAGGTTGCTGTACAACTGTAGCTCATCCAAACTGCAAAGACATGGTCCCTAGGGCAAAGAGTGTAAAGGTATTATTGGTCATGTAGCTAAATTTATGGACTTAAAATAGTCTGCACTACTCCCCCCATTCAGCTCATTTAAAATTTGAAGTGTCATAATTATATTAAGTATGAAGATGACAGTCAATCAATTTAGTGATCAATCAATAAGATTTATTAAGTATCTATTGTGTGTCACACAGTGTGACATTTAAAGTGACAAATAGAAAGAGTAAACATTAAAAAAATAACTCTAAAACAATTGAAGGAAATATAGAAAATGTTTCCTAGAAAGTATATATAATGTATTTATTTTAATAAAATAATTGTATATACTACCATTGCCACTTTCAGACTTTCCCTCTATCACTTCACTTCAGCAACTTTTTTTTTTGTGAAATTCATTTAATTTAAATTTACCACCCAATTCAAAATTAGGTAATTTTTTCCAACACTAATTCATTCTCCTTCCTTTTTCAATGAAGTTCAGTGTCTTGACTCATAGTCTTCTCTACTCTCTTTTCCTCATTCTTTTTTTCATTTTAAAGATTGTATCTTGAGTTTTACAATTTTTTCCCCTAATCTTCTTTACCTCCCTCCATCACCAACAGAAGGCAATTTACCAGTCTTTACATTATTTCCATGGTATACATTGATCCAAATTGAATGTGATGAAAGAGAAATCATATCCTTAAGGAAGGAAAAATAAAGTATAAGACATAGCAAAATTACATAATAAGATATCAGGTTTTTTCTAAATTAAGGGTAATATTCTTTGGTCTTTGTTCAAACTCCACAACTCTTTCTCTGGATAGAGATGGTAGTCTCCATCACAGACAGCCTCTAATTGTCCCTGATTGTTGCACTATGAATGAGCAAGTCCATCAAGGTTGATCATCACCCCCATGTTGCTGCTAGGGTGTACAATGTTTTTCTGGTTCTACTCATTTCGCTCAGTTCATACAAATTTTTCCAGGCTTCCCTGAATTTCCATCCCTCCTGGTTTCTAAAAGAATAATAGTGTTCCATCACATACATATACCACAGTTTGCTAAGCCATTCCCCAAATGAAGGACATTCACTTGATTTCCAATTCTTTGCCACCACAAATAGGGCTGCTATGAATATTTTTGTACAAGTGATGTTTTTACCCTTTTTCATCATCTCTTCAGGGTATAGACCCAATAGGGGTGTTGCTGGATCAAAGGGTATGCATATTTTTGTTGCCCTTTGGGCATAATTCTAAATTGCTCTCCAAAAAGGTTGGATGAGTTCACAGCTCCACCAACAATGTATTAGTGTCCCAGATTTCCCACTTCCCTTCCAACATTGATCATTGTCATATTGGCCAGTCTGAGAGGTGTGAGGTGGTATCTCAGAGATGCCTTAATTTGCATTTCTCTAATCAGCAATGATTTGGAGCAATTTTTCATATGACTATGAATTGCTTTGATTTCCTCAGCTGTAAATTGCCTTTGCATATCCTTTAACCATTTGTGAATTGGGGAATGGCTTGTTTTTTAAAAATTTTGACTCAGGGGTGGCTAGGTGGCACAATGGATAGAGCACTAGCACTGGAGTCAGGAGTACCTGAGTTCAAATCTGACCTCAGACACTTAAAATTACCTATCTGTGTGGCCTTGGGCAAGCCACTTAACCCCATTGCCTTGCAAAAACTAAAAAAAAAATTGACACACTTCTCTGTACATTTTAGAAATGAGCCCTTTGTCAGAAATACTAGTTGTAAAGATTGTTTCCCAGTTTACTACATCTTTTTGATCTTGGTTGCAGTGGTTTTGTCTGTGCAAAAGCTTTTTAATTTAATGTAATCAAAATCATCTAGTTTGTTTTTTAGTGATGTTCTCCATCTCTTCCTTGCTCATAAATTGCTTCCCTTTCCATAGATCTGACAGGTAAACTACTCCTTGATCTTCTAGTTTGCTTTATAATATGACTTTTTATGTCTAAATCCTGTATCCATTTGGATTTTATCTTGGTATAGGTTGTGAGGTGTGGGTCTAATCTGTTTCTTCCATAGTAGCTTCCAATTTTCCCAGTAGTTTTTATTGACGAGTGAGTTTTTATCCCAATAGCTGGACTCTTTGGGTTTATCAAACAGCAGATTACTGTAATCATTTCCTGCTATTGCACATAGTCTCTTCCACTGGTCCACCACTCTATTTCTTAGTCAATACCAGACAGTTTTGATGACTGATGCTTTATATTATAATTTTAGCTTTGGTAAGGCTAAGCCACCTTCTTTTGCTTTTTGTCATTAAATCCCTGGAAATTCTTGACTTTTCATTTCTCCATGTGAATTTACTTACAACTTTTTCTAACTCATTAAAGTAATTTTTTGGAATTTTGATTGGCAGGGCACTAAACAGGTAATTTAGTTTTGGTAGAATTGTCATTTTTATTATATTAACTCAATCTATCCACGAGCAGTTGATGTTTGCCCAGTTATTTAAATCTAATTTTATTTTTGTGAGAAATGTTTTATAATTGTTTTCAAAGTGTCTGAATCTGCCTTGGCAAATAGACTCCCAGATATTTTATATTGTCTGAGGTTACTTTGAATGGGATTTCTCTTTCTAGCTCTTCCTGCTGTATCTTGCTAGTCAAATATAGAAATGTTGAGGATTTATGAGGGTTTATTTTATATTCTAAAACTTTGCTGAAATTCCTGATTGTTTCCAGGAATTTTTTAGATGATTTTTTTGGGATTATCTAGGTATACCATCATGTCATCTGCAAAGAGTGAGAGTTTTGGCTCTTCCTTCCCTATTCTAATTCCTTCAATTTCTTTTTCTTCTCTTATTGCTGAAGCTAACAATTTTAATATGATATTGAATAGTAGTGGTGATAATGGGAACCCTTGTTTCACCCCTGATCTGATTGGGAATGCCTCTAGCCTATTCCTGTTGAATATAATACTTGTTGATAGTTTTAGATAGATACTACTTATAATTCTAAGGAACAGTTCATTTATTCCTACACTCTTTAGAGTTTTTAATAGGAATGGGTGCTGTATTTTGTCAAAAGCTTTTTCAGTATCTATTGATATAATCATTTAATTTCTGATAGCAACAAACCTAACAGTTTTCCTAATATTGAACCAACCCTTCATTCTTGGGATAAATCCTACTTGATCATAATGTATTATCCTAGTGACAATTTGTTGTAATCATTTTGCTAAGATATTATTTAAGATTTTTGTATCCACATTCATCAGGGAGGTAGGTCTATAATTTTCTTTCTTTGTTTTAACTCTTCCTGGTTTAGATATCAGCATCATATTGGCGTCATAGAAAGAAATAGGCAGTTTCGTCTTCACCTATTTTTCCAAAGAATTTATATAGAATTGGAACCAATTGTTGCTTAAATGTTTGATAGAATTCACTTGTGAATCCATCAGGCCCTGGAGATTTTTTCTTAGGAAGCTCAATGATAATTTGTTGAATTTCTTTTTCTGAGATAGGGTTGTGTAGGTATTTAATCTCCTCTTCATTTCACCTGGGCAACTCATATTTTTGTAAATATTCATCCATTTAACTTACATTGTCAAATTTATTGGCAAAGACTTGGGCAAAATAATTCTGAATTATGATTTTAATTTCCTCCTCATTGGTGGTTAAGTTCACCTTTTTCAATTAGGAGACTAGCAATTTTGCTTTCTTCTTTCTTTGTTTTTAATAAAATTGACCAGAGGTTTATCAATTGGTTTTTTTTTTCATAAAACCAACTCTTGGTTTTATTTATTAATTCAATAGGGTTTTTTTTTTTTGCTTTTGATCTTATTAAATTCTCCTTTAATTTTTAGAATTTCTAATTCGGTATTTAATTGAGGGTTTTCATTTGTTCTTCTAATTTTTTTTAGTTGCATATTTAGTACATTGATTTCCTCTTTCTCTAATTTATTCATGTAAGCATTTAAAGATATAATATATCCCCTGACAATCTCTTTGAGTGAATCCCATAGGTTTGGTATGTTGTTTCATTATTGTCATTATCTAGGATGAAATAATTCTTTCTATAATTTGTTGTTTGATCCACTCATTCTTTTTTTTAAAATTTATTTATTCTCATTTTTGTACATATAATGTTTTTTATACATTAATAAAATATTCTTGTTTAAGAGTAAACAAAATACCCCCACCCCCCAAAAAATATAGACTCACTTGAGCGATAAAATAAAGGAGAGAGAAAAAAATTAAAATTAAAATTAAAAAAATAATAGTAATAATTGTAGGTATGGCCAGGTGGCACAGTGGACAAAGCACCAGCCCTGGAGCCAGGAGCACCCCAGCCCAGATCCAGCCCCATATACTCAGCTGTGTGACCCCATGCAAGCCACCCCAAACCCATTGCCCTGCAAAAACCAAAAAAAGAAAAAAAAAAGACCCAAAAGAAAATAAAATAGTAATAATAGTAGGGGTGGCTGGGTGACGGATAGAGCACTGGCCCTTGAGCCAGGAGTACCCAGGCCTAAATCTGGCCTCAGACACCCAAGGATCACCCAGCAATGTGGCCCCAGGCAGGCCACCCAGCTCCATCCACCCTGCACCCCCCAAAAATAATAATGATAATAATAAAAAATGTGCTTCAGTCTTTGTTCCAACACCAACAACTCTGTCATGGGTGGATCACATTCTTTATGATAAGTCCATCACAAAAGTTACTTCCATATTTTTCCACTGTTGCCATTGCTGATCGCAACTCCCTCCTTTCTTACTTCTCCACTACCCTGTGCTATATTTTCTCTCTCCATTCACTCTAACTCTGCTGTAGGGTAGCTGAATGGTGCAGCAGACAGATCCCCAGCCCTGGGGCCAAGAGGCCCTGAGCCCCCATACCACCCCTTAGGCCCAGCATCCACCCGGCCCTATGATCCTGGACAGGCCATCCAATCCCAGCCCCTTGCAAGAAGTAAAAAAAGAAAATGTGTTATATCAGACCACTCTCCCCCCATGGTCCATCCTCTTCTCCATCATTCACATCCCCACCCCTTCCCCCTGTCCCTGCCCTCTCATTCTTACTCCAGATGCCTATACCCCATTGAGTACATATATGCTGTTTTCTCTCCTCACCACCACTGATGAGAGCAAAGATTACCTTATTCCCCCTTGCCTTCCCTCCTTCCATATCATTGCAATAGCTCGTTGTAATAAAGAAAAATCTTATTATATGAAATACATTGGCCTATTCCCCCCTCTCCTTTTTCTTTCTTTCATTACATTTCCCTTTTTTCTATTGACTCCATTTTTGCACGACATTTTATCTTCAAATTCAGCTTTCTCCTGTGCTTCAACTATAAAAGCTCCTTCTACCTGCTCTATTAACTGAAAAGGTTCATATGAGTATTATCAGTGTCATTTTTCTATACAGGAATACATGCAGTTCATCCTCATTAAGTCCCTCATATTTTCCCCTTCTCCTCCAATCTCTATGCTTCACCTGAGTCCTGTATTTGAAGATCAAACCTTCTGTTCAGCTCTGGCCGTTCCAACAAGAACATTTGAAATTCCCCTGTTTCATTGAAAGTCCATCTTTTTTCCCCTGGAAGAGGACATTCAGTTTTGCTGGGTAGTTCATTCTCGGTTGCATTCTAAGCTCTTTTGCCTTCCAGAATATTATATTCCAAGCCCTATGAGCTTTTAATGTAGTTGCTGCTAAATCCTGTGTGATCCTGACTGCAGCTCCACAATATTTGAGTTGTGTCCTTCTGGTTGCTTGTAATATTTTCTCTTTGACTTGGGAGTTCTGGAACTTGGCTATAGTATTCCTGGGGGTTGTTTCTTTTTTTGATCTCTTTCTCAGGGAGATAGGTGGATTCTCTCCATTTCTATTTTGCCTTCTGCTTCTAGGATATCAGGGCAATTTTCCTGTAGTAATTCTTTGAAAATGATGTCAAGGCTCTTTTCTTGATCATGACTTTCAGGTATTCCAATAATTTTTTAAATTATCTTTCCTAAATCTGTTTTCCATATCAGTTGTTTTTTCAATGAGATGTTTCACATTTTCTTCTAATTTTTCATTCTTTTGTTTTTGAAGTATTGAGTCCTGATTTCTCATAAAATCAGCAATCTCCCTGAGTGCTATGCTTTGTCTGAAGGATTGGTTTTCCTCAGAGAGATTTCTTATCTCTTTTTCCACCTGGCCAATTCTGTTTTTTAAAGCAATCTTCTCCTCAATAACTTTTTGAACTGTTTTATCCATTTGACTTATGCTAGTTTTTTAATATGTTATTTTCTTCAGCATTTTTTGGATCTCCTTGACTAAGCTGCTGACTTCTTTTTCATGTTTTTCCTGCATCTCTCTCATTTCTTTTCCCAATTTTTCTTCTATTTCCCTTATTTGATTTTCAGAGCCTTTTTTGAGCTCTTTCATAGCCTGAGCCCAATTTCTGTTTTTTCTTGGAGTCTTTAGATGCAGGAGCTTGGACTTCCTCATCTTCAGTTTGAGTGTTTTGATCCTTCTTGGGATTACAGGCAAAGTATTTCTCAACAGTGTTCCTCTTTTTCTTTGCTTACTCATTTTCCCAACCTGAGCCTGGTTTTGGGGTGCTTCCTTAGCTTTTGGGACACCCCCCCACAAGAATCTCAGTGTGTGAGGCTCTGTCCTCCCTCCTGGTCTGTGAATGCCCATAGGCACCCCCATCTGCCACAGGGCTGAGGTGGGGGGGGCCCTGCTATTCTATGGGGGGCCTAGACTGAGATCAGGATCTGAATGTGGTCAGAACCCCAGAGTCCTGTTCCAGGGACAGAGGACAGAGCTTGGCAGTCTCTCTCTCTGCTCCCTCCCTAGGCTCTGCACTCATGCCCTGGGGGCTCCTGCTTACTGGCTCTGCCTGCTTCTGGTTACTGGATCTGGGCTGCTGTGGCCAAGCTGCTCACTGTGTGCCCTGAGGGCTGGGCTTCACGTTCTCACTCTGGCAGAGGTCCCCCAGCTGTTCCCCCAAGTTGTGCTTGGTGCTCCCCGGGATGTAGATCAGGAAACTCCCCCACTGCTGTGAGCCAGGGCTCCCAGCATCCTGGGGCTGCCTCCTGAAGGCTGAAGTTCCTTTGCTCTGGCAGGCCACCCCTCTAGTGGGCTGCCCCTCCAACCCCAGGGAGCAGAGTCATTCTGCTCTTCTCCAGGTTACCTTGAGTTGAAGAACTGCTTCACTGGGTCCTTTCTGTGGCTTCTGTCTCTCGAAAATTTAGTTAGAGTCCTTAGCTTACAAGTTTTAAGTGAGAGTGCCCCCCCCGATGCACTCATTCTTTAAAATGAGGTTATTTAGTTTCCAATTCGTTCTGGGTGTATATCTCCATGGCCCAGTATTGCATATGATTTTTATTGTATTATGATCTGAGAAAGATGTATTCACTGTTTCTGCCTTTCTGTAGTTGAGCATTAGGTTTTTATGCCCTAGTACATGGTCAATTTTTGTATAACTGACATGTACTGCAGAAAAAAAAGTGTATTCCTTTCTATCCCCATTCAATTTCCTCCATAGGTCTACCATATCTAGGTTTTCTAACAATCTATTTACCTCCTTAACTTCCTTCTTGTTTATTTTATGATTTGATTTATCTAAATCTGAGTGCAGGAGGTTGAGGTCTCCCAGTAGTAGCAGTTTGCTGTCTATGTCTTCCTGTAACTTTGTCAGCTTCTCTAAGAATTTGGATGCTGTATCACTGGGTGCATACATATTTAGTATTGAAATCACTTCATTGTCTATGATACCTTTGAGGAGGATATAGTTTCCTTCCTTATCTCTTTTAACATTATTTTTGCAGCTGTTTTGTTTGAGATAAGGATTGCTACTCCTGCTTTTTTTCACTTTAGCTGAAACAAATATATTTTGCTCCAACCTTTTACCTTTATTCTATGTATCTCTCCACTTCAAATGAGTTTCTTGTAAGCAGCATATAGCAGGATTCTGATTTTTAATCCAGTCTGCTATTCACTTACATTTTAAGGGAGAGTTCATCCCATTCATATTCAAAATTATAATTACTAATTCTTTATTTCCCTCCATGCTATCTTCCCTCTGATTGTATTTTCCCCTTTTTCGTATTACCAATATTTCCCAATATTTTGTTTCTGAATACCACCACTCAGTATGTTTGCCTTCCTATTTCCCCTTTCCCTTTTCCCCTTTTTCCTTTCCTTCCCTCTGTTAGTTCCCCTTTTTCTCCCCCTCCCTGTCTCCATCTCCCTTCCCCTTTTCCCCTTTCAATACTTGAAAGGTAAAATGCTTCTTAAGTTAACTGAGTGTGTGTGTAAATTAACTTTAAGCCAAATCTGATGAGAGGAAGATTCAGGTGTTTCTCATCTCCTCCCTTCTTCCCCTCTATTACAACAGGTCTTTTGCACTTCTTTATGTAATGAGATTTACCCCATTCAATCCCCTCCATCCTCCCATCTCCTTTCTGTCCCCCCTTTTAAGGAGGTAGTATTTTTAAATCATTCTGAGTCACAGAAAATCATGAATATCCATAACTTCTGGCTAAGTATATACTCTCTAACAGAGTTACAATTCTCAAGAGTTATGAGAATCTTCCTCTGAAATAGGGATATAGCCAGTTTCTTCCCATTTGATAGCAGTCTCATGAATAAGTCATGAGTGTCCATCACTTTTGCCTAAGTATATTCTCTCTAATAGAGTTAAAATTCTGAAGAGTTATGAGAATCTTTTTCCCCATGCTGGGATATAGCCAGTTTCATTTTATTGGATAGCAGGGTTTTTTTCTTTTTACTCCCCCCCCTTCTTTTTTTACCTTTTTCATGTCTCTCTTGAATCTCCTGTTTGATGTCCAAAATTTCTATTTAGCTCTGGTCTTTCCATCAGGAATTGAAATGACCATCTTTTCCCCTGGAAGAGAAGGCTCAGTTTTGCTGAATACCAGATACTTGGCTGCATTCCAAGTTCCCTTGCTCTTCATAATATCTCATTCCGGGCCCTTCGATCCCTTAATGTTGATGCATCCAGGTGCTGTGTAATCCTTACTGTGGCTCCTTGGTATTTAAATTGTTTCTTTCTGGCTGCTTGCAGGATTTTCTCTTTTATCTGATCATTCTGGAATTTGTCTACAACATTCCTTGGTGTTTTCATTTTAGGATCTCTTTCCAGAGGGGGATCGATGTACTCTTTCAATAACTATTTTGTCCTCTGGTTCCATGATATCAGGGCAATTTTCCATCACTAAATCCTGTAATATTAAGTCCAGGCTTTTTAAAATACTCTTCAATGTTTTCAGGAAGTCCTATAATTCTCAGGTTGTCCCTCCTTAATCTATTCTCCAGGTCAGTGGTTTTGCTGAAGAGGCATTTTACATTTTCTTCTATTTTTTTGATTTTTTGGTTATGTTTAACAGACTCTTGCTGTCTCATGAAGTCATTAGTTTCCACAGACTCCATTCTTTTTTTTTAGAGAAGAATTGTCTTCATTTATCTTTTGCAGCTCCTTTTCCAATTGGTCAATTCTATTTTTGTAAGAGTTTACCATTTGACCAATTGAGGTTTTGAGAGAATTGTTTTCTTGTTGCAAGGTATTGATTTTCTCTCCCAATTTTTCCAATTGATTTTTAAGCTCCTTCCCTTTTTCTTCAAAGAAGTCTTTCTGTGCTGAACAGCAGGTCATATTCTCCTCAGAGTTTCTAGGTCTCTCTGAGTTAGTGTCTTTTCCTTCCAAGAATTTTTCTATGAACCCTCCTTTGTGCTGGCCTTTCTTCTTTATCCTAAGACTTTGTGTTGGGGAGGTTCTGGTTCACAGAGGTTTGATGTTGAGATTCCTAGAGGCTTTACTCACTGAGTGTAATATCTCCAGCTGGCCAGTAGGTGGTACTAGAGGTTTTGCTCACTGAGTGTAATATCTCCAGCTGGCCAGTAGGAGGTGCTGGTTGCTTTCTCTGGATTGTCTGTGACCTTGATTGAGGCCCTCTCCCTTGGCCTGGAGGAGTGGTTGAAGCTGTTGAATACTTTTATCTTAGATCAATGGTGCTTAGATCACAGCTGCTTATCCTTAGCCTGGGTTGGAAGGTGGGCTGTGATTGTTCTGGGAAGAAACTACAGCTGAAATGAAGGTATGGACTCTGCGTTCCTCCTGACCAGAGGCACCCAGGGATCGTTGTCTGCACTGGAACTCTCTCTACAGCCCTGATGGCAAATTCCAGATGGTCATTACCCAACCAATGCTTGTGCTCCTTAGTTGGATCATATTATATATGAGGGAAGATCAGGAGACCTTTAGCATTGTGTCTATCCTCTCTCTGCCATCTTGGCTGGAAGTCTCTCTCTTTTCCTCATTCTAAGAAAATCAACAAGCAAATTCCTTCGAACATCCCAACTCCCCAGTTCTTCAATACCATCAACTTCTATCAGTTACACATTCTTTTTCCACAATAGAGATGGTCACAGCTTTGATCTTGGCATCATCAATAAATTCCATTTCACTGACTAAGAACTCTGACATGGCTTTGACTTATCATAATCACTATCATTTCATGTTTACCTTTGTCTCTTAAGCATTTGTAAACCTATTCTTTGTGTTCAGGAAGACCTCTGCTCCCTGGTAATTCTCCATACTGCCACGGCTCTTCTAAGATCTCTTCCTTTCCCAATACTTACACCATTTCCTCCTTAGTTAAAATAGTTCAACTTTATACCATTCTCTATTTGCTCCCTTGTCTTAATGTTATTCATGTCTTGCTAAATGTCAGTCTTGAATTATTTTCCCAGATTCAATAAAAAAAATTTTGTAATTGACCCACTCCCCTGCTCTCTCTCATGTGATTCTGAACAAAGTTAGAACCGTTTTGGTTGGGTTCACTAAAGTTTTATGGCATCTCATCCTGAGATCTGTGGGTCCCCAGCACTATGGAGAAGCAGTAAGTAAAGCTCCAGAGGCAGAGACTTATTCCAGTAAGGATACAGTCCTCAGAAATTGATCTTCCCTGGCTACTTTTGTTTATTGATGACCTATCTTTCCTTGCTTACATATATTCCTTATATTTGTTCCCTCTCCCAGCAATGACAGAGGAACCTGGGACAGTGTTCCTCTGAGTATATGGAGGGATCTTCCTTGTTATTTATATTTCTAAATTCTTAACTAAATGTCTTCTACATTGAATTATTACATCTTCTCATAAAAGAAAAATATTGTTAGGAGTTCAAGAGCTATGATTTTAAACATATTAGTACCCAAATGTGCCTTGAATTTGGTTGTGGCATATAAGATTCAATGTCTAAGTATACCTGAGCTATACAAACCATTGATAGAATTGATAGATTAAAAAAATGCAAGGAGATCTCTCTTTTTCACTGCTATCTTTAGATCCAAATCTTGTTTAAGTTCTGGGAAAGTTGCACATATAACTGCCACCCAGGAAATTGCTGTTTCCACACTATAGGCTAATTCAGAGTGACCCAAGTTGGGTAAGGTCTGTGTCATTCTATATTGAGCTACCCACAGAGAAGTGAAACCTCTTATAAATACACCAGACTATGGTAAACCTAACCCAGGTCTCTTTGAAAACACCATTGGAGAGTAGACTAAAGATGATACTAATAGAATTCATTTGGTGTCATGAGCTGAAGCCATTCTAGCTATATCTAGGTACATTTACTCCCTTCTTTCTGGAGGAAGGGGCCCATTCTAATCAACAAATATTCATCAAGTACTCACTATGTGCCATGCTCTAAAGATACAAAGGCAAAAACAGATATTCTCTCACCTTAGGGATTATCATTTCCTTTGAAATGATCAACTTCTACCCTGTTGACCAAAATCCTGACTAATATGCTTCTTGGTTGACCAAAATGTAAGAAGGTCATAATGTATAGCAGGAGTTGGCAAAGTATACACCAGTGGGTCAAAATTGAGCTAAGGGGGTGGGGTGGGGGGAGGGAAGTAAGATTGGGGAAAAATTGTAAAACTCAAATAAAATCTTTAATAAATAAAAAAGAATAGTTTCTATATTTTAAAATAAAATTGTAATCTTAGATTGTAAGTCAAAAATAGGCTGTAGATTTATCAAATTCTAATATCAACTTCTAATATCAATTTCTATCTTATGGTCATAGAATCCGATCATAGATAGATCATAAGATCATTCACCCACAGCTGAAAGAAAAGACACAGATTTATTCATACAGCTTGAACTAGCAACTCTTTAGTGAATGGTAAATCCAAGGAAATGCAATGTGAGAGACCTAAGATGATTTCCGAAATCTATCAGTTGGAAGTGAAAGGTTGGTGGTATCTAGCTGAAGGGAACATAAATGATTACTTATCAAACTACCATAAATAATAGGACTGCTAACTTTGCATGATATCTTGTGGATTAGGGAAAATGAGTAGAATATAAATCTGGAAAAAGTTTATCTTATGAAAAAAAACAGAATAGATTATAAGGTTAGTGGAGTAGCATTGGATTTTAAGAATACACATTCTTATAAAACAATCTTGAAACCAGAAAGGGGAAGCATGGTTGAAAGCATTTTTGTAAAGATCAAAGGAGGAAGAAACTGAAGAGATATGGTCATTGGAGTAAACTAGAGACCATTCAAATGGAAAAAAAAATAAAATAGATGAGTTCAAACAGATTATGACAGTACAGAGCAAGATTAGTCATTTTCTCCAAGTCATTTCAACCCTGCAGCCTCACAATACCCCCCTCAGAACAAGAAATTATGTGTTAGATGTAGAAATAAGGCAATGGAATCCCCAATGAGGTAAAATCTTTATCCATTAACTCAAGGGAAGTTTAGAGTGCTAACTTAATTCTTCCTCATCTGTCTGAGGTCAGAGGCATAAGTTAAATTGTAGATTAATTTAGGGATTGACCCAAGGGTAAAGCTGTCCTTTTGATGCAGTGCTCTGTATAAATATCTTCACTCCTCACAAAAAAAAAGATCCTAAAAGAAGTATCAGCTGTTGACACTGATCATCTATCTTAAGGAAAGAAAGAGCAGAAAAACCAAGTAGACTATCATTGTAATTGCCTGAACTAAACATAAAGTCAAGGAAACTGAAACCTAATTGGGGTCAGTCCAGTCCCTCAAAAGAATATTCAAGGTGGGGACCCAGGTTGGTTAAATCTGTACCCAACCTTACAAGTGTACCTACCAACAAAGGAGAATAGGACAGAAAGTAAATAATGGAAAAGTAACCCCTTCAAAAAAAAAAGTTAAAGTACCAAAGTTATTTTTTTAAAAGTTCCCAATAAAAGCCTATGCACAATAATACGAATCAACAGAAAATATCCTAAAGTAGAAAGAAGAATGAGTAAAACCTGAAAGAGAATACAAAGCTCTTTTTTTAGGTTGTTTTTTTTTCTTTTGCAAGGCAATGGAGTTAAGTGGCTTGCCCAAGGCCACACAGCTAGGTAATTATTAAGTGTCTGAGGTCGAATTTGAACTCAGGTACTCCTGACTCCAGGGCCGGTGCTCTATCTACTGCGCCACCTAGCCGCCCCTCCAAAACTCTTTAAACATATATTAAACATGAAGAAAAGTGAATCAGTAGTATTTGATGAAAGAAAGAAACCTTTGAGAACAAGGAACAACAAGAAATTTGTTCAAAGAATTGTTCAAAGAACAAGAATTATTCAAAAGAGAAATGAAACACATAAAAGAAGAAACCAGAAATTAATATAGGTCAGAAATAAGAGCTTTCAATACAAAAACTTAAAATATAAATAGTAGATTAGTCAAACTTGAATTCTTGATGGAGAATCTCTCTCTAAAACAAAAGAGACATGAACAAATTTGAAACACAAAAAAAAAGCAGTGGAGAAAACTCTGTCAGAAGAGAAATAAAAGACCTCAATGTAAAAAAATGTGAATTGTATAAACTAGAGTGACTAACCTTGTAAACAGCATGTACATAGGACCATATATTTCCCAGAAGAACATGATATGCAATAAACCTGAATTCAATAATATAGGAAATCTATCCAGAACTTCTGAAAGGATTTTATAACAGAATGCCAAAGAGATCTGTCATTGGTCAAATGTTGTTGATTATTTTCATGAGGAACTTGGATGAAGGCATAGATGGAAAGTTTTTCAGATATCCAGATAACTTGGAATTGGGAGGGATAACTACTGTATTGAATTATATATATATATATATATATTCCAAAATGGTATTGAACTGAATCTAGGAAGATGAAATTCAATAATAATAAATACAACATTTTATGTTTGCTTTTTAAAAATCAATTACATAAATACAGGAAAAGGTGAACATGATACTCATGTTCAAAATAGTTTTAGGGCTATATATAATGACACGAGTCAAATATAAGCAATCTTATGCTGCATTAAATGAGGCATTAAATCCAGAACAAGGTACACTATCCTAGGTAGAGGACTTTTGGACTTTTACTTTCTGTTTGTTGGCTTCATTTTAGGAATAACAAAAAATCATATCCAGAGGAAAGTAACCAGGATAGAAAATGGTCTGGAAGCAAAGCTACATGTGGATTATTGGAGGAAATGGAGTATTTTATCTGGAAAATAGCAGAATTAAGACTGGGGGGAGTCTTGGTAAGTATTAAAAGGTTGTCCTATTGAAGAGGGTTGCTACATATTCTTTTTGGTCCTGGTGAAGAGAACTAGAAGGGGAGGGGAAAAGTGGAAATTGTAGTGAGAAAGATTTCAGCTACATGGAAGGAAAAAAAATTCAAAAATAATCAGAGGAACCCTGACACAGTAGATCATCTATCTAATATTAAAAGAGACCAGACCTCCTACTCACCAAAAACAAACAAAAAAAAACCAATAACCAAGAAATAAAAACCATACCATTGAAAGAACACTCTGTTCTTTACAAGCTAGTGTCTTTCAGAATGAAGCTCAGGTCTCCCTTTCATTCCTTCCAACTAAGATTTAGTTCATGAATATTTGGAATAGACCTCTAGTCCTGCAGGATCTCATGTTAGCTTCTCTTTCTAAATGGGGAAGAAATACAATCCCAGTGATTGTAGCTAGTCCAAACCTTGACTATTTGTTTCTGAAGATGTACACAAAGATACTGTAGAGTCCATAAGGAATCAAATAAGAAAACATAAAGGTTTTGTGACTAAAGAGCCTTACTATTGGGCAGCTAGGTTGCGCAGTGGCTAGAACACTGGCCCTGGAGTCAGGAGTACCTGAGTTCAAATCCGGAAGACACTTAATAATCACCAAGCTGTGTGGCCTTGGGCAAGCCACTTAACCCCATTGCCTTGCAAAAAAAAAAAAACAAATCTAAAAAAAGATTTATATGATAGAGAAAAGATGATGAGGCTACTCAACTGCTTATAGAGAAGTAATGGGCTACTAAAAATGACACACATTTTGGGACATGGTCAATATGGGAATTTTTTTTTGCTTGACTAGTTATTAGTTATAAGTATTTTTTTATTCTCTTGGGATATTGAGAAGAGGGGGGTAGAAAACCATAACTGATAAAATTAATTTAAAAAAACTTTTTTTTTTACGAGAGAGATATGGCAAAGCTTGCAAGGCCAGACAACCTGGCAAGGTTGTCAGAAAACATTAAACAATTAACAATTAATACTTCCAAGTCATGGCAAATCAGAAATGCCAAAGTCAATATAAGCAATAGTTTGAAAGAGACTATAAAAGAGTAGAGAAGGAAGAAGGAAGTCATGAGAACTCAAAGAGGTAGTGAGTAGAATAATCAAGGAGTTGATGTGAGAGGAAACAGCAGTAGTGGTGATTTGATTCCTTCCAGAGCAAGGGGAAGGAAAGGTCGAGAGGAACACTTGCATGACAACAGAGTAGAAGATGGTTAAGGTGAGGAAATATGGTTATAGGGTAGGATTTACAAGCTGAGTGGCTTAGCCCCTCTTGAGCAATGTCCCAAAATATCTGGTTTGATGGGTAGATAAATAGTTGCAATAGAGTAGAAATCAATCTATCTATCTATCTTCTTTCCATTCTCTTTTTTCTTCCTCTTTCCTTCCTTCTTTCTCTCTTACTTCCTTCTTTCCTTCTTTCTTTTCATCTTGCTTCTCAAACCCAAGTCTATTGACTCCCAAGTTCAGAGTTCTTGACAATCTAATTTTAAACTATCTTTTCAACTGATGTCACATTTCTCTTCCATACATTCTGCTGTGTTCCTTTATATGAAATTCATTTCCTGCCTATGTGTCTTTGCAGGCTGCTCCCCAAGTTTGAAATGCTTTCCCTCCTCAATTTAGCCTCCTGGGATTCTTCACTTCCTTGGGATCTCTCAACTGTGGTTAATTTTAGGGCAAGTATTATTTGCCCTTTGCCCCATATGTGAAACTATCAGTTTAAAGACATACCAAGATATATGGAGAATTAAGGATGTAGAGATGTAAGAGGAAAGTTTTTGAAATTTCCCTTTATATCCTAGAATTTAAATTTGTCCCTCAGATTAGAAGAATTAAATTTACCAATCTGCCATAAATTTTTGCCAATTCTGATGTACCCAAGTATATAAAATTTAAATGAGAATTCAATGCCTGAGCTTCTGTCCTTAAATAAGATTGTGATCAATAAGACAAATTAAAAGGTGAAATGATCATACTTCCCACAATTTTTGTACATTTATACCAGGGGAATTAATAATGAAAGCAATTTTAATATTCTACAGCACAATTTGCCTATAATGTATGCAATGCTACAGACCTTCAATATGTCTGAACCTTTTTTCCCAGTAATATAAAATTGGTGACATTCCTGTAAGTTTCCAATAATAAGTATTTTAAGAATTTGCCTAAATTTACTTCTGTTTTTGAGCATTTTTACTTACCTCGCCTAAATAATTCTATATCATAGACACATATAGGAATATATTTTAGACAAAATGTAAGAAGTAAGGGGTAAAGTTCAACCAATGATTTTTATTTCAGGAAAAGAATGCAATGTATTTTCCTGTGTTCAGAAGGATTAGAGATAAAATTTAAAATCTTAAAAGCCATAATGACAAACTATGTGGAATAAGGTGCTAATTGCTACTACTAAATTCTCCTTTTTATATGCAAAAAGTAGGGATTGCTTTTGTGAAACCTGGGAATTTTTCCTTCTGAGGTTGCTGGATAGCTGATATTTTTTTCATTTTAAAAATTTGCAGAAGAAAAAGAATAGTCAGTAGCATAATGGTGAAAGAGATAGATATATTGTTCACATTGAGCTGTTTGACTATGATTACATTATGTAGTCTTTCAGTACTCCATTGTCCACTCCTACCCCCTATTCTCTAGGAAGTTCTCTAAAACTATAAATCATGGGTGTCCAACCTTTTAGGTCTATGTCCAACAAAAACTTATTAAGGACTACATACAGAATTTAATATTTCTTTTTGACCATAATGTAACTTATATTACCAATGAATATAATAATAAAGTATAATGTTATAATATAGTATAATAAAATGTAATAAAGTATAACAAAAATGAGTGTAATAATAAAGCATTTTCTTTTTAAACAAAAAATAAGAACATGACATTTTTAATGTGAACACTGAGCCTGCTTTTTCAGTACCACTGTGTCTATATCTGATTTGCTAGAGATTGTAGCGATGCAAAGAATATTTTCAAGATACTTATATACTTTTTGTATGCATCAAAGGGAAAAAAGTTGCTTGTAAGTATTCATATTCCCCAAAAGAGACATCTTGAACAGGGCATGTTCATGAAATGCCAGATATTTTTCTTTAGGCAAGTATAATTTATAAAAGTCCAATAAGACATTCAAATAAATTTCTTTAAGTTGGATATCAGATTGCAACTCTCTCTATATTCTATTTGCAATGTGTTGCTGTCAACTGAAAATGGAATAGCAAATATACTGAAACACAGTTGATGTTTTCTAAAATCTTGAAATCTATTCTCAAAGTTCTTTGAGGAAATAGTAATCAATGCTACATTCAATAAAGTTGTCTGTTTCAATGATGATGAATCATATAACATTTTAAAATAAAGATCCTAATTTCTATATGCATATCTTTTTAAAAAAATAACAAAACAAATAATTCCAGAAGTCCTGTGAGGCACAAAATTAGTTACATGAAAAAGTAAAGATGTGTTCGTTAAGGGTAAAGCTGGTCTGTGGTATTGCACTCACCTTCCTGCATTTTCTGGTTGTATGATGCAAGTTGCTTGAATGAACTTTGAAGGTAATGAGTTGGACTCACCTGAATGGACTAAATCTCCAAAGATTTTCATAATAATCTGAACTGCCTAGAAGGAGAGGCACAGTTTAGAGGACAGAACTCATGAGAAAGACTAAAGTTTTTCTATCAGATTGGACTTGATAGTTTCTGAAAATAGTTTAATTTTAATCTTCAGAGCTTGGTTTTCTAAACATTGAAATGATGAGAAATTTCCTTAGCACCAAGCAATTAGTTCCTGTCATATATCATGTACTATAGTTAATGGATAGAGCATCAAGTCTGGACTGACGAAGACTTTCTGAGTTCAAATCCAGCCTCAGACAGTTACTAGCTATCACCCTGGGCAGACATTTTTTGCTTCTCTTCTTCATCTGTAAAATGAGGTGGAGAAGGAAATGGTTAAACTACTCTAATCTTTGCCAAGAATATCCCAAATGGGGGCAGCTAAGTGGTGAAGTGGATAGAGCACTGGCCCTGGAGTCAGGAGTACCTGAGTTCAAATGCGGCCTCAGATACTTAATTATTACCTAGCCATATGGCCTTGGGCAAGCTATTAAACCCATTGCCTTGAAAAAAAAAAAAAGAAAGAAATTATAAGAAACCTTACCTAATTCTATCTGCTGGTTTGAAGCCAATAGTTTCTAGGTAAGGCAATAGGAGCATCCAGCATTCAAGGAGCTTATTTTTAATTGTGGATAAACAGCATATATACAGTTTAAGCAAATACAAATTATATACAAAGTGAATAGAATGGAATTGCGTGGGTGGGGAGGAAGACCACAACATTTTGAAGGGGAAGGATCACCAAAACCTTGAAGAGAACTTGAGCTTCCAGAGATTGACTTGGGGCCAGAGGGCATTCTAGACAGAGGTGCCAGGTAAAACTAGAGAGAAAAAAAAATCACTTCAGTCTGAGAAAGATTTTAAAGCTCTCCACCTGCTTCCAACTGCCCCCTCCTCCAGGTATTTATGTTCTATTTCTACAAAGCAAATATAAAAGGAATCATCCAAATTCGTACAGTCCTTGTGAAAAGCAAACAAACACACAGTCTATATCTAAATTATTCTACCTGCTATTAATAGCTTACTCTGAAAATGCTCACATGGGAGGCTGCCCAGCACACGCAGTATTTTAGGCTCCTAGCTTTTGAGTTGGAAGAGACCTCAAAGAGAACTAGGCTGTTTGAGCATGTCAGTTGTGATGGATTGTTTGGGAGAATTGAATACAATAAATGTCACAGGAGTCTGGCATATGCAAAGATCCCATCAGTTTGTTTAGCTGATGTAACTTCTTCATTTGGAGAGGCTGGGAAACTATATCTGAGAGAGTCATGGTAACGAGTATATGGAAAGTGCTTTGGGGAGAATGTGGAGCATGCTTAAATGTTCTGTCATTAGTTTCAATGGGCTAACCATATGGTAAATGAGAAGCTCTTTGACTTCAGAGGTGTTCAAATGGCCCAGGTGGCCAGCCTTCTCTCACCTCATTCCTTTTGGCTACTCTGTTGTTCCTGTAGTGACTCCTTCACCCATGGCTGGGTGAATCACCATGCTTTAAGCAGAGAACCTTCCTCATCCTCCTGATGTCATAAGACCATAAGAAACAGACTTAGGTCTTTTGCCTTTGTGTTTGAATCTTTCTTCCGTTTCTGGGGAAGGGAATCAAGTTTCCAGTTTTGTGAGTTTAGAAAGAGCCAAGGGATCCTCTCTGGTATTCAAAATTCCAGTCCTGCTTTTGTATCCAGCTTGGCATAAGTGGTCTGAGAGAAGCAAGGAGTGACCTGAATGACCCAACTAGGTATTGCTGAAATATATAGAGATAACTAGATGTATTCAGAGTGGATGGAAGATAACCTTAGACCTGAAAGCACTGACCACTTAGGGGATGTGGATAAGTCTCATATGGAAGGTAGAATTTGAGCTAAATTTGAAGGAAACCTGGGATTCAAAAGAAGGAAGGAAGGAGAGAGAGAGAGAGAGAGAGAGAGAGAGAGAGAGAGGAGAGACAGACAAAGAGAGACAGAGAGACAGACAGAGAGACAGACAGACAGAGAAAAAGAAAGTCAAGAGACAGAGACAGAGACACACAGAGAGATAGAGATAGAGAAAGACAGAGAGAGACAGACAGAGACAGAGAGAGGGGAAAGGGGAGGGGGAGAGGGGGAGGGGGAGGAGAGAGAGACAGACAGACAGACAGAGACAGAAAAGGAGAGACAGAGAACAAGAAAGACAAGAGACAGAGACAGAGACACAGACACACAGAGTGATAGAGAGACAGAGAAAGACAGAGAGAGACAGAGAGAGAGGAGAGAGAGAGAGAGAGAGAGAGAGAGAGAGAGAGAGAGAGAGAGAGAGAGAATATCTTACCTCCTGGGTGCCAGGCACTGTACCAATATTATTCTATTTGGTCTTCACAGGAGACAGAGAGGTAAGTGCTCTCATGGTTCCACTTTCACAGGCATGGAGGCTGAAGCAAACCAAAGGCAACACAACTAGTAAGCAGCTGACCCTACATTTCAGCTCTGGGATTCTTTACCCCAGATCTAGTGATCTATCCACTGCACCAGCTAGTTGCTCTACTGTTTAAGAGGTAGAGGGGAAGAAAGTATTCCAGACAAATGATAAATGGGAGTTTATATTTGATCCTAGAGGTAATAGAGAGTCTTGGAAGCTTCTTGGTAAAAGGGTAACTTGGTTAGCCCTGTGTTTTAGGAGAACTACTGTGTGGTCTCTTGGGAGGATAGATTGGAGGGGGAAGAGCCTTGGAGGATGGAAATCAGCTAAAAGGTTATGGTATTAGCTTAAGAAAAAGAGGATGAAGACCTGAATCAATGTGGTGTGTGAGGAGAAATGTATAACAGATGTTGAATTGTGTTTTGAATATGTTGAGTTTGAGATGCCCAAGTCTTATTGACATCAGATTGTATCAGAGACTGGTCTTCCTTTGTCACTTTTATGTATGACATACTACTACTACTGCTTTTCAAAAAATTATGTGAAAACAATTTCTATACTAGAAATTTCTCCAGAGTTAGGTTGTACAGTGGATTGAGTGTTGGACCTGCTGTCAAGAAGACCTGAATTAAAATTTGACTTCAGAGACTTACTAGCTCTGTAACTTTGGGTAAGTCACTGTCTCTCTGTAGTCTTTGTCTGCCACAGTTTCCCTCAACTATCATATAGAAATGATAATTCCAGGGATCAACAGCAAAGTGCTAAGCATAGTGACTGGCATGTAGTGGACACCTAATAAAATGCTTATTTTATCATGTTAATGAAATCACAGCTTAACCAAAACATAAAACCTGCACCACCAAAAACTTAAAGGCCCTGCAATAAGGGCCTCCATTTAGAATGCCTACCATGTTTTGACTCCATGTCTGTTGATGAAGACAATACTAGAACCTATCCTTGATCCCTGAAATAAACTTTTCTTTTTAGGTTTTTGCAAGGCAAATGGGGCTAAGTGGCTTGTCCAAGCCACACAGCTAGGTAATTATTAAGTGTCTGAGGCCAGATTTGAATTCAGGTACTCCTGACTCCAGGGCTGGTGCTCTATCCACTGTGCCACCTAGTCACCCCCCTGAAATAAACTTTCACCTGTTTTACTTCCTGGGTTGATTTTTTCAACTCCATGAAAAGATCTTATTATTTCATTAGCATAAACATTTCCTCATAGATACAGATCATAGCAGAAGCTGGTTTTGTGTTAAGCCTTTCCAAACTTAACTAGATTGGTTCTTGGTTCCACAGGTATACTTGGCCAGGTCTGTACCCAAAGCCTTTATACTTTGGCAAGCTTCAACAGAGTTTGTATTCTTCTGGCATTATCTATGGGAACTCAGGCTCACCTCTATGTAGGGAGGGGAAAGCATTTTGTGTTTCTCTTTAATCATGATGTATTCATTATTCACAGAAATACATCATGGGATGGTATAGGGGTTCAGTGGCAGACCTGTAGAACCTGAATATCCACTTTTCCTTCTAGGAGTTAAGAGAAAAACATTTATTCTGTATATCTATTGAGTTTTAAATGTTTTTCCCCATTGTATTGTCTTCATAATTCTCCTCCATGACAATATTTCAAAATTTTTCCCTGCCCAGCAAGTTCTGGTCAAGGTGATTCCAGTGATTTCAATACATAATCTTTAGCTTGCACTGAAATGAAAACTTTACCACTTATTCCTTCATCATTCAAGGGACACCAAGTCTTGTACAAACGAGTATGATTTACAAATGAGTCAGTCGTAAGACATGCTTCTTATTGAAATAGCTTCTTCAAATTTTGCTACCTCTTCATCATTCACAGAAATTTTTTCTCCTCCAATTTTTATAGTAGATGCATGCCTTTTGCTTTAGCTGAAAGAAACTAGGATAATTTCTAGTAAATTGAAAAATCATTAAGAATGGTCATTGGCACTTAACCCCATTGCTTTGCAAAAAAAAAAAAAGATTAAAAAAAAAGGAATGGTGATTGGTTTGGAAGTCAGAAGGCAGGGTTTCAAATCCTCTCTCTGTCACTTGAGCAAGGGACCTCTCCCTCTGGGCCTGAGTTTTCTAACTTGCAGCAATGTGAGGTTCAGACTAGATGACTTCTAAAGTTAACTTAGGGGCAGCTAGGTTAACTCATCTTCCTGAGTTCAAGTATCAGATACTAACTATGAGGACCCGTTTTTCCTCAGTTTCCTCATCTATAAAATGAGTGGGAGAAGGAAAAGGCAAACCACTATAGTGTCTCTGTCTTTTGTGCATGGTATTCCAAAGAGTCAGACATAATCAAAAGGACTGAACCATATTAACATGGAACTCTAGAGACTTTTCCCTTGAAATATATGTGTAGATGCATCCCCCTTGATTTACAGAAGCTTAATGTTATCAGTTCTGTGTATGAAAAGGCATAACCACCACCTCCTTATTTCACTAAATCAAGGATCCCTAAAGTATCCTTATTGGGGGAAAGAGTTGGAGGAGTCAAATAAATTAGGACAGTGGATGGGGAGCTTCCTGTGCAGGCTACTCTGGTAGCAAGAGGGTGAAATACTTTCTTGCCATTTCGAGTTAGAGCACATCTCATTAAAAAACAAAGCAAGAGTGTTCCAAATGGTGGTTAGGTTCTCTGTTCTGTTACTATTAATATTTTCCAAGTGGTTGACTTAAAGATAATTTGGGGGGGGGCGGAGAATGCCACCTATCCATAAATCAGATACTGTCTACATTTAGTTATTTGTTCAAACTATCTAGAATCATGAATTGAAAGGCTAAGAACTAGACCTATGATTCATTGATACAAGGAACTCCCAGAAACTTCCTCTATAAATACAGGTGTGTGCCTGCTTTGTGATTTGCAATCTTATAGTTGCCTAGGGATGGAGAGATTAAATGACTTTCCCAGGGTTGCCCAACCAAGATGTAGCAACAACTGAAATTGAGTTGGCCCTGAGGCCAACTCTCTACTCATCATGGTATATACTTTTTTATTGCCTAGATTTTAACAAGAAAAAGCTTATTTGTATTCCCTAGACTCAACTGTTCCATGATATCTTTTGTTTTTGAATGAAAGGAAGCCTTCTTATAACGGGGTGATATCAGGGGCTCTCCAAGAGCATATACTAATTCTACTGCTTGGGGTGAGAGGAGGGGACATCTACATTTAGAATCTACATTTAGCCCCATCTTTTCTACACAAACTTACAAAGAATCAGAGGTTGACAAGAGTTGTAAACTGTTTACAACCAAAAAAAAAATGATTTTTGTAGACTAAATTTTTATATCAGCTAAATGATCATCGACTTCACTACTCAGATATTAAATTCCAGGTTCCCAATAGAATCAGGCCAAAATATCCAGCTCTGATTACCTTAGTACAAGGTAATGAGTGGATGGGCATCTCAAGACAGCAAGCATAGGATGGAAATTTTCCAAAGTTTTTTAATGGGTATGTATATGGTTTAAAGAAAAAAGACATCTTAATCATAATAACTAGCATTTATATTTTAAAGTTTATGTTTTAAAGTTTGCAAAATTTAAAAACATTTCATTTTATTCTTATAACAACATTGAGGGGAAGGTATTGTTGTCCCCATTTTACAGATGAAAAAACTGAGGCAGAGGCTAAGTAATTTGCCCAGGGTCATACAGCTGGAAAGTGCTAAAGGTCTGATTTGAATTTGGGTCTTCCTTCAGTGTTTGGCACATAGTAGATGCTTAATAAGTATTTATTGATTGATTTACTGTGCTGCGCTATCTAGCCTCTTGCTAGACAAAGTTCTAATGAATGGAATGGTGATCATCTAGAAAACTTGTAGCTTATGCACCTCTCTTAGACCTGAAAGGCTCACATACAACATGTTGCTCTGGACACTGGGGGGGACCCTGGGGATGCCCCACCTCCAACATTTCTCCCCTTCTATTTTCTGAAAGCTTTCGATCTCCATGCAGATCCTCCCGATTTGATTCAGCCTGGACCTCCCTGCCAGTGTCTAATATATCCCCACTGGTGATGTCAGGGAAAGTGAAGGGACCAGATGTACTTGATAAGGAACAGGTCCTTTTCCTAAGGGAGCAAGTATTTATATAACAAGTTAAAGTAATTTGTTATCTCTTCTTTTCCTCATGATGACCCTTTGAGGCCCAAATGGGAGAATGAATGTAGAGCACTTTGTAGATCTTAAAGTGCTATATAAATTCCTTGTTATTATTCATATTATTATTATCAACCCTTATAGTCAATAGGCCTTGAGGCAGAGGTGGACTACATTCTTGCAATGATGTTTAAAAAGGCAATAGGGCCTGGGCATCAGGAAGACCTGTGTTCAAATGTGACCTCAGGTACTCTTAGGCAAGTCATTTAACATGTTGGCCTCAGTTTCTTTATCTGTCCAATGGGGTTATTGTGAGGATTAAATGAGACAACTGTAAAGCATTTAACAGACTATCTGACACATAATAAGTTCTATATAAATGTTATTATTATTTATATTATATTATTTACATTTATGCATTTATTATATTTATATTTATTTGTTTATATTGTCTATTATTTATAATTATTATTATTAAGATCAGTGTGTCTTTTAACAATTGCCTTCCTGAGAAGGCACTTCTTTGCATTCATACTTTTAAGTTTAATTTAAGTTTGAAAGGTTTAGGGGCACCTTAGTGGTACATTGGATTGACAATTCAGAAGTTGTTGAGTACTTATTTTTCAGTAGTGTCTGACTCTTCATAACCCTATTTGTGAATCTTAGCAAAGACACTAGAGTGGTTTGTCATTTCCTTCTCTAAATCATTTTGCAGATGAAAAAATTGAGGCAAACAGGGTTAAGTGACTTGACCAGGGTGACACAACCAGTGGGAATCTGAGGTCAAATTTGAACTCAGGAAGATAGTCTTTCTGACTCCAGACCTATCCACTGCATCACAATTGAAGATCATTATTAGACTACATGATTCTTTTGGGAAACATCAAATCCCATAACATATCACTATTATCTTTAGAAGTAGAAGTTGCCATCTTCTCTTTGCTGAACATTTTCACAAAAAATTGCAGAATCTATGAATTGGAAAGGACCTTGGAGGCTCTCCAGTACAGGTCTGTATCTGATTGAAAATATCCTTTCCAGTAAGTGGTCACACAGTTTCTGAATGGAAAGCTCCAGTGCAGGGAGCTCCTGCAGAAGTCCATTGTAATTTGGGAAACCTCTAAATATTAGGAAATTTTTCATTATTCTGAAATACGCATATACACTCATGATCTCAATGATTCCTGAGTTCTTTTGAACAATAAAGATCACAACCTATCCATGCTTGACTATCCTGGGCAACTCTTGCCATATTCTCCCAAAAGTTGCCCCAGGGAGCTCTCCAGATGTTCTGGAGACCTTCCTTGCTTTCTCCAAGAGTATCCATAGGGCACATTGGATGCCTTTCTTCTATCACTCATTCAAACCATGTGAACAATCCATTTTCTTTTTTCTAAGTATAGAATTCTAATTTTATTATTTTACTATAAATTATAAATTTATTGTTATAATTATATCTATTATATTGCTAATATAATATCCGCATATCTATTATATTGTCAATACAATTAATATATGTATATCATCTTGTTAAACAATATTATTATAGGTTTATCATGTTATTTTGTTATTTGTATATTATTAGATAATTATAATAATAACTTTAATTTTATAATCATTATTATAATTTTGGTTATTATAACTTTTATGATTTAATTCTTTGCAATTTATTTACTCCTATTCTTCCTTGGAGTTTCTCATTGCTGATGTGTCAGGGTAGCTCCTGCCTTTCCACTGACTTCTATGTGCTACTCACTTTTAGGTCTTTAGGAGCAGTGATTTGATATATCTTATTGCCATAAAGAACACTGGTAAAAAGTTAGTACTCTAAAAATGGGCTTTTGTTTGCAAGTGAAACTTGCAGTCCATAAAAGAGCTTTGTAATTTTCTGGAAGCAATACAATCTGCTGTCTTCTTCTTGTTCAATTCTAGGCCTAACTCATTGTCCATCTGAACTTTCTATTTCAGATACACATAAAGTTGAACAAGGTCTACATATTTCCCATCGAAATGCAAGTTGAAATATGAACAACAGAAATTCTTTATCCATTTTGTCCTTCTGTGCATTTGGATGAACTATGTTCCTTTGAGTGATACAGATCTTTTCTAGAAGATTCTGCAAAGTGCTTGATATGATCAGTGTGGTGTCAACAGAAATATCTGGGGAACCTCAATACTCACAGGGAATTTCTCTTTAATCTAAATCTGTAATAAATTCCCTCCTTCAGAGTGGTGAATGCTTTTATATACACTCCCTGTTTTAGGCTTGCCTAGTGTTTATCATTAGAGGTTAACCAGAATTTTTTTCTATTGTTATATTTTTCAGAGAACTCTAATTGATTCTGATGTATGGATGGGAAGCATCTTGTTGAAAAAACAAAACAAAACCTTAAAGCCTCAAGGCTGCCAAGTGAAATACTTTCTCGTAATCAATCAATGGCAAGAACAATGGAATGTTTGATTTTCTATTTCTGTTTATTGTGAAATGGTAAAAATATGGCCCATTGATGAATATCGCTTGTAAAAGTAAACTATTTCCCTACTAACACTCACTTTGAGGATGACCTTGATTTGTGTATGATGATACTCACATTTATTTTGTATAGGTAGGAGAATGTACATGTAGGTTGGTAGTTATTGAGGTTCCCTCGATTGCCTTTTTGAGGGGGAATAATAAGGTTCAAATTTTTTCCTTTGAATTCCTCCCTTTCAGATACCTTGTATATAGATACTTCAACATTCTCACAATTATGTCACTTAGAGCCCAGATCACCTCTGGTTTGGCCCAGTCTAGCTGTTTTTCCCATCCTTATTCACTTTTGTTTCATTTCTTCATACTCTAAATGCATCTGCCATTGTCTAGTTGGATTTAGTCATCAGCCAGTAGGATAGCTAACTTGTCAAGAAAAAATGTGAAGGCAAAAACCATGTGGATCTGCTATGACTGACCAGTCACAGATACAGAAATTGAAAGAGGCTTTGACACAATTAATCAGAACAAAGATATTTTCATTGGCTGGGAGATTTGCAAGATATATTTCTTCTCAGGGAAGAATCCAACTGATTACACACTTAACTGCTGTGATGAATGAAACTCCGAAGGCCTATGATGTTCATTATTTTTGTTACTATGTTTACGGAGAAGATAAATAGAACGGATCCAAAAGGGGTTTGAAAATTTTCCACTTGCATTCATGAAGAAGCTATAGCCTTTATTTAGAAAGGTTACCTAAGAGAGTTGTTGACAAGGACCAATCTGCAGAAAAGGTAGATGAGCTTTATAGAGAATCTGTATTGTATAGAGTAGCTGTATTGACAAAGGAAGGGCAGCTAGTGGCACAGCAGATAAGACTACTGGACCTGGAATCAGGAAAACTCATCTTTCCAAGTTCAAATCTGGTCCCAGACACTAACTAGTTGTGTCACTTACCCTGTTTGCCAAGAATCTTTGTCAAGAAAACTCCAAATGAGGTTATGAAGAATCAGACATGAATGAAAAAAACTGAAAAATAAAACCCTAAAATTGATAAAAGGAGAAATTTCAGTTGTATTGAATTCATGTCTGTCCTGAAATATGAAAGGAAAGATAAAAATGACTTAGAGGAATCTCAGATATCTGTCCATTTATCCTATTTCACTCATGTTTTTCTCCTCAAGACTCCTTGGCATTTTGCAATAATCTGCTGGTTTATCTCCTTCATCAAGCCTCTTCTTATCTAGTCCATTCTTCATTTAGCTACCTAATTAATCTTTCTGAAGCCCAGGGCTAACCATTTATTCAACAAACACCAGTGATTCTTTGGTACCTCCAGATTCAAAGGTAAAATCATCAGGCTCTTCATAGCCTAATTCCCTTAGTGTTCCAGGTTCACACTTTCTTCTTTTCCAAGTACTCCATTTCAGTGATTCTGAGCTTCCCTGGTGTCCTTTAGATTCGAAACAACATCTCACCTTGGGAAAGAAGTCTTCCCTGATCCCCCTTAATACTAGTGTCTCCTCTCTGTGGATTATTTCCAAATTAGCTTGTATATATGTTCTTTGCACATAGTTGTTTATATGTTGTTTTCCCCAATGAACCTTGAGCTCCTTGTGAGCAGGGACTATTTTTTACCTTTCTTTGTATCCCCAGTTCTTGGAACAATGTCTGCGTAAGGGTCTTATGGTAAGCACTTAATGCTTTAGAATAAGTGTCATATAGTAGACTCTTAATAAAGGTTTGGTTACTTGAATTAACTTCCTTGGGCCTCAGTTTCTTCATCTTAAAATGAGGAAATTATGTAATCTCTAAATCCTCTTATAGCTCTAAATGTATGATGGAAATTTGCATATAATAAGTGTACTTTTTTGGGGGGAAAGGCAATGGCTTGCCCAAGGCCACACAGCTAGGTAATTATTAAGTGTCTGAGGCCCGATTTGAACTCAGGTACTCTGGACTCCAGGACTGTTACTCTATCCACTGTGGCACCTAGCTGCACCCCAGTCCTCATTCTTCTTGATCTTACTGCAGTCTTTGACACTGTCAATTTTCTTTTCTCCAGATTTCAAAACACTACTTTTTCCTGATTCTCCTCACTCCTCAGTGTCCTTTGCTGCATCTTCGTCTAAGTCATGATGACTGACCATGGATATCTCACAGAATTCTGTCCTGGGTCCTCTTTTCTTCTCTCTCTAAACTACTTCACTTGGTGATCTCATCAGCTCCCAAAGAATTAATTATCATTTCATGGTGACGATTTCCAGATCTACCTATCTAGCCATAATCTCTTTGCTTCCATCCTTGCTTTTCCAACTGACTTTTAAACACCTTCAAATTGATGAGCTGTAGGTGGTAGTGGCAGGAGTATTGCAACAACTTTATTGAAAGAAAAGTACAGTGAAATTACCCAAAAGTTTGAAAAAAATGAAAGAATTTAGATAACTTCCTCTCAAGCACAAGTCCAAGTGGAAGATGGATTCTTTCTTGATGTTGAATTCAAGTCCCAAAATGAACTAATTATCTTTCCTTCTAAAGCCCTCCTTCCATCCAAGTATCCTTATCGAGGGCAACTGATTGAGGCAATAGGTTGGTGGAGGTGACCAATGTCCTCCCGGGTTTCTAAACTTGCAACCAAAGTATCATCCCTATCTTCTCAGATGGGTGATATCTCTTAAAAATGTTTTCTTTTCTCTGATATTTTCACCCACCTGGTACAAGTCCTCATTACCTCATACTTCACACCTGGACTATTGCATTACCCTACTGGTTGGCCTGCCTGCCACAAGTCTCTCTCCATTCCACTTCATCTTCCTTTCAGCCATCAAAGTAATTTTCCTACTGCTCTGGTCTGTTCATGTCACCTCCAAATACAATAATGGCTCCCCATCACCTCCAAATACTTAATAATCTGGTGTTAAAAGTCAGTGTCCTTACATCTTTGTACGCCTACCTCCTTGACTCTGATCAAATGACACTGACTTTATTGTTCCATAAAAAATTCTCTCTGACTGACTCCTATGCCTACAGTGTTCTTCCTCATCTCCTTCTCTTGGCTTCTCTCGCTTCTTTGGGTCCCAGAAAAACTTCTACCTTTTGGTCTAGATTTACTACATCTAAAACGATATTATAAAGTGGCAGTCATCAAAATTGTTTGGTATTGGCTAAGAAATAGAGTGGTGGACCTGTGAAATACATTAGATACACATGTAACAGTAGTAAATGACTATGGTAATCTATTGTTTGATCAACACAAAGACTCCAATTTCTGGGATAAGAACTCACTATTTGACAAAAACTGCTAGAAAAACTGAAAACCAGTTTGGTGGAAATTAGGCATAGACCAACATCTCACATGTATTCCAAGAAAAGGTAAAAATTTAGACATAAAGGATGATATCACAAGCAAATTAGGAGAGCAAAGAAAAATTTACTTGTCAGATCCATAGAGAGGAGATGAATTTATGACCACATGATTACATTAAATGAAAAGGTTTTACAAAAACAAAGTCAATGCAACCAAGATTAGAAGAAAAGCAGAAATCTGGGAAACATTTTACAGCCAGTATATCTTTATATATCTATCTATATCTATCTATCTTTATCAGTATATCTTTATCAGTGTATCAGATAAAGGCCTTGCTTCTTAAAAATATATATAGAGAGAACTAAGTCAAATTTGTAAGAATACAAGTCATTCCCCAATTGATAAATGATCAAAGGATATGTACAGCCAGTTTTCAGAAGAAGAAATTAAAGCTATCTATAGTCATATGTAAAGGTGCTTAAAATCACTATTGATTTGAGAACTGCAAATTTAAACAATTCTGAGATACCACCTCTCACATCTATCAGATTGATGAATAATGCAGAAAAGGAAAATTATGAATGTTGGAGATTTGGGGAAATTGGAGCACATTGTGGTGGAGTTATGAATTGATCTAACAGTTCTGGAGAGCAATTTGGAACCATGTCCAATGGGTTATGAAACTGGGCGATTTGGAGATCTATCAATACTACTATTAGGTATCCCAAAGAGATCATAAGAAGGGGAAAGCATCCACATGAACAAAAATATTTATAACAACTCTTTTTGTGATGGCAAAGTTTTAGAAATTGAGGGGAATTGATAGGGGAATGACTGAACAAGCTGTATATATGATTGTAATGGACTGATGTCTTTTATTTTTAAAGAGGACCATGACATCAGGGAGGTGATGTCATGACAAGAACATGAATTGGATTTGAGTGAGGGGGATGTGCTAAGTCACCAGCCTCACTTTTTTCTTCAGAATCATCTGGAGTCTAGTGACCAGACATGAATCAGGATGACTAGAGATGGTTCTGGATGCAAGGCAATCAGGGTTAATTGACTTGTCTAAGGTCACATAGCTAGTAAGTGTCAAGTGTCTAAGGCTAGATTGAAACTCCCATTCTCCTGACTCCAAGGCCAGTGCTCTGTCAACTGGACCACCTAGCTGCCCCATGTAACAGAATACTACTGTGCTATAAGAAATAATGAGCAGGTGGTTTTCAGGAAAACTTGGAAAGACTTACATGAACTGATGGTGAGTGAAGCGAGTAGAACCAGGAGAACATTATACACAGTATACTGTGGTGCAAAGATCAACATGATAGACATCTCTCTTCTCAACAATATAAAGATCAAAGACAAATCCAAAAGACTCATGACAGAAAATGCTTTCCACATTCAGAGAAAGAACTGTGGAGTCTGATTGAAGATCAAAATATACTATTTTCATTTTTTTGTGTTCTTTTTCCTTGTGGTTTTTTCCTTTGTTTCTGATTCTTTTTTTTAACAACTTGATTAATGAAGAAATATGATTATTATGATTATCCATGTATAATAATACATTGTACATGTTTAATATATATAAGATTGCTTGCTGACTTAGGGAGGAGGAAAGGAAAGAGGAAAATTTGGAATTCAAAAATCTTATAAAAGCGAATGTTGAAAACTACCTTTACGTAATTGGAAATAAATAAAATCAACCTGGGGAGGGGGGTGGAATCTCACCTTGTAAGGAAACCTTTCTCAATGCCTCTCAATTCTAATCTTTGCTTTGTTAATTATTTTCTTTTTATCCTGTATATATTTTACTTATTAGTACATATTTGCTTTTTGTCTTCCTCACAAGATTGTAAGCTCTTCTAGGGCAGGTACTTTTTTTTGCTTTTCTTTGTATCCTCAGCACATAGTAGGTACTTAATAGATACTTATTGACTGCCTGATTACCCAAGAATGTAATAAAATTGAATGAAGCCCTTTTAAATCCTGAGAATCTACTGCACTCATAGTTACTCTTTTCTGCTCCTTGTAACATTTATATTAAATATAATCATAAACAAAGTACAGGAATGAACAAGTTCCAGACTTGTCAATGAAAGCCAACCAACCACAGGAACTAGTAGAATAGCAGAAGTAATCCCAGGTGGGTGAAAGCACTGTAGACAAAGTTGTACCTCCTTCTCCAAGTTTCCTTTCACCAACTGTTCAATTAACATTAATTGATAGGTGGAAAGTTATTTTCTTCTCCAGCCACATAATTCTCCATTGTAGGAAGTTTTGTGCAGGAAAAAATGCCAGTCCTAGTATCCATCGTCTTGGGTCGAGTTTTTGGCTTGGTTTGCTGGCACACCTTAAGGGATCATTCCTTTTGGTTCCCGCCCTGAGGGAAAGGGGAATGTCGGATCCCCCAGGGTGTGTCATCATATTTGGCCCACTTTGATTGAGTCTATAATGTGTTCTAATTAGACAGAAACAGGGAAATCATTGGAAAGTAATAGAAACATGTTCTTAGCTTGAGCCTAACTCTGTATCTCAATCCTTCTCTTGACATGGTCATTATATTCTAACTCTTTCCAGACAAGTATCCTATTTCTTCTTCCTTGTTCCTTGATCTAATTCATCTGAGGCTCTGTATACAGTAGGATCTCAATAAATATACTAGACTTCTAGGAACCAAAGTAATTTTTTTCTTATTTTAAGGACTGGATCAGTAGGTCCGGGAATCATCACAATGAAGTGATAATTAATTCCATGGTTGTTAATGAGATTACCAAATGAAGTAGTAGAGAGGGAGAGGAAAAGAGGACCTAGGAAAGAATAATTGTATTATTTGTCTTTATAAATGTGAGAAGTCCCTCAATCAATAAACATTTATTAAGTGCCTGTGCTAAGTGAGGATATAAAGAAAAACAAAGTAAGTTCCTGCCCTGGAAGAGAGTATAATTGAATCGGTCAGATACCAGACAAATATCTACCAATATATGGGAAAAATAGGAGAGAGAGAGAGAAAGAGAGAGAGAGAGAGAGACTCCAAAAAGGGAATCCAGAGAAAGAGAGGAGGTGATGTGGGAGAGCAATTGCAGGCATGGAGAACAGACAGAAAATGTCCAGTCGAGAGATAGAAGCTCTTGTTCATGGAATAGCAAGGAAGTTTATAAGGTATAAAAAGAAAGGAAATGGGGGCAACTTGGTGATGTAGTAGATAGAGCACCGTCCCTGGAGTCAAGAAGACCTGAGTTCAAATCCGGCTTCAGACACTTAATACTTGCCTAACTGTGTGACCTTGGGCAACCCCATTGCCTTCAATAAACAACTTTAAAAAAAAAAGAATGGGAACTGTTGGGGTAAGGCTAGGTTGAAAAGGACTTTGGATGCTAAACAGAGGATATTATATTTGATCCTGAAAGTGATAAGGAACCGGTAGAGTTTATTTCATGGGAGTGGCATGGTTAGACTTGGGTTTTAGGAAGATTATTTTGGGGATTAAATAGTGAATGGATTTAATGAAGAAGAGAGGTCAAAGTCATATTGGGGAGAGAGAAGAACAATGGAATGAAGTGGGAATGGTGGAGCACGGATTCAAAAATTCTTCCCAGGACTACATTCTCCAAGACAGAGGTTTGAATTCAGTAGCCCTGGTCACTGTTTTGAGACTGATTACTGAATTCAGTATCATAAGTGTATTGGTAGTATCAGGGAAGCTGGGAGGCCCAGTGGATTGAGCACTGGTCTCATAATCAAATTCAGAGGGGAATTTGAATCCAACCTCTAACACTTACTAACTATGTGAACTTGGACAAGTCACTTAACCCTGATTGTCACTCCTACAGAACCATCTCCAATTGCCCTGATTCATCATATCTGACCACTGGAACCAGATGGCTTTGGAGGAGAAAGTGAGACTGGTGACTTAGCCCAGCCCCCCTCACTCAAATTCAATTCATGTGCTTGTCATGGAATCACCTCCCTGATGTCATGGTCTTCTTCGAAAATGAAGGACAAACAAGCATTATTAATGTATTGTGGTACAAAACAATGAACATATACAATATTATGACTTGATTTTAATTCAATACATGGTGTCTTAGTAAGCCTTCTTTTACCCATTAGGATCTAGGGGTCAGGTGCTATGTGTTGTAATTGACTCAGAGCTAGAAGGATTGAAAATAGTGCTAGGATTGAGTTTTCATACAAAAAGATTCAGTATGATACTTCCTCACTATTTTTTTTGCCTTTTTCTTCCCTTGCCATGTTAGTAAGGAAAACTTGAGTCTGGAGAGGGAAGTTGATAGCAGAGACCAAAAAGAGCCAGTTGCAACAGTAGTTGAGTCTGATGGGGAGTTGGTCCTAGGTCCTCAAACCTAGCAACACAGACACTGCAACCTGAGCAAAGGAGATTTGCCTCCATTTCACCTAGAAGAGAATTTGGTGGGAATTGCAGAGATGGGGATTAAAAGGACTCCTTGGGTCAGAAGATACTTCTTGGTCACATATCTTTTCTACATGGGTGATACTTTACTGTAAGTTTGCTCTAAGTTTGAGCCTACTCTTGCTAGGGATTGAAAGTACAGGGGCGGCTAAGTGGTGCAGTGGATAAAGCACCAGCCGTGGAGTTAGGAGTATCTGGGTTCAAATCTGATCTCAGACACTTAATAATTACCTAGCTGTGTGGCCTTGGGCAAGCCACTTAACCCTATTTGCCTTGCAAAAACCTAAAAAAAGTGCACAGAATAGAGATGGACCACCCAGTTTTGGGGAGATGTCCTTGCTATACTTTCTCAGTAAATACAATAAAAATAGTTAACACTTATATGTTGTTTAACATTCTTTTGCCAAAGTTAATGAATAACAAGTTGCAAATAGCAATAGCTTTCTGGGGACTTAGTTTGTGGGTCAAAGTAAGAACTGGGAGAGTGACCTTAGAAGGACTGTTACACTAAGCTGAAAGGGCAACAAAAATGTGCATATCCTTTGATCCAGCAATACCACTACTGGGTCTATACCCTGAAGAGATGATGAAAAAAGGGTAAAAACATCACTTGTACAAAAATATTCATAACAGCCCTGTTTGTGCTGGCAAAGAATTGGAAATCAAGTAAATGTCCTGCAATTGGGGAATGGCTTAGCAAACTGTGGTATATGTATGTCATGGAACACTATTGTTCTATTAGAAACCAGGAGGGATGGGAATTCAGGGAAGCCTGAAGGGATTTGCATGAACTGATGCTGAGTGAGATGAGCAGAACCAGAAGAACATTGTACACCCTAACAGCAACATGAGGGTGATGGATGATCAACCTTGATGGACTTGCCCATTCCATCAGTGCAACAATCAGGGACAATTTTTGGGCTCTCTGTGATGAAGAATACCATCTGTATCCAGAGAAAGAACTGTGGAGTTTGAATAAAGACCAAGGACTATTACTTTTAATTTAGAAAGAAAAAACCTGATATCTTGTCTGATCTTACTATCTCTTTTACTTTATATTTCTTCCTTAAGGATATGATTTCTCTCTCATCACACTCAATTTGGATCAATGCATACCATGCCTTCTGTGGGGGGTGGGGGGAGGGAAGTAAGATCAGGGGAAAAATTGTAAAACTCAAAATAAATAAAATCTTTAAAAAAACAATAGTGGATGTAAAAAAATCATTGTTACACAAGGAGCTTAATTTCATTGTTGTACATATTTTATTCACTGATGTTTTGACTCTTCTGCATGTGAACAGATAACCTTCATGAGTTACTGAGACTGAAAAAATTTATCACTTAGCAGTCTCTGGTGATGTCTTCATCTATACAGTTTCTTCTAGACAATAATTAGATATATGCTATGTTAATGGGCCCATATTTAATTTTTGTCATTTTTGGAGAGGAACTTCCAGAGCTTGCAGTTGGTTAATATAGCCTTTCATAACTGAACTTGGCATTGTAATAAAACTGGTAATGTTTGTAATCTAACCTTTTTACAAAACATTTAAAAGAAGCATACTATACACTTAAGGAATTTACAATCTAATCATATGTATATACATACACACAAACACACACACACATACACACACACACATATATCTTCTTTTTTTCTTAGTTTTTTTTTGCAAGGCAATGGGGTTAAGTGACTTGCCCAAGGTCACACAGGTAGGTAATTATTAAGTGTCTGAGGTCGGATTTGAATTCAGGTCTTCCTGACTCCAGGGCCAGTGCTCTATTCACTGCACCACCTAGCTATACAAATACATACACACACACACACACACACACACACACACACACATATATATATATATATATATAATATATATATATATATATATATATATATATATGTATGAAAATTTCCTTATCAATTTGATGAGCTTGCTAGAAGGGGAATTGGATTCTCTCCAGATAAAGTATTGACATGCGCATTGGCATGAGAGTACAAAAGACATCTCTTAATCCAAGTTTCAGTGACTAAAACCACCCTTAAGATGTTTTGATTGGTTTGAATTCTTGGGAGGAAGATACCATTGAAAGGACATGCATACTTCGATGATGGTCTACAAAAATGAGTTGACAGACCTCCACAAACTTTTTTAAAATTCTTCTTTCCACCTTTAATCTTGAGGGGTTTTTTCTTAGTGGGGAGAGGAAGAAAGACTTCCTAGCTTTCTCTACCAGGAATCCTTAATAAATACTTTCAACAGGAAATACATGGGAATTGCCCTAAGTATGAGTATTGTTTGGGTATACACAGCAATGTTAGCATATCCAAGGATTGACTCTATCCCTGAATAACTCTGAGTTATTCAGGCAGAGCTGGTTCAGATGCAAAGCATTGCTTGCCTAGCAATCTCAAAGTGTATTCCCTTTGGGGGGATTCTTAAAAAACCCTGAGATGACACTATGAATCTGAGAGTAACTGCATAGGACTCTATAGAAAAACTAGGGATCATTTGGAAAGTTATAATGCTGCCTCGCCCAACAACCCCAGATTCAGTTCCCTTTCTTTCTTTTTTTCTTTTTCTTATTTTTGATTTTTGCAAGGCAATGGGATTAAATGACTTGTTTCAGTTCCCTTTCCAAAAAAAATCTAGCCATAGAATATCATGGGGTCAGAAGAACTCTGAAACCCTTATGGAAAAATGGGGCCAACCAGAATGGAATAGTTCTGCTAATTTTTTAGGTGATATTATGAGCTTTTTTTTTCTTGCGCAAGGCAAATGGGGTTAAGTGGCTTGCCCAAGGCCACACAGCTAGGTAATTATTAAGTGTCTGAGACCAGATTTGAACCCAAGTACTCCTGACTCCAGGGCTGGTGTTTTATCCACTGCACCACCTAGCCGCCCCTTTTTGAGCTTTTGATGCCTGATTAAGGAACCTTATGAGTGATTTATATCTTCTGAATTTCCTGAAGTGTAAAATAAAGGCTGTCCTCAATCCAATATATATATATATATCTGTTATAGTAAGGGCTAGTAGTTGTCCCCGTAATGATCACTTTACACTTATATTTACTACCAATTACAAAAATCACACAATCTCAGAATTAGAAGGTACTTCAAAAATCTTTTACACCCACATATAATTAAAACTTTACAATATGCCCAACAAGTAGTCATCCAAGCTCCACTTGAAAACTTTCACTGAACAACTTCCTCCTTATATAATCCACAGTACTTTTAGATCATCTTATTTTTTCAGAAGATTGTTCTTTCATATAGCCTGAGTAACATAGAGTTTTTCTATTTAGTGCTCCTAATTCTACTTATGGCATATGACATTAGGAAATGATGAGATAGACACTTTTAGAGAAATTGGGGAGCTTAAATGAGCCAAGGTAAAATGAACACAAGGAGAACAATTTAGAGATTATAAAGAAAAACCATTTGAAAGACCAAAATAATATGATCAGAACAATAACCAACTGTAACTCCAGAAGACTAATGATGAGCCTCATTATCCATTTTTGATAGAGAAGGGTAAAGGGGGTGAATAAGGATTTATGTAACTCCTACTATGTGTGAAGCAGATTTACAAATACTTTCTAATCAAACACATAACAACCCTGCAAAGTAGGCACTGTTTTTACTCTCATTTTACAGGTGAACAACTTGAAGCAAACAGGGAGATAGATTCAAGATGCAGAATGAGACACCAAACCACTGTAAAGATTGTATTTTATTTGACTGTATTTTCACAGTATACAGCTATGTATAGGAAGATAAGTGATACAGTGCATAGAGCACCCTTTCTGGAGTCAGGAGGACCTAAATTCAAATCTGACCTCAGACACTTGGCACTTACTAGTTGTGTGACTTTGGGCAAGTCACTTAACCCTGACTGCCTTGCATCTTAGACCACCTCCTATTTTTCTGATTCTGGTCACTGGACCCACATGGCTCTGGGAAGTGTGAAAGTGAGGCTAGTGACTTAGCAGAGCACCCCCTCACTCAAATCCAATTCACTTGCTTTTCATGGCATTACCTCCCTGATGGTCTTCTTCAAGAATGAAGAAGAGGGGTGGCTAGGTGGTGCTAGTGGATAGAGCACTAGCCTTGGAGTCAGGAATTCCTGAGTTCAAATCTGCCTCAGACACTTAATTACCTAGCTGTGTGGCCTTGGGCAAGTCACTGAACCCCATTGCCTTGCAAAAAATAATACCTAAGAAGAAATGAATATTTTCAATAAGTGCTTTATTTTCTCTCAGTAAAGAGAAAAAAGGGGATGAAAAGAATGTAGCTAAAGAAGAAAGGAAGGAGGATCATTGAAGCGTTCTTCATTTTTTTTTAATGTGGATGTCATAGAAGATAATTTTTATTATGTGGTAGAAAACCAAGCTGTATGTTGTGGAAACCTGAAATTTTTTGTATATTTCTCTTTGTTTCCTCCATTATATCTATATCAATAAGATGCCCATTTTATTAAAGTTAAGTTAAAATATATATTTATTTTATTTTTAAAAAATCTTGTTATTTTTATTATTTTTGAAATCACTTTCTTTTAAAATTTTGAGTTCCAAATTTTCTCTATCCTTCCCTCACCCACTGAGAAGGCAAACAAAATTAAATCAGTTACATGTGAAATGATGCAAAATACATTTATTTCCATATTAGTCATATTGAAAAAAAAGCCAAAAAAAATAAAGTGAGAAAATAATGCCTCAATTATACTCAGAAATCATCAAACTTCTCTCTCTGCAAGTGGATAGAATTTTTTCATCATGAGTGTTTTGGAATTGTCTTGATTCATTGTATTGATCAGAGTAGCCAAATATTTCACAGTTGATCATTGTTATAGAATTATTGTTATTGTACACAATGATTTTCTGTTTCTTCCCACTTCACTTTGTATCAATTCATTTTTAAAAATTTTTTGAGATCATTCCAACATAACTGACCCACATTCATTTCTTTCTATACAAAATCCTAAATAATTCCTATATAAATTTCTATAATAAAATTCTATTTAAGTAAATAAAACTGCCTTATTGATGATAAAGTTCTTAGGGACTACATGTATCATTTTTCATGTTAGAATAAAACTAATAAGTCTCTTAGGATTTCCCTTTATGTTTTACCTTTTTATACTTCTCTTGAGTTTTCTGTTGGAATGTCAGACTTTCTATTCAGTTCTGGTCTTTTCATTAGGAATACTTAAAAGTTCTCTATTTTATTAAACATCCATTCTTTCCCCACCCCTCCATCTGCACTCCCAACTGCCCCACTCCTGAAAGATTATACTCAATTTTGCTAGATAGGCTATTCTTGGTTGTAATCCTATCTCCTTTGCCTTCTGGAATATCATATTCCACATCTTCCAATCCTTTAATATGGAAGATAATGGAATCTTCTGTGATTCTGTTGTGGTTCCCAGTATTGGTTTGACTACAGTATTGTTTCTTTCTGGCTACATGCTGTATTTTCTTCTTGACTTAGAAGCTCTGAAATTTGTCTATATTACTGGGAGTTTTCATTTTGGTTTCTTCTTCAAAAAGTGATCAGTGGATTCTTTAAGTTCTATTTTACCCTCTTGTTCTAGAATAGCAATAATTTTGATATTTGATAAATTTTTTGAAATTAGTTTCCTTTTTTAATGAAGTCTTTCAGGTGGTCCAACAATTCTTAAATTATCTTTCCTCTTTCTATTTTCTATGAACTAGGTCAACTAATTTTCTGATGAGATATTTCTCCTTTTCTTCTATTTTTTCTTTTTCTTTTGTTTTTACTTTTTAAAAAATTATTTATTTAAAAACATTAGGATTAAATGACTTGCCCAAGGTCACACAGCCAGGCAATTATTAAGTGTCTGAAGCCGGATTTGAACTCAGGAACTCCTGACTCCCGGACCAGTGCTCTATCCACTGTGCCACCTAGCTACTCCCCAGTTCTATTATTTCTTGATATCTTATGGTGTCATTAGCTCCCACTTGCCCAATTTTTATTTTTAAAGAATTATTCTGGGGCAGCTAGGTGGTGCAGTAGATAAAGCACTGGCCCTGGAGTCAGGAGTACCTGGGTTCAAATCCTGTCTCAGACACTTAATAATTACATAGCCATGTGACCTTGGGCAAGCCACTTAACCCCATTGCCTTGCAAAAAAACCTAAAAAAAAAGAATTATTCTTTTCAATATTTTTATACCTCTTCCATTTGGCCTATTCTATTTTAAGGTCTTTAGTGAAATTTTGTGACTTTTATATTGATTAATTCTATCTTTTTAAGTGTTATTTTTTTCAATGTTTTTTGTGCCTCTTTTACTAAGTTGATCTCTTTTCATAATTTTCTTGCATCATTCTCCTTTCCTTTCCCAATTTTTCCTCTTTCACTCTTAGCTCTCTCATTAATGCTTTCAGAAATTCTTGTTGGACAAAAGTCCAATTATCATTTTCTTTGAAATGTTAGTTTTAGTTATTTTCACATTGTTGTCTTCTGAGTTTATGCCTTTGTATTCAGGGTCATCAGAGAAACTTTTTTATGACCAGTTCTTTTTTATTAGTTTTGTGTGTGTGGTGTGTGTGTGTGTGTGTGTGTGTGTGTGTGTGTGTGTGTGTGGTAGCTTTTTATGATAGTAGTTATTTACTGTTGCTTTCTCATTTTCAGTCTATTTATTGACTTTGAACTTTATGTTAAAGGTATGGGACAGCTAGGTAGTACAGTGGATAGAAAACAAGTCCTAGAGTCAGAATAAAGTTTAACACAATTGATCATCAAATCCAGTGTCAGACACTTAATTATTATCTAGTTATGTAACTTTGGACAAGTCACTTAACCCCAGTGTATTGACAAAAAAAACAAAAGTTGCACTCTGCCCATAAGAAGGGTAGGCTTTTCATCCTTCTCTTTTCAGAGCTGGTTCTGGGAGTCTGCAAGTTTTGGGTGCTTCCAAAATAGTATCCTTGTGGGAGAGGTGTGTGCTCTCCTGGTCTGCAAACTAGCCTTTACCCAGGAAAGATCCTTTGTTCCCTTGCAGTTGCAAGGGGTTTGAGACCCAGTACTGTATATGGGCAATAGGGTTGCCAATCAGTGTTAGCTAATGCCAACTTAGAGTCCCCTGTAATCTCTTTCTGACCACTTGTGTAATTCTTGTACCATTTCTGGGCTGAGAACTCTCAAAACTGGCTGTCATGCTCCAGGTTGGCTCCGCCCCAATGTCATGGATCTTTCTTGCTGACTTCCTAAGTTGCCTTAGGCTGAAAAAATGTCTCATCTCTTTCTTTTGCTTTGCTGTTTCAAAATTTGGTTTGAGGAGTTATTTGAAAGTTATTTGAAAGAAATGTTGGAAGAAGTCAGTTGGATTGCTGCCTATACTCTGTCATTTTGGCTTTAGCTTCAGAGTAAGCATTATAAGAAATTAGTTTTTGGTTCTGAAATTATTTATGATAATAAATATTTATATTTATATTTAAAAACTTATATAAATAAAATTTATATTTATATAAATATGATAATAAATGTATTATGACAGAAAACTTGGAAATGCTTAGGAAGGGATTATATTCCAGTTAATAAAAAAGGAAAGCTATCTTTGCTGACCATTTGTGCTTCATCTGTGATGCTGGACTGATTTCATCAGCTTTGAGTTTTAGGAAGATCAGTTTGACAGCTGAGTGGAATTTGGACTAGAGAGGGGAGAGACTTTAGTCAGGTGGATCAAACAAGTTAATTATGATAGTTGATATGTACAAAGTATCAAAGAAGTATCAAAGAAGAAAAGGAGACATATACTTACAAAAGTAGAAAAGATTAGACATGGAAATGGATTGGTTATGGGTGGAATGAGAGTAAGAAGTTGAAGATGACATCTATATTGCAAGACTAAGTGATCGAATGGATAGTGATGTCCTTGATAGTAATAGGGAAACTCGAAGAAACAGAACACTGTTTCACTAGTGATGAAATTGAAATCTATTCATGTTGACTACGATCTGTTCCTGTCTACCAGAATGTGAAGAAAGAAGCATAAGAAAGTGGATATGAGGAGAGCAGGCCCAGATCTGTGGTGATGGGCACAATGGAGATAGGTGTCTATAGATACCATTGCAGTGTGGAATGGCTGGGACCTGAACTAGTCATGGGGCCATTGAGATGCTCAATCCTAGTTCACAACACTTTCCCCTCCCATCCATCCCTGGAGCAGGTTGGATGCTCTCTATTCACTGTACAATCACTCACTTGCTATGTCCCTTCTAACCTGGAGGGAGAAGAGGTGCTAGAGGAGAGAAAGTCTTGTGTCCCCTCTTGGAAGCAATTAAAGCAACTATCAATTGGAAGCTTCATTTCTTTAATTCTTTGTTTTCATTTTTCTACAATTTGAAAGTGTTGATAACATCTAACATGACTTTTCTAACATCTAACTCAATGGGTGAGATGGGGAATGAGGTTTTTGGTTTTCCTAATTCAGTTTGGATGGAGTCAAAACTAATGGAGAGAAAGTATTTCCTATTTTTAATGGTCTACCATGAATACATATATGTGTGTGTATGTTAAGATCCTATTCTTGTATCTTTCCCTTTTGAACCTATAGAAAGAGAAACTGATATGAAATATTCAGGTTTGGAGTTACCTGAAGGCACCTTGGCATTGAGGCTGATGCTCAATAGTTGATTATTGAGATCTTTTAGCATTCACATATCTACCAGAGTCCTTGCTTCTGGTGGACTTCCCTTTTTCCCATCCAAGGTATCTGCCACTGGGACAGAGAGACTTTAGACACAGAATTCAAAGTTTTTGCAATGTTTTTGTTATATTTTTGGAATATGACATTTTACAGTAGAGGAAAATATGCTAGAATTTACCTGAATTATAACACTCTTAAACAGTAGAGATTAATTCAATTAGACATAAGGAAGAACTTCTTAACTTTAATTAGTGATGATTAAGTATCTAAAAGATATACATATATACATACATACATACATATATATATATATGTATAATCTTTGAGCCTGAAAAGCTTTAAGAAATAATCAATGAAAAATGTATTAAGCACCTACTATGTACAAACACTATGTTAGATTTTGGTAATATAAGGAAAAAGAAATGACTGTCCTTGATTTTAAGGGCTATACATTCTATTCAGGGAAAATAACATACACACACACACACACACACACACACACACACACACACACACACATATATACACAAATACAAAATAGGATGGAAACAGAGATGTGCTGGAGCTAGTACAAGACAGATGAGTGTTAAATTTTCATTGTGAGCATTTATGTCTTGGAAATGGGTAAATGCTACAATTTAGGGTATGATTTATTATTTTGTAGATTGCTAGATTTAAGAAAGCACTGGAGAAACTATAAATAATTCAGATTAAACTTAAACATTATATTAGTCATACATTTTTCTCCTGGGAAATCTAGTTGTTAAACATTTACTTTCACATCCCTGAAAATGATCCAATCGAAGATTCATTCAAAATGCTCCAGAAAGTCTTAAGGTAACTACTGGGTCTCAGGTACTTTGATAAGTATTTTCTTTTTGATTCTTACAACAATCCTCTGAAGTAGGTATTATTATTGAGAAAACTAAAGCAGAGGTTATGATGTGAGGCTCACATAGTAAATGTATGAAGCTGGATTTGAAGTCAAGTTTTCTAAATCCAATGTTCCACCTAGCTGCCTATAAAGAGAGGATCTTTATGATGGAGGGGGTACCTGAGTTGAATCTTGAAGGAAAAGAAAGGTTCTGCAAAACGAAGATGAGAAGGAAGTATATATGTATGTGTGTCTATTATCTGTCTATCGAATCTATTTTTCTATCTGTCTATCTATCTACAGGTATGTGTACATACACATGTCAAGAAAAGGGCAAATAGAGGCATGATGGATTATAAATTCAGATGATAATGCAGTTTAAGAGAAGTACAATGAAACTTAGAAAGTTAAGTTTAAAGTAGATTGTCAAATCAAAGCTGAATTTGTATTATATGTTATAGGCATCAAGGAATCCCTGAAAAGTTATGGACTTGTGCATTAAGAAAACTATTTTGGGATCTGGGTAGAGGGATGGATTAGAGATGGTGGTGACTTGAAGAAGAGAGACCAGCAGGAAGTTAATGAAATAGTCCAGACAAGAGGTCATATGAATCTGAATTAGAGTGGGGAGTGGAGTGGAGAGAAAGAACATATTAAAGACATGTTACAGACATTGAATGGTGAGAAGCAGATAGATTTAGGGAAAGGTGATGAGCATTATATCTGAGGTGAAGATAGTTCATCTAGGTGAAGATGCTCATCAGACAGATGTAGATATCGTACTAGAATTCAGAGAAATATGAGGAATTTGGAATGTGAGAGATTAGGAAGTTTATCTTCTTGCAAATGACAATTGAACTCAGAGAATATGGAGAACTTGAAGAGATATAAACATTTAAAAGTAAAAAATATATAACACTTGAAAGGTAAGAAGAGGAGGATTAACCATTCAAGAAGGAATGGTTCTTTAGCCAGCAGTGCCATGGGAGAATAATAAAAAATTTCTTGGAGAAAACATTCCTTACTGTAAAGTCCTGCAAAAAGGTCAAAATTAAGATTGAGATAAGGCCATCATATTTAGAAATTGGAGTAGACCAAAAATCTTTCAGTTTTAGAACCCATATGAGTGACATAAGGTTTATTTGCTCTACCTAGCACCTCTACTCTCTTTTTTTAGAATTAGAAGATCATTGAGAAGGGATTAACATTCGATTAGGGAAATTTCCATCACTCTTAAGATCAACAATCACCATACCACTCATTAGGAATTCATTGCCTGTGACATAAGGGGTGGAAAACAAATCAGATGTAGCTTCTAGAATTCCTAAATCAAAGATATATATTCAACTGCCAGAGGTAGCTTCTTAAAATACTATCAATGACTTTCTTCCTTTTCTTGCTATGGTCTGAAGATGATTGAATCTAAAAATCCCATGCCAGAGACTAATTATATTCCCCCCACTTCAGTGACTAAGATGTTCATGTGTTCTATTATCTGAAATCCTTGCTTCCCCATGATTTATCTACAGAGTATCTCAGATTAGGTATGATGCCTTCACTCGTATCAGTTAAAAATGCCCATAATAAGGACTCCTTGTGTGTCTATTTTCACCTCTTAATCCCAAAGGAGCTGAAATGGACTGGTCCCTTTGAGATTATCATTATTAGTTTTAGTAGATTGATGTGTTCTGAAGATAGATTGAAAGGGATTAAGGAATAACTCTAAGGATCAGTAATGAGGTGGCACAGTAGATAAGACTGTTAAACATGGAATCAGGAAGACCCAACTTCCTAAATTCAAATCTGACCTCAGATACTTATTAGCTGGATGACTTTGGACAAATCACTTAACCCTGTTTGCTTCAGTTTCCTTATTTATAAAGTGAGCTGAGGAAGGAAATGGTAAAACATTCCAGTATCTCTTCCAGGAAAACCTTAAATGGTGTCATGAAGAGGCAGACAAGTGGGACTATTAAAGTAGAGACAGAGAGAATTTGCCGTGAAAGGAAGGCAGATATAGTACAATAACTGTAGAAACTTATGTCGTCCTTTTTCTTAATGCATTGAGAGATTTGAGTATATTTGTAGGTAGTTGAGGAACATATATATATATATATATATATATATATATATATATATATATATATTGAAAATGAGAGAGAGAGAGAGAGAGAGAGAGAGAGAGAGAGAGAGAGAGAGAGAGAGAGAGAGGAGTGGGAAGGAGAGGAAAACATGGTGGAGATAAAGGAATTTAAAATAACATTCCTCCTTTTAGGTTGGTACAAAGTATTAACAGATGTAGAGAGATTGGGGTATAGGGTAGAGGAAATGAGGGAACTTGCTACTTGCTATTAATGCCTTTAACCCAGTAAAACAGTATACCAATTCATTTGCTTAGCAAATGGAAGTAAAGATAGAGTTTGAAGGCATAAGGAGAGAGGAAAAAGTTTGGAATAGCTGCTCTTATAATATTATAGAGAGTCTTTTGATGATGAAGGATTGCTGAGCAGAGAGAAGAACTTGGTTGAGATAAAACAGTAAGAATTTATAGTAACAGTACACATATTTTTTGAATTCTAGTGTTCAGCAGCACAGAAAATAGAAACAGGGGAGTCAGATGATAGAAGAGATGATTTAGGGATGAGAATTAGCTGGGTTCAAACAACAAATGATGATCATGGTACTATCAAATATTAAAATTTTGACATTGGAAAAGACTTCAGAAGTCATCTAATGGAACTTGTAGCTGAATAAAAATGCAATGTTCATTATTTAGCAAAGTATCATTATTAGTCAAACTTGAAGCTCTGTAGTGGGGAGAGTGTGTGTGTGTGTGTGTGTGTGTGTGTGTGTGTGTGTGTGTGTGTGTGTGTGTGTGTGTTTGACTGTGTAAGACCATAGCCTACTATCTCCAGGGTCAGTTCACTGTACTTTGAGTTAACTCAATTAAGCCTAAATTTGTTTCTTCCTCAATTTTTCCTCATTGTCTCTAGGTTTGACATCCATGACCAAGATAAGGGAAGGGAATAAGCATTTACAGAGTCTACTTTTTACAAATATCTCAATTGATCCTCATAACAAACCAGGGATTTTACAGTTGAAGAAACTGAGGTAAACAAGTATAAGTGACTTACCCACTCATATACAGTTGATAAGTCCTTGTTGGGGGCGGGGGGAAGAGGCTTGGCGGTCGCTTAGAGGGGAAACATAATCACCTTATAAGGGAATGTTACAGAACTCGGCCCCTCATTGAGTAAGAGTTCATGGGAGGGAGGACAGAGGGGATAAAAGGGTCTGCTGAGAGGTGGGGGGGAGCGGGAATGTGATCACAGAAGAATAAAGACTCATGACCCACCTCAGGCGCTCTGTCTGGTTCTTCCCCCATCAAAGAGTGGGGGCCGGAGGTACCCCGAAGACTCACCACGCGTTGGACTGGTGAGTAAGAGGACGGACTAGCATAAAGAAGCCGGCGTTGTAAATAAAAACCCGGCAAGTGGTGCCGAAACCCGGGACCTGATTTTGCTAGGGAACGTCTGAATCCGCTGGTCGGATTCTCCAGACAGCCTCGGTCGTTTCTGACCCGGAGGAAGGAGAGGGCGTTTACTCTCAGATATTGCCTGAGGGACATATCCCTATTGTGTTGACTATGCTTTCTTTCTCTCCCCTTTCTCCTTCTGCTCTAATCACGCTCCTTGCCGTGCTGGCCTGTCTGATTGTGCCCTGCTGCCTCCTTCTCTTTTGCCGAACGGGAACTTTCCAGTTCTGCCACCTGTTAGGATTGCAGCCTCGGCTAGTAGACAGCATGGGGGGCCGGAATAGTATTCCCGCCTTTGAGCCGGAGGAAAAAGAGGCCGTTGCAGCGCAGCTTTATAAACTCTGCGCTAAGCATGGCCGTAAATTACCTATCAAGACGTGCCGTGCTTTTGTTGAGAATATCTGGAACATCTGCCCTTGGGTGCAACATAGTGGGATCCAACCAGATAAATGGAAGGTGGTAGGGCAGCAGATGGCCTCCTATAATGACACCTGCCCGGGAAAACTGACCCCCAAGGATTTTACAGTGTATAAGATAGTGGATGCAGCCCTGCATCCCCAGAAGGTGACTTTGGCACGAACAATCAGCACTCAGGTGGGTAGCTCGTTGGCGGGATCGGATTCAGAGGGCTCAGAGGAAGAGGGAAGGCCACCCCCTCCCCTGTATCCGTGGGAGGAACTTAGAAGAAACAATGGGGGAACAAGGGGCCCCCAGGGAGAAGAAAATGCTGCATGCCCCTCCTTACCGAGACAGAATGAAAAGGGGGAGGGCGATGAATGTGGCACACTTAGAGATTCAGGGCCGGAAGTTTCCGAGCGCGGGAAGGGAGGGGTGCAAACAGTCCTCAGGGGTGGCAGGAAGAGGAGCGTGAGTAGGTGGGACCGGGAGGCTGCTGACGAGGAGGGAGAAGTCCGCGCTGATTGGACAGCTGCCGCGCCCCAGGCTTGGCGGCCCAGCCAGGAAACAGAGGCAAAAAATCCCCCATGTTCCTTGTCCGCCCTTCAGAGATCCCCTCAAGGGCTCCGCCCATCCGGCCTACTTGCCACCAGTGCCTCCATAGCAATAGAGAAAGGGGAGGAGGTGGACTGGGATGACTGGGGCCTCTACCCGGTATTTACGGACCCCCTTACCGGAGCCCGAGACTACCGCCCTGTCCCTTTTAAGATGCTTAAGGAACTTAAGGAGGCCGTGACTAAATATGGCCCAAGCTCCCCTTATGTAAAAAGACTGATGCAAAACCTCTTTGCTACGCACCCTTGGACCCCTGCTGACTTTGACGAAATTGCAGCCGCGTGCCTGGATGCCTCCTTATATTTAGCTTTTAAGGCTCAGGCCCGCAGAGAGGCCTCTAAGCTGGCAAAATCCCGGGGTTATACTCCCCTGGATTTTGCCATTGACCTCCTGTGTGGAACTGGAGCCTATACTGACCCTGCTGTTCAGGCCCAGTATGGCCAGTTTGAGCTAGAGACTGTTAAAGAAACACATGTTGCAGCTTGGGATAAGATTGGAGCCATGAAAGGGGGGAGAGCCACACAGAAGTTGGTTGGGCTGAAGCAGAGAGCAGATCAGACACCCCTCTCATTTGTGAACGAGGTTAAAGAGACAGTGACTCGTATAATGGGAGACACCCCGGGATCTGATCTACTTATGAGACAATTGATTAAAGAGGGTCTTCGCCCCAAAGGGATCGCAGCCATTAGCAGCCTTCCCCCCGACGCTTCATTAGAAGGAATGGTTGACAAATTGCTGGACATGCCCAGCGAGGATTCAATTCAAGCCTTAGTGACTGCCAGGGAGAACCGGGAGGATAGCCTCCTGACCGCCCTTCACGGTATGCAGGTGAGACCCACCTGTTTTGGGTGCGGAAAGCCAGGGCACCTCAAAGCACAGTGCAGGCAGCGGCCCCCCTCCACTTCAGTTCCGACCTGTTATTCCTGTGGAAAGCCAGGTCACATAGCCAGGTTCTGCCGATCCAAAGGGAAGTCGGGAAAAGGGAAAGGGAGGGGCCCGGCCGCGGGGCCCCCCCCCGTGCTCGAAGACAGCGGCCCCATTACTGTGACTATCCCCGTGAGGGTTGACTATAGAGAAGGGACACAGCAGAGAGAGATCGGGCCTTGGGAAACCTCGATGATTCCCATTGAGCTAAATATTTTCCCAGCGCTCATCACAGGGGCTGAGAGATGTGTGGACTTAGTCACCCATACCCAGGTCATTTTTGGTCCCGGAAGTCCCACATCCGTAAGGGTCACAAACCCCCACCCCTTTCCCACCTTGGTAAAACAGGGCCAAGAGGTAGGAAAGGCGCTGCCCTTGCGGACCCCTCCCGCTCATGTGAACTGGGTCCACCCGGTCAGCTCTGGGCGACCACTGTTAACCGTCACGGTGGAAAATCAGAAGCTCGAAGGGATAATTGACACTGGAGCCGATTGCTCTGTCATAAATAGGGGACAGTGGAGGCGCGAGTGGCCACTCCTACAGAGCCCTCAAGCAGTGACAGGGGTGGGGGGCAATAGATCTGCCATGAAAGCAGCACACGCCCTACGGTGGTCAGCTTTGGAAGAATCTGGACTCTTCACCCCACTGTGCCTACCCGACCTCCCTTATGCATTATGGGGTAGAGATATCTTGAGCCAGCTTAACCTGACACTTGCCACCCCTGATAGCCTGCGGGGAAATTAATTGGGGCCACTCTAGAGATGAGCTTTTCCCCCAGAATAACATGGATTAATAAGAAACCTATTTGGGTTGAGCAGTGGCCCCTGACAAAAGAAAAGCTCATCGCCCTCACAAACATAGTAATGACCCTCCTGCACGAGAACAAAGTGGAACCGTCCCTTAGCCCGTATAACTCCCCCGTCTTTGTCATAAAAAAGAAAGGGGGGAGTTGGAGAATGTTGATTGATCTTCGGGCAGTAAATGCCAACATGGTACCCATGGGGACCCTCCAACCTGGTCTCCCTATGCCCACTGCAGTCCCGCAAGGGTGGACTATTATAGTGATTGATGTTAAAGACTGCTTCTATAGCATTCCCCTCCACCCGGAGGACAAAGAAAATTTGCCTTTTCCCTCCCCGCGATCAATTTCCAAGCCCCCAGTAAACGTTATCAGTTCACCGTCCTACCTCAGGGAATGGCCAATAGCCCCACCCTGTGCCAGCTTTACATGGATACTCTGCTACATCCTATCTTTTTAAACAGAAAGGGGGAGTTGGCAGGTCACTGACCCATTCAGACCTGTCTCAGGTACTATTTACCATGAATTTCCTACAAGTCAGGGATGACGGCACTACAGCCGCCCAGAGATTTTTCTCCCCAAAAGGACATGCTAAGAAAGAACCAACGCTCCTGCCCTCTCCCACCAAGGCCCTACCAGGCTCTAAAGTCATGTGGAGAGATGAAGAGGGAGGTTGGCATGGCCCTGTAACGGTAAAGAACAGAAGACAGGGCCACCTGTCATTTCATCCCGAGGATAAGATAGAAGAGCCAGAAAGATGGCTCCCTGTTTACAAGATAAGAGACCTTGATTAATGCCCAACCCTACGGGGTGAGAGGAATTTCTTTCTTTTTCAGGCCTTCTGATCATCGTAGGGATCCTTGGAGGTGCTCCATCTGAAGGAAATCCGACATGGGGAATACTCCGAGTTATTCCCTCTCCCCTTCCGGTAGCACGGAACTCCCCGATCTACCCTCGCCTGCTAGTGACCAATACATCGATGGGGCTCCCTTCTGCCTCGGTGGGGCCCCTCATGTGTGGCCACAGGGGAAGACATCGAGGATCCCATACCATGGAGGGATTGCCAGATGGCGGGAGGATACCCCCTTGAGGGTGAACAAGGACGCTGATTCTGGGAATCACCCTACTTGTTGTCTGTTTCTGCCGCCTAGCTAGGCGACAGAGGGGCTATATGCTTCTTACTCAGAAAGCCTTCATGGCCATGGAGACGGGGGAGGATCCCCAAGTCTGGCTAGCCGCCATGCATGACATGTGACACCTAGGGGTAAGACGAGGTAAACCCCAAGACGGGCAACTTCTCCTGACCCAGCCACCTAAGACGGGCAAGGTCCTGGGTTGAAGGAGATGACCTAAGACAGGGTTCCTCGCCCCCGGCGGATCCCCAAGTCTGGCTAGCCGCCATGCATGACATGTGACACCTAGGGGTAAGACGAGGTAAACCCCAAGACGGGCAACTTCTCCTGACCCAGCCACCTAAGACAGGCCCTGAGGGTGTCGGGCGCCTAGGACGGGCAAGGTCCTGGGTTGAAGGAGATGACCTAAGACAGGGTTCCTCGCCCCCGGCTATCAGAGGCCAGTAGAAATGACACCGCTTAAGGCTAACCTCAGCACCGCTTAAGGTCACACCAAGTGATAACCTTGTAAAACAGAAAGGGGGAGATGTTGGGGGCGGGGGGAAGAGGCTTGGCGGTCGCTTAGAGGGGAAACATAATCACCTTATAAGGGAATGTTACAGAACTCGGCCCCTCATTGAGTAAGAGTTCATGGGAGGGAGGACAGAGGGGATAAAAGGGTCTGCTGAGAGGTGGGGAGGAGCGGGAATGTGATCACAGAAGAATAAAGACTCATGACCCACCTCAGGCGCTCTGTCTGGTTCTTCCCCCATCAAAGAGTGGGGGCCGGAGGTACCCCGAAGACTCACCACGCGTTGGACTGGTGAGTAAGAGGACGGACTAGCATTAAGAAGCCGGCGTTGTAAATAAAAACCCGGCAAGTCCTGAGGTCAAATTTGATCCCAGGTCTTCCTGATTCTTGTAAGGGGTTCTTCTCTGCACTGGATTTTTGGCCCCAGTTTTGGAAAGACTTATGTGAACTGGTGAAAAGTGAATAAAGCATAGCCAAGAAAATATTGTACACAGTAACAGTGATATTATATAATTATCAATTGTGAATTATTTAGTTATTTTCATAACACAATGATCCAAGACAATTGCAAAAGACTCATGATGAAAAATGCTATCAACTGCCAGAGAGAGAACCAAAGGACTCTGAATGCAGATCAAAAGGGGAAGGGGGGTTTCATTCTTTTAAGTTTGATTGATTGATTGATTGATTTGTTTGGTTTTTGCAAAGCAATGGTGTCAACTAATTTGCCCAAGGTCACACAGCTAGGTAATTATAAAATGTCTGAGATTGGATTTGAACTCAGGTCCTCCTGACTCCAGAGTCAGTACTCTTTCCACTGCACTAATTTCATTAATTATTAATTCCTACTTTTAAATATATTTTACCCTCAAATTTCACTTCCTCCTATGCCTTGTCTATATTTGCTCCTTCTAACTGCCCTAATAAATGATAAATATCACTTTCTCATGCAGGAATATAAGCAGTTCAACATCACTTAATACCTCATAATTTGTCCCTCCTATCTACCCTTTCTATGCTTCATCTGGATCCTGTAATTAAAGATTAAATTTTCTGTTCAGCTCTGGTCATTTCATCCAGAAAGTTTGAAATTCCTCAATTTCATTGAATATCCATCTTTTCCCCCCTGAAAGAGTATATTCAGTTTTTCTGGGTAGTTGATTCTTGGTTGTAATTCAAGTTCTTTTGCCTTCTGTAATATCATATTCCAATCCCAGAGAGCCCTTAATGTAGATGCTGCTAAATCCTGTGTGATCTTGACGTGGCTCCACAATATTTGAATTGTTTCTTTCTGGTTGCTTATAATATTTTCTCCTTGATTTATGAAATCTGGCTGTAATATTCCTGGTAATTTCCATTTTGGGATCTCTTTCAAGAGGTGAGTGATGGATTCTTTCGATTTCTATTTTATCCTCTGCTTCTAGGATATCAAGGAGAATTTCTTGAAATATGACAGCTAAGATTTTTTTGATCATGACTTCCAGATAGATCAATAATTTTAAAATTATCTTTCTGGATCTGTTTTCCAGGTCAAGCTCTTATTTTTCCAATGAGATATTTCACATTTTCTTCTAGCTTTTCATTCTTTTGGTTATGCTTTATAGTTTCTTGCTTTCTCACAAAGTCATCAGCTTCCTTTAGCTCCATTCAACAGTTGAAAGAATTATTATTTTTCAGAGAGCTTTTGTATCTCCTTTTCCATCTGGCTAATTCTGCTTTTTAAAGTATTCTCCTCATTAACCTTTTGGACCCATTAAACCTAAACTGTGGGGTTTTTTTTAGGTTTTTGCAAGGCAAATGGGGTTAAGTGGCTTGCTCAGGGCCACACAGCTAGGTAATTATTATGTGTCCTAGGCCAGATTTGAACTCAGGTACTCCTGACTGCAGGGCCGGTGCTCTATCCACTACACCACCTAGCTGCTCCCAAACTGATTTTTAAGATGTCATTTACTTCAGTATTTTTTTGTATCTTCTTCACCAAGTTGCTGACTTGGTTTTCATAACTTTTCTGTATCACTCTCATTGCTCTTCCCAATTTTTTTCTCTACCTACCTTACTTTATTTTCAAAATCTTTTTGAGCTCTTGTATAGCCTAAGACCAATTCATATTTTTCTTGGAGTCTTTGAATGTAGGAGCTTCAACTTTATTATCTTCTGAGTGTCTATTTTGATTCTCCATAGGGTCAAAGTAATTGTCTATGGTCAGATTTTTTTCTGTTGTTTGCTCATTTCTCCAGCCTATGACTTGATTTTGGCCCTTTGTTAAGGTGAGGCTCTGCTTCCAAGGTGGAGGACACACTGTCCAAACTTTTGAGGGTTTTTGTAGTTGTTTTCAGGGACACTCCCCAGGGATCTGCAAGTTGTCACTTCCTCCAAGGTCTTATGAGAGGCTTTGGTCTGTGAGTGACCACGAGCCCTCTTTTCTGACCTGGAACCATGAGGAAGTCCTGGCTCTGCTGCTGGCAGTATGCTGTATTTTGCTACTAATTCCTTTTCTTGAAACTGGCACTCCAGACTGTGACTTAGCCCTCAGCATTAGTGAAGCAACAGAGTTCTGTCTCAGGAATAGCAAAGACAGCTCTGCAGTCTTCCCCAATCCCATTACCATCCCTGGGCTGTGAACTCTGGAAACAGCTGCCAGGTGTTTTCCTAGGCCTGCTCTTGCTACCCTGGGACTGCGTCTGCATGTGGACTGTAGACTGGGCTCCACTTTCACTAATTTTTTTTAATTTAATTTTTCTTGGGCATTTTTTAATGCTTTCTTTCTTAAGATGATCAATATGTAAATATATTTTTCATGACTATACATGTATAACCTTTATTGGAATTGCTTGCCTTCTCAATGATTGGTGAGGGTAGGGAGGGAAAAAAATTTGGAGCTCAAAATTTTAAAAAATGTTAATAATTGTTTTTATATGTAATTGGGAAAAATATTAAATATATTTTCAAGAATTTTACATAAGATTTTGTTGTCAGATGCTTTGCTAAACATTAAGGTAAACTATATCTAGATATTCTCTTGATCTACTAGTTTAGTAACTGTCAAAAAGAAAAGAAGCCTGTCTGGAAAAACTTGTTTTTTAAAAAAATCTAATACCTTTTGATTTTTATATCACAGTCATTTCCTGATGAACCCTAGAATTTTCCCTCCTTCCCCCTCTTACTCTAGCTCATCCCTACCATCTCTAGAAAAAGAAAAAAAATTAAGGAAAACTGGTAATCATATTGAACGGAATTGCAACTTTCCACTCCTTGCTATACTGAGAGGACAGAAGTGCCTTTCATTATCTGTTCTCTGGATCCAAGGTAAGGCACGGATTGTTCTTGATAAGGTCACCTTTTGTGCTTTTTTCTAGATTTTTCTTAAAGGTACAACTAAGAACCAATTTTGGCAGGAATCAAAGTCAAATTCACTGGCATATATTTTACAATTCTTTCTTCCCTCTTCTGAAAAGATTGGTATGTTCTGTTCTCCATCTTTTCCAACCTCTTCCCATGCTGTATGTTCTTTCAAAGATTAATGGCAAGCTTGCTCAGTGATCATATTTGCCAGTTCTTTTAGCACTAATATCCTGATATGTAGTTCATCTTGCCCTAGTGACCTGAACCCATCAAAGAATGATTAAATGATTTCTTAATCATCTCCGTATCATTTTGATTGTCTTTTTCAGTACAGAGGTTATTCTCCTTTTGAAAGAGAATAGTTAAGCAAACATAATGCATATTATTCTATCATTGTTTTGGGAATCTTTTTTTCCTCGTAGCTACAAACTTTTTGATTGTTCTTTACTTTCTAAGCTTAGTTTATCCTGAATTATGGTGCTATCAGTGCTATTTTTAGAATAGAAAGTCATTCTTTTGTAATTGTCCATTTACCTGACTTTGCTTCTTTCATGTAGGAGTTTTTTGAAATTTAAATAGGTGAAAGAGTTCCCAGGTAATACAAAGAAGTCTCTTAAAAAGTTTTTTTCTGACCAAATTTCTGTTCATTGTATCAGTATTTTACTCTTGATTTTCTCTATTTAATCTTATTATGAGGAATATTAACTTTCCTTTCTCTGAACCCTTTGAAATTTGCTCTTCCAAAATCTAAGGGGCATGTTAGTCTACACTTGGATTTCATCTCTTCCATAACAAATTCTAAGATGAGCAGTCACTTCTACCAAGGTTCCTATCATTTTTAACCCCAGCAAATAACAATTTTTGAAAGTGTTTAGCACACTATCTGCCACATATAATAGTTACTTAATGTTTATTTCATTCCTCCTCCTTCTCTTTCTTCCCTGTTTCCTTTTCCTTGTTGGTAAGAACCAGGTCCAGAAAGATGTTGCCCCTCTTAGTTCCTCTATTTTTTAAAAAAAGATATTATTAAGGAATGTCAATGCTCTGTTTTTCATAGAGAGAGTAAGCTCCTGCAGAAAAATATATGGATAATTGTTATGCCTTTAAACAAGGTTATGCTCAATCTTCCAAATTGTTCATGTGATCTAATCTCTTTTGTGTTTACTTTTATTGATTTTCAGTCAAATGCTCTCCACTATGCCCTAATCTCTTTCTTGAACTTCAACTTTTTTAAAAATTTAATTTAATTTTTTCAATTATTTTTAAAGATAGTTTCCAACATTCAGCTTTGTAAAATTTTCTCCCGCCTCCCACCTTATGATCTTCTCTAGATCATACATATACAATTGTGTTACACATACTTCCTTCTGAATTTCAGGTCTATATTATTGAAATGGTGGTGTTGATGTGATGCTGATGAAAACTCCCATGTAGAAGAGATTAGGGAACCCATTTTTTCAAAGTCATGATAATATATAATTAAAGTATTCTATTCCCAGATTAGGAGATGTTCTGGAACATTTGCAGATGTTCTGGAACAGGTACCGATCTGCTAACCACATGAAGGGAGACAAATTAACTGTGTTATCCATATTGAGATATTCAAAAAATATGACTTATCCAAGGCAAGGTTCTTGGTCTTGGTTACTCTGGCTCAAGAAAGGAGACAAGCTACTGTGATCTTCTGGGTTGGGGAAGGTTTTCTGAGTTGGTATGAAGTCAAGAGTGCATGATCTTGTTGTTACTTTTGTTTTTGCTGTGACTATTCTTTTTTTTACATGAAGATTCGATCTTGTGAATTTTGAAAGGTCCAAGGAGAAAACTGCTAGAAATGTTGGACCCAGAGTTCTTGTAAGGGTTTGTGGGGAAGCAGGATGGTGAGAAGTGAAGTTCTGCTCTACTCAGTCCAATCCTTTGGAACCAAAGGTGCAAATTCATTCACCCATCAGTAGTGCCATTTTTGGAAGTAAAATTGGTAGAGTGAATATTATTCACTTACTATATCTACTCTATGAGCTGGTCGAGTGAAATAGTGTTAGTCTGAGGCCACTCTCCCCAGAGGTTGAGGTGGTATAGGGGCAAGCATGTTCCCAAGTATTGCCATTTCCCTCGACTATCTTTGAAGTAAACATTGCAATTAAAAGTTAATTTATATTAATTGGTCAAATGAAATTAGACTTTAATCACTGGTAGTTAACCTTGGGGGGAATACAGTAAAATGGGAGCTCAAGTCAATAAAAGAAGAGACATCATAACCCCTAATTAGGTATCTTAGAACTCTAAGGGGAGAGAAGCAGCTGGCTTTGCTTTGGGAAAGTGAGGCTGGACTATTCACTATGCAATCAAATGCTACTTGATATTTCTACCTATATATCTCCTGGGCAGCTCAAATTCACCATGTTCAATTTGGAACTCCTATTTCCCTTTGAACTTACCTCTTCTCCAAATTTTCCTATTTCTGTTGAGGGCTCTGGAATCTTGGATGTTACCTGGGTTCCAGCTGTTACTGAACTATCTTGAATTCTTCATTTCCTATATTTCTTTAACTAGTTTCCAGGTCTCGTTGGTTCTTTCCATCCATCTTCTTCTCCCCTACCTAACTTCAGAAATTATCACTTCTCAACTGGATAACCACAGCAGTTTCTACTTGGTTTCTTTGTTTACATGCTCTCTTCTCCAATTCATCCTTCACATTATTTGCCAGAATGGTATGACTAAAGCACCTATCTGACTCTATCACTACTTAAGATATTCAGCAGCTCATTGGATGAAATGCAAATTCTTCAGCCTGGTATTTAAAGACAATCTGGATCCAACCCAAGTTATTTCACATGACTTTTTGCTCACTTTTTGTATGTCCTTTTTATTCCAGACAAATGAGACTAACTTATTGTGTTCTCAGGCTGAATGGAAAGCACTCCCTCCTCACACCTGCCAATCTGGAGTCTTGCCTCTTAGCTTTGGGGGCTAAGATCAAGGGCCTTCTCCCTGTTTCTTAGTCATTTACTTCAGTACTTCTAAATCGTGTGTGTGTGTGTGTGTGTGTGTGTGTGTGTGTGTTGTGTTGTGTTGTGTTGTGTTGTGTTGTATGGACTTCTTTGCCAGTTCACCGAGGTCAAGATATCCCTTCTCAGAATGATGAATATAAAGAATTGAAGGAAACAGAAAAACTTCAGTTTCAAGTCAGTGAAAAATGTCATTTTTTCCCTAATTCAAGTTCATGGATCCCTTGAAATCTCTCCAGAACTCCTCTGAAAGTCTATGAACATCAGGTGAAGAATCCACAGTGTACATGTTCTATCACATTGTAGGACAGAAGCTCCTTAAGAACAAACTGTTAAATTCCTTTTGGGCTAGCTGCTCAGGAAGTGTTAGGTTCCTGTTGGACTAGCTTCTTGTCCTTACCCAGCCTTGAAGAGGTGGGAGATGAGGAAGACAAATTCTCCTTTTGTACATCAAGGTGTTAGTTATTTATCACAATATTTTATCTATTAAAATACAAGTGCTTAAATATCTTCCCTACTCCTGTGGCACTTAGTAAAAATTGTTTCCTTCTGGCTACTTGTAATATTTTCTTTAACTTTGGAGTTCTGGAATTTGGCTATAATATTCTTGGGGGTCATTTTTTTGGATCTCTTTCAGTAGGAGATCAGTAGATTCTCTCAATTTCTATTTTGCCCTCTGCTTCTAGGATATCAGGATAATTTTCCTGTAGAAATTCTTTAAAACTGAAGTCAAAGCTCTTTACTGATCATGACTTTCAAGTAGCCAATAATTTTTAAAATTGTCTCTTCTGGATCTGTTTTCCAGATCTGTTGTTTTTCTTCTGCCTGTGCTCTGTTCTGTGGCTGACCACAAGCACTCCCTGGGGAAGTCTGACACATGGATGCATGCTTAGTCCATTCTGTTTCATGAACCTGAAGCACCAATTGTGTTCTCCTTAGAAATCAGTTACTTCTTTTTCATCAGCAATTCTTCTTGCCTCACTTTTTACATTTTTTACATTTTCTTCTAGTTTTTCATTCTTTTGTTATTGTTTTGTTGGGTCTTGATTCCTTGCAAAGTCATCAGCTTCCTTTGGCTCCATTCTACATTTGAAGGATTTGTTTTCTTCAGAGAACTTTCTTATTTCCTTTTCCATCTGGGAAATTCTGCCTTTTTATTTTTCTCCTCATTAACTTTTTGAACTGTTTTTTCCATTTGACCCAAACTAGTTTTTAGTATGTTATTTTCTTCAGCACTTTTTTGGATCTCCTTGACTAAGCCAGTGACTTGGTTTTCATGTTTTTCCCTTATATCTCCTTTATTTCTCTTCCCAATTTTTCCCTCTACCCTCCTTACTTGATTTTTAACATCTTTTTTGAGCTCTGAAATAGCCTGAGACCAACTTTTATATTTCTTGGAGGATTTAGATGCAGAAGGTGGAACTTTCTTGTCTTCTGATTGTGTATTTTGATCCTCCATGGGACCAAAGCAATTGTCTATGGTCAGGTTCCCTTTTTTTCTCTCTCTTTACTCATTTCCTCAGCCTGTGCTTGGTTTGGGGCACATCCTGAGCTTTTGAGTATTGTTGGGACATCCCCACAAGGATCTCAGTTTGTTTGAGGTCTTATGTGAGGCTCTGACTGCTTTCTTGTCTGTGCTCTGATCTGTGGATAGCAACTGGGGCCCCAGACTACCACCAGTATCTAAATATGGACAAAGCACCAGAGTCCTGTCCCAGGGTCAGAGAAGAGACCTTGACAGTCTCCCTCCACCCCCTTACCTTCTGTGGGCTGAGAACTCTGGGAGCAGCTTCTAGGTGGCTACTTCCAGGTGGCTCTATGCACCTGCTACTGGGACCTGGGCTGTGCTGAGGGCCACACTGGCTCCCATTCACTCTGACAGAGGTGACCTCACTGATCTTTGAAGTTGTGCTTGGAGTTCCCTGGGTTGCCAGGTCAGGAAACTGCTTCTTCTGCTGTGAGCTAGCCCTCCCCTTGACCTAGGCATCTAGGCACCCAGTAGGCTGTTCCAGGAAGACTGGAGTTCCTTCCCTCTGGTGAGATAATCCTGGTTGTGCTGTCACCCCCTCCACCCATGTGGAACAGGGGTTTCCCACAATTTTCCAGGCTCACTGGATCTGGGTTCTGTCTCTTGAAAATCCAGTTAGAGCCATAATTTTAAGGTGCTGGTGCTCTATCCACTGCACCACCTAGCTGCCCCTATTCCAGTCCTTTTAAAAAAAAACAATGCTTCTTCCAGAGTCACATTCCAGTCATCATAGACCTTTCTGTAAGTCAACAATGCCTTTGTCTTATATGACTTCATTGTTCTTTATATGCTGGGAGTTGTTATATAAGCTCTAGTGGGTCAATCTAGTTTAAAAATTCTGATATTGTGATTCTATGGTTTTATTTTCCTCAAGTAAATTACTTTATTCTTATACCTGTAATAAGGAGCCCATGCTTTACTAAAGAAACTAGGTCAACTACAGATTAGGTTTTTTTTTAGTAATTTTTGTAGCTTTTTGTACCATTCTGCATCTCTGAGCTAAAAGAATTAAAGATTTGGAATAGCAGAAAAATGCAATACTTTTCCATTTCTTTCTTTTTTTTTTTTACAATTTTTTTAGGTTTTTTTTTTTGCAAGGCAAACAGGGTTAAGTGGCTTGCCCAAGGCCACACAGCTAGGTAATTATTAAGTATCTGAGACCGGATTTGAACCCAGGTACTCCTGACTCCAAGGCCGGTGCTTTAACTACTATGCCACCTAGCCGTCCCTCCATTTATTTCTATAAAGATTTGTAACAATGTGCCATATTTCCCCCATGTATAAGATGCATCTTAATTTTGGGACCTGAAATTTGAAAAAAATTATTACATAAAATTATTGAACTCAAGTTTTATTCATCATAAACTTCTTAAAACTCCTCTATCACTATCAAAACTCCCATGCATGAGCCTGTCCTCATCAGTGTTTGATGATCAATCACTGTCTTAGGCGAGGCTCTGACTACTCTCCTGCCTGTGTTCTGGTCTGTGGCTGACCACAAGCAGTCCCTGGGGGGGAAGTCTGATACATGGATGCATGTTTAGTCCATTCTGTTTCATGAACCTGAAACACCAGTTGTGTCCTCCTTAGAAATCAGTTACTTCTTTTTCATCAGTAATTCTTCTTGCCTCATGCTGAACCATCTTTGTGGACATAGGAATTCCCATTGCCTTCTACTCTCCAGTCCATCTCTTCAATTCCCTCTATAACTGATGCTATTTGACTTACCTGCCTCTCATGACCTTCTTCTGCCAGGATATTTTCTGTCTGGTTTCTTCTTCCCGTAGCCAATCTGGAATTGTTTTCTCAGTGGAGGAGGACCAAACTGATGTTCAGCAGCATGATTTCCATTCACTTTTGCAAACTGGATCATTTTGAACTTGAATTCAGCACCATATGAAAATCTTTTCTGAGCCATTTCTGAGCAGAATGTGGCAAAATGTAACTTAATATACTGGTAACAAATGCAAACCAATGAGTGCAAAGACAACAAGCGCAGAAAAAGCGGGAAATGCAAATAAAAAAATCTACATCCACTGTATAAGATGCTCCCAGTTTTTAGATTCCAATTTTTTTGAAAAACGGAGTGTCATATACATGGAGAAATATGGCACATACCTGCAACATTATATTGAAGGATGTGTCTTTAGTGTCTTGGATTCCCATAGTATGTCAATTATCTGTTTGTGCAACTGGGAGCTGGCCACTTCTAAATTCTAGTTCTGGCCTTTGAAAAAACACTGTCAAAAACCATAACAATTAAAAGATAGGCAATGGAAAAAATCATAGTCCGGTTTATAATTTGAGATGTTGAAAATGTAGGAATATTGTATGAAGATAAGCAGTCAATCTTGCTGATCTATCTAAGCTGTGCTCAACATATAATATAGGTACCCTTGAAATAACTGGCTTCCAAGTAGAATGACTCTTTAAAAAGCCCAGTCCTTAGGATCTTTGGTAACAGCAGACCCCTCCCTTTATTTCATAATGATACAAAATATATAATATCTTGCATCTAAAGAAACATTTACAAACATTTCTTCCCCCTCATTACACCTGATATAGGTAACAAATGACACCATCAACAACACATTATGGATGAGAAAAAGCAGATCCAGGAGTTCAATGTTCTGCTGACAAAAATATCTTTGGTGGAGGGATTAGGTTGAATTATCCAGACTCTAGAATTGAATATAATGAATTAGGTGTTCCACATTTGTACTAACATAACATTTTTTGTTTCTGATTGATAAAGAGTTGCCAATTTTTCTTTAAAATTTAAAAGCAAACTAGGTATCTTGGTTATGTGTAGAGTGTAAGACATTGGAAAATGAACTACAGAGGGTGTTCATATTTGAAGTTGTCTCATAGTTGTTTTATATTTTTATGAAATCCTCTTTATCCTGTGTGAGTTAAGTATCACTTGGAATTACATCCACACAAGTCCTTCTAAGACACTCCAAAATGGGATATAGCAAGGTGATTCAAGATGATGCTGGATAGAGAATTGGAAGTCAAGACTTGATCTGGACCTCTCCCTCAGTTCAGCTGTGTGGCCTTGAGAGAGTTACTGGACACCTGGGAGGTTCTTCAGTCTTCCCCAGATGTGCTGCTTAGCTTTGACATCATGATCATCATGTCCTGCCCTGGGAACCTCCTCCTCCAATCTGCAGTTGCCTTTTATATATAAAAGATCTGAGAGATCTAAGCCACTTGAGTGGAAGGACTATCTTTTTCCTATCTTATCTCCAGCAGCTTAGCTCTGTGCCTAATATACTGAAGGAGTATTTACTTAACCTCTCTGTTTCTGTTTCTTCATCTGTAAAACAGAAACAATAATAGTACATCCTTCCCAAGATTGTTGGGATGGTGGGTGGTTGAGTAAATAATTTCCTTCCTGAAGTCAGGTACCTGTCTCAAACATTTACCAACTGTATGATCTTGGGCAAGTCACTTAATCTTATTTGTGCCTTAGTTTTCTCAAATGTAAAGGGAGTTGCAAAAGGAAATGGCAAACCTCTATAGTATCTCTGCCAAAAAACCTTCAAATGGTATCATTAAGAATGGGAAACAGATGATGATCAAAGATTCTCATAAGGATAAAAATTGTTAATATATGTAGTGTTTTGCTGTCCACAAATTGCTATATGTTAGGTATTATTTGCAAAATTATGAAAAATTCCAAATTTGTTTTTAAGTGAGCATCCTACATAATAACAATAATGATACAGTAATGAGAGCTAACATTTATGTTAGTGCCTGTGAGTCCAACACTGTGATGTGTTTTCCAAATGTCTATATTAACAAATAGCTAAAACATATATTATGCTTACCAGAGTATGTGCCATTCATACAACTCCAAGAAAAAAGGTTAATTTCTTTCCTGAAGCAATTTAGATTCGAATGGGCAAAAACAAGAAAAAGATAGCTGGGGTTGGTGGTGAAGAAGGGCTATGAGAGCAGAGGCAAAGATGTTGGGTAGAAGGTAGAAAAGTCTGGAGAATAAGGTGAGGAATGAGGGAAAAAAAGGAAAACTGCCTGGGTATCTCATGCAATGGTAGTCCTTGTCAGGGTATCAAGAGAGGCCTGCAAGGTAGAACCTTATTCTATTCATAGTAGGTACTAGACCTATGATTTCATTGGGATAGGGATCATCTAGAGGAAACTCTTTTATACACAGGTGTGAGCATTTGTAACTTAGCCTTAAAGACCTGTCTAAAGCGCTTAGAAGTGACCTACCCATGGATAGTATGTGGCAGAGATGGAACTGGAAGGCAGGTCTTCCTTCCCAGCTCTGAGATCAGCTGTTTCCACTAGGCCAGGGAGCCTCTCTTTTAGGGGGCTGTTATACCTACTATTATCCTCAGGCATAATTCCCAGGCCTAATTCCTATTTAGCTTTAGAGATCAATAGGAAGGTAGATATGTAATAAAACTCATTTGTTTCAGTGCAGGGGCATGCTCTGTTGAAAACTACATGTTCTGCAAGATTTGTTGTTTTAGGTTCATTTATAGAGTAGTTAGAAACTGAGATAAAGTGCAACCATAATTGATTCCTTGTGAAATTTGTTCTGAATTTGGCCCAAATTATTCAGCACCGGGACAAAAGAAAGTTTTTTTTCCAGCACCAAGAGAGCTATTCTTTTCCTTGCTCCATTTAAAAATTGTGGATTCTATAAAAAACCCTCAAAATATATATATATATATATATATATATATATATACATATATACATATATATATATAATAATTTTGTGTGTTTATTCCATTATATGTTCTTTGTCTCCATTTATACTGAACACTCTTTAGGGCAGGATGTTTTCTTTGGCATTTTAAAAAATTTGTACAGTATGTATGTTCAGTACATATCAAAAGTATATATTAAGCTCTCATGATGCTAACTTTTACTGTACATCTTCCTTACCCTATCCTAAGTGAAGCCAAGGTAACTAGGTCTTTTTCCAAGACCTATTATTTTCTCTTCTGAAACTTGTTAAAATTTTTTTAATTCAATTTAATTTTCAGTCTGAATTCTTTCCCTCCCTCCACCAAAAAAGCAAGAAAAACAAAACTTGTCAAAAATGTGAATAGTCCAAGCAAAACAAATCCCCATCTTAGTTATGACACCTCCTCCCATCTTCCAAAACAAGAGAAGAAAGTGTTTCAATCTGCTATCACTCCATTTAATCTGTCTGGAGGTAGATACAAATGTTTCATCAAGAGTCCGTTGGTTGGGGTGGCTAGGTGGCACAGTGGAAAGAGTACCTGCCCTGAGTTCAAATTCAGCCTCAGACACGTAATAATTAGCTAGCTGTGTGGCCTTGGGCAAGCCACTTAACCCCATTTGCCTTCCAAAATTCTAAAAAAAAAAAGAGTCCTTTGGAATTGTGGTTGGTCATTGGGATATGTCTTTGCAATATTGTTAGTCTACACATTTTTTTTTTCTGGTTCTGCTCATTGTACTCTGACAGTTCCTACAGTTTTTTTCTGAAACCATCCCTTTCATTTCTCACACAATATTGTTCCATCACATTCTGATACCATAATTTATCCTGTTATTCCCCAACTGATGGTCACTCTCTTAGCTTCCATTTTTTTTAATTTTTTTTAGTTTTTGCAAGGCAAAAGGTTAAGTGGCTTGCCCAAGGCCACACAGCTAGGTAATTATTAAGTGTCTGAGACTGGATTTGAACTCAGGTACTACTGATTCCAGGGCTGGTTGCTCTATCCACTGCACCACCTAGTGGCCCCAATTTCCTTTTTTTTAACCACCTCAAAAAAAAAAGCTAATATATTTGGATATTTTTCTTTCTTTGGTCTCTCGGGGTGCAGAATTAGTCAAAAGTTTAATATCCTTTAGAGTATAATTGTTCCAAATTCCTTTGCAAAATGGTTAAACTCAAAGCATCCAAGTACCTGCTTTCTTCTAATTCCTCCAGGATGTCATTTTTTTTCTTTTTTCTTGTATGTTAATTTAGCTAATCCAGGTGAGAGGTGGTACCTCAGAGTCATTATAATTTTCATTAGTCCAACTTTCTTGATTTAGAACATTTTTTTCTTATGGTTGTTGACAGTTTTTATTTCTTTTTCTAACAAACTTATGACCTTTTATTAATTCAGGAATGGCTCTTATCCTTATAAATCTGACTCCATTTCCTAGAATTTGTTCAACTTCATTGACTAATATCTTCACATGGAAGTGACCCTCAATTATCAATAACCATGCCAGGCAGGGCATAAATTCTGCAAAGTTTAATCCAAGTGGAGTCCGTTCGACTTTGCTTTTCATTCCTTTTTTTAGATTTTTCAAGCCAATGGGGTCAAGTGGCTTGCCCAAGGCCACACAGCTAGGTCATTATTAAGTGTCTGAGGCCGCATTTGGACCCAGGTCCTCCTGACTCCACTCCTGCCACCCAGCCGCCCCCAGACTTCTCTTTTTCCAAGGATTGGCCTAGTTAAAGAACTGAGAGGCTGGGGCGGCTAGTGGATGGAGCACCGGCCCTGGAGTCGGGAGGACTCGAGTTCAAATCCGGCCTCTGACACTTAATCATTACCTAGGTGTGTGGCCTTTAAAGAAAAAAGAAAGAAAGAAAAAAGCAGAACTGAGGGGCTGATCACCAGAGCAGGCCATTGAGAAAAAAGAAGAAAGGGGCATTCGGGCGTCCTCCTCTGCTGGGGCCCCGGGCAGAGGTCACCCCAAGGTTCTGAGGCAGAAGGGCCCCGGTTCGGTCCGGGGCGGCTCCGCCCAGGTGACCCCGCAGGTGAGGCCGGCTCCACAGTGATGCCCGGGCCCCACCTAGCCATCGCCATGGCGCCGGGCACACAATGGGGCCCCGCGGGCCGCACTCCGGCGGAGGCGCGGCGCGGGCAGGCCTCGGGCACCGCCCCGGGGCATCCTCGTCCCGGGGCATCCTCGTCCCCGGAGCCCCGCCAGGCCGGGTGGGGCCGGGGCGGGGGCGCAGACCCGGGCCCGGGGGCTCGCAGGCCCCGCCCCGTCCCGCCGCGCGGCCCCGGTGTCCCCCCCCCCAGCTCCCCGGGAAGCCGATGCCAAGGCGTCGGGGAGGCGGGAGGAAGCCGAGCGGTCCCGGAGCCAGGGCGGCCGCGCTCCAATGAGGGCGCGTCCCGGGGACGAGGCGCCCCGCCGGCCAATCGCAACGCGCGGTCCGGGTCGGGGCCGGCTGACGCGCGGCCCGGCGCCGGCCAATGGGAGCGCCGCTGCCCGTCCGCTCTTCAGCAGCCGCTCGGGGGCGGTGGGCCGGGGAGCGGCGAGAGCGCGGCGGCGGCGGCGGCGGCGGCGGCGGCCGGAGGGAGCCTCGCTGGACTGGGGAGGGGGCGCGGCCTGCTGCCCCGGAGCTCGGTGAGGACGCCGGACGGGCCGGGCCGGGCCGGGCCGGGGCGGCGGGGCCGGGAGGGAAGCGCTCCCCGCTCCTGCTCCCGCCCGGGCCCGGCGCCGGCGAGCGGGGAAGCCGGGGCGGGCGGCGAGGCCCGGCGGCCGGGGGGCGCGGCCCGGGGCTCCCCCGGCCTCCCCCGCCGCCCGGGGCCGCCTCCGAGAGACCCCGAGGGAGGCGAGGGCGAGGCCGGGGAGCGGCCTGGGCGCCGGCGGCCGCGTCCGGGCTGCGGGGGCCCGGGGCAGCCTCGGGGCAGCCTCGGGAGGGGCCGGGGCGGGGGCGCCGGCCCGAGGGGTGCTGCGCGGTGGGGGGTCGGAAGTGTACCTGTGCCTGGAAGGAAGTGAGGTAGCCGGCGCGGGGTGGGAGCGGGCGGGAGCAGGTGGCCGAGTGGGGGGGGAGGGAGGGTCTGCGCCGGGGCGGCCCCAGATTCTGTACACTGAGGGAGCCGGAGGAGGCCCCCAGCCCCGTGCTGCACGGGACCCCAAGCGCGACCCAAGACGAATTACTTAGGCTTCACTTGATGAAAAGACCCCCCGCAGCCCCCTTCCTTTTCCTGCTTTGCCCTTGCAGAAAGAGGAGAAAATTTACCCGAATTGATGACAAAACGGCAGGGAGAAGGCTCAATCTTCTTTCTTTTTTTTTTTTTAAAGAGCTTTCAGTTTGTTGCATCCAAAATACTACTCCTGAAGAGATTACAACTCGTCTGTGTTAAAATATAAGTGCTTTCTTAACTAAGTGGTGATTTTACGTGTCTGTGTGGTGGATTTGTATGTGTATAGATAGTGGAACCCATGAAAACCCCTAAAAAAGACACATAACAATAATGAACAGATTCTTAAGTATAGACTGTGTCCTAGGAAATAAGTAAAAAACACGACAAAACAAACTGGATAGACTTGTCAAATTGTGCTTAACTCTAAAAATACTTGGTTTAAAAAAGTCATATCCCTGCCTTGTAGGATTCTCACTATGGTGAACTGGCATATGAAAAGGATTTTAATTAACTCAGTGTCACAACTAGACTTTCTTTTTTCTCTTCCAGGTTCCTTGTCTTTTTGTGTTGTATTCCTGACTAGTTGGCTTTGTGACATAGAAAATTACTGTTACCTGGCCTGGTTCCAAAGAAATTAATTTGTTTTGTTAAATGATTAATTTCTAATCTCGTGTTGTAATCAGATTAGTACAGCACTGTTATATTCAGGGCTATCAGTTAAAGTGGAAATAGGGGCAGCTACAGGTTGCACTGGCTCTAGAGGACCTGAGTTCAAATGCGACCTCAAATATTTAATAATTGCCATGGACAAGTTACTTAATCCCATCGCCTTAAATAAAATTTAAAAAAAAATTGTGGAAATAGTTTTACTTTACAAAACACTTTTTGTTGTTTGATGCTTTACCTTGATTCTGGGGACCGTTTACTATAATGTAAATGAAATAAAGAAGTAAAAAACAAAGGTTAAGAACTGTGATTCGATGGAAAGAGCATTGGATTTGAAATCGGAGGACCTATATTCAAATCTCAGTTTTGCTACTTGGTACTAAATGATCATTCTGTCTGTCTTCTGTAAAGAGAGGGACGTGAACCAGTTGATCTGTAATGTCTCTTCCAGCTCCAAATCTGTCTTTTGAAAACCAAGGAATCCTTAGACCCTAGAGGGCAAATTTTAAGATATTTTGGTGCCATATGCATTATCAGAAGAGATGGGAAAGGTATTTTAAGGATAGTGGTATGAGAGGAAAATACCACATGTATATAGTATAGAGTTGTGTGAGAACAGAAAAAAGAAGTAGGGTTAAGATTAGAATGAGAAATTATAGGTAGATTAGTGTTTTCACATAGGTAAGGAAAAGCAACTGTGTGAATGAATTTTGAACCTAAATGATAAGTAACTTAGAGTAGGGGATACTAACTAGGGGGCTTAGCTACTTAAAAAGTGATAACTTGACTGAATTTGGTTATGAGGCAAAGAAAAAAAGGCACATTCAGAAACATTTCAACCTAAAAACCTAGAGGGTGTTGGTGCCATTGCTGTTGGTGAATCAGAAAAGGGTGTAGATAAGATTAATTTTCAGGGGAGATGTAATGTTGATGAGTTTGGACTTAAGGAATTGTAGAGAATATTGCAGATGTAGACTTAATTGTCATCTTCATAAAGATTTTGAAAAAGTGGGGCAACTAGTTGGTGCAGTGCATTGAACACAGCCCCTGGAATCAATAGAACTTGAGTTCAAGTCCAGCCTCAGACACTTAATAATTACATAGTTGTGTGACCTTGGGCACACATTAACACTATTGCCTTACAAAAGCCAAAAAAAAAATGTTGAAAAAAGTGAGATTGGTAAGCGAAAAGAAGGACTAAATACCTAGTGTGTTAAGAATTGATGCTGGTAAGCAGAAGAGCCAGTGAGAATAATTGGGAGAAAAGTATATAACCAAGAAAGCAGAATATTGAGGAAGCCAAGGGTAAGAGTTTTGAGGAGAAATTAATTAACAGGATAAATCAAACCTGATAAATCCCAGATGTTTGAAAAGTGAAGAGAGTCAATCCGATTTAGACAGGAAGGGAACCTTGTGATATGAGGGAGTTGGATGATAAAGCTTTCCCAATTAACATTGAGATTCAGGATGTCACAGTAGATTGGTGACTAGGCCTGCTTGCACTCAGGAAGAACTGAACTTGAATCTCCCCTCTGATACCTAATGGCTGTGAGACCTTGGAGGCACTGAATTGTCTTCTCAGCTTCTGTATTTATAAAATGGGGATAATGAATACTACTGGTAGGGCAAATCTAGCAGGATTTCCTGGGATGTTCTCCTTATTTGTCCCTCATGCATCAGTGGCACAATTTCTTGATTGAATAGATTCGCACTGGGGCCCTTGTTCATTTTGGAATGTTGAAATACACAAAGCTAATGAAGTGTCTATGTTTGGTCGACTGGAATCCTTAGTCATTTTTTCCCCTGAATTTTAAGAGAAAAAACTCTCTCGCTCTTTTTTCTGTCTCTCACACACACTCATGTTACACACAAAGACCTACCATAACACACCAAAACCATCACCTGATTTTAAACATTCACTGAAGAAACTTTCAAGGGTGTGACTGGTATAAGTTAAGTACACACTGAGCCCATTGTCCCTTACCAGGGATTGTTTGGATGACCTTCACCTTAATTCCACAACGTTCCTGACCATATTGTAAAGTCTTTGGACATGATTTTTCATCATAGTTTTCCTCCTCGTGCCTATTGAATTTGGTGGGTGAGATCACCTACCAACATGTAAATGAAACAGCATGGCACCAGAGTTAACAAGAAAATTCATTGAACTAGTATAACCTGCATATGTTGAGCCTTCTAGTTATCCAGTTTTGTGTTTTGGACAAGGAAGTAATGCTTGTATTAAACCAAATGACGTGGAAATAATGTCAACAATATCTTCAAAGATATGGATTTCATTTATTTAGTCAATAAATACTTATTGAACTATCATGTCTAGCACTATCTGCACTATTTCTGTATATAGGATTATACAAAACAAATATAAGATAGTCTTTGTCTTCTAGGAGCTTGAAATATTTTTGATGAGATGACATACAGGATTATAGTTCTATAGATTACAGAGTAGATCATAAAATCCAAACTCTGAAATTTACAGAAGAAGAAACAGGCCTAGAGAAGCAATTTGCCCAAGATTGCATAAGTAGTAAGTAGATGAGATGGTTGATATTTGAACTGTAGGTCTTTGACTTTCAGACACAGTATATCCTATTCCACCTTATATATATGAAAAAGGCATGATTCAAAGGCATGATTCAAACCTATGTGTATGAATGAGCCTTGGTTTACAGGGGAAATCACACATGACTTGAACTGTATCCTGAAAGGTGGATAATAATAATAGTTCTTATTTATTTAGGGTTTTGCAATCAATACATTTATTAAGCACCTACTAGTAAGTCACTGTGATAAGTACTAGGGTTCAAAAAGTGGCAGAAGACAATCCCTGCCTTTGAGGAATTTACAATCTACTTATATTCTCTTTAATTCTTACAACTTTTTGAGGTAGGAACTCTTTATTTGCTTCATTTTGTAGATGGGAATAACGGAAAGAGGTTAAGTGATTTAGGGACAATTACTGTGTGAGGCTTTGTTGTTGTCTTTTTTAATCTAAATTCAGTATTTTAAGATTTCTATAGAGAAAAGGTAGAAGAAAAAATATTTAGTTGGAAGTAAAGGTGGTGTGAGAGTAGGTAAAGATAGAAGAATGGAATAAAAGCATAGACTTTGTGATCAGATGATAATTATAACAATAACTGTTACTATTATTTTTTTTTCCAGAGCTTTGATTTCATGTTTCAAAATTTCCAGTGTAAAAACTAACTACTGATGCTGATGGGCAACTTGTCAAGGATTGTTTGGGATTCAGAGAAATGACTATGTTCATAGTCACACAGCTAATATGTGTTAGTGGCAGAACTTAGTCCATGGCTTCCTCACTCCAAGGTCAACCTAGTATCTTTTAATGCCAGTTTACCTCTCTTTAGGCTAGTAAGATCATAAATTTAAAGAGACTTTAGTGTGGACAGTTCCCATCAGAAATTTGTGACCTTGTGTGAAATAACAAAGATGTTATTGACCTAGCGTAAGGTTCATATACTCTTTTTTTTTTAGACATACACACTTTGTAGACAGTTTTTAAAAAATTGTAGCAGTAGGAAGAAATACATTTAATTACTACAGATTGTCTCCCTTGAGTTTGTGCCCCATGCAGTATGAAGCAGATTAAGAACTAAAGCCCTCAAAAGACTGCCGCTACAATGGTCTACTCTAATGTTACTAGTTACTTGTTTTAAGCATTGCTTAGTTAATATGCCTTTAATATTAAAATAAAACAACTTAAATAACAACAATTCATTTTTTTATTTCTTCAAGCATTTTTAGAATCAGTGCCAAAACTGAAAGGGCTCTCAGAAAATTGAAGAGGCCTTAAGAAGGGAAATAATTTGTAAAATGTTAGAGAGCAAAGTAAGTAGCACAGAGGCCAAAGGCCAGGAATTATGCTTCCCCAGGACAGACTGGTCTGTGAGGTCACTGGTGAAATTAGTTGGACTTCCGTGGGTTTAGATATACACTTCCCTCCTGTTGCCTCGGGCATACCACGAATGTTGGAACAAGGGAAATTTTGTTGCATTTCAAGGTACTTGGTTTAGCAAAACAAAAAATCCCCCCCCCCCCATGCTTTTAATATAGAGCTTAGGCTTTACAAGCAAGTTTAATAATTATTAACATAGAAATGATTCAGAAATTAGGAATCATGTTTACCATGTGAAAGTTTAACTGGTCAAAACTAGTCCCAATCCAGAAATGTTACTCAGGTACCTGCTGTGTTACAAGGTGTGCCCTGTGGTATCAGGCTTACAAAGTTAGATCCTATATAGAGCCTTCTTTCACTCTGATGCAGAGACATACACAGATTACCAAGATAGGAGAGATAGAAATGCAAAGAAAAGGTTCAGGCAAAGTGCTTTGAAATGTTAAGGAAGTTCCATTGTAGCTATCTTGGTTTCTCTTCATTGTTATATAGAGGGATTAGTTTTCCTGAACTTCTAGAATTAGATATAAAATTGAATATTCAATTCCACAAACTATTTATTGAAGGACTGTTTTCTGTGGATAGCACTGAACTAGGTAGGGTCTTGGAGGGAAGGTAAGCATTATCTTTGCCCTCCTGAACAATACCCAAATAGCTCTGATACAAAATAGAACTTAATACATTCACAAAAAGAAGTGTAGTGTGCTAGATATTTCATCGAGGCTGTGGGAGTGCCTAGTGAGGGTAGCAGAAGTGAATGTTTTGGCAGCTGCTTCCACTGAATTAATAGAATAGATTATTTGACCCAATGGCTCTTTTCCATTTACCATTTTCTATAATTTATTGATAGAACAGATATAAAATGCCATTTTTTTTTCAAATTTGTGCTTGAAAGAAAAAGACTATTTCTGCTTGAATTACAAAGGCTGTTTCTGCCTGAATTGATGAGTTTTTCATCCCTATATTTTGAAATTCTTTAATTGGTCTTCCTCATCAGAAGTTAGCTGATAGGTACATTCTAGAAGAAATTGCAAAGGTTTCAGTATAGATTTTAATTCAGCATTATGAATATCAGCAATTGAAGGAGATTTTGAGAGCATTTTCAGGGTAGTGTAGAGGCTGGTCTAGAATGTTAGTCTGGCTTAACAGCACCAGGACAATAGTAACATATAATGTTAAATAATGATCAATCATGGTTCCACAGAGCAGCAATGAAACATATTTCCTCCGCTTAATATAGAGGTTTTGGACTAGAGGTGCAGAATATAGCATATGGGGTCTTTTTAGTTTTGCTTTAGATCAGCTCTTTTAACAGCCAGATGGTGCAGTGGATACTGCTGAGCCTGAAATCAGGAAGACTTTAGTTCAAATTTCGCCTCATGTGTAATAGTTGGGTGACCTTGGTCAAGTCACTTAACCTCTGTTTCCTCACCTGTAAAATGGGAATCATACTAGAACTTCATAATAGTACCTAGCTCAGAGAATTTGAGGTGAGAATTAAATGAGATAGAATTTGTAAACCATCTGGCAGCTATTGTATTATTAATGGGAACATCTATTCTGTATTAGGAGCTCTTTGTAGAACCTATGATATTATTAGAAGAGGTTTTATTTTTGAAAAGGGTGTACATTGAAGTGACCGTGGTATAAAAAACATTTTTAAAGAAAAACCTTAACAATTTTTATGCTATGTAACTGATGATAACTTGGCATAGAGAAGAACTCTATATCAGTGACAAGAAGGAGCTGGTTGTGAGATTTTTACTTGGTGGTAGTGATCCAGAGATTGAACACCAGTGGGTTGGAGTTGTGTTGAAGAGCTGTTATTTTCCAATACCTTCTTATCTAATTCTAGGGGAATGACTTAGTTGAATTGATAGAAAATAATCAGTTTAATAAACATTCATTCAGGTGCCTGCTATATATATATATATATATATTATATATATATATATATATATATATATATATATATATATATATAAAAGGTAAGTAATAATTTTTTAGGATTAGAAGGGAGATCTTAGAGGTAATCTGGTTCAACTTCCACATGCTGTCTGTAAATACCAGTTTCAGATCTTCGACTTCCATTATGGATCCTATTCAGTGTCAGAGGGAGGGGGAGGTATCTCCCACAAAAATCTTTGGGATTTATTTTGTCCCCACTCATGTACTACTACATCTCTAACAGACCTCAATTTCTCTAAAATATTCAGGCTTTATATAAGTCATGGTATGCTGATAAATGTTTAACAATGTATATTGCTCCATTACTTTCACAAATTTCAACTGTTTAAAAAAAATGCCACCACCACTACCCCAAAACAAACAAATAACAAAACCCCAATCCCTGAGTAATAGAACCTTTGCTGGTTTCAGATGTGGAAATGCTTACACTGAATATTCACTTGAGAGTTGGTTTGGCGCTGGCTCAGCCTATCGCTCCATAGAGCAGATTCCTTTGACACGACAAAAGCATCAGATGGGCACATTTGAGCCTCCCCATGCTGGAGGGCATCAAACTGTCCCCAATAATGGGTTGTACTTTCTTGAAAATCTGTACAGTCTATATTCATGATACTACCAGCAAAGGGATAGGTCAGGACTTGGTTGTTTTTCAGTTCACTTGGTTCCCTGCTGGCCTAACTTAATTTCTCTTTGGGAATTCACCTAGAGCCTGTTGGCCCTTCTCCAGGCCTAAGTGAGGCTGGGCATCTTAGAATAACAGAATCTGAGAGAAGGGACCTTAGCAGACAACTATTTTGACTCTTGCACTAAAGGAATCCTATTAGATCATAATCTGGCAATTTTCTAGCTTTTGTTTGATGATTTCCAATGAGAGAGCACCCATCATGCTGCAAGGAAGCCACTTTGTCTTTTTGTACAGCCCTAATTATTCGGAAAGGGCAGTTAGGTGGTATGGTGGATAGAATATGGACCCTTGAGTCAGGAGGACCCAAATTCAAATTCAGCTTCTGAAACTTGCTAACTGTGTGACTCTGGACAAGTCACTCAATCCTCTTTTTGACCGTTTCCTCATCTCTAAAAAGAGCTGGAGAAGGAAATGCCACACCATTCTAGTTTCTTTGCCAAGAAAACCCCAGATGGGTCACGGAGAGATAGATGTGATAGCATAACAATTAATAGGAAGTTTTTTCCCTGACATGAAATGTAAATTGGCCTCTTTGCAGCTTCTCCTTATTGCTTCTGGTTTTGCCCTCTAGGGCCAATTCTGCATGATAACCTTCAAATACTTGAAAGGTGTTAATATGTCCCTCCCAAGTTTACTCCAGACTAAACATCTCAGTCCTGTTAGCTTATCTTCATGTGAGAGGGACTCAGGACCCTTCATCCTGGTGGTCCTTTACTGCCTGACTTTTCAATGACCTCCTTAGATGTGACCCTCTGAGCTGAACACAGTACTCTTCATAAAGTCTGATGAGGGCAGAAAATAGTGGGGAATATCTGTTTCTGGAAGCTAAGCCTCTCTTAATGTATCCTAAGATTGCTTTTTTTTGACTGTCTTATCACACTACAGTCTCTTATTGAACTTACAGCCCACCAAAACTGCCAGATCTTTTTCAAAACGACCCTCTAAACAAAACTTTCCTTAAATTATTGTCTTTGAGAAGCTGATTTTTTTGTTACCTAAGTAGTAAGAGTATTTTTTCCCTATTAAATTTCATCTCATTAGATTTCCGATGTTTTAACCTATTAAGATGCTTTTGGATCCTATCTCCATAATCAAGTGCTAGCTGTCTTTCCTCCTAGTCTTGTCATCTGCAGATCTGATGAGCATTCCTGCTATCTGCTTTTTTCTTTTTTTCTTTCTTTTTTTTTTGCTTGTTGTCTTAAGAGACCCCAGATCTCTTCCCATACTTTTATCAGGGCTGACTTATTTTGTTGTTGTCTCAATTTCACACCGACTTCTAGATTTGCCCCATGGATAGACCCCCCTCTGAGTGGGTGGGACTGTCATACCTGAGATATCAACTAGGTGATGAAGGTATTGAGGACTGGGACAACCTTGCCTGGGAGACCGAAAGGGAAAGGGCTAATTCCCGATGGTGAAAGCTTGGAGAGATTAAATAGCTTACCCAGGGTCACAGTGTTGGACAATTTGGGTTTGGGAAGGTCAAGAGAGACTTGCCTCCATTTCTGGGGTAAAAATTGCCTTCCTGCCTCTTGACATTTTGCAAGGCAACAGGAAAGGGGAAAGACAGTACTGCAAAAGTGGAGCCCAGTTTTGTAGGACCATAGATTACATCTGGAAGGTTCCTTAGAGTTCATCTAGTACATCCCTCACTTTACAGTTGAAGAAACTTAGACCTGGGGAGGTACATGTCCAATGTCATATGTAAGAATTAGGGGTGACATTTGAGTCAGTGCTCATTGTCCTGAGCAAGGAGGCAGGAATGCTGGAAAGTAGTAGTGGTTGGAGGATAGGTGAGAAAAGTAAATGTGAGAAAGGGCAGGGGCCAAACTTGTGGTAGCTTTGGCTCTCCTTCCCCAATAAGACTATTGTCATCCATAAGGAGCCTGTGCCAGCTACAGGATTTATGATGTAATTGCTATATACAGCACATCCCTGCATGAATCAAGTGAGGACAAGAACTCATAAAAGCAGATTTAGTATAACATGACTTACTTAATCATGGGTAGAATGAGCTTGGGTCTATAAACTTCTGTTTGGGAGAGGGAGAGACAGTGAGTAATTTGGTTTTTTTTTAGTTTTTTTTTTAGTTTATTTAAATGTCAAATGTCACCCCTAATTCTTACATATGACATTGGACATGTACCTCCCCAGGTCTAAGTTTCTTCAACTGTAAAGTGAGGGATGTACTAGATGAACTCTAAGGAACCTTCCAGATGTAATCTATGGTCCTACAAAACTGGGCTCCACTTTTGCAGTACTGTCTTTCCCCTTTCCTGTTGCCTTGCAAAATGTCAAGAGGCAGGAAGGCAATTTTTACCCCAGAAATGGAGGCAAGTCTCTCTTGACCTTCCCAAACCCAAATTGTCCAACACTGTGACCCTGGGTAAGCTATTTAATCTCTCCAAGCTTTCACCATCGGGAATTAGCCCTTTCCCTTTCGGTCTCCCAGGCAAGGTTGTCCCAGTCCTCAATACCTTCATCACCTAGTTGATATCTCAGGTATGACAGTTTATTTATTTATTTATCATTTATTATTATTATTTTTTTTGCAAGGCAAATGGGGTTAAGTGACTTGCCCAAGGCTGAACAGCTTTATTAAGTGTCTGAGGTCAGATTTGAACTCAGGTACTCCTGACTCCAGGGCCGATGCTCTATCCACAGCGCCACCTAGCGGCCCCAACAGTGAGTAATTTGAAAGATAGTAGCCAGCTGGTCTTTAACAAACCCTGATAATCATTCTTCCAAGTCTTCAATCCATTGTTTAGGAGCTTTTTTAGTCATTCTTTTTCTTTGGGTAAAAATAAGAAGAAGCAATAAGTCGTGAAATCATAAGATTGCATTATTAATATTTATTATCCAGTATCTATTCTCTACTCACTGGGCACCTACTTTGTTTTTAGGTACTTTTTTTTTTCTTGTCCTGTCTTTCCTTTTGTGTAGATTGGCATCATCTGTGCCTGGAATGCTATTCCCTTCCTCACCATTGTGGAGTTATTAGAAGTCCTAGTTTTCTTCCATATGTGCAGCTTGAATGCCACCTTCTTATAAGGAGAACTTACTTGATTCTTCCAGGTTTCAAGGATCTCTTCAGGAAAGGGTGATTTTTAAAACATTTAAAAAAAATTTTTTATTGTCTTTTGAATTTTACAATTTTCCCCTCAATCTTGCTTCCCCCCCCCCCCCCCCCCCCCCCCCCGCACAGAAGGCAGTCTGATGATTTTTACATTGTTTACATGCTATACATTGATCAGAATTGAATGTGTTCAGAGAGAAATCATATCCCTAAGGAATAAACATAAATTATAAGAGATAGCAAAATTACATAATAAGATTACTTTTTTTTTTAAATTAAAAGTAATACTCTTTTGTCTTTGTTCAAACTCCACAATTCCCTCTTTGGATATAAATTGTTGCACTGATGGAATGAGCAAGTCCATCAAGATAGATCATCAACCCAATGTTTCTGTTAGGGTGTACAATGTTCTTCTGGTTCTGCTCATCTTTGCTCTGAATTTCCATCCCTCCTGGTTTCCAATAGAACAATAGTGTTCCATAACATACATATACCACAGTTTGTTCAGCCATTCCCCAGTTGATGAACATTTACTCAATTTCCAGTTCTTTGTCACTACAAACAGGGCTGCTATGAATATTTTTGTACAAGTGATGTTTTTATCCTTTTTCATGATCTCTTCAGGGTATAGACCCTAGTAGTGGTATTGCTGGATCAAAGGATATACACATTTTTATTGCCCTTTGGGCATAATTCCAGATTGCTCTCCAGAAAGGTTGAAATGAATTCATAGCTCCACTAACATAACAATGCATTTGTATCCCAGATTTCCCACATCCACTCCAACATTGATCATTGTCTTTTCTGGTCATATTGGTCAGTTTGAGAGGTGTGAGGTGGTTACCTCGGAGATGCTTTAATTTGCCTTTCTCTAATCAGTAATGACTTAGAGCAATTTTTCATATGACCTATGGATTGCTTTGATTTCCTCATCTGTAAATTGCCTCTGCATATCCTTTGACCATTTGTCAGTTGGGGAATGGCTTTTTTTAAAAATAAATTTGACTCAGTTCTCTATATATTTTAAGAAATGTGTCCTTTGTCAGAAATACTAGTTGTAAAATTGTTCCCAATTTACTACATTTCTTTTGATCTTGGTTACAGTGGGTTTTTTTTTTGTGCAAAAGCTTTTTAATTTGATGTATTCAAAATTATCTAGTTTGTTTTTAATGATGTTTTCCATCTCTTCCTTGGTCATAAACTGCTTCAGGAAAGGGTGATTTTAAAAGTATAAATTATTTGTAAAGGGATGTCTTTTTATATATTCATGCATAGACAGTTTCACTAGCATGTGCCAGTTTAAAAAATGTTGATTAAGTATTATCTTTGTTTATGTGATAGATATAAGATAAGCCCTCAGAATTATAATTTACATTTCTCCATTATAGAATTGAAGCACTATTTTGTATAGCTGTTGATAGTTTATAATTCTCTTTTAAAAAGTAGATCATATCCTTTGACCAATTATCTAGAATGACTTGAATTTTTGATCTTTGTGTCAGTTGACATGTGTCAATTCTCTATATATCTTGAATATCAGATTTTTATCAGAAAATTCCCCTCCATGACTGCTTTTCATATTTTAGCTTCCTTTGATTTTATTAGTGCAAAAAAGATAATTTTATTAAACTTATTTATCAATAAGTTTTCCTGTTTTATTCCTGTTTTAATTAATAATTCTTTCCAAAATCATTATTTTCAAGGGTACTAGAGTTAAATTTATTTCTTTATTTTTAGGTTTTTTGCAAGGCAATGGGGGGGGGGGGTTAAGTGACTTGTCCAAGTCCATACAGCTAGGTAATTATTAAGTGTCTGAGGCCGGATTTGTACTCCTGACTCCAGGGTCGGTACTCTATCTACTGTGCCACCTAACTGCCTCCTTAGAGTTAAATTTAAATTTACAGGGACTATAGTTTTCAGAGTTCTCTAATTCCTCCATTCTCCCTCCCCCCTCCATCTTTCCTATCCTTAGGAGAGTGGATAATTAATTTTTCCCATTTCATTTTGGAGGGAAAATAATTAGAGGAGGAAACCCATGCAAATAAAAATATGTGCTACAAAAAGGGTCAAAGCATCAAAGAAAAGAATGTTGAAGTTTTGCAGCTTTCCCTAGTCTTGAAGCAGATGTTTTAAGTCAAATTTATTCAAATTGTTTTAGGAGTATAGATAGGACAGCTGGATGGTGCAGTGGATGGAGCACTGGTGACTTAGCATAGTACCCCCCCTCACTCAGATTCAGTTCATATACTTGTCATAAGGACAAACATCATCAGTAGTAATCAGTAGTTTAGGTAATAAATTTCATACCTCAGAGACTTAGTCGGCAAATAAATCCTTTAAGCACTCTATGCCTCTGTTTCCTCCTCTGTAAAATGAGGATAATAAATGCACCTTTTTTTTTTTTAAAGTTTTTAGGTTTTTGCAAGGCAAATGGGGTTAAGTGGCTTGCCCAAGGCCACACAGCTAGGTAATTATTAAGTGTCTGAGATAGAATTTGAACCCAGGTACTCCTGACTCCAGGGCCGGTGCTTTATCCACTACGCCACCTAGCTGCCCCTTAAATGTACCTTTTTTTCCAGAATTGGGAAGATCAAATGACTTCATGTATATCAAGCCTTTTGGATGCCTTAAAACACTATTTAAAGCTAGTTATTATCTATGATTGTATATTATGAGGGAAATTAAAGCTAGAATTTTTCAATGTTTTAAACATTTTATCAAAATGTAGGATTTATTTTCCTCTCTAGTACTGGTATTTTTTGAGCTGCAAAGATGGTTTAGTAGGGTCAAGGTATGTGGGAAGCAAGTTCATCTTGTATAATTTCCCTGATTGTCATCAGTTTCTGTTTGTATAACTTCAACTACAATCTTGATTTTTGCTATCATTAACAATTTTACACAATTAGATTGGTTACAAATTCTTGCAGACTTTGATTATACACGGGTAATATTTGTTTAGAATAAATTCTCATAAGAGTGATGAATCTATCTCTTAGAATGAGGATAGAGTTGACTGCCTAGAAATCATTAGTCTGAAAAAAAGGATAATAAATAATTTATTTTTTCTCATAGAATTTAAAAATTCTAAGCTATAGGCATATAATTTACTATTGATTGTAGATTTCTGTTACTGTTTGTTTTTTTTTTTTAACAAGGCAATGAGTTAAGTCACTAATTAATTATTAAGGGTCTGAGGCCAAATTTGAACTGAGGTCCTCATGATTCCAGGGCCAGTGCTCTATCCACTGTATCACCTAGCTGATCCTGACTAGAATTCTTAAAAGAGCTAGTAATAAAGTTTTTTTTTAATAGAACCCTTTTTCTTGTAGTTACTGAAAAATTTTTGAAGTAGAAATACTATTTCAATGAATAATAAGCCTTTTTTGCCTTATTTTTACTTTAATATTTCAAAGCCTTTTTCTAAATACCATTGTTATTTCCTGTTCTGTCCCCCTATCAACTCCACATAGAACCTTCCATGAAACAAAGAAAAACAAGTAAACAAATTCCACTTCTGACAACAACATCCTGTAGTCATTTCCTACTCATACTTCTCTCACTGGGAGAAAAACATTTTTCATTATCTATCCTGTGGAATCATCTTTATTATAATTTTCTAAAATTACATAATAGGTGAAACATTTTACAGCCACCATAAAAGTCCTAAATGGAGATAATGCTGGATTCTTGAATTCTAGACTGGCAGAGCACAAAGTTCTACTAGGTTTTACCAAGCTAGAACGACTTAGGTTACAGACCTATCTAAGGACCAAACTTTCTAAGGGGAGAAGCTTATCACTAAAAAGTTCATCAGTAAATGATAAAGAGTAGCGTGGTAGTAGAATACTAATTTGTCATGTGTGGGAACACGGATACAATTTCCAGTATCTTCATCGAAATTAGAGACAGTGAAGTACAGAAGAAAGAATATTGAATTTGGAGTTAGACCTGGAGACAAGTCCTGGATTTGCAACTTACCTACCTTTGTGACACTTAACCTTGTCTTTTTCTTTAAAATTGAGGGGGTTGGATCAGATATCTCAGATTCCTTTAAGTTCTAAATCCAAGATCCTAAGAATCTTTTTGACCATGAGAATTCATGGTCCTTTGTGATGCAATGTTAGATCCTTCCAGCTGCTTCTACAGTATAAGTCATAGAAACATACATACAAAGATCAGATTTGAATCACACAATACCTTGATGGCCTATGATCATTAATGTAAATTGTTGATCCTCTAACATGAGAGCTTTATCTGTTGATCAAGTTGATTTATTGAGAGAACTGAACACATTCGTATTTTAGATACTTCCCATAAATAAAATCAAGACTTTTTAAAGTTGCAGATAAATGGGAACAGGGCTGAAAAGAGGTTAGTTAAGGAATTGGAACATTTAGCTACATCATATATCTACCAAAAAAAAACATTTCATAGGATACTGATCATTCTCTCTTGGGGTGTTCATGGTAGGAAGAAAAAACTTGAAGATAGTTGGATATTTTTGGTATCACCTAATGTGGAGAACAAAAAGCTAGAGAAATTCTGTGAAAAACTTGTTAACATGTAGGTCAGCTTATTTCTTGAACACATGCCTTGAATACTAGGTGGCTTCAATGTGAAGATTAGCACAGGAGAAGACACTAAAAACTGGAAGATATATAACTGAGGGCCAAAGACTTATAAGCTATTCAGTAGTGTTATTCTATATATCATGAATATTTTCTTGGAGAGAACCAGCAGGTAATAGGTAGGGTGAGCACTGATCATTGTTAAAAAATGAAATTGACTGTCTTAATAGATTGGAAATTACTTACTACTGATATGGAAGTCATTAAAGAATATGACTTTGGTCATAGCAAAGGTATTATATAACATAGGTGTTTTTAACTGGTTTCTTGACCTTTTTTGTGTATGACCATTAGCAATCTGGAGAAAGCTGTGGACATTCTTTCAGATTGCCTTTTTTCAGAACAATGTTTATAAATGCATAAAACATTAAAAAAACTAGCAAAAGAAACTAACCATATTGAAATAGTGATCAAAATATTTTTTAAAAAGTTCACTGACCCCAGGTTAAGAACTTACCTTTTGGGGGGGGCTGGGTGGCGCACTGGGTAGAGCACTGGCCCTGGAGTCAGGCGTACCTGAGTTCAAATCTGGCCTCAGACATTTAACCCCATTGCCTTGAAAAACCTTAAAAAAAACACTTATCTTGGGGTCTCTAATGCCAGTAGGGGTTGTTTCAGTCTTTCTTTTTGTGAGTTTAAATCTGAGCATAGAACCTGGCTCTTTGTGAATATTTATTTATTAAATAATTATTAACTATAAGGCTAAAATCCTAACCAAATTAAAAAGTGAAGAAATATAAGAATAATATATGCCATATACTATCATAAACAGCTCTAAACTGACCCAATTAAAAAACTCAACTTTGAGGGGGGAAAAATTGGAAATCATAACATTTAGAACCAGAAATGGACCATCAAGTCCAACCAAAATCATTATCTTGAAGATGATTAAATTCTGATGCAGAAGAGAAAACAAAAACTACTTAAGATCATACAGAATCGTCCTTGACTCAGTTGCCCAAGGTCTGGCCACTGCTACCTCTATGATGCCTCTCACATCTTTACTCTTCTTTCCACCCATGTTGTCTTCTCCATAGTTGGTCTTCATTACCTTCACCCATACTTCTGATTAGTCTTCTTGCCCCAAAGTCTCTCCTTTTTCTAGTTTGTCCTCCATCTGACTGTCTAATTTATATTCCTTGACAAAAGTTTGGTCATGTCATTCTCTTTCTTAGAATGTTCCACTGGCTTCTTCTTGCTTCTGGGGCTACTTATTTAAAATCTAGTGTCAGTCTATCCTCCTAGGCTTACTATATGTTTTCCTCTCAGGAACTCTACCTTACAGCCAAATTGTCCTACTTGCTCTTCCCTATACATGACTTCCTGTCTCTGGTCTTCATATAGTAGTTACCAAGGTCTGTAATACTCTGCCCCCTCATTCTACTTCTTTTAAGACTAGAGTTCTCAAGTGCCACTTCCTAAATCCAGGTACTACTGTTTGTGTGTGAGTGTGTGTGTGTGTGTGTGTGTGTCCTCTGCCCTTACCCAGTTTCTTTGATTTTGTATGTTTTTAACTACTCCTTGAGGGCAGGGAGTATTTTATTTTTATCTTTGTACCCTTAGCACTTAGCTTAATGTGTGGTATGTAAAAGGTGCTTAATAAGTGATTATTGTATTGAATACTAGCCATTTAATGAATGAAAGATCATTCGGCTAAAAATTCAAAAGTCAGATATCTGAGAATTTTTGAATAAAAAATGGGAAGGATGATTAACACTGAAAGAAAAAACTGGAAGAAACAGAACCGGTATGGATTGTATTGGGTATCTGTTTCAAAGCCTTTTCAGAATTATCTAGAGATATCTAGAGATAATGCTATTGAGACTATTCTTCTTAGCAGCGATATAGACTCCATCATCTTAGTACCAAAAGTTTAACAGCAGGAAATGGTAATGGATCTTGAGAAGATGAAGTTAGGAGCATTAGCCTAAACTTGCCAAAACAGAATCTTGGCCTCTGATAACCCAGTTTTTAGCATTCGGCAATCTGAATTTTTCAAAAAGAATATTTTTTATGAAGACATGGAAAAGGTAATCATGGATTAATCTACTGCTTAATTAATTACTGCTCTTAAAAGAAAGTGACCCGAGATGTTATCAATGACTACTAATTTTTTTTTTAGAGATTCAGGACTTTATCATGGAGGCATGGTTTTTATAAGGATAAACTGGAGTATGAAACAGTCACATTAAGTATGTTATCACTCTGTGCCCTGATCCTAGGCCATGAAGTAGGATCTAGTAACTGGGATATGTGCATGAAATCACTGAAGACAACATCCTAGAGTAAAATGACTCATTGGTCCATCTTCTCCTCTCTGTTGTGAATTTTATATCCTAGTGAAAGGCCTGGAATTTCCTAGTCTGTGAAGTAGATATAAGTAACTATTTAATAGTCATACTCTTCTCATGCCAGTCATATACAGAATGTTCTAAAAAGGGAAGTAGACACATGGGATGTGTAGTTTATTGAAGGAGAAGGGATGAATCAACCTATATACCTAATATTATATATCAAATTAGATAATATAGGAAATAGCTATAGTGTACTTGGAAGATCAGCCATAGGGAGAACTAAAAATTTATAGGAAACAGTCTTAAGAAAAAAGGCAGCAGTCATCCAAAATACTTAGATGTCCACATGAAAATGCACAAAGGATAGACAACAAGCAAGATGACCTTAAATATCCTAACCCAGGGAAGTAAATTTCAGATAGTAGTCATGGGACTCATGATCAGATTATAGTTCTAGAGCAGTACTTGTTATTCCAAAGAAACAGGATAGAATGGTTTTTTTTAAAAGTGCGTGAATGGGTCATAATGAGTTCCAAGAATTACAGTGGGGAAATGTCTTAGACTGCACTTGAGTAACAATAGATGTAGAAACAAGTAATTTTGTTATTGGAATTATCTAGAGATATCTAGAGTAATGCTTTGACAAAATGAAGAAATAGACGAGAAGTTTGGGGAACATCATCTCTGGCATGGAGGTATGATAAAATAGTAGTGAAGTAAGTCTTTAATTTTCTGGATATTTCCTGGACTTTTTCTTTTGTCAAAATAGGGTAGCTAGTTAATGTCTTGTCTTCAAAAGGTATAAGATTAGAAAGATTAGAAAGATTGTTGTTCCAGACTCAATTCCATTGAACAAAGAAGTAATGACAGGAAACTTGTGGGATTATGACCATTCTCTTATAGTGTGCAGCTAGATGGCACATTGGATAGAGCATGGGCCTTGGTGTCAAGAGGACCCACGTTCAAATCCAGCCTTAGATGCTAGCTGTGTGACCTTGGGCAAGTCACTTTACCTGATGCCTCGCATCCAGGGTCATCTCCAGTTATCCTGATTCATATCTGACCACTGGATCCAGGTTGCTCTGGAGGAGAAAGTGAAGCTCATGATTTAGCACAGGTCCCCCACTCAAATCCAATATATGTACTTGTCATGGTACATATACTTGTCATGACTCTAATGTTGTGGACATAAGGACAAACATTAAAACATTATTGTTGTTGCTATCATTATTATTATTATTATTATTATATGAAGAACTCCATACTTTTAGAAAGCATATTTCAGAGAGTTCAGAGAAAAAAATAGACTCCCATGGAATAAGATTTTATAACGGAGTCAATCTAGGGATAAGAAACTCTCAAAAAATTAAATTCTGAAGACAAGAAACAATTTCAATGAGGGAAGAAATGGAGCTATTTTAAGAGTTGTGATGCATGATGAAGTTGTGATCCCATCTTATGTTTTGACAAAAAACAAGCAAGAGTCAAGATGGTGGCAGGAGAACAGCCTTTCCCTAGGAGCTCTCTCCAAAATATTTCAGAAACCCTAAAATTATGTCTTAACTAAATTTTCGAGAGACAGAACCCACAGAAAGATCCAGTGAGGCAATTCTCCAGCCAAGATAACCTGGAAAATTGTGGGCAGGCTCTGTTCCAAGGGGTTGGAGGGGGTGGCAGCGTGCCAGAGTGAAGGAGCCTTCTGGGCACCTGATCCTGGGAGCCCTGGTTTCTGACAGCAGAAGCAGTTTCCTGACCTGCCAACCCAGGGAGCACCAAACACAACTTGGAAGATCAGCAGGGAAACCTCTACCAGGGTGAGCACTAAGCCCAGTCTAGTGTGGCCCTCCTCAGCGTGGCTGTGGCCTTCAGCTCAGCCCAGGTCCCAGTGAACAGAAGCAGGCCCACAGAGCTGCCCATCAAAAGCCATCTGGCAGCTATTTCCAGAGTGCTCAGCTGATGGAAGGTAAGGGAGTAGGGGGAGACTGTCAAGGTCTCTCCTCTGTCCTTGGGACAGGATTCTGGGGTTTTGTCCATATTCAGTCTAGGTCGCAGTTTGGGCCCCCATACTGCCATAGCAGAACAGGGACCCTCCTCACAGCCCCTGGGCAGAGGGGTGTGCTTGTGTTCATCCACAGACTAGAGCACAAGCAGGAGAGCAGTCAGAGCCTCCCATAAGATGTTGAAGGAACTGAGGTCTTTGTGGGAATATCACAATAATACTCAAAAGCTCAGGAAGTACCCCCAAACCAGGGCATAGGCTGGGGAAATGAATACACAGAAAAAAAAGGAACCTGACCATAGACAATTACTTTGGTCCCATGTAGGATCAAAATACACACTCAGAAGGTGAAAAAGTCCAAGCCTCTGTATCTAAAGACTAAGAAATATAGAAGCTGAACTAGGGCTATGACAAAGCTCAAAAAAGATTTTGAAAATCAAGTAAGGGAGGTAGGGGAAAAATTGGGAAGAGAAATTAGAGATGCAGGAAAAACACGAAAACCAAGTCAGCAGCTTAGACAAAGACATCCAAAAAAATGCTGAAGAAAACAATATGTCAAAAACCAGTTTAGGTCAAATGGATAAAACAGTCCAAAAAGTGAATGAGGAGAGCAATGCCTTAAAAAGCAGAATTGGTTAGATGGAAAAGGAGATAAGAAAGCTCTCTGAGGAAAACAAATTCTTCAAATGTAGAATGGAGCTAAAGGAAGCTGATGACTTTGAGAGTAATCAATAATTTCACACCAAAAGAATAAAAAAAAGAAGAAAATGTGAAATATTTCATTGAAAAAACAACTGATCTAGAGACCAGATAAGGAGAGAAAATTTAAAAACTATTGGGCTACTTGAAAGTCATGATGAAGAAAAGAACCTTGACTACTTCATTTTTAAAGAATTTCTACAGGAAAATTGCCCTGATATCATAGAAGCAGAGGGTAAAATAGAAATTGAGAGAATCCTACTGAAAGAGATTAAAAAAAATAGCCCCCAGGAATATTATAGCCAAGTTCCAGAACTCCCAAGTTAAACAGAAAATATTAAAAGTAACCAGAAGGACACAATTCAAATATTGTGGAGCTACAGACAGGATTACCCAGGACTTAGCAGCATCTACATTGAGGACTCGTAGGGCAAAAGAGTTTGGAATGCAACCAAGAATCAACTACCCAGCAAAATTGAACATCTTCTTCCAGGGGAAAAGATGGACTTTCAGTGAAACTGGGGAATTTCAAATCTTCCTGTGCTATACAGTGCTAAACAGAAAGTTTGATCTTCAAGTACAGGACTCGGGTGAAGCTTAGAGAGGGTAGATGAGAAAAAACAGATTTAATGATATGGAACTGCATGTATTCCTGCATGGGAAGAGGATAGTGATAATATTCATATGAACTTTCTCATTTATTAGAGCAGTTGGAAGGAGCTTATAGACAAGGCACAGGAGAGAGCTGAATTTATTTGAAGGTATATATTGTAAAAATGAAGTCAATGGGTGAAAGGGAAATGTACTGGGAGAAAGAAAGGAGAGGTAGAATAGACTAAGATCTTTCATGTAAAAGTCAGGAAATAGCTTTTGCAGTGGTATGGAAGGGGGGGAAGGTGAGGGGGAATAAGGGAGCTTTCATTCTCATGGGAAATAGCTCAGAGAAGAAACAGCATACACACTCAATAGGGCATAGAAATATAGAAGAAAAAGAAGCCAAAGGGGGTGGGGTAGGGGGGAATGTAGGTGTTAGAGGAGAGGGTAGGAGAAGATACTCAGATTTAACACATTTTCTTTTTTACTTTTTGCAAGGTGGTGGTATTGGATGGCCTGTCTGGGATCAAGTGGCTGGGTGGTTGCTGGGTCTCTGGGGTGGGATGTGGGCTTGATGCCTCCTGGCCTCAGGGCTAGTGCTCAGTCCATTGTGCCACTCAGCCACCCCATGGCACATTTTTGAAGAGGGACAAGGGAAAGGAGAGAGAAAATATAATAAATGGTAATGGGGAGGAATGGATGGAGGAAATTAGAATCAGCAATAGCAACTGTGGAAAAATATGGAAGTAACTTCCTGATGGACTTATGATAAAGACTGCGATCCAAAAAAAAAAAATGACAGCAATGAACAAACGAAGGGGAGCAGCTAGATGGTGCAGTGGATATAGCATTGGCCTTGGAGTCTGCAGGACCTGAGTTCAAATTCGGCCTCAATTAAAAATTATCTACCTGTGTGACCTTGGGCAAGTCACTTAACCCCACTCCCTTTCAAAAATTAAAAAAAGGATGATAGCAAAGAATGTGATCTATCTCAAGAGACAGAACTGATGATATCAGAACACAGACTGGAGCACATTTTTTTTTTCTCTTTACTTTATTTCTCATGAGGTTTTATATTTTTGTGGGGGGTAGGGGATTATGTTTACTTTTCTGATAAGGATATTTTAGTAATGTATAAATAAATAAAAAATAAGGACAAAAAAAAGAAAAACTGAGAATCTTTGCATTTAAGATTATCTGATAAAGGTCTCATATCTACGACATAAAGACTTATTTCAGAATAAGCTATACAGATTTGGACCTGGTCAGCAAAGGAATTTGTTTTATTTTTCTTTTTTGAATGTTATTTAAGATTGCAAATATTTATTATAGGAGTTTTTTCTTTGGGAAAGTAGGACAGCATTAGGAGGTGGATTAGATAAAGGCTAACTTTAAAAAAAGGACGATAAACATTTTTAAAAATGCACAGCACAATAGGCCAGGAGTAATCATAGTAAAGCAAGATAATTTTGAAAATTGAATTTATTTACTTACTCATTCATCCATTTAATTTATTTAATCATTTATCTATCTAACCATCTATCTATCCATTCATTAATTTATTCATTTATTTATTTTTAGGTTTTTGCAAGGCAAACGAGGTTAAGTGGCTTGCCCAAGGCCACACAGCTAGGTAATCATTAAATGTCTGAGACCGAATTTGAACCCAGGTACTCCTGACTCCAGGGCTGGTGCTTTATCCACTGCGCCACATAGCCACCCCTGAAAATTGGATTTATCGTATTTAAAAAGAAAATTAAGCTAAACATAATAAGAATCACAGTTTTGTCTACAATCTTCTTTTTATGGTTTATATTTGGAAATGTTAGTTTTATTTGATATTTGTAAATTTCAGAATAAAACAATTTAAAAAATGACATGTAAGAGATGGAAATAAGGGCAGTTAGTTAATGGAAATGGAAACAAAAACATGCCTTGGTACTGTAAGAATAGTGCTAAAGTTCAGAATGAACTGAGGATGATGGGGAAGTTGAAAAAACAAAATGGGATATGTATGTTTGTTACTCTACTAGGGGATATGAGAGGATTAAGGAAGGGAAAGGATATCTGTTTGGGTGTGGGTGACATAATGGTAATTGATGATTGAGAGAAGATAGAACTATTTATTTCTTTTCTTCTGTTTGTTCCTCTAAGGCAAATGATCTTTGGATTGGAAAGAACAGAACCAAAATGACTCTTAATAAATCAATACCCAAGATAGATAATTAGTATTAGTTGCCCTTGAAGATGTCTCCAAGGCCAGATAAATACATTCTAATAGGGTACTGAGACCATCAACAGAAGTGAGAGAAAGGAAAGAAAAAAAGATCAATAAAAATGATCAAGTCATGAAAATATATGAAGTATGAAAATATATTGTTTCACATCCATGGACTTCTTACCTTTGCAAAAGAATGAAGTTGGTAATTATTTCTCATATTTTTGGCATGCTCATTTATGAAATTTCCCAGCATTCATTTTTGAATTTTTTGAGTTATTTCCATTTAAATTGTAGTAATTGTGCATATTTTTAATTGTTTACTTCAGTCTGCATCAGATCATGTAAGTCTGTGGTTCTCTGTATTGATTATGTACCTTATTTCTTACAGCATGGTAATATTCCATTGCATTCTTTTCCCACAATTTGTTTACCATTTCCAGACTATGGGCATCTACTTTGTTTATTCTTGACTATTACACCAAATGTTGCTATAAATGTTCCTTATCATACTAAGAAGTATTTACATACATACTTAAACAGTTCCATTAAGAAGTCTCCATAAAACTTTTAGCTTTTTTTTCTCTCAACAATTTGTCCAATTTTATAGTTTTGTTTTCATTTACACTTGTATTAGATTGGTCAAAAATTGAATGAGTGCCAGACAGTAAAGGCTTATATGTTTGTTTTTGGGTTACTGTAGATGTTTTCTTGTAATTCATTTAATTTTTTTTTTGTTTTGTTTAGATACTAAAGTTATTCTGGAGGTATTTTGCTAAAAGTAAATACTGTGGGTATCCTGGAGCATATTGGATTTTTGTCTGTGATGTAATTTTTTTATTTCTTTTTTAATTTTAAAGATTTTATTTATTTTGAGTTTTACAATTTTTTCCCCTGATCTTACTTCCCTTCCCCCACCCCCCCACAGAAGGCAATTTGCCAGTCTTTACATTGTTTCCATGGTATACACTGATCCAAATTGAATGTGATGAGAGAGAAATCATATCCTTAAGGAAGAAATGAAGTGTAAGAGATAGCAAGATCAGACAATAAGATATCAGTTTTTTTCCTAAATTAAATAGTCCTTGGTTTTTGTTCAAACTCCACAGTTCTTTCTCTGGATACAGATGGCATTCTCCATTACAGACAACCCCAAATTATCCCTGGTTGTTGCACTGGTGGAATGAGCAAGTCCATCAAGGTTGATTATTGCCCTCATGTTGCTGTTAGGGTGAACAGTGTTTTTCTGGTTCTGTTCATCTCACTCAGCTTCAGTTCATGCAAATCCCTCCAGGCTTCCCTGAATCCCCATCCCTCCTGGTTTCTAATAGAACAATAGTGTTCCATCACATACATAAACCAACCACAGTTTGTTCAACCAATTGAAGGACATTTACTTGATTTCTAATTCTTTGCCACCACAAACAGGGCTGCTATGAATATTTTTGTACAAGTGATGTTTTTATCCTTTTTCATCATCTCTTCAGGATATAGACCCAGTAGTGGTATTGCTGGATCAAAGGGTATGTACTTTGTTGTTGTTGCCCTTTGGGTGTAGTTCCAAATTTCTCTCCAGAAAGATTGGATGAGTTCACAGCTCCACCAACAATGTATCAGTGTCCCAAATTTCCCATATCCCTTCCAACATTGATCATTGTCCTTTCTGGTTCTATTGGTCAGTTTGAGAGGTATGAGGTGATATCTCAGAGATGCTTTAATTTGTATTTAATAAGTAATGATTTAGAGCAATTTTTCATATGACTATGGATTGCTTTGATCTCTTCATCTGTAAATTGCTTTTGCATATTCTTTGACCATTTGTCAATTGGGGAATAGCTTTTTTAAAAAGAAATTTGACTCAGTTCTCTATGTATTTTAGAAATGAGTCCTTTGTCAGAAGCATTAGTTGTAAAGATTGTTTCCGAGTTTACTACATTTCTTTTGATCTTGGTTACAGTGGTTTTGTCTGTGTGAAAGCTTTTTAATTTAATGTAATCAAAATCCTCTAGTTGGTTTTTAGTGATGTTGTCCATCTCTCTTCCTTAGTCATAAACTGCTTCCCTTTCCATAGATCTGACAGGTAAACTAGTCCTTGATCTTTTTTTATGTCTAAATCCTGTATCCATTTGGATCTTATCTTGGTATAAGGTGTGAGGTGTTGGTCTAATCTAAGTTTCTTTCATACTAACTTCTAATTTTCCCAGCAGTTTATATTGAAGAGAGAGTTTTTATCCCAATAGCTGAACTCTTTGGGCTTATCAAACAGCAGATTACTGTAATCATTTCCTGCTGTTGCACCTAGTCTATTCCATTGATCCATCACTCTATTTCTTAGCCAATACCAGACAGTTTTGATGACTGATGCTTTATAATATAATTTTAGATCAGGTAGGGCTAAGCCCCCTTCTTTTGCACTTTTTTTCATTAAATTCCTGGAAAGTCTTGGCTTTTTATTTCTCCATATGAATTTACTTACAACTTTTTCTAACTCATTAAAGTAATTTTTTGAAATTTTGATTGGTAGGGCACTAAACAGGCAGTTTAGTTTTGGTAGAATTGTCATTTTTATTATATTAACGTGACCTATCCATGAGCAGTTGATGTTTGCCCAGTTATTTAAATCTGATTTAGTTTGTGTGAGAAGTATTTTATAATTGTTGTCAAAAAGTTTCTGAGTCTGCCTTGGCAAATACTCCCAGGTATTTTATATTGTCTGAGGTTACTTTGAGTGGGATTTCTCTTTCTAGCTCTTCCTGCTTTATCTTGCTAGTCATATATAGAAAAGTTGAGGATTTATGAGGATTTATTTTATATCGTGCAACTATGCTAAATTTGCTAATTGTACCCAGTAATTTATTGGATAATTTCTTGGAAATCTCTAGGTATACTATCATGTCATCTGTAAAGAGTGAGAGTTTTGTCTCTTCCTTCCCAATTCTAATTCCTTCAATTTCTTTTTCTTCTCTAATTGCTGAAGCTAACATTTCTTCTTCTTCTTCTTCTTCTTCTTCTTCTTCTTCTTCTTCTTCTTCTTCTTCTTCTTCTTCTTCTTCTTCTTCTTCTTCTTCTTCACAATGGGGTTAAAGTGGCTTGCCCAAGGCCACACAGCTAGGTAATGATTATGTGTCTGGGGTTGGATTTGAACTCAGGTACTCCTGACTCCAAGGCCGGTGCTCTATCCACTGTGCCACCTAGCCGCCCCGGAAGCTAACATTTCTAATACGATATTGAATAGTAGTGGTGATGACGGGCATTCTTGTTTCATCCCTGATCTTATTGGGAATGCCTCTATCCTATCCCCATTGCATATGATGCTTGTTGATGGTTTCAGATAGAAACTGCTTATTCTAAGGAACATTGTGATGGAATTTCTTTATGTCTCTTTTGTAAGTTGTTTCCTGCTTTTTTTTCCCCCCTTTGATTCTTCCGTTGCCTTTATATTTTGTTCCTGTCTTTCATCTCTATTCTGTGAACATCTTTGCTTTTAAGGTGTATTTCTTGTAGTCAAATATTGAGGAGTTTTGCTCTCATTCAGTCTTTCTTTTATTGAATGTTTAATTCATTCACCTCTAAACTGATGAGATAGATTTAAGTTCTTCTTTCTCTTAAAGATTATGCTTGGTATCATCCATAATCTTTGCTTAATTTAATTCAAGACAATCCTTTTCCCCACAGGCTCTCTTCACTTTATCTTCAAATTCTCCCTCTCCCTTTTGCTATTCTTTTCCTTACATTTGGAGTCTTAGTTATTCTTCCCTCCTTTTCCCTTTGACAAAATCAACTATCGATTTTATATTTTTATTTTATTCTGTATTCTGTAACTGCCTATATGTTTTTGTCTCTGAGTTGTTTAGCATTTCTAGTTCATGAGTTCAGTTCAGTTTTCCTTTCTAAGTTTAAAAGTTCTGTTTCCTTGTAAATCACTGTTATCTCTGTACCATTAGCTACCCCTTGAGCAATTAGAAGAAATCTGTTATCTATTTACTAATGTTATTCTTGCAGGTAGACTAACTCAACCAGAATTTTCTACATAGAAGGCAGTGGTTGTTACTAGCCTACGTTTCCTGATTTCTGGCCTCTGTTCCCGTGATGCTTCTGAGTTTGTAACCAATCACAATGTTTTCTATCCATGATGCCTCCTGTTCTTTGTTCTCTTGTACTTCCTAAAACTTTAGGAAGAATGGTAAAACCTTGTGGGTTTTTTTGGCTAGCTAGGGAACTGAGAGACACCTTTTATTGGTGACTATTAGCCTTACTAATAAATTGGACATGCTTAGAACTTTGTGTCTCAGTTTGCCTTAATTTGGCTACCAGGAAAGTACTGAGGGTATGAGGCTTATCCTTGGAGCAGTCTCTTAGAGGGCCAGTGCTCAGATGAAGTTTTCACCATGGGAGGCAGGGGGAATTTCTTTTCCCAGAATTACACTAGAGACATAACACTCCCTTTAAATCCAAGGTTAGGTCCCCACACTGGTGGGGAAATTGGAACTTTGTTGGTGTCCTGTCTGTTTAAGTGTGACTGATTGGCAATAATTGGTCATAGGAAATCCAGAAAATCCCCCTAAGTGATAACACTCTTGCAGGGAACTTTATTACTGAATGCTTGGATAATTTTTTTTTCTTCAAGGAGAGCTACTGGCTACCTTGGAGAAATATTTCTTTCTTCAACGAGTGGCTCCTGGTCCAAGCTAGGAAGGGGATAATAAGTTATACTTCCCCATTTAAGTAGAGGATGGGTAAACCTGGAAATAGGGAATATTCCCAGTCAGAAAAAGGGGATGACTAAGTTTAGTGCAAAATTAGCTCTCTCTCTCTCTCTCTCTCTCTCTCTCTCTCTCTCTCTCTCTCTTGTGTGTATGTATCTATATGTATATATGTATAAAATCTTTTATCCCAGAATTTGAACTAAAAAGGAGGGGCTTTCCTTTTATGCACTGATTTTATTTAGTATCTTTGTCTTGTCTTATTATTAATGATTTTTGTCCTTCATTCTTGAAGACCATGACATTAGGGAGGTGATGCCATGACAAGGACATGAATTGGATTTGAGTGAGGGGGGTTCTTTACTAAGTCACCAGCCTCACTTTCTCCTCCAGAGCCATCTGGGTCTACTGACCAGATATGGATCAGGATGACTGAAAATGGTCCTGGATGCAAGGTAGTCAGGGTTAAGTGACTTGCCCAGGGTCACATAGCTAGTAAATGTCAAATGTCTTGAATCTAAATTTGAACTCAGGTCCTCTTGATTCCAGAACCAGTGTTCTATCCACTGTGCCACCTACCTGCCCTCTTTCTTATCTCTGTTTTTTAAGTCAAAGTAACTTTTTCCTGGGGCTCTGGTCAACCAAAAACTATTGTCTTAAAAAAAAAGTTTCTTTTCTGTCTTTTAACTCTGGTCAGGTTTAGAAGGAAGACAAGAGAGCATCTTCCATTCCCAGTTTACAGCTATTTATAGCATTGTAAACATATTCCAAGTCTAAGTTTATGACTTAAATATAATTTCCTTGCTGTGAATTTCCAAAAAGTGATTTGAATGTTTTTTTAAATAAATACTAAAGTATTTTAGTGAGTTTTGAGATAACTCTTCTACAGAATTTGGCTTAAAGACATATGAGAATAGGATTGTGAAAGTTTCAGGGAAATAACATTTAGTCCTTTTATCATTCTTTGTCTAGAAATTGACATGTATTGTTTTAGGTATGGGGAAGATAATTTCACTGATTAGAGAAGAGGGAAAGAAGCTAGTTTGGAAGTAATATTGAAAATATAGGGGCTGGGGCGGCTAGGTGGTGTTGTGGATAAAGCACCAGCCCTGGAGTCAGGAGTACCTGGGTTCAAATCCGGTCTCCGACACTTAATAATTACCTAGCTGTGTGGCCTTGGGCAAGCCACTTAACCCCATTGCCTAGCAAAAACCTAAAAAAAAAAAAAAAAAAAAAAAGGAAAAGTTAAAAAAAATAGATTGTACTTTGTATCTCTGGCATTTAATAAGAACTGTATTATTAACTCTTGATTCATGAAAAAGAAAAGTTTGTATAAATCAGAACAACTAAAAATGTTTTAACAGAAGATCTAATTAAGATGCTTGAAAGTTTTACAAGTAAAATTAAGTATTACTATGTTTTGAAATTTGAAATTTGACTGTAAATTTTATGACTACCTAATTCAAGTATGTGGAGTAGATTTCACATGACTTGTCTAAAAGACAAAGATGTAAATTTTCTAATTAAATGAAATAGTAAATTTTATTTGTGATTGGCTTTTGGATGTTTTTAATCAGAAATACAGGCCTTTATATAAGTCCTCAAAACTAAATTGAGGATTTTACATAAAAAAATTTCATTAATCAGATTTAGAAGGTTGTACTAAATTGTAATGAGTCCTGGTCATTTGCAGAGATTCTGAAATCTGTCGGTAATAGACTCCATACAATTCTCTGCAAATGACTTGGAACCCAAGAAGCAGATCTTCAAGGAGGAAGCCCCTTCAGAGTTCTGTTCCAGAAAGTCTAAAAGAAGATATTTCCAGGGACCAGATGACTACATAGATGATGATGTGTTGTTTAGGATATTGAGACTGGGTTATTAAGCTCCAAGCAGATATGATGTTAGTTAACATTGATGATTATTACTGTATTTGACTTTTTTTGTTTGTTGAGTTTCCTTGGTTATGGTGATCTGTAAATCTTTCTTTTAAAATTAATCCATGGTTTTAGACATTTTTACTGTGGCTTGTGCTATGATTAATCAGTCTTCTTGTTCTTACATTAACCAATCAAAAGAGATTATTACTAGCCTTCATAAAATTCATCTGAGATATAGCTATCCATTCCAGGTGAGCCCTAATGGAATCTCTTCTTTGTTCAGTTGGCTTATGGGAAAAAAACCTCCCTCTTAGCACCCTTGTTAAATGAATCTTTAATGCCCACTTTCTTATTGTTCTTTTTAGTCTTTGCATTTGTTGCTGTGTTAAACCTTTTCCTGTACTTGTACTAGAAAATTAATAGTGTGCATTACTGGTAATGGCTATGTTGATAATCTTATAGAATTAGGGAATAGATAAGAGAGGGAGTTGAGAAAATCAGCTATGGATTTTATATTTTAGTTTTGATTCCATTGGGTAACTGCCTAAGCCATGTTTCTCTTGTCTCTGAGTTAAGTTTAGAAGTTCATGAATTCAAAGTTCAGTCTCCTTCTCTGAGTTAAGTTTAAAAGCTTATTTTGCTTGTAAATTATTTTAATTGAAAGATATCTTTTATCTCTGTACCACTAGCTGCCCTTGTAAAATTAGAAGAAATCTGTTAATATACCATTAGTTATTTTTACAGGTGGATTTAGTTAACCACAATTTCCAGAGTAGTTGCTAGCCTACATTTCTGATTTCTGGCTAATAATAATATTATTCTCCATTTCTGTGATGCTTCTGGGTTTATAACCAACCATCTTGTTTTCTATCTGTGATGTTTCCTGTTCTTTGTTCTTTTGTCCTTCCTAAAACTATAGGAAGGATAGTAAACCTTACCTTGTAGTTTTTTTGGCTAGCTAGAGAACTGAGAGACCCCTTTTATTGGTAACTGCTAGCCTTACTAATAAATTGAACGTGTTTATATCTTTGTGCTATAGTTTATCTTAATTTCAATCATGACAGATTCATATTTAAGTAAAATAAAATCCCTATTCTCTTTTAAATTTTTAATTAGTTTTTCATTTTCTGTACCTTTTAAAAAAAATCATTAATTCTCTGGGCTGCGAAGTGGTGTAGTAGTTAGAGCATCTGCCCTGTATTCAGGGAGGATCTGAATTCAAATGCGGCTTCATATACTTAATACTAGCTATATGACCTTGGGCAAGTCACTTAACTCCATTGCCTTGCCAAAAAAAATTCTTTTTTTTTTTTGGCTATTCTAAACTTAACCATTTAAATATTTGTTCCTTTTTTAGTTTCTGTCTTCCTCACATAATTAAAGCTTCTAAAAAACCTATTTTGGGTTCTCCTTACTAGACAATTTCTTTATTGTTGCCTTGTAGTTCTTATATCTCTCCCTCATTTTTAGAAAGTATTTCCTCTATTTGTGTTCCCAATTATTTGTTCTCTCTTTTGTTTCTTTAGACAGTTTTACAACTGAGGATTCAAGTTTTTCTATTCTGTCAGTGTTTTTTTCTAGGCAGGTCATAAAAGATATACTTACCTCTCTGAAATCATCCAGTAATATCTTGAATTGGTTCCATATTTTCTTGGGAATCCAGTGGATCCTCTCTTTTGGATCAGTTTCCTTTACCTTGCAATATGGATTCAGAGATATTTGGACTTGCTTAGATGATCTAGAGATCATATTATCTCCAGCTTTCATGAACTTTCTGTGGATTTATCTGCTTTTGCTCAAGCTTTTTAAATGGAATTTTCTATTTGCTGAGAGAACTTTGGTTATTTAATCTTTTTTCCCTTAGTCTTTTGTCACTGCTATCTGACTCCTTTCTCTATGATGGCCAGGGCTAGGCTTCACAGGGATCTCAGTTTCTTCCTAGGGAGAGGATGCTTCAGCCTAGCTGTGCTTCTCCTACAGAACTCTGTAGTTGTTGGAGGAAGGAAGGCAGCTGCTTGCTGTGCCAGAGTGAGCACAGGGGCAGCACTTAAAACACTTTGGTATTAATTGTTCCAGTAGGTAACATCTTTAATTGCTTAGTGTATTGATCTGTGGAGATAGCTACAGTTCTTTTACCTTTTGGCCAGAATTCTTATTTTGGTGAGTTTTGAGAGTCTAGGTGGATCAGAGAAAATATCTAATCCTTCACCTTCTTGGGCACATGACCCTTAACAGAATTTTGGATTGCATTTTTAAAACAATAGTTAATGAACATCTAGTAAAGGAATCAATAATCAGAGTCATCTTGATTTCATCATTAAGAGAGCATAATATTAGTATTATTTCCTTTTAAAAAAGCCCCAATGGGGCGGCTAGGTGGCTCAGTGGCTAGAGCACTGGCCCTGGAGTCAGGAGTACCTGAGTTCAAATCTGGCCTCAGACATTTAATAATTACCTAGCTGTGTGGCCTTGGGCAAGTTGCAAAAAACCTTTAAAAAAGCCCCAAAATCTTGTTTCCAAAGTAGTAGAATGGGGAATATTGTGGATAAACTTTACCTAGATTTTAGGAAAATATTTGGCAAAATCTCATGCTATTCTTCTGGACAAGATGAAGAGATGTAAGCTGTGCAGTAACAGACAGCATTTATTAAACTCCTATTCTGTATCAGCTGTTGTTCTAGGTGTTTGGTTCTTTCATTTTATTTATCCCTATCTTACATTTTAATTAGAAAGACAAATACATATATAGATAGATAGATAGATATAGATAGATATAAAGAGAATAATAGTAGTTACTTATAAGGAAGTTTTGGAGGAGTGGGGAGATCTTGGTAAAGGTGATGGATGGATGCTTCAGTTGACTCTTAAAGGAAGAGAGACAGTCTGTGAGGTAGAGGTAAAGAAGTAGTGTATACCAGGCAACAGGAATGGCCAATACAAAAAGTCCAGACACCAAAATGGAGGCTGTATGTGAGGAGCAAGAAAAAGGACAGTTGGGCTTCAAAGGAAGTTGTCACTGATTTTCAAAGCTAAAGAAAGGAATTTATTGTTAAAAATAAAATGTGAGGAGCAGCTGGAACTTAATATGGTGAGAGTGAAACTGTCAGATCTCCAACTCAGAAAAATCACTACTTTAGTAGTAGTAGGGAGAATGACCCGGCCTGGAAGCTATTTTGGATTGAACTAAGTTGGTAGTTGTGGGGAAGTTTGACAGAGAGTTGAGTTTGTGGGGAAAGATAATGAGTTCTGTTTTGGACCTTGTTAGTTTGAAGCATTTTGGGGATATCCAGTTAAAAATGTCTAATCTTGGGGTGGCTAGATGGTGTAGCGGATAGAGCACCAGCCCTGGAGTCAGGAGTACCTGGGTTCAAATCTGGCCTCAGACTTAATAATTACTTAGCTGTGTGGCCTTGGGCAAGTCATTTAACCCCATTTGCCTTGCAAACCCCCCCCCCCCCCAAATGTCCAATCCATTTAGGGATAGAGGACTGAAACTCAGGGGAGAGACTTGGGCTGTCTATATACAATCTATTTGAATTATCTGCTGAGAGATGATAATTAAACTCATGGGAGTTGACTAGATAACTAAGAGAATTAGATTGATTTTACACTCTTTGACTGAACCCAAAGAGTATTGTTCCATGCTTGACAGCCTATTTATGGCTGTATGTTGCGTGCCACTTGTTGTGACTTGGATTAATGCAAGAATCTCTAAATCCTATGTACTGACACTCTGCTACATGCTGGGAATACAGAGTCAAAAGGAGCTTCCATTTTGTATAGAAAAACTATGTGTACATATAAAGTTGATAAGAAAATTTAAGGTAATTTGGGGGAGGAGGGACTCGCATTTAGGGAGGTACCATTTGATCCAAGTTTTAAAGGAATTCACTAATGATTGTGAAGCAGAAATGGGTGAATGTATACTTAAGGCGTGGTGCTCTCCTTTGCACAAAGATATTGGTGGAAGGTCATATGTGGTCTCTTAGGCTTGACTATAGAATGCCTTAAGGGGAGGAATAGGTAACAAGGCCAGAAAAGCGGGTTGCAGTGCCAAACATAGGAGTTTGCATTTGATCCTTGAGATAATGGAGAGGCACTGGAATTTAATGATTTGGCCAGAATTGTGCTTTAGGAATATTGCATTGGAGACCCTTTAGGGGCTGTTTTAGAGAAGTGAGAAAAAGGTGACCTATAAGAATGCCATCAAATTGACTCAGTGGTAACTGGATATATGGAGTGAGAACGAGAGGTCACTCTTAGTGACTAGAAGGATGATAATACCTTTAGGAAATAATATGCTTATCACATATGCTGTTAATACAAAGCTAACACATTCTGACACAGTCAGGATCCAAAATGATCTTGACTGACTAAAATATTTGATTGAACTGAATAATGCTAAAATGAACAATTGGTAAAGTGATATCTGAGAATGAGATTTGAATGAGTTTTGAACTAGGTTTTAAAATAGATAACTTGGGATAAATTTTATCTAATAAGGAGCAGTAAGAATGTATTTATTTCAAATCTTGTAAATATAATCAAAAGGGTTTTAAGTTGCAATTGAAGAGGGAGAGAGAAAATTATATAATGTAGCTTATTGAATACATAGAGTAACTATAATGTTGGAGAAAGAATAGTAATTAAGATTGTAATTGAAATTAATAGCGAACAAAATCTGAAAAAGTAGTAACATTTATTGTCTCAAATGTCAATATGCCGATGTAGAATATATAGACAACAAGCAGAATGATCGAGTTTCCTAATATGGGGTGTTAAATCTCATAATATTTGACGTTTCACTCAGAGTTGCTGAGATGATTAAATTATAGCTCTGATTATGATTATAATTATGAACTAATACAAAATTGAAAAACCAGAAAATAAACACAATGACTATAACAATGTAAGTGATAAGATAAACATCATTAAAACAATTAACACTGAAGGCTGTGAAATTATAATGACTTAATCTGACCCCAAAGAAAAGACAGAATACAAAGCCTTCTCCTTAGAAATGAAGATCTGTAGGATAAGAGGGAGCACTGGGTATAATAATGAATTTGCTTAATGTGTTAGTTTTGTCAAATTATTTTTTTCCCTTTTATAAATTGTTATAAGGGGTGACTCTTTGAGATCAGGATGGGGAAGGATATTTTAGGAAATATAGGTGATGTAAAGATAGCAATTTTAAAGGCTTCCAATTTAAAAAAGAACACAAGAAAACTTACTCTTTCATAAAGAAATCCAGGAATTGGAATAGGGAAACAGGCAGAGCATTGGAGTGAAGATCCATGGAGGCAGATAAAGCAATCATCATTGGTATAAACTATATTCCGTGGGAACATAAAAAGGCATCTTTAATGCATTTGAAAGAGACATGTAACTTGAAAGCATTACATAATTACTACTTAAAATGCTAGATACAGAATCCAAAAAACCCTTCTCAGAATTTACATTTGATTCTAGAAGCAGAAGAGAATGCCTAGAACTTAACTGAGTAGGGTCATAAGGTATGGGTTCTTATAGGAGCCTTCAGTTTTCTGGGCAAATACTTGTTCTTTATAAAAAACAGTTCAAATTTCTTGATAACTAATGAAAATTTCATCATTTAAAGGGTGGAGAAGCCATCAAGGGAGAGAATTCTATTTGGGAATCTGATTCTTTTCAACAGGGAGGTATTACTAATGGGAGTAAAAATTATGGTTAATCTTCTAGGATAGTGCTCCTTTTTAATTAGCACAAGGCAAAATATCTAAACATGCATGTCTGGATTTTGGAAGAGCATATTTCAGAGGATTCAAAAGAAGGAATAGGTAAGATTCTGTGGCTTAAAAGTTAGACCAGAAGGGGATAGGAAATTAAAAAATGAAAAATCCCCAAGACACAAACAGAAAAATAGTACTGAAAATGAGACAAGGGGTGGGAAGAAAACAGTTTAGATTTTTAAAAGGCATATACATTGATCCAAGGAGCCCTTCTATGGTCTCAACAAATAAGCTGCAGTTTTCTCTAAATTGAAAATAAAGTTCATTTACTTAACTTTCATTTGTTTCTTTTTTAAAATAAATTTTTATTGATTATGCCTATTTATTACACTTTCGTAGTTGTCCCAAATATCCCTCCATGTTTCATATTGCCATTCCATGTAACAGATAGCATTTATTTGAGGAGGGAAAAAAATTAGCATAACTGAACAATATATTGAAAATGCCTGAAAATAACCATCATATACTCTGTTTTCCATGAAGAGGTGTAATTTTGTTGCATTTCTTTTAATTATTTTTGGGGGGAGGTTGTCATTTTTTCCCTATTTTTGCTTCATAGTAGTTATACATATGTTTCTTTGCTCTGCTTACTTCACTGTGCATCAGTTCATAAAGTGTCTATATTCATCACATACTACATACAGCATAGTAATAGTCTATCGCATTCATATGCCATACTTTGTGTAGCCATTCTCCACTGATAGCCATCTATTCTGTTTTTTAGTTTTTAGAGATTACTAAAAGTGCTGCTATAAATATTTTGGTATCTATGGGGACTTTTGTCTTAATGATAGCTTCCTTGGAGTATAAACTCTGTAATGAAGTCTCTGGATCAATAGGTATAGATAGTTTAGTCACTTTACTTTAAATTGCTTTGCAAAATGGTTGAACCATTTTCACAGTCCTCCCATCTTAAACATTGAATATTCTCATTTTTTGTCATTTTTGCCCCATTTTCTGACAGTGTTTCTGAATTGATGTAGTTTAATTAGATCTTAGCAAAGTATTTGGTAGTGCTGTTTAATCTTGTGGAAAAATGAGTTGTGAGTTAGATGATAATTCATTTAGATCACTTTGGAACTGATATTTGTTAATAATTTTGTGCCATCTTGGATGATCTTGAGTAAATTAACCCAAGGATCTGTACTTGGGCCCATATTCTTTTAATATTCCCTATATCAATGTCTTGGATAAAGATATAGATGGCATCCTTATTTGCATTTAAAAGGAACATAAAACTTAAAGCATTATGTAGCTACTACTTAAAATGACAGATGCAGAATCCAAAAAGCAATTCACAGAGTTTCTATTTGATTCTAGAAGCAAAAGGGAACTCCAGGAACTTACTGAATAGGAGATTGACATCAGTTCTGCTCATAAGAAAGATCACAGGCAGCAATAAATAGAGGATGGATTTAAGTAAGGGTAGAGATTTATGGCAGAGAGTCTGAGAGTTTTAGTGAACATTATAAGTCAACAATTTGATATTCCATCTTAAAACAAAAGACCCTAATATGATCTTACACAATATTCAATTAAGCTTAGTTTGTAGGAATAAATAGATTATGGCTTGATTTTTACTCTGCTCTGGTCATAATGGATCACAGTATCACAGTTCTAGATACAAGTTTTTCAAAAGACTGTCTGCAAATTAGAATGTCTGGAGAATGGTGACCAGGCCAAAAGAGAAGCAGTGGAAGAAATTTTAGATGTTTAAGCCAGAGAAGAGATTATTTAGATTATTTGTGATTTTGAGTTACAAGCAGTGGAGTGAAGTTGCTTAGAGGCAGATTTAGGTTGAGTATAAGGAAAAATTACCCTATAATAAGAACTTCACTAAGGAGAATGAGCTGCCTTGGGAACCACACTCAAAAAGGAGCTTATCATTTTTTGGAAGTCCAAAACACTTAAGCTGTTTACAAAAACTGTGTAGGACATGGTATATGTAAATATGTGAGGGATTCCCAATCAGTGATGGTGTTCTTTTCATGGATCAAGACAGTATGTATCGAGATCCTGGGATACTGCATTTTCTCTGAAGTGTGACATTAATAGTTATTTGAAAAAGAGTGGCCTAGTCAGCTACACTGGAAAAGTGAGTAAATCTATGACATCTTTCTAGATTACTGCTTGCATTGTATTTGGGTAGACAGTTAGTGTGTGTGTGTGTGTGTGTGTGTGTGTGTGTGTGTGTGTGTATGTATGTGTGTGAGAGAGAGAGAGAGAGAGAGAGAGAGAGAGAGAGAGAGAGTCTTGAACAGGCATCAAGAAAAGGATAAAAAAATTACATAAGATGAGAAGGCATGCATGGAAAGATTGGAATTGGTGCTGATGGAGGGAATTTCCAAATCATGATGAGATCACCCAAGTAACATTCTGCAATTAAAAATGATTAATTTAGGGAAAGATCCAGTTGAATTGTGGAAATACAATACTTTAAAAATACTTATTTTTGCCCATAACTTGAAAATTAATACATCTCCCTCTGCAAACAGATGGAACTGATTTATTAACTTAACTACTAGCCTAATTTCTGGAATTTTTTTATATTCTTTTTTTTATTGGCCCTTTTAATTAGTTCCAGTTTGTTTTATTTTTCAGCATTTCTCAAGCACTATAAGTTCTATATTTAGAAGTATAATTCTGTTTAAAGTGGACTCACATCTAGATTCTATGGTTGTTGGGATTTAGTTCTTAAGCACATTAAAGAACTCTTTTTACCTAGATTTTTTGTTTTATGTCACTTTCATTTCTGAATGTATCACTTCTCTCCCTTACTCAGTGATTAATGACTTGAAACTAAGATTTAAAAAGAAAGAGGGGGAAACAGTTTATTAAAATGAACACTTAGAACATACCTTAGAATATAGACAATATTCTGCACCATTATTCACTGAATGGTGTTAACCTTGCTCAGACTGAGACCTGTTAAAGGCTTTAGCTTAAAAATGCCAAGGTGGTCTCCTGCTCTGGGGTCATCCCCAGTTATCCTGATCCATTTCTGGCTACTGGACCCACCTGACTTCTGAGGAGAAAGTGAGGCTGGTGACTTGCACAACCCCTCACTTAAATCCAGATCACTTGTATGTCATAGCACCACTTCCCTAATCTCATGCTCTTCTTAGAGAATGAAGGACAATCAACAATTCTGCACTCATAGTTTCTTACTTCTGCAATTAATAGGAGATGCATTTGTTTAGCTCTAGAAATTTTTTTCTGGAAAAATAGAAAAGTAACATTGCCCAGAAAAGTTAATTTTAAAATTTGGAGCAGACCTTGAATTTATATAGTGTCTTTTACATATGATTATATAGTAATCTATCTTCTGCTTTCAGTTTGTGAGTTAGGTGCTTAATTTTAGGATTTAGGTATTTTAGAAATATCAATTATTCCATGATCCTGTGAAAATAAAAGATCATACAAAATGTTACTATAGTGATATGAAAGAGTTAAGGAACTTTTCTTTTACCAGGGAGTAGCCTAAGCATTGGCGAAAATAGATTCTAATGAGTAAAATATTGTCATAGTGTCTGTGTAGGCAAACAAAGTAGCTATTGTGCTTCCATAATGGGTGCTTACAACAGCTTTGGACATAGGACCGTTTATTGAGAGAAGAAATGTTAGCTAAGATGTCATAACTGTTCTCTGTCCTTTTTTTTGGATTTAAAAATGCTTTATCAGCCTTAGTTTTGAAATAGGAAGAAAGAAATTTGGTATAAGGTCTTAGAATAGCAGTACTTCTCAAGTGTAATTTTACCACATACTGGGTTTGAACTTTGGTCCTTGGTTGGTGTTTGAATACCTAGTCTAATATTATGCTTGTCAGGAGAGATTTAACTTGATGTGTGGTTTATTAAAATTTTATTTTGGTCTTGAATTTATAAAGTCAAAAATCTTATTCTTTGCTATCTTTTTAGAGTTAATAACAGGAAATTTGATAAGTAATTTTTTTATTGAATCCTTTGAGTGTTATGGATAGTCATAACTGTGAGGATGGAATAGGATGGTATTTGGATGTGAGAGTAATTATCTTTGTATCAAAGTGGTGATAAATTATTCCTATTCTTTGGACATACGTTGATTAGAAGAATTTTTGAACTGTAACTACTTTAATTCTTCCATAGTTATGTTCAGATGACAACCCATTAATATCCATTTTTTCTACCCTTGCAGATATAGCACATTTCTACTCTTGTAGATTTACCTCATTAAAGAAAGCAAACTGCCTGTTCCTTTTTAAATTATGATGCTATTGTAACAATAGATTTTCTTTTTCAGAGCAAAATAGGATACAATTAAAAGTACCAAAGGTTTCCAGACACTACCTTCTTAGCCTGGCTCTTATTTTCACACTGCCTTTACTAGTTAGTTATTATCTTCCTCTGTTAAAGGTGATGTTCCCACTAAGGACTTGGTAAAACAAAGAATCATTGCTGTTTCTAACTTAAAAAAGATGACATCAAAGAATAAGATTCCATGAGGACAAGAATTGGTTCTTACTCTTATTCTTTGTGTTCCCTTACTTATCTTTATAAAGATTTTAGGGGAAGCTTGATGGTTCAATAGACAGAGCCCCAGGTTTGAAGTCAGGAGTACCTGAGTTCAAATCGAGCCTCAGACACTTACATTGTCTTTATGATCCTGAGCAAGGCATTTAATCCCAGTTATTTCATATTTAAATCTGATCATAAGGTTAAAGAGGGCGGAACAGGTATTACTTTACCTAATTTTTTTTGAATGAAAAAACACTGAACCCTCAGGTAAGTAAGTGACTTGGAATTACTTTTGGAGGAAGAAATGAAATTCTCATTCTTCAGATCACAGTAATAACTATAAGATACCATACTATATACCACTTGGAAGATGTTAAGAATAATTGTCTTAATGCCATTATAGAATTGTCTTATAAAAGCTAGCCAAATTATTATCAGGAAGGATTGTATATTGGAAGCTGTATTCCCTAATACCTGTCTTAAATCCAATTCACTTGCAAACCATAATATCATCTTCCTAATGCCATGGTCCTCTTTTAGAAGGAAGGACAACTATCTGCTCAAATACTAATTCAAAAAGTTCATTCAAAGTTTTATACTGACTAAATTTTTGGTCCATGAAATCTTTAATGTACAATTGGGAAAAACACCTTGTTGGAATTTGGACATGGAAGTACATAACTATAGATAATCCCTGCTATTGGAGAGACTGAGACTGGTTGGGAGTTTTGAGCTGCATGAGGGCTAAAGATTTTGAGTATCCTCATTAAGTGAGCACCAAAATGATGAGCTCTCCTAGACAGCAGGCTGCCTAAGGAGGGGTGAACTGGTCCAGATCAGAAAAATAGAACAGGTTAAAACTTGTGTTTTGGGAATAGGGCCTATTAATGACCACAGTAACTTCCAAACTAGGTAAGAGGAGAACCAGTCACCCAATTGTACTAGGATTATAGGATTTTGTTAAACTACCAGAATAAATGCTTTTCTTCTGATCAGTAAACAATAAGCATAAGAGAATTTTAATTCTCAGTACCTTTTAGTTTATTGTGAAATGATCTGTTTTTGAGTATATATTGCTTACATATTTCCTCTTCCTCTATCAAATACCTATCCAGGGTGACCTAAAGTTTTTGTATAGATGACTCTAATAAAGATTTTATATAACTTGGAGAGAAGATGTCGAGATTAATAGTTTTGAAGGTTCTCTCAGCCCTCTTTGGTGGGAAGAGGGTAGTGTTAATATGTAATTTTTTTTTTTTTTTGCAAGGCAATGGGGTAAAGTGCCTAGGTAATTATTAAGTGTTTGAGGTTGGATTTGAACTCAGGTCCTCCTTACTCCAGGGCCAGTACTTTGCTCTATTCACTGTACCACCTAGCTGCTCCTTCTTCTGTATATTTTAAGTATATTGATTCTTCCTTGTTCTCACAGTTATGTTGTCTCTAGTATGCTTTTTCTTATTTACACTTGGTCATGTCTTAGTTTCTTTTTCAATTGTTGTTCCTTTGGGGCCATTTCTGCTATTTTTATATAGGGGAATGGAGAGTCATATGGTGAGTGTGGGAAAATTATAATCTAGAACTAATTGGTGCAGAACTATTAGAACAATCCTTATGATATTAGTGTTTTCTCACTTTGTAAATGAGAAAAATAGGCCTAGAGAGAGATTGTGATTTCCCTAATTAGGTTCACATACTTTATAAAACAGTACAGACCTAGACTTCATATGAAGTATCTGATTATGCTGGTTCTCATACTTGGATAAATGTGCATTTTTTTCCCCAAGTCTTGCTTATTTCTGATCAAAGATGGTGCTTCTTATTGGCCTTTTTTTTCAATCTACAGAATCTCCTAGGCCATTTACTTCTTCATTTATTATTATTATTATATAATGAGCAATGTCCAAAAATGATCCTCCAAACCTCTAAACTTCACATTTTTCTTGAAAATGTAAGAAAAGTCTTAGAAGAATGGATTGTATTAGAGCTAAAGTTTTTTTTAGTTTTGGGAAAGGAAATGGAGGAAGAAAATGAAAGAACAGAGAACAGAGTGTTAGATATAGAGGTAACATTAGGATTAGGTAGGCAGCTACTACAGGAAGAATATTTCTAAATATGACAGTTTATAAATTACATATATTTTAAGCTCTAAAAAATCTGTTGGCAGGACTCATTAGTTTTGAGGTGAGTCAGAATGCTTGTATTAACCATGATGGCTCAAAACCTTACTTTAGAATGCTATATAGTACAGAATTTGCAATTTAAAAATTGTTTTTGTTTCTTTTATCTTCTTAGAAATTCACATTTTCTTGCTATTATATGCCATGCCTTTTAGACCTGAAATGATATTTTTTCCTCTGGAATTTCTTTTTTGAATCTTTTAAAACTTATGCTTGAGAGAACTGTAATCTTCAGACTTTTCCTAGGGTATACACTGGAGTTGTTCAGTGTCAGGCTTCCTTTGATTATCTTTATTCCTTTACCTAAAAAGTAGTTGAACTAGGAAATATGGATCTTAACTCCATTGTTTTTAAAAATACTGTTAGCTGCCCTGTGGTCTTTTTTTTCAAGCAATAAAGTCACATATAGTCAATCTATTTTTCTTACCCCATCATCTCTGTGGACTGTATCTGCATATGATCTTTTTTTTTCAAGGCCAATGGGGTTAAGTGGCTTGCCCAAGGCCACACAGCTAGGTAATTATTAAGTGTCTGAGACCGGATTTGAACCCAGGTACTCCTGACTCCAAGGCCGGTGCTTTATCCACTGCGCCACCTAGCCGCCCCTTGCATATGATCTTAAAAAGAATCCTAATGTAAATTCATTACATTTGAGCTCTTAACTACCAAACAAGAGTTTGTCAGTTTTAGGGATTCTTCAGCTCATTGTATGCCTTAAAGGTTTCTGTAAAACCTTTATGATTGGTTTAGTTAACTCAAGGAATAAAAGCAACAAGAATATTGTGTTGAAGAATGACACTTGGGGGTAAATTAGAAGTATTAAGAATTCGCATGGAAACCTCTGAGAGCCAGTGTTTCCCCCCCCCAAAAAATAAGATTCTAGAAAGATGAAGAAAGGCCATAGAAAAGGGGGCCCCATGGAGAAATACTAAAAAGAAACAGATTCTAACCAAGAGAGATCTAGCACTGCTGAGGAGAATATGAATTGGTCTCCAGCCCAGAAAGACTTCCTTGAAGAAATCAGGAAGCAATTTAAAAATCAATTGGAAAAAATTGGGAAAAGAAACTCAAGAGAAAATATCTTGCAACAAGAAAACAAATCCTTGGAAAATACAATTGGACAAATACAGAATGAGAATAATTCTCACATCTTCAATTCAGCAAAAGCAAAAAGAAAATGACTCTCAAAACTACACTTAGGTAAATGGAAAACTCCTTCAAAATAGAATTGACCAACTGGAAAAGGAATTGGTAAAGATGAAGAAAAATATTCTCTCAAAAAAAAAGAATGGAATCTATGGAAACTAATGACTTCATGAGACAACAAGATTATGTTAAACAAAACCAAAAGATCAAAAAAATAGAAGAAAATAAAAACTACCTCATTAGGAAAACTGCTGCCCTCGAGAACAGATCAAGGAGGGAGAACCTGAGAATTATAGACCTTCTTGAAAACATTGAAGAGAAAAAAAGCCTGGACACAGTATTACAGGATTTAGTGATGGAAAATTGTGCTGATATCATGGAATCCGAGGGCACAATAGTTATTGAAAGAATACATCGATCTCCTCCGGAAAGAGATCCTAAAATGAAAACAGCAAGGAATGTTGTGGCCAAATTCCAGAACTATCAGATGAAAGAGAAAATCCTGCAAGCAACCAGAAAGAAAAAATTTAAATACCAAGGAGCCACAGTAAGGATTACACAGGGCATGGCCACAGCAACATTAAGAAATTGAAGGGCCTGGAATGAGATATTTCAAAAAGCAAGGGAGCTTGGAATGCAGCCAAGAATCCACTACCTTGGAAAGCTGAGCCTTTTCTTCCAGGGGAAAAGATGGTCATTTAACGAAATGGGAGGTTTCCAACAATTCCTGATGAAAAGACCAGAGCTCAATAGAAAATTTGGACATCAAACAGGAGGAGACACATAAAAAGGTAAAAAAAGGGGAGGGGTAAAGAGAAAAAAATCCTGCTAATCCAATAAGATGAAACTGGCTATATCCCACCATGGGAAAAATAGATTCTCATAAGAGAATATACTTAACCAGAAGTGATGGACACTCATAACTTTTCTGTGACTCAGATAGAATGATTTAAAAACAATACCTCCTTAAAAAAAGGGGGACAGTCAGGAGATGGGAGGATGGAGGAGACTTAATGGGGTGAATCTTATTACATCAGGAGGTGCAAAAGACCTATTGTAATTGAGGGGAAGAAGGGAGGAGATGAGAGCCACCTGAATCTTCATGTCATCAAACTTCACTTAAAGTTAACTTAGGCACACACAGTCAAGATATTTATCTTAACTTTCAAGCATTAAAAGGGGAGGGGGGATGGGGAGAGGGAGAAAAAGGGGAACTATAACAGAGGGAAGGGAAGAAGGGGCAAAGGGAAAGGGGAAAGAATGGGGGAGGGGGTTGATATAATAGAGCAAAGACTGAAGGTGGTAGTATTCAGAAACTAAACAGTGGGGAACATGGATAAAGGGAAAAAAAGGGAAAAAATACAAACAGAAGGAAGATAGTATGGAGAGCAGTAAAAAGTTGGTAATTATAACTTTGAATGTGAATGAGATGAAGTCTCCTTTAAATTGGAAGCAAATAGCAGAGTGGATTAAAAACCAGAATCCTACTGTATGCTACTTACAAGAAATTCATTTGAAGAAGATATATATATATATATATATAGTAAAGGTAAATGGTTGGAGCAAAATATATTTTGCTTCAGCTGAAGTGAAAAATGCAGGGGTAGCAATCCTTATCTCAGACAAAGCAGCTGCAAAAGTAGATAGTGTTAAAAAAGATAAGAAAGGAAACTATATCCTCCTAAAAGGTACCATAGACAGTAAAGTAATTTCAGTACTAAATATGTATACACCCAATGGAACAGCCTCCAGTTTCTTAGAGGAGAAGTTGAAAGAGCTACAGGAAGACATAGACAGCAAAAGTCTACTAGTAGGAGACTTCAACCTGCTGCTCTCAGATTTTGATAAATCTAATCATAAAATAAACAAAAAGGCAGTTAAGGAGATAAATTGTTAAAAAACCTAGATATGATAGACCTGTGTAGGAAACTGAATGGGGATAGAAAGGAATATACTTTTTTCCTCTGCAGTACATGGCACTTAAAAATTGACCATGTACTAAGGCATAAAAACCTAATGATCAGTTGCAGAAAGGAAGAAACAGTGAATACATCTTTCTCAGATCATAATGCAATAAAAATCATATGCAATTGGGCCAGGTAGATATAGACCCGGAACTAATTGGAAACTAAATAACCTCATTTTTTAAAAATGAGTGGATCAAGCAGCAAATGATAGGCAGAATTAATTATTTCATTCTAAATAATGACAATAATGAAACAAAATACCCAAACCTATGGGATACATTCAAAGTGGCTGTCAGGAGATATATATTTAAATGCTTACATGAATAAATTAGAGAAAGAAGAAATCAATAAACTAAATATGCAACTAAAAAAATGAGAGAAAGAACAAATTAACCCCCCCAATTAAATACCAAATTAGAAATTCTAAAAATTAAAGGAGAAATTAATAAAATTGAAAGCAAGAAAACTATTGAACTAATAAATAAAACCAAGAGCTGGTTTTATAAAAAAAAACAATGATATAGATAAACCTCTGGTCAATTTGATTAAAAAAAGAAGAAAACGAAATTGCTAGTATCATAAATGAAAAAGCTGAACTCATTGAGGAGAAAATTAAAGTAATAATTTGGGAATTATTTTGCCCAACTCTATGCCCATAAATTTGACAATGTAGGTGAAATGGACAAATATTTATAAAAATAGAAATTGCCCAGATTAAATGAAGAGGAAATTCAATACCTAATTAACCCTGTCTCTGAAAAACAAATTCAACAAGCCATTATTGAAGTCCCTAAGAAAAAATCTCCAGGGCTAGATTGATTTACAGTTGAATTCTATCAAACATTTAAGGAACAATTGGTTCCAATTCTATATATAAACTCTTTGGAATAATAGGTGAAGACAGAACTCTGCCTCTTTCTATGACACCAATAGGGTGCTGATACCTAAACCAGGAAGAGTTAAAACAGAGAAAGAAAATTATAGACCTATCTCTCTGATGAATATAGATGTAAAAATCTTAAATTAAATCTTAGCAAAACGATTACAACAAGTTATCACTAGGATAATACATTATAATCAAGTAGGATTTATCCCAGGAATGCAGGGTTAGTTCAATATTAGGAAAACTGTTAGTATAACTATCAATAACATTTCTATCAGAAATCAGATGATCATATCAGTAGATGCTGAAAAGGCTTTTGACAAAATACAGCACTCATTTCTGCTAAAGATACTAGAGAGTGTAGGAATAAATGGACTGTTCCTTAGAGTAATAGGCAGTATCTATCTGAAACCATCGACAAGAATTATATTCAATGGGGATAAGTTTGAGGCATTCCCAGTAAGATCAGGGGTGAAATAAAGATGCCCATTATCACCACTACTATTCAATATCTTATTAGAAATGTTAGCTTTAGCAATTAGAAAAGAATAAAAGATTGCAGAAATTAGAATTGGGAAGGAAGAGACAAAACTTTTTGCAAATGACATGATGGTATACCTAGTGAATCCCAAAAAATCATCTAAAAAACTACTAGAAATATTTACCAACTTTAGCAAAGTAGCAGGATATAAAATAAACCCTCATAAATTCTCAGCATTTCTATATATGACTAGCAAGATACAGCAGGAAGAGCTAGAAAGAGAAATCCCAAAGTAACCTCAGACAATATAAAATACCTGGGAGTCTATTTGCCAAGGCAGATTCGGACACTTTGAAAATAATTACAAAACACTTCTCACTCAAATAAAATCAGATTTAAATAACTGGGCAAACATCACTGCTCGTGGATAGGTTGAGTTAATATAATAAAAATGACAATTCTGCCAAAACTAAAGTACCTGTTTAGTGCCCTACCAATAAAAATTCCAAAAAACCTACTTTAATGAGTTAGAAAAAGTTGTAAGTAAATTTATATGGAGAAATAAAAAGTCAGGAATTTCCAGGGATTTAATGAAAAAAAAGTTCAAAAAAGCCTTAAATGAAAAAGCCTTACCAGATCTAAAATTATATAAAGCATCAGTCATCAGAACTTTCTGGTATTGGCTAAGAAATAGTGGTAGATCAGTGGAATTGACTATGTGCAATAGCAGGAAATGATTATACTAATCTGCTCTTTTGATAAACCCAAAGAGTCTAGCTATTGGGATAAAAATTATCTGATAAAAACTGTTGGGAAAACTGGAAGTTAGTAATGAAGAAATTTAGATTAGACCAACACCTCACACCCTATACCAAGATAAGATCCAAATGCATACTGAATTTAGACATCAAAAGCAATACAATAAACAAACTAGAAGATCAAAGTAGTTTACCTGTCAGATCTATGGAAAGGAAAGCAGTTTATGATCAAGGAAGAGATGGAGAACTTCATTAAAAACAAACTAGAGGATTTCAATTACATTAAATTAAAAAGCTTTTGTATAGACAAAAACACTGTAACCAAGATAAAAAAAATGTAGTAAATTGGGAAACAATCTTTACAACAAATGTTTCTGACAAATGACTCTTTTCTAAAATATACAGAGAACTGAGTCAAATTTTCAAAAAAACCCAAGCCATTCCTCAATTGACAAATGGTCAAATGATAAAGAAAGGCAATTTACCACTGAGGAAATCAATGTGATCCATAGTCATATGAAAAATTACTCCAAATCATTACTTATTGGAGAAATGTTAATTGAAGCATATCTGAGATACCACCTCACACCTCCCAGACTGGCCAATATGATCAGAAAGGACAATGATCAGTGTTGGAGGGGATATGGGAAATCTGGGAACACTAATATATTGTTGTTGGAACTGTGAACTAATCCATAACTGAACTTTCTAGAGAGCAATTTGGAATTAATGCCCAAAGGCCAACAAACATGTGCATACTCTTTGATCCAGCAATACCACTCCTCGGTCTATACCCTGATAGATGATGGAAAAAAGGGTAATTAAAAACATCACTTGTACAAAAAATATTCATAGCTGCCCTGTTTGTGGTGGCAAAGAATTGGAAATTAGGTGAATGTCCTTCATTTGGGGATTGGCTTAACAAACTGGTATATGTATGCGATGGAACACTTTTGTTCTATTAAAAAACAGGAGAGATGGGAATTCATGGAAACCTGGATGGATTTCCATGACCTGATGTTGAGCGAGATGAGCAGAACCAGAAAAACGTTGTATACCCTAACAGCAGCATGGGGCTGATGATCAACTTTGATGGCCTTGCTCATTCCATCAGTTCAACAACCAGGGACAATTTTGGGCTATGTGCAATGGAGAATACCATCTGTATCCAGAGAAAGAATTGTGGAGTTTGAACAAAGACCAAAGATTATTACCTTCAACTTAGAAAAAAAACCCATTATCTTATTATGCAATTTTGCTATCTCATACTTTATTTTTCTTCCTTAAGGATATGATTTCTCTGTCATCACATGCAACTGAGATCAATGTATAACACGGTATCAATGTAAAGACTAACAGAATGCCTTCTGTGGGGGGTTGGGGGAGGGAAGCAAGAATGGGGGGGAAATGGTAAAACTCAAAATAAATAAAATATTTCTTAAAAAAAAACAAAAAAGTTAACATGGAATGGCCATGTGTTCCAGCTTCCTTTTCCTTTGCCATCTTTTAACTTTCTGATATATCTATATCCATATCCAAATCTATATCTACACCTACCTAAGAATTGTACTACTGGATCAAGAGGGATGGACAGTTCAGTGATTTAAAAAATAATATTCTGTATTGTTTTGTAGATGATGGAGCCCTCAACCACCCCATCAGTAGTGTGTTCATAAATCTGTACTCTCTGGGTCTGTACCTGCTGCTTTCTTCTCGTCTTTTGCTGATCTGTGAGGCAGAATTTCGGAGTTATTTTAATTTGCACTTCTTATTATGAGTAATTTGAAGTATGTTTTTCATATTGTTGTTGATAACTTGTCAGTCAGTGATTCTATATTGAGCACCTCCTATGTGCCAGACTGTGTGCTAAGACATTAAAAATACTTAAAAATTCTGCAGGCCTCATCCTTAATGAATTGGAAGTAGGAGAAGGGAGATAGCAACAAACAAATAAATGTGTACAAGGTTATATACACGATACATAGGAAGTAATTTAAAGAAGGCACACAGCAGAATTTACAGGAGTTAGGAGAGTTTCTGTGCAAGTGGGAAGATAGTGGGATTGTAGTTTGAATGTACAGGAAGCCAAGGAAGCCACTGGGTGAAGATGATCAGGGAGAACATTCCAGGCATGGTGTCATCCAGACAAAATACATGGAGCCAAGAGATGAGGTGCTGTTCAGTAAGGAAGTCTGGGCCCCTAGATGGAAGAGTATCTAGTAAGAAGTGAGGCATAAAAAGACTGGGAAGGTGGGGGGGGCAATTTTAGAGGACTTGAATGCCAAAGAGAGGATTTTGTATTTGATCCTCTAGATAGGGAAACCACTAGACTGTTGGCTAGAGTTTGGTGAGTGGGACGTGGTTGCCCTTACGCTTTTGGAAAATCATTTTGGTAAAACTTAATGGCTAGATTGGAGTGGTGAGAGAATTGTGTTTCATCAATTGAAATGATGTTTTCTTAATCCACATCCTTAACTGAAGTCTTCTTAACATTGTCTTTCACCCTGTTTTCTTTATGTACAGGATGGATTGGAGGAGAGGAGTTGGATGAAGGAAGGCCTATATTGGCTGAGGCTATTGTAGTAATCTAGATGAGGAGTGATGAGAGCTTGAACTATGGTAGCCACTATGAGTAGATATGTGAAAGATTTTGGGGAGGTAGAAATGACCAGGCTTGAATTGGATAAAGAACATGAAGGAAAATGAAAAATCGAAGGTGACTTCTGGACTTCAAACCTGGGTGACTGAAAGAAGGTGGTGTCCTTGACAAAAATAGGAGAAAGGTTCAGGTTTCAGGAGAAAGAGTTCAATCCTGGATGTAAAAGAGTTTGAGGTGCTATGATACAACCAGGTGTTGATGTCTATTAGGCAGCTGGAGATGTAGGAGAGATAAGGGCTTGGATATCATCTGCCTAGAGATAATCAATCATGGAAACAGAAGAGATCAAGAGACTAAAGAGAGAAGAGAAGAGAAAAGGGCATAGGACAAAGTCTTGGATTAATCCCCTTTGTGGATGATAATCCTACATTAGGGAGTTATGGAAGGATTGCCTGGACAAAGAAACTACTCTGCAGCAATATAAAGAAACGTCAAAAAGTGGAGCCAAGGAATTTATAAGGTTTATGTAATTTCTAATTAAACCCATTTTGATCTTGGATAGTATGTTACTAAAAAGTTTCTGAATGTGGCATTTGGTTTAGCTACTAGATTAATCTAACCCTTTAATGAAATGGGTTAGGAATACTTTTGGCCTGTAGCTATATCCTCACTCACATATATATTTTTCTTAAAATCCACTAGAAAATACTAGTTATACATGATCATCTATATATTCTGCTTTGTGTTATGGTTATTTTCTTAATTGTTTTATAGTAAATCCTTATGCTAGATTAGGGTGCCTGAACCTTGTTTGTGTGGACCCCTTGGCAGTATCATGAAACACATGGTTTCTTAAAATATTTTAAATGCATAAAAAAGAACATTAAAATGAAAGTTATCCTAATATTAAAAAAAAATCACAGACCCCAGATGAAGAACATTTTCCTTAGAAAAGTATTCTTTGAAGGTTCTGTCTTTCACTTTGTATCCCCTGTATTATTGGGACTGTGCATTGAATGTATTAAGTGCTTATTAGCCGTATGAATAAATGGAACCACCAAGAAACTTTTTTTTTTCTATTTTGTCTTTCAACCTCAGTAATAATGATAGCTCCTTGAAAGTAATGAGATGGAACTTTTGCCTTTTTCTGATTTTTTTTTTTCCCCTGGCCTTGTGGAGAAGTAGGGAAAGGTCTTTGACTAAAATGGGGGGAGTGTTTGAGGGTTAAAAAAAAGATAAGCATTTTATTCTCATGTCCTAAGAGCCAAGGTTTCTCCCAATCTCCCAGAGATATTTCTAAGTGCCCCCCTTAATCCACATACAAGCTAGTGTCTTCTGAAGTCTCAGGAAGACAGTGGTATGCATATGCAGCATGGGGCCCCAGTACTGTTTCAGGAGACTTTTATTTATGGAGCCCCTAGTGAAATGGGATTTCACAGCATGGTCAGAAATAAATCCAAAGCAACATGGTCTCTGAGAATAGTGGCCTTTAATTTTTCTGAGCATGAGTAAGCCAGGTATTATTGAATTTGGAGTATTAAGGGATGAAAATAAGTAGGACTAGGAATATGATTTTGCTCTAGGTTCAGAAATAGCTGGAAAGTCTTGAACATCATGGTAAGATATATTTTTCTTCATTCCATTTGCCAGTACCTTCTTGGCCAGTTTCACTGCAAGTGACTAGTAAGTGATTGTTTTATAACCCTGTGTGCCTTGTTGAATTGTGGGTAGAGTTTGTAGAGTTTGAAAAAGTTGTTTTCTTTCTTATATTTGAAGTTGTGCTACTAGTCAGTCTGTTCTGTGGGAGGGGCCACAAGTATAAAAAAGATGTCATCTCAGGTCATGACTTTTCAGATAGTAGAGAAAGATGGTTGTCTTGTATCAAAATGCAGATTTTCTTTTCTTTTTCTAACTGAAGCAAAAAAACCTTAAAAACTTGTTTGTCAAATATGCTTGATAAAGATAGGGCATTTTAAATGAGAATTTATATTATTGTCATATTTCTGTCATAGGATTACAGATGTAGAGTTTTTTTCATGAGTGGATGCATTTAAACCCTTAGAGATTTAATGACTTGCTCAATACCATACAGAGCTAGTAAATGTTATAGTTTCTTGTATTTGTGACTTGGGTTGATTTGTCTTTATTTGACCTGCCTCCTTACTTTGACCTGCTGGTAATACTAAAATAAACTCCCATGTTCTGACTTTTATTTGACTTGGTATCTGTTGACTGTCTACCTCTTTTTAAATATTTTCTATTCCATTAGTCATCACATATCTTAAACATGAAGCCAAAATAAGATATCTCTTGAAAATAGGGGTCAAGTTTTTGCAGTTCAGTGCTTTAATTAGACTTTTAATCAATAACTTAGAGCAGATTGTTAAATAGTCACAGAATTATAACAGTTAAAACTGCTTCTTGTTAGGTGAGAGAAAATATTTGAAATGATCACTTTTCTAACATTAAAATAATTGGGTTTATCATAATCAGGGATGACAGTTGTGTGTGTGTTTTTTTTTTGACAAGGCAATGGGGTTAAGTGCCCAAAGTCACACAGCTAGGTAATTATTAAGTGTCTGAGGCCAGATTTGAACTCAGGTACTCCTGACTCCAGGGCCAGATGGGGGTGGAGTAGGCAACTAGATTTGGGAAAGATATCAGCTATTTGTTGTCTCTAGCACCTCATTCTTGGCACTCCTAGTCTAAGTAAGTGAACTTGTCCATAGTCCTCTGGGGAATCCCAGAAAGAGAAACTCAATAGGACTTCAACTCGGCATTATTTGGATGAAAAATACTCTGTTGAAAGCCAGGATATGGACAAAGCTTGAAATTGTGCCTCTGGTGTTACTGCCCACGAGAGATTTTTCACCTTCACTTAACATGCATATTACTAAAGCACTATTACAAAATATATGCAAAACAGATCTTTTTGGAATTCTAAATATGTGTTTATAAAAATAAAATTTTAAGTGTCCTTTGTGCATGTTGCTATCTAGGCAGCTGGCTGTTCCTAATTCAAGCATTGGGGTAATCCTGACTGTGGGAGCATGTGTTAAAAAGATAATGGCAGACTAGGCATTGTAGTTCAGGAGCCATAGAGTCCTCAGAAGGAAAATGACACTGATTGTCTGTGACAGAAAGTAGTATAACTACAGTTTCACATTGCATCTGATTTGAAATTCCTTTAGATAAAACAAGCAGATCAGAGATGATACATAATGTTTAAATATATTAGGATATCCAGAAAGATGAAGGGGAGGTGGTTTTGCCAGTAGTATGCTGAACATCTGAAGCCCAGGAGATGCCAGATTAAGAAGGAGGAGAACCCCTGGTCTCCTGGACGTGGAGCTAGTTGAGGAAATGGTGTCACCTAAGTGAATCTAGAAAGTTATAGAGTTAATTTGTTATAGTGTCTCATCCAAGCAGGATGGAATTGGCCCAATTAGAAAACAAGATCTGAAAGAAAGATTTTGTTCAGTCTTGTAAGAGAAGGATGACTAAACCAGATTAAGGCTTTTCTTTTTAACTTTAGCAAAAATTATCAGCAGTTGTATATAATTGTAAACTTTACCTTCGAAACTTTTATATTTCTATAGTACTTAATAACCAAATTTTTTTAAGTGGTGGGAGTTGTCTCTCTACTTCTGTTCCACCCTTCCCAGACAGATTAACAAAGAAAGAGAAAGTTTCTATCCTTTCACATTATCTTAGATCTGTATTAAAGACATGAGTTGGTTGGCTGGTTGTTTCTTGTCCTTCATTATCAAGAAAGACCAAACTAAGTTTAAGACAAATTACAGTGTCCTACTGTGGCTGATCAGACCAATATGAATTTGGAATGCTCTACCACAGGTTGGGCACAAATAGTCCATGTGAACACCTGGGGTGGTACTCTAAACTTATGGATATCGTGTTTCCTTTGAGCTGTTTCAATTCTGCCTTCCTCATAGAGTGCAGCACTCTCACTGATGGGCACACCAGTCTGGGTGGTCCTGTGCCAGGGTTTCTCATGTTGTACAATCAATTCTAAAGTTCTTCAATGAAAATTGCCTTGGTCTCGCTTCTTCTGATCCCCTTGTGAGCACTTGCTCTGTGTGTGTTCTTCATAAAATAGTTTTTTTGTTAAGTTCTCTGTTGTGTTTGCATTCTCTGTAGTAATGTTGGAATGCTAGGCAGTTTAGCTCAAGAAAGAACTTCCATGTCTGGTATCTTCTCCTGCCAGGTGATCTTCAGAATTTTCCCAAGACAGTTTAATGGAAGTGATTCAGTTTCATGCCACTGGCAGTTGGTCCAGGCTTCACGGGCATATAGCAATGAGATTAGTACAGCAGTTCTGTAGACCTTCAGTTAAGTAGTCAGTCTAATACCTCTCCTCTCCCATACTTTCTTTTGGAACCTCCCAAATGCTGAGATAGCTCTGGCAATATATGTGTCATCCTTATTGTCATTGTATACCTCCTTGGAAAGGACACTGCCAATGTAAGTGAACTTGTCCATAGTCCTCAAAACTTCTCCATTTGTTGTATTGATTGTTCCACATATGGTTGGTATGGTGCCACTGATAGAGCACCTGTTTTCTTGGTATTAATTGTAAGACCAAAAATTATAACAAGCTGCAGAGAATACATCCATACTTTTTTGCATCTCAGCTTCAGAGCTGCATTGAGGGCACAGTCATCTGCAAACAGAAGATCCTGCACCAATACTCCCTCCACTTTGGTCTTGGCTTGTAGCCTTTTCAAGTTGAAGAATTTGCTGTCAGTGCAGTAGCTGACCTTGAGACCATGTTCATTCTCAGTGAAGGTATTTGATAATATGGTTAAAAATGCCATGCTAAAAAGTATGGGAGCAAGGACACATCTTTGTTTTCACTCCATTGGTGACTGGGAAATCTTGAGAGCATCTGGGTATGCATGTGATCATGGAACTGATGTACAATATTGATGAACTTCTTTGGACAACCAAATTTTAACATAATTTTCCATAAATCCTCATGACTGGTGGTATCAAAGGCCTTGGTCAGATCTACACATGTTGTATATAGACCTCTTTTCTGCTCCTGGCATTTTTCCTGGAGTTGTTGGGCAGCAAAAACTATATCTGCTGGTCCTTGGACCTTTCTGAAGCCACCTTGGCTCTCAGGGAGGTGACCAACTTCTAGATAAAGAATTGAGAAGAATTTTACTAGCAATGACTAAAAGAGAAATGCCCCTCTGATTGTCACAGGACAATCTATTCCCTTTACCTTTATAGAGATGAATGATGGAGGCATCCTTGAATTCTTGGAGGATAACCTCTTCATGTCATGTGACCTGGAAAATTTCAGTCAATTTTTGGGTGAGCAGTAGATCCCCCATCTTGTAGATCTCAGCTGGAATAGAATCAGCACCAGGTGTTTTACCACTTGAAAAGAGCCTGATGGCATTCAAGACTTCTTCTTTAGCTAGGGATTGATTGACTTCAACTTGAGGTAAGCAGTCAATGGCTTCTGCATTGATTGATAATGGTCTGTTAAGACCATGGAAGTGTTCAGCCCATCTCTCTAGGATCATGACCCTATCATTAATCAATGTGGATCCATCAGCACTGAGTAGTTGAGATATGCACCATATGTCTTTGAGCCATAAATAACTTTCAGGGCATCATAAAAGCATTTGAGTTTGTTACTGTCTCCATAAAATTGAATGTCATCTGCCTTCTTTCTGAGCCAAGAGTACTGCATCTCTCTAAGCTTTGTTTGGACTTCATTTTTGATGGAATTAAATGCTGCCTTCTTAGAAAAGTATAGACTGTCCTGCTGGTAAACCCTGTGGAATTTTTTTCATTTAGCAGCTTCTGTATTTCCCCATCATTTTCATCAAACCAGATTTGGTATTTGTGAGTGTTTTGACCCAGAGGAGCAAATGCAGTGCTGTACACCAGATCTCTGAAAGCTGCCCACTCCTTTTCTGCTCCACTTGTTGTCAGCTGTGTATTGGCTCAGCTTTCTCTCCAAGTTAGAAACAAACTGTTCCCCTTCAGAGAAACATTAATTCTTCTAGTATTCATTTATCCTTGGGGCTGCCACTTGGGTTGAATGTGAACATTTAGCTTAGAGAGGATGAGTCTGTGATCAGTCCAACACTTTGCATCATATATTGCCTTTGTCACTCTCATATCCTGTATGTCTCTTTTTTACAATCACATAGTCTAATAGATGCTAGTGATTGCTATGAGGGTGCATCCGGGACGTTTTGTTGCATTTACAGTGTGTAGGGTGTGTTCAAGGAAGACTAATATCTTGGTGTGAGGGTTGTATTCTTGGAGCCACAGGTGAGAATTACATGACTCCAAGAATCTGTAGCATGCACAGTGGCCATACCCTGGTAAACTGTTTTAGCTGGCTAACCAGATTTAGGGCAACTAAGGGAGTCTCAAATTCAACAGTGAGTAATGGGGGTATTTCCCCCAAGTATGTGAAGTCTTCCACTGGTAGAATGGGCAGAGGAGGACACTTCATTCCAATGGCCTTATAAAGCCAGCTGAAGCAGGAGCTGTGGAGCTCTTAGAGCTTGGTTAGACATTGAAGATACCAAAGTCATCTACTGCATCTAAAGTCATCACCAATTGTCTTGACTCTGTCTTGCTGTGCTGGATCATGATGACTTTGGAAGAGTGGATGAGGCAGTAGATTTTGTGCATCTCTACCCCTCTTAAATCCTATTTACACACTTAACAAAAGTCATCACTCATAACCATTCCTCAGATTCCTTTGACAACAGGCAAGTGTTGAAGAAGCAGGTACAGATACCCTGGGAGCTGTACAACCCTGCAAACAGGACCATCGGGTTGTTTCTCCACCGAAAGCAGCGGTGGAATTTGGCAGGCCCTTGGGTGATTGAGCAGTCCCTTTAAGGATCACACTAATCATCTCCTGATGCAAGGGGAAGGGGCTAGAAAAGGTATCCTAAAAATCATCTGCTTGCCCAACTCTAGCCTGATTACTGCAGAAGACAGGGAATCCCACAGTGCAGTAGAGATACAAAAAATCTACAAAAACTACTACAGAGAAGATTCCACTCACCATCAGTGCATGGAACATGTGCACACTCATAGACAACACAAGATCCAACAGATCTGAAAGATGAACAGCTCTTGTTGCAAGAGAACTCAGCAGATGTGATATTCAAATAGCAGCCCTGAGTGAAACTGGCTGGCAAATAAAGGTCAGCTTACTGAAGCTGGAGCTGGATACACATTTTTCTGGAGTGGCAGCAATGAAAGGGATAGTGGTGAAGCTGGGGTAGGTTTTACAATCAAACTAATCTATTCAGCAGTCTTGAATGCCCACCAAAAGGAGTGAATGATAGGCTTATGACAATGAGATTGCCACTTCCAGGAAAATGCCATTCCACCATAATCAGTGCCTATGCTCCCACCATGACAAACACTGATGAAGTTAAAGAAAAATTTTATGAAGACCTGGAGACCCCTTATGATTGTACCAAAAGAGGACAAACCTATAATTCTGAGTGACATTAATGCTAGAGTAGGCTCTGATTACCAGACATGGCAGGGAGTTCTTGGGAAGAATAGAGTTAGAAACAGCAACTGCTATGGTCGCCTTCTACTGAAGACTTGTGCATCTCATGACCTTCTCATCACAAACACTGCCTTCTGTTTACCTAAATGCTATAAAACTAATGGTAGCAGGAAAGGACAAACCAGCAAGTCAAGAGCAAGAATTGATGCTGTCTATGAGAGGAAAAAGTGTTCCTGTGGTGCTGTCTTCTGATTTGAAAATTTTTTTTAATAATCTTAATTTCAGTTGGTAGTTTACAAAAAGTTGAAAGTGTTTGGTTATATCATATTGCTGTTTTGTTAACTGCTTTAGTAATTCAGTAATAAAATTAGTAGTACAGTAGAAAGAGTGAATTTTTCAGATACCAAGATAGGAGTCTGAAGTTTAACTGTTGAAACCTACCTAAATGACCTGGAGCAAGTAATTTTAACCTCTCTGGGCCTCTGTTTTCTCCTTTATAAAATGAAGGAGTTATACTAGAAGATGACTTTGAAAGCTCACTCCCAGTTGTCTCTATGAACTTATTGCCACAGTTTGGCTCTATGAACTTATTACCAGCATATAATTGGTAAAACAGTAAAACCAGAAACCACCAAAGTCTTCGCAAGTATCTTCAACTTATAGTTGGCCTTTAGTAATGATATTTTATGTGACCACAAAATGGTTAGACTTTGACTCTCAAAATGTGCTTTGGTAGTTTCCACTTAGAACCAGAAATTAAAGTATAATTTATATTTATAAAGAGTTGAAGTCAAAAAGCAATCAAATTAGTACTCAGAGGAAAAATAAAAATAGGTTTTGAGAGTTACTGAAAGTAGTACTGAAAGGATTTCATAAAGGCCTCAAAGGAGGAGAATGGGAGCAAATTTGAAGATTATCTTTTTGATTGAGCAAGGGAAGAAGTAGGAGGGACATAGCTATAGTCAATCCTCAACTTTGGAGGTGTGTTGCGGGTGTGTGTGTGTGTGTGTGTGTGTGTGTGTGTAAAATTACTAGAAATCAGGAGCAAAGTAAAAAGTGCAAATGCTAGTTTCAATGGAAAATAGGGTATTAGGTTTCTTGGACCACCAAAAACTGATCTTTTTCATCTGCTAACAGCCATAGACATTCTGGGCATAATGTTTATCTAACACCTTTATTTTCTCACTTTGAACACTTGGACTTAGAGTCCAAAGGACTTGTACAGTACTTTGAGGGCATTACCATATTTCCCCAAATATAAGACTCTTCCATGTATAAAGATGCACCTTAATTTTGGGGCCCAAAATTTGGAAACAATGTATTATGTAAAGTTTGGACTTGTTTTATTCATAATAAAATTCATACAACTGCTCATCACTGTCAAATCTCCCATCTGTGAACTTGTCCTCATCTATGTTTAATGAGGAATGACTGTCTCAGTGGAGGCTCTGCCTGCTCTCCAGCCTGTGCCCTGGTCCATGGTTGACCATAAGCACTCCCTGGGCAAGTCTAGTGTGTGGATGCATGCTTGGTTCATTCTGTTTCATGAACCTTGAATCACCAGTTGTGTTCTCCTTTGAAATCAGTAACTTCTTTTTCATCAGCAATTCTTCTGGCCTGCTGAACCATCTTTGTGGACAGAGAAATTCTACTTGCCCTTTGTTCTTCAATCCATCTCTTCAATTACCTCTGTAACTGAGGCTATTTGGCTGACTCGCCTCTTATGGCCTTCTTCTACCCTGGCAATTTTGTCAGGTTTCTTCTTCCCATAGCCAGTCTCCGATTGTTTTCTTACTTGGAGGAGAGCCAAACTGATGTTCAGCAGCAAGATTTCCATTCACTTTTGCAAACTGAATCCTTTTGAACTTGAATTCAGTACTGTACAAAAATCTTTTCTGAGCTATTTCTGGGCAGAACATAGCAAAACACAACAACATACTGGTTACAAATGAGAAATGATGAATGCAAAGTTACCAAGCAGGAAAAAGCAGGAAATTCAAGTGAAAAATTCTACAACAGTGGGAGCAAAAACAAGTGGGAAAAGGGGAGAAATTCAAATAAAAAAAGTCTACAACCACTGTGTAAGATGCTCCCAGTTTTTAGAGCCTCCCCCCCAATTTTTAAATAAAGGATGTATCTTATATATGGGGAAATACAGTAATGGCAATAGAAAACGAGTTTTAAAGGCAAACAGTGAAAATATGCAACAGTTCTATGAGTAGGTGACCATGGCCCATGAACAAATGAATCTATGCAAAGTTTAAAAAACATGAACTTCTGACTATATAATTCTAATTCCAATAAGAAAGAAAAGGAGACCCTTAAAGGAGCAGATCTCTAAATTCAATTTAACAAAAATTAATTGCCTGAAATAGTTCTTGCCTTTAAAGATTTGGGAGGGGATGGAGGGAGGGGAAAAGAGGGAAGAAGGAATTATGGTAGGATGTATTGTGAACAAATATCAAGTATAGATGAAACAGTTTCAAAAGGGAGAAAGTACTATTAATTTGAGGAAATCAGGAGAAACTTTACCCACTAGATAGTATTTGAATTGGAAGGGAACAAGAATTGTGTGATGTGTTAGAGGCAAGGGGAGTACCTTCTAGAATTGGGGGGATGGGAGCTGAGGGTGGAGGAGCAAATATTTTAGCATATTCTTTAGACCAGAAGTGATTAAATTGAGTGTGGTAAAAGACCCAATAGGTCAATTTGACTGGAATGGGAACCAGATTGTGGAGAGGTTTTAAAGTCAGATTGAGGATTTTGTAGTTTTTCCTACTACAGGCTCTATAGAACTGCTGAAGATTTTTTGATTTGGAATTAATCTGGGTTTAAAGAATATCAGTTTGGTCCTAAGAAGTGATTGAATAGGGAAGAGATAGACCATCAATTAGGACCTGGTGGTTACAGTTAATAGCTCATACAAGGGTTGATGAAGACTAGACTGTGTGAGGGGATAGTAGGACAGGATTTGAGGGCTGCTAAAAGAGAGAAAATTGACATTTGGCAGCTGATTGGATATTGGAGCTGAGTAAGAAGGAAACATTATGGATAACCTGTGAATCTGGGTGCTAAGATGCTATCAACAGAAATAGGGTAATATTAAGAAAAGAATAGGTTTTTCCAGAAATAAAATGACTTTCATATTGGACATGTTGAGTTTGAGGTTCGGGAAAGAGTAAATCTGGATTTATTTTAAAGGCGATTTCATTAGTATAAGAAACCTATTCTCCCAGCACAGCTGTGTACTTAACAACAGCATCTGGATAATTTAGTCTTTGATAATTACCTGTGTCAGTAAGAGGTCACATGACTTCTTCTGCAGCATATAGTCAAGCCATTTCGTATTAGAGGCAGTTCTTGAACCCAGGTCTTTTCCTTACTAGTTTTGTTCAATATACTATCTCCCCTTAACACAAAAAGCTGAATATATGGATATGATATATAGGAAGAACAAACTATAAACCTATAAAGACAAGTGTTTGGAAAAGTTAATGAACTGAGGCATGGAAAATGTTAAGTACAATTTTTTTTGTGTTCAAAGTAAGAATTGTACTATGCAAACTGGAAAGAAAACAAGCACTTGGAAAAGGAGAGCCAGTAAAACTGAAGTGAGGAGAGAAGAGCCTTTATTTAGGCTGCTCTAAATGATGTTTTTTGTGGAGACAGCTTATATATTCTGCTGAAGAGGGATTGTAGATAGGATTGTAGAACCTGCTCTTGCTAATTTAACCAGTGTCTACTTTGAGAATTCAATCACAAGGAAGGAAAGTGGGGATATACCTGGATATTGTGTGGGAAATAGATGCTGTCTTCATAACTGAGAAGAGTCAGTTCTGAAAAATCTAGAATGTATACTCAGTATCACTTCTTGGCATCTGCTTACAATATGTTATCAGCTGACTTAATGTACAGGAGGATAGTACAGAGAAAGTGAGCAGTAATAATCTCTCTATCCCCTGTGGCTAATTTAGGGGATGGTGTGTAGATAAGAGTCTTAGAAGTTGGTTAGTCTTGGACAGGTGAATATCTGCTTAGTTTAAGAGAACTCCCAGATTGCTGAAATTCCTGATCTCACCTTAGCATAGTACTTTATAGTCTTCAAAGTGTTTTGATTTCATTTGTTCCTCTTGACAGCTTTGTGAATTAGGCAGATGATTTTCCAGATGATAGAAGCACAGAATGTTGGAGTCAGAGGATATCTCAGAATTCATTTTGTTGAATTCCACCTCTTTCCACCCTATTTTAGAGTTGAGGAAATTGGGGCTCAATTAAATGAATTTGGCTTAAGCTAACAGGGTTAGTGAGAATGGAAGTTGGAATTAGTACCTTGTTCTTGAGAACTCTTAGTATGATGTTTTTCTCCTATCTGCATTCTGTTTCCTGTTTCTAATTCAGAGCCAAAAATAGGTTAACCATGAAAGAGCAAATTGTTATTTCCTTTTTACACATAGTATAAACCTATTAGGTTGTTTTGGTAGAAGTTATATATTGTGTAGAAGTTACAAATGACAGATCTAGGATAGATTATTTCTCTGGGATTAATCAGGCTGAAATTAAGATGATGAAGTTGCTAATATAATCTAGTAGACTTTTAGAAAAAAAAAGTCATTTGAATTGTTATTTCTGCTAACATCCTACATTGTAGGCCATTCATGCTTTCTAATCTTGTGCAATTCTTGTCCACATCCTAGTATAACTCCTGTATATCATTTGCCTAACATGCTAGAAACCTTGATCTGGCTCTAAAATTTTAGATAAAACAGTCAACTCTCTCACTTTCCATCTGTTAATCATACCTTGCTCTCTTTATAAGAGTGACTGTAGTTCTTTTTCATTTATGTTTTTTGATAATGTCTTTTACATTCCTCTTGTGTAAATAAATATTTGGAATAAGGTACTATCTATTCATGCCTATTTTCACTTTTCCCAATGCCTTTTGGATCACCTGCACTTGTGAGTTTTCCAGAATCAGGAAGATAATTTTTTTAAGTTATTCTCTAAGAATAGGTAACTGTTCTCAAGAAATGGTGCCAAGTCCCAGTTATTTTTTCAGTTGTATTCATCTTTTCTCATATCACCAAAGTCCTACCAGAGTTTGAAAACTACCACAGAAATTTACAAAAGATCCAAAGTTTTGGAAGAGCAAACTTTAGGTGAATATATAACAACTCAATTTCTTTTTTTGAATATTTTTCACTTGTGAATTCATCACAGAGAAAGCCCTGAATGGGAAAAACGATCTCTAGTGAATTCATCCTTTTAAAATTTTTTTATGAAATTTTGATATTATTTTATTGATGTCTTAGTTTTTGTATTTTGTATCCTCCATTGTAGATACCCCCAAATTGTGCCTGATTGTTGCCCTGTTAGTATGAGCAAGTCCATTAAGGTTGATCATCACTCCCATGTTGCTGTTAGGATGTACAATGTTCTGGTTCTGCTCATCTCCCTCAGCATCAGTTCATGAAAATCCTTCCAGGCTTCTCTGAATTCCCATCCCTTCTGGTTTCTAATAGAACAATAGTGTTCCATAACATACATATACCACAATTTGTTCAGCCATTCCCCAAATGGTAGGCATTTGCTCAATTGCCAGTTCTTTGCCACCACAAATAGAGCTGTTATGATATATTCATTGATTTTTAACAGAGAAATAAAATTACATTACAGTAGCATGCACTTCAAATTATTTGTGTCCCTCTAGAAAGGCATCTACTTTATTTCTGATTCTTTTCTACCACTACCAGTGCTACTCTAAATATTTTAATGTATATGGCTCCTTTCTGTTTTTGACTTTCTTGGGCTATAGTCTTAATTTTCATTTTTTTTCCGATTATACGTAAAGATGTGAATTTTCAGTGTTCAGTTTTTGTAAGCATTTGAGTTTCAAATTTTTCCCCCTCTCTCCCTGTTCATTCCCCCCCAATCATTCTGAGATAGATTGAACATTACAATCATGTCAAACGTATATCTTGGATTATATTCTTAACAGTGAACTTTCTGGATCAAAGGATGCAGACATTTTAGTCATTTTTTGAAAGTATAATTGATTTACAAAATGTTTGTCTTTCTACAGCCTCTCCAGCATGGACTTTCTTCTTTTTGTTCTTATGCCTGTGGATAAAACCTCCACAATGTGTTATTTGCATTTCTCTAATTAGTGTTTGGAGCAGTGGTAAAATAATAGTTGTTAGTAGCTTAATAATTTGAGAACAAATTGTTTCTATCTTTTGACTACTTATCTATTGGGGGATGTCCTTGGTTTTCATATATTTTAAGGCTCCCCTGTCCCAGTCAGTAGGGATCCTAGCTGATCCTTTGCTGAAAAGCAAACACTTTTCAATTTCATATAATTGAAGTTACTTAGTTAATTTTTTTGTGATCCTCCTCTGTCTCTTGATTAGTTCTGAATTGTCTCTCAGCTATTATGTAAAATACCCAACCAAGTTCTCTACTAGTGTTTTAATGTTTTGAATTAAAAAAAAAAATAGGTTCTTTTCCTTCCCCATCCCCTCTTAAAAAATTAGATTCTTTTCCTTCTCCATCCCCTCTTTTATTTAGAATAAAAAAGAAATAAGTTCAGTCAAATGAACATTTTAAAAAAAAAATCTAAAGGTCTAGACAGTGAACCACATTTCGTGATCCCCTATCTCCCTATCTCTAACAAAGAAAGCTGCAGAGATGGCTTCTTATTGCTCTTCTTTGGGTTCTTTCCTTTTCCATTGTTTTAATAGTATGTTGTTTTCCTGTTTTTGCTTACTCAATTCATATAAATCTTCTAACAATTCATAACTATTATTTCTTATAGGATAGTAACATTCTGTTACATTCATGTTCCACAGTTTCTTTAGCCATTCCCCATTAAATGAATTTCGCCTTTGTTTCTACAAAAAGTGCTTCTAAAAATGTTTTGGTGTATATAAGGTCTTAATTTTTTATCATTGAAATCCTTAGGGTATGGTAAATTATTGTTGAACCTCTAGGTTAAAAAGGTATGAATATTTTAGTTACCATCTCGAATAATTCCAAATTATTTTCCAAAATGATTGGACCAATTCATAGCTCTATACAACATTTTATATTTAGGTCAGATGTCCTTTTTGTTCTTAAAGACATATATGGGCAGAGCCAAGATGGCGACAAGAAAGGATTGTGTCTTAGGCACTCTCTCATAAAACTCATAAGCTAAGGACTCTAAACTTTCGAGAGACAGAACCCACAGAAGGACCCAGTGAGGCAGTTCTCCTACTCAAGGTAACCTGGAAAAGAGTAGAAAGGCTCTGCTCCCCGGGGTTGGAGGGGCAGCCGCCAGAGGGGTGGCCCACCAGAGCAAAAGAACTTCAGCCTCCCGGAGGCAGCCCCAGGGCACTGGGAGCCACAGCTCACAGCAGCGGGAAGTCTCCTGAGCTATGCCCTGGGGAGCACTGGGTACAAAGTGGGGGAACAGGGTGGGGGGGACCTCTGCCAGAGCAAACACTTGGAGCCCAGCCCTCAGGGCACACAGCAAGCAACTGGTCTTTCAGCAGCCCAGATCCAGGAACAGAAACAGGCTAAGCCAGTAAGTAGGAGCCCCCAGGGCATGAGCCCATTGAGCTGAGGGAGGGGAGTGAAGAGAGAGAGAGAGAGAGACTGCTGAGCTCTGTCCTCTGCCCGGGAACAGGACTCTGAGGCTCTAAACACATTCAGATCCTGATCGCAGTCTAGCCCCCCCCCCCCCAGTAGAACAGTAGGGCCGCCCCCCCCCACCTCAGCCTGGTGGCAAAAGGGGGTACTTATGGTCATTCACAGATCAGGAGGGAGGACAGAGCCTCACACACTGAGACCCTTGTGGGAGTGTCCCAAAAGCTCAGAAAGCACCCCAAAACCAGGCTCAGGCTGGGAAAATGAGCAAGCAGAGAAATAAGAGGAACACCATTGAGAAATATTTTGTAAATGAGCCCAAGAAGGATCAAAATACTCAGTCTGAAGATGAGGAAGCACAAGCTCCTACATCCAAAGACTCCAAGAAAAACAGAAATTGGGCTCAGGCTATGACAGAGCTCAAAAAAGACTTTGAAAATCAAATGAGGGAGTTAGAAGAAAAATTGGGAAAAGAATGGAGAGAGATGCAGGAAAAACATGAAAATGAAGTCAGCAGCTTAGTCAAGGAAATCCAAAAAAATGCTGAAGAAAATAGCATGCTAAAAACCAGCTTAGGTCAAATGGATAAAACAGTTCAAAAAGTTATGGAGAAGAATGCTTTAAAAAGCAAAATTAGCCAGATGGAAAAAGAGATAAGAAAGCTCTCTGAGGAAAACAAGTCCTTCAGACAAAGAATAGAATTCAGGGAGATTGATAAATTTACTGAAATCAGGAATCAATACTTCAAAACCAAAAAAATGAAAAATTAGAAGAAAATGTGAAATATCTCATTGAAAAAACAACTGATATGGAAAACAGACTTAGGAAAGATAATTTAAAAATTATTGGAATACCTGAAAGTCATGATCAGGAAAAGAGCCTTGACATCATTTTCAAAGAATTACTACAGGAAAATTGCCCTGATATTCTAGAAGCAGAGGGCAAAATAGAAATGGAGAGAATGCACCAATCCCCCTGAGAAAGAGATCCCAAAAAACCAACCCTTAGGAATATTATAGCCAAGTTTCAGAACTCCCAAGTCAAAGAGAAAATATTACAAGCAGCCAGAAGGACACAATTGAAATGCCGTGGAGCTGCAGTCAGGATCACACAGGATTTAGCAGCAACTACATTAAAAGCTCATAAGGCTTGGAATATAATATACCAGAAGGCAAAAGAGCTTGGAATGCAACCGAGAATCAACTACCCAGCAAAAATGAATGTCCTCTTCCAGGGAAAAAGATGGACTTTCAATGAACCAGGGGAATTTTAAATGTTCCTGTTGGAATGGCCAGAGCTGAACAGAAGGTTTGATCTTCAGATACAGGACTCAGGTGAAGCATGAAGATTGGAGGAGAAGGGGAAAATATGAGGGACTTAATGAGAATGAACTGCATGTATTCCTGTATAGAAAAATGACACTGATAATACTCATATGAACCTTCTCAGTTAATAGAGCAGGTAGAAGGAGCTTTTATAGTTGAAGCACAGGAGAAAGCTGAATTTGAAGATAAAACATAGTGTAAAAATGGAGTCAGTAGAAAAAAGGCAAAGGTAATGGGGGAAAGAAAAAGGAGAGTGGGAATAGGCCAAGATATTTCATATAATAAGATTTTTCTTTATTACAATGAGCTATTGCAATGATATGGAAGGGGGGAGGCAAGGGGGAATGAGGGAATCTTCTCTTTCATCAGAGGTGGCTAGGAGAGGAAACAGCAAATATACTCAATGGGGTATTGGCATCTGGAGTAAGAAGGGGGGGCAGGGGAAGGGGTGGGGATGTGAATGAAGGAGGAGAGGATGGACCATGGGGCGGGGGGGAGAGTGGTCAGATATAACACATTTTCTTTTTTACTTCTTGCAAGGGGCTGGGATTGGATGGCCTGTCCGGGACCATAGGGCCGGGTAGATGCTGGGCCTAAGGGGTGGTATGGGGGCTCAGGGCTTCTTGGCCCCAGAGCTGGGGAACTGTCTGCTGTGCCACTCAGCTACCCTACAGCAGAGTCAGAGTGAAAGGAGAGAGAAAATATAGTACATGGTAGTGGAGAAATACGAAAGGAGGGAGTTGCGATCAGCAATGCCAATGGTGGAAAAACATGGAAGTAACTTTTGCAATGGACTTACCATAAAGACTGTGATCTGCCCATGACAGAGTTGTTGGTGTTGGAACAAAGACTCAAGCACATTTTTTTAGTATTATTATTTGGGGGAGGGTGCAGGGCAAATGGGGCTGGGTGGCCTGCCTGGAGACGCATAGCAGGGTGATTGTTGGTTGTCTAAGGCTGGATTTAGACCTGGGAGCTCAAGGGCCAATGCTCTGTCCGCCACCCAGCCACCTCTACTATTATTACTATTTTATTTTATTTTAGGTCTTTTTTTTTCTTTTTTTCTTTTGGTTTTTGCAGGGCAGTGGGGCTGGGGTGGCTTGCATGTCACACGGCTGGGTGATTGTTGGGTCTACAGGGACGGATGTGGGCTCCGGTGGTCATGGCTCCAGGGCTGGTGCTCCATCCATTGTGCCACCTGGCCATACCTACAATTATTACTATTATTTTTTTATTTTAATTTTTTTCTCTCCCCTTTACTTTATCACTCAAGCAAGTCTATATGGGGGGGAGGGGGTATTTTGTTTACTCTTAAACAAGAATATTTTATTAATGTAAAAATATTATTTGTACAAAATGAGAATAAATATTAAATAAAAATCTACAAAAAAATAAAATGGTATAAAATTAACAAGAAAAAAGAAAAAAGACATATATGGTGTAAGATGTTGGTTTAAACCTAATTTCTGCCAAATGCTAGCATTTCATCAGAAATGCTTGTGAATAGGTATTTTTTTCCCCAGCAGTTTATGTTGTAAGACTTATTGATAATTAAATTATTGAGTTAAATTGTTTCTTATTCTTGCTTATCTAGTTTGTTCCATTGAACTATGTTTTAATACTTGAGTCTAGTACTAAATAGTTTTTATGAATACTTTTTTACAATATAATTTTATGTCTGGAAGTACTTCCTCCTCCTTTAATTCCCCCCCTTCACCTGATTTTCCTTGAAGTTCTAGATATTTTGTTCCTCCAATGAGTTTTTTTTTTATTTTTTTCTCTCATTCATTAAAAGAGTTTGAATACTAAATTTGTAAGTTAGTTGGTATCATTTTTAATTGAAACAATCTAGACAAATAAATGAATGTCCAGCCAACTCTTTAAGTAATTTTTATAATTATATTTATATAGTTTTGAGTGTCAGAATAAATTGGCTTGCCTAATAATTACACATTTTGTTGTTATTTTGCAATAATTTCCCTTTCTATTTTTCCTCTCAGATTTTGTTATCACATCTTGGTGATTTTTTTGTGGATTTATTTTTATATCTGGTTATTTTATTGAAGGTACTAATTGTCTTAAGTATTTCCTTGGTTGAATCTTTAAAGCCTTTAAAGTAAATCATCATGTCATTAGCAAATAGCAATAATCTCTTTGCCAATATTTATACCTTTAGTATTTTTCCTTGCTATTGCTAATGCTAGCAATTCTAGAACAGAGTCAATTAATAATGAGAGACTGAACTCTCTAAGTGTTTTTGGTTATTTTTTTTTTTGTATCCGATCTTCTTTGCCTGTGAGTTTCAGGTTTTTTTGCTTAGATGAGCATTGTATATTGAGTATGCTCTATTTTAAGTATTGGTTGTCCTTCCTATTTGACTAGGGTCAAAAGTGACATCTTGATATTGGAGTCAGTGTTTTATTTGAATTTGTATTTATATTTGAGATATTTTATTTTAGAGACACTCTCCTTGTAAGTCAAATCCCAATTCTGCAGCTTGTTTTATGTTCTCGGGCAAATCACTTAATTATCCTTGGCTTCAGTTTTCTCATGTATAAGATGAAGGAATTGAACTAAATGGCCTGAGGTCCCTGTCAGCTCTACTTTTCTGTTACTGTGTATAATAATGTTAGATTTTAATACAAATCGGAGTAATTATTTTGAAAGTTTCTTGTATTCCCTTATAAATCTATTCTAGTCATGGTGTATATTTTTTGGATTATATAACTGTAGTCATTTGCTAGCATTTTATTTTAAATGATTGAATTGATAGTCATTTTTGATAACTACTTTGTAATTCTTTATTTTTCCATGTTTTGGGTATTAAGGCAACATAACACATAAAAGTTTTTTCATACTGCTTTCTCGGTTTTAAAAAATTTCATTGTAGCATAATTAAAATTGTTTTTAAATAATATTTTAACAGAATGTATACACACACACACACACAATTTGACCTGGAGTTTTAATAACTTTTTGGAAGGCAAATTGTTGCAGTTTATAGCATAACATTCCATTTGAAATATCAAAAAGAGGCAAAACAATGAAAACATTTGAATCCTTTTAGTGTTCATAATACTTGGCTTTGGCTTACAACTAAAGAATTTTATCCTAATGAAAAGGAGGCTTGGAGCTATTTGGAGGGAAAATGTTTTATAGTCCTTACCATAGTAGAGCCTAAATGCCAGTAGGACATTGATAGACTGGAGTAGTTCTAAGAGGATGCATGCTAGGAGAGTAAAGATCTTTAGCATCATAAATATAGGGGTAGAAGAGACTTTGGCATTTACCTAGGCCAATATCCTCATTTCCATTGGAAGGAAATTTGACTCCAATAGTTCAAGTGAATTGTTTAAGTACTTGGCAGAAGCCACCTCCATGTCCTTAACCCCAAATGCAACACTCTTCCCCTAATGTTCTGCTTCTCCTCTCAGGATTTGAAGAACGTGAGAGAATGTTAAGCTTAATGAAGAGAACACCTTTAAGGGGGCATGCATGATGGTTGTCAATAAATATTTACTACTTAGCACCAACCATGTGTCTTCAAGTTTTTGAAGTGTTATTGTGAGAAAGAGAAATTAGAATTTTTCCACTTGACCTCAGAAGATAAGGGGAAGTTGTCAAGAGGGAGAATTCTTCATTATAGAAAGAAAAACAAATTTCCAAATAATTAAAATTGTTCAGAAGTGGATAGATTGCCATAGGAGAGATTTTCTTCACCAGAAGTCTTACAGCAGAGGCTGGTTGACTCCTTACTGCTGGGGTAGCTAGAAAAAGTTCCTTCTATTTTTTTAATTCTTTGAATTCTATATTCCCTCCATATTACCACCCTGAGGTATAGAAGGTTCTATCATTTTGTTTTTGTTATTTGGACAAATTCAGAGTAATAAGATCATTTTATTTATGACTACTTACTTTATTTTCCCTAGGAACAGAATGGTTTCAATTCCAGAATACTATGAAGGAAAGAATGTCTTACTCACAGGTGCCACTGGCTTCCTGGGGAAGGTGCTTCTTGAAAAGTTACTTCGGTCTTGTCCTAAGGTGAATTCAGTGTACGTGTTAGTGAGGCAGAAAGCTGGCCAAACCCCACAGGAAAGAGTGGAAGAGGTGATTAGTGGCAAGGTAAGTCCAGAAAATGATTAGTTAGTAGAAAATATATTATGATGTAATACATAGCCCATACAATTTTCTTTTTATATTGGAGAAAGAACTTGATGTAACTTGCCAGAACCCTTGAAAACTTTTAGAATAGATAATTATATGGGATGTCATTAATATAATGAAAATGTGCTGGGAAATAGAAAAATTGTTAATTACTATTATGAGAACTTTTTGTAAAGTTAGAGAGTAAAATATTGTTTGGGAAAGATGTCAACTTCTAAGCACTGAGGATAATTTTTTAAAAATATGTTAAAACATTTTGACATATGAAATTTAAGTATTTTGAGAAATAGTAAACATTTTATCCTTGGAACACCTATTGTGTACATAATAAGCATTGTCAGTTATTGTACATTCCCTTTGTTGGAAGCATATTCCATTGCTTTTCTTCTATAACGTGCCAATTGGTGCCATTGGTGCCAGTTCCCTGTATTGTCGGTTACTCTTCGAAAGTGTTCACTAATTTCCTAATTTTCAAGCTGTCGGATCTTAACATTTCAACCCTTGGAAAAATGGAAGAATTCGGAAATATAAAAAAATTAAGCTATTTTGAGCCATATTGAAAACATCCAAAAATTCCTCAAGGACTACAGAAGATAGGAAGTGATAGATCAGTTGACAAATCTGAAAAATGGAGTTATCATTGGTGAGAACAGTTAAAGTTTCACTAGTGTTTAAACTGAGAAGTCTCAGAAATATAAGAGAAAGAAGACAAGAAAGAATACAAAGGAAATAAAAAAGACAGGGAAGGAAAACAACAGAATTGACAAGGTTTAAGTGCTGAAAATGGGATGGACAAACAAAGCCCCTCACAGTGGTAAGGAGAAACAGCAGAAAACAGTCATGTCAGAGGAGAAAAACATTGATAGAACAATTAATAGACTGGGGTGATTTTAGTAAAAAAAAAAAAAAGATACATTATAAGTTCCTATACTCTATTTGCTAAGATATGTTTGAAGAATTTTAGGTTTAAAAAAAAATTAAGCACTAATGGCATTGTTTCAATTAGGTGGCAAAAGTTTTTATATCCAGAGCGCATATATCCCTTAGGATGATTGAATTTAAAGTGTTCTAATTCTTTTAGACACCTAGGGGGGCATTCTTTACAGTGCCAGAATCTTGAAAGATGAACTGTGCTCTACCCTGTCCCCCAGTAGTTTTACTGTTTAGCATTGTTTTTATGTGTAGTTTTAGTAATAGTATATATTTATCTTTTTTGTTGTACTTCATTCACTGTACATGACTTCATTAAATAGAAAGTGAAACAGAAAATACTTATCTTTCTTTTAATTAGACCCTCTATCATCTGAAATATGAAGTAGCATTGGACTCATTTTTATAAATTACCACTTGCTTGATGAGAAGAAAAGATTTCAGATAAATGTGTAATTGTCTTCATTATTATGTGTGTGAGATAAATAATGCTCACAGGAATCAAGAGTTCAGTGTCTGAGTCAGGGAGCAGGAAAGGTCTTTTATTTCCTCGAGGAAAGGACACATGCCATTGCAAAATAACATCAGGCAAGGGAGTGTCAAAAATAAAAACTTGTAGGTCATTTTTATAGTAATAATAATAATCCTATCTCTAAATTCTGCTTTATCCCACCATTGGCTGGTAAGACAAGTTTACAGTTTTCTTACTAATAATATTAGCCTACCAGCACAGAGCAAATTCAGTCCTTATTATCCTAATTATTCATAACTAATCTCTACCTTATTGAAAAGTTACAATTTTCAGTCCCTTACTACCATAATTATTCATAGCTAATCTGTACCCTATAAAAAATGAGATTCCGCAAAACCTTTTCATGCATTTCCTTTGACCAAATTTGGAGATATCCAGTCAGAAAAATTACATCATTTCCAAAAATATGAAAACCAGATAGTGTTTTTCTCTAGCAGTGAACAGCACTGATAAGGGATATAATAATGTGTTCATAAGTTTCAATGAAGGTTGTTCTCACCACCTGTGCATAAGAAGGTTTTCTTTCTCTATATGAACAACAAAACCTAAAGGCAAGAGATACTATTTCATAGGGTTGCTGAAGAGGCTACTTTGAGGAAAGTATTTTGTAAACTAACATGCTATCTAATATGTGAACTTGCATTTTTTTTTATCTTAAGGTCTTCAGAGTACTTCTTGTATAATCAACCACACTAATTTCTTGAGATGCCTTTCTCTTTTCTTCCTTGTTTGTTTTTCTTTATATATGGTCTTTTAAACTTTGAGAGATTCATAAATGCTTTGAGTTAGTTCCAGGTCTCTGGTTTCACAGAATATATTATACTTTAACATACTTATGTTAAGCTTAGTGTTTTTTTTTCTTGGCTTTTATGAACTCTTGGATGACATGGTCACTTTTTCCTAAGATTCTCATTGCTTCTGTGTCATCAGTTGCTTCTTTCTTGGTCAGAATTAAAGTCAGAATAAGAGTTTCTCTATTTGACCCAGAGAGAAATTCTTCACTTGCTAACACTCAAATTAGGTGCTCTGCTTTTAGTAGATTGAGTCTTCTAGCAGAAGTCCCTTTCTTACTACTAAAGAGGAATCTCTTGGCTAGATACAAAGAAAGATCTGTCAACATCTTTCCTTTGAACTTATTCTCTACTAATGTAATAATATAACTTCCTTTATTTCCTCTTATTGTCCTTCCCAGATTATCCCTATCATACATAGAGCCCGGGATTAGTTCTCCACCTAATAACTCCTTGGAAACATTAATTTTTTTATATTTGTGTCATGAGTACCTTGCACATTGTAGGTATTTAAGAAATGATTGTCATATAAACCACAAGGAGTCAGAATCCTTGGGTCTCTTTCATTTATGAATTATAAATTTGTTATTTCTCTAGACTTTAGTTTTATTGTCTGCAAAATAATTGAAGTCGGTCCCTTTCCTCCTCAAATTCTGTAATTCTGTTTCTCTTTAAAATAATTATGTGGCTTTGAGCATGTTAATTATTGCCTCTACATATCAGTTTTCCCTATCAGTAGGATGGGGGTGGGGTGGGGGAGCTGGGTTGGACTAGAAAATTTCCAAGGTCCCTTCCAGCTTTTCTATTTTGGGTTCTGGAGGAGGAAAATATGATGTAGTTGGAATACTGATCACAGTATTCCACACAGAGTATGAGTTGGTAGGAGTTGATTAGGTATGGAAGAACATTTCATATTGTTTGAAACTAGTTTCAGGGTACTGGAGTAATAAGCTTGTTATGTTTAAGAAAAAAATTAGGAACAGGTCACTGTGAAACAGAGGTAGGTTTAGGGTAGGGAGGAATAGAATATATGGTGACTAAGGAGCAGAATGTAGAGGGCCTTGAATGTTAGCAAGTAGATTTGGGGCTTTAGAGAATGCTTTAGAATCTTTTGAATTAACAAACAGTATGAAAGCAAAAGACATACAAATATGTACAGACAAGATATATATATACACACACAGGATAATAGAATTAGGTTTAGGAAAGACTTCCTCTACATACAGGATGAGATTACAGTTGGGACTTAAAGAAGCTAGGAAACTGAGATGATGATGAGAATCTTGTGATCATGGGGGATATGTCACCAGAGAAAATGCTCAGAGCCAAGAGATGAAGTATTTCCTTTATGGAACAGCCAGTCTCTGAACTAAAGAATATGTGGGAGTGGGGTGAGAAGGCTAGAAAGGTGTGTGTTTCTTGGGGTGGAGGGTGAATAGAGGATTTTGTATTTGATTATCAAAGTGATAGGAAACCACTGTGTTTTTTGGAGGGTGGGACACAGAGACATAATCAGACTTGAATTTTAGTAAAATTACCTCAACAACTGAATACAGAGTGGAGTGGAGAGAGACTGAAGGCAAGCTGACCTATCAGCAGGCCATTGCAGTAGTCCAGACATGGGAGATGAGGGCAGAGTAGTGCCAGTGTCAGGAAAGAGATGGTTCAAAGGTAGAATTGGCAAGCCTTGGCTTGTGGTAGATTAGATAGAGATAATGAGGAGGAAAGGATGATCCTTAGGTTGGAAGCTTGGGAGCATTTGAGGGAAATTTGGAGAGAAGGTAAATTTAAGGGGAAAGAAAATGAGGTCCTTTTTGGACATTTTAGTTTTAATATTTCTTCTTCTGAACATTCCAGTTTGAGATGACTGAAAGGTTGTTGGAAATGCAGAGAAGTTATGTTAAGATTTTTAAAGTGGACTTCAGAGATTATTCTAATTAAGTAGTTTCATTTTACAGATGAAGAAAGGGGCACAGAAAGAATAAATGATTTTCCTAGATGGGGGGATGATCATAACTCATCATTCCACTTTGATTTAAAAGGGTATGAATTTTGCTTTCATTGGCTAGAAATAGAAGGGAATTGGGAGTTTATACCTTCAATTTACACTCACTTATTAATAAAAGAAGTAGAACTCTGTCCAGAGTTGGGAGAAAAGGAAGACAGCAGTTCCTTAAATGTACAGGTTGTCCCTGTGCAAGTCTTTGAGCAGTTTTAAATTTTAATAGTGTGATAGGCAAGCTACAGTCTAAACCTGTAGTCCAGAGCTAAGAATTCTTGGTTTTTACATTTTTAAACAAAGTTTTATTGTACTGAAAAATGTTAAAAACCATTCTTACCTCGAATCAGCTAGCTTGGGCAGGTTTTGACCTTGAGCAGTAGGTTGCTAATAGTTTAAAACTATAGTAATATACTTGAGGATATTTTGTATTATTGTAGAATAGTTTTGACTTTATTGAAAGGAGATAGGATCATTACAGGTGTTAAACAAATAACATATACCATGCTGAGTGTTTTCTTTAACTATGTTAATTACTCTATGTGCCTCTTAAAATTTATACTTGATCAAACAAAGATAGAGCTATGTTCTGCAAATGAAAGATTGACCTCTAGATTTGGTACTGAGTTTAGATTTCAGATTTTCTGTTTAAAATGTTACCTTCCCAACTGCTTGTATTAGTGGCTTTTTTATTTCTTTTAAGGAATCTATGCTAGAAACTTGCAGAGTAATTTTTAGTTTTAAGGGAGCAAGAAAGAAGTAGGCATTAGCCAGTAGGAGCCATTTTACCACTGAAATCAAATTTTAATGGTTCTAATTATTTTGTAGCTGATATTAAACAGGGATACCCGAAATTTACACATTTTTGTTGAATTGGGTTAGTACTGATGGAATGAAAATAAATGCATAGAAAAAAAGTGTGTTAAATGATTTGTACAAACTCAAGTGAAACCTTTGTGCAAGATGTTCTACAATTACACATCATATTTTACCACCTTTCTATTGTCTTCATGCTGTCTCTTTTACCCAAATGCTATTCCCCTCCCTTCAAGGCCCAACTCAAATGCTAGCTCTTCTTTGAAGGAAAGTTTAGTTAAATAGGAAGGGTAAGTTTTGGGACATTTATTTGAAATAATGGGACAGTATTCATGTGAGAGCCGATGAGAAACTTGAGGTATTTTTGTTTCCACATTCAATGGGGAGCTTAGATAGGATGATCTCTAAGGCCTCTCACAGTTGAAATTCTTTATAGATATTCACTTCCTTTGTGTAGAAGTGATCATTGAATCAATGAAAATTCATTGGATGTTTGAGTTTAAAGTATATACTTTCTTAAAGTAGGTGCTTTGGAGTATTGTGAAGAGAGATTAGAGAATGAGAGAGATGAAGGGAAGCCAGAAGTAGTGACAGGGATGATGAGGCAGTCAGAATTAGACTAATGGAATGGATGAGGTGTGGGAGGAGTGATTTCAAAACCCATAGTAAGTAAACATGTATTTAGTGCCTGCTCTGTATCCAGTACAGTGTTAAGCTCTGGAGTTAGAAAGAAAGGAAAAATGCCATTCCTGCTTTTAAGTAGCCCACAATCTAATGGGGATGGGGAGGCAACATGCAAATACAAGCAAGATAGAGGACAAATGGGTAATATTTAACAGAGGGGAAGACAATAGAATTAAAAAAGGGAAAGACTTTCTGTGGAAGAAAGAATTTTTGCTTGGATTTGGAGGAAGCCAAAAGGTAGAGATAAGGGGAGAGAGCATTCTAGGTGGGTCAGGGGAGGGTTTTGTGTGTGTGTGTGTGTGTGTGTGTGTGTGTGTGTGGTGGTATGATCAAAATAGATTTTGGAGGACTTTGAATTCCAAACAGAGGATTTTATATTTGATCCTGGAGGTGATAGGAAACCATTGGCTATTGAGTATGGGACTGTAAGATTCCTCTTTTAGGAACATAACTGACAGTGAGTGGTTAGTTTAAGAACATAACTGACAGAGGAGAAATTTTTGAAACAGGGCCCAAAGACCCATTAGTAAGGAATATGAAAGTTTTCCTTAGAGATTTTAGATTCTTAGTGATAAATTGGCAAATCTAGTTTAAATTGACAGAGGGAGAAAAATGGGTGATGGATGTGTTATCTAAAAATAACTTGATCTAATATTGAAACAAAAAAGAATTCAATCAATAGAATTAATTCAATTTATTTTCTTTTCATATTAATTAAAAATATATATACTAAATTATATCAGGTAGTCCTGGTGATTTTCTATGGTGATGGTATTCCCCTTTGGCTTTGAAATCCATTTTTGGTAAATCATCATTATTCAAATCAGCTTAATTATATCCTGTCTTTGGAGGCCTATTTCCTGGATCTTTTCTCTGCAAAGAACTCCCAAGATGTGACATTTTGTAGTCCTATCTTTTTTTTTTTCTTTATAGCTTTTTGACAGACTGAGAGATGAAAATCCACAATTTAGACAAAAAATCATAGCTATCAACAGTGAACTCACACAACCTAAACTGGCCCTTACTGAAGAAGACAAAAATATCATCTTGGATTCTACCAATATCATATTTCACTGTGCAGCTACTGTCAGATTTAATGAAAATTTAAGGTAAGTCTAGCTATTTATATGAATTTACATTTTCTTTTATAACTGTTTGCTAGGGCTAAAAGATAAATTTTGTTGAGTATAGGCTACTTTTTTAGTCAGAATGTGTTGAAATTGCATGAAATGTTTGGCCGGATGCAGTGTGTGGTTTTCAGGGTTCTGATATTTTCAAAACAATTTCCTTCTTTTTTTCCTTTTCTTTAAATATGATGAAAAACTGTTTTACTGAAAAAAACAGCTGTTGCTAAGATTATAGCTTCACTCTGTTTCAGAGGAGAAGTAAAATGAGGGAGGAGGAAGAGAAGCTATGGGGAAGTTGAAAAAATGTAGGATTGTAGCTTCTGTTCTCTTGAAATTGTTTTCATTTTCTCTCTTGAGTAGTCAGTTCCTTATTCTTTCTGATAGATCACTTTGTCCTCACACTGTCAGCTTTTCACTGTGTTCCCTTTCCCATTTACAGATTGTTAGACATTTTACCTTTGTACTCCATCATATATCCATGAAGACACCCATGATCAGTGGTTTAGGCCACGCATTTCTCACAATGACCTTTTAAAACATTGCTTTCTTGATTTTAATCAAGTTTCTTCAAGGAAAAGTAACACTTATGGCATGGGTTGGGGGGAATTAGATGTTTAAAGTACCCAATATTACTAGAAATATAATTAGTGTAGACTTTAAAAAAATTACTTTAAAGTGCCTTTTTAAGATGGGGGGGAACCCATCTTGTTAAAATGTTACTTCCAACTACGATGGCAAACTCCATTCTCTGGAGTTCCAAGTTCAATGCCCTTCCTACTACACCATGGTATATTTCTGCTCCAAGAATTTGCAGGACCTGATAAATTAGTTTCAGCCACATGTTATACCCTTTATTTTTAAAGACTTTCTTGTTGTTTTTTGTTTTTATAAAGTAGTTTCAACCATTTTGTAAGTAGGTCAGATCTTGTTGAAATGCATATTGTTACCACAAAGCTTCCACATAACAGAAGCAAGCTCTGGCCAATGGCCAGTCATAGTAGTGCCTTGATCTCTGGTCAGATTTTCTATTGTGAATTCAGTAGAAAACATCTGTTTGGTATAACACTATTGAAAGAAGAATTTTAAAGACACTGGCCTTTGTGATGAAGATTCATTCGTTGGGCTGATGAAGTAAACAAGTTTACTTTACTCCCAAATTTCTCACATATTTCTCACATTGGAAATACTTGACCCTCCAAAAGGCTCCTTTCTGTGCCTGGCTGATGCCTCCCAGAACAATCTCTATTCCTTTCCAAGATCCACTCTGACTTTTTTCTTTTCTTTTTGCTTATTATATTTATTTAAAATATTTGATTTGTTTTCAATTATATACAACAGTAGTTTCTATCATCTGTTGTTCTTTGAACAGTGCGCAAAAGAGGGGGTAAAGACACTGTTTTTCTCTCCTTGTTGTGGAAAGGGATGGACAATTTGATCATTTCAGAGAAATTCTTCCTTTCTTTGTGACATTCATCATGTGGATATCTGACCTTTACCTCAAGAGATGGCTGCCATTGTGCTCCACCTGAGAGCTGAGTAGCACATTGCCCTGAATTAGGAAACAAGTGTGAAATGATAATCAGAATTTAATTCAGTCAGTAAATCAATCAGCAAGCATTAATTAAGAGCCTGCTCTGTGTGTGCCAAATACAAATATAGTATTTCTAATCTCAGGGAGTTTACATTCTATTAGGAGAGATCAAATACCTATAGATTGTACATAGAATAAATACAAATGAATAAATACTAAATAGTTAGCTATAAAGTAATTTAGGAAGAAATGCTATATAGTTATAGATACAACATGATGTAATTTTGTAGTTTTAAGGAAAATAGACATTAGTGGCTTAGCTCATTTTCCCTATTTTAGTGATATGCCTTTAGGATTCTCCTTTCTTTTTGAATTTGTTATGTATACCCTTATATTGGGTCTCCCTTATTATGGACCTCCTTTGTATTTACTTTGTCTAGTTCATTTGTTTCTTTGATTTAGTGCCATTTCTAATTCCTCTGGTATCACATTGGGAAATAAATGTTAGAATCTAAATCTAATGACTCCCCTATCAAGGGAGAAAAGACTTGTATAAAGATTTTTTACAATCTTTTCAACTTTCCATCTGTTGTTTTCCTTCCAGTTTATTTCTAAACAATCATTTTGTTGCAAATATAAAGTGAAACAACTTTTAAAATAACCAGAACTAAAGATAGACTTAATTTTGTTAAAATTTCCTATCCTTGGGGTGGCTAGGTGGCCCAGTGGATAGAGCACTGGCCCTGGAGTCAGGAGTACCTGAGTTCAAATCCAGCCTCAGACTCTCAAATTACCTAGCTGTGTGGCCTTGGGCAAGCCACTTAACCCCGTTGCCTTGGAAAAAAAATTTCCTATCCTAGTCTTTTGAAAATCTTACAACATTTTAAATCAAACTCACTTTATTGAAGCTATTTATTTCCAAATCCTAGCCAGTGATGATCTTATATATTATTTTCCATAGTGCATATTAATTTTATATCTTACATAATTTACATATTTTATTTTTACATTTTACATATTACCATTTCACATATTACATTTACACCCACATTATTCCCAAATCTTTGCTATAAGAGTTGATCTTTGAATAGAAACCTTATATAATACATGCCTAGTTTTATTAGAAAACTTTTGCTTTCTAGCTTTTCATTTTTATTTTAATAGTAACAAAAACATTCATATGAAATGAAATTTATTTACATGGAATGGCAGGCTACAAATAATTTTCAGTTTGTTAAAAATGTATACTAAGTTCACAAAATAAAAAAGGACTATTTTCTTCTGTTCTTGTTTTTTTATGTTCTCCTATCTTTTGTTTTGTTATACTTGTTATCTATATAATGTTTTGATTCTCCATATAATTTCTTTTTCTATTTGCTTTATTTTTTGTAATTGTGAATTATACAGTAATATAACAATCCCTAAATATATTAGAACCTGTTCACTTCTTCCTCATTTATTGGGCATACAGGTTTTTTTCCACCTATCTAATTAGAAGCAAAATCTTGTAATTTCTTTCAGTATAATATCCTTTGCAGAGTCTTCCCATCTCTATACTCACATAGCCTGTACCTTAAATTATATTGTCATTACATCTTGCCTGGACTATTGTTATAGACTTCTAATTGGTCTCTCTGACTGAAAGTCTTTCCTTCTCCTTTAATCCAGTCTTCTCATAGCTTTCAAAGTGTAGGGCAGATATAATGCTGGACTTAAAAGTCACTGTGAAGGGAATTCAAATCCTGCTGTAGACCCATATCAGATGATCCTTTAATCTCTCTGTGCCTCTGTTTCCTCCTCTGTAAAATGAATGCATTCTAAGCTTCTAAGGTCACTTTTAAATATCTAATCTTCCTATTTTTCTAAAACATTTTAAATCTGATCACATCACTCCATCCCTACCTTAATAAATTGCAGTGGCTCCCCAGAATGGCCACAGTCACAGTGAAATCCTTTGTTCAGTATCAAAAGCTTTCTCCAGCATACAAGCCATCCAGGCTTTATCTCTTTTCCTCCTGAATGATCCCTTCCTCTCCCATCTCTGGGCCTCCTCACCTCTAATTTATACTACGACTTCACTTCAGCAGGGTCTATCTACTCCAGGAGGCTGCTAGTGGCAGCTGTATTTCTATATGTTGACTCCCCCATTAGAATGTAGCTTGTGGAGGAGGATCATTTCACTTTTTCTTTGAATCCATAGCTCTTAGCACAGTGCCTCATAGGTGGTAAATTCTTAATAAATGGTTGGTGATTGATTGAGGAAGATACCTACTGTGATTATTTTTATACACATTGACTAGGTATATTCTTCATTGATCAGAGTTTTGAAGTCATAGAATCATAGTTCTAACTGAAGCCAACTCTCATTTTATAGATGAATTATCTCTTGGAGACCCAGAAAGGTTAAGAAACTTGCCTAAATTCATATAGAGGCAGAGGCAGAACTGTCACTTAAATTCAAGGCTTTTTTTCCCCACTGCCCTTTTGCCTTCTCAGTGCTGGTGGCAAACATAAAGCATAGTGTAGAGATTATAGAAATAATCATTATTCTTTGATCCAGGAATTTTCTTGCTTAGAATATACCCTGAAAGTTTGTTTTTGTTTTGTTTTTTAATTTTTTAATTTTTATTTTTGAGTGGGTAGGGTGAAAAAGAGCTTTTTCTTCCAAGATGTTTATAGTTTTTATTTTTAATTGCAAAAAAAAATCCAAAGCAAAATCTAGAAGAAAATGAAATGTCCATTAGTAAGGGAATAATTAGAAGCTAGGGTAGCTCAAGAGACATTATACTAATTCTGGAGGGCAGAAGACCTAATTGTCTTGAGTTCACATCTAATCTCAGATACTTGTACTAGTTGTGTGACCCTGGGCAGTTCACTTCACCCTGTTTGCCTTAGTTTCCTCATCTATAAGATGAATCGAAGAAGGAAATGGCAAACCATTCTAGTGCCTTTGTCAAGAAAACCCTAAGTGGGGTCACAAAGAGTTGGACATGACTGAATACTCACAACCTAAAAGGGAATAAATATTCTCCTCTGGTCAAGATCATCAGGTTTGAAGCATATAAGGAATATTGAAAAACCTTTATGAAATAATGCAAAGGGAAAAATGGAGAACAGAGCTTATATTCTGATGAATATCAGGTAATATCCTGATGAAAACTTAAAAAATGAAATAGAAGTTATGAGATTTTGGGGGGATGAATTTATTTAATTGCAGATAATCAAAATCTAATTGATTATTCATTATATGTTTATATAATATGTTTTAGCATATCCATATGCATGCATATGTACATACACATAGTCATATATATATACATACATATTTACAGATGCACATATAGAAAAATTTTCCACACATTTCTGTTTTTAAAAATAGGATAAGATTCTTTGGATGTCAAATTAACTAATATAATCTTCCAATCATGACTTAGATAGTGACTGTGTGCTTTTCTTTCCAGAGATGCAGTTCAACTAAATGTGATTGCTACTCGACAGCTTATTCTCCTTGCACAGCAGATGAAGAATCTGGAAGTGTTCATGCATGTATCAACAGCTTATGCATACTGCAATAGAAAGCATATTGATGAAGTAGTCTATCCCCCTCCTGTTGACCCTAAGAAACTAATTGATTCTCTAGAGTATGTCTTTTTCATTAAACTTTATAATTATTCAAAGACTTAAAAAAACACCTATATGCTTTTCTTTCAAGTAATTTTAAAATTCCTTCCTCATCTAAGTGTTTTAGCCACATTTTTAAAAAAATCTGAGTATTTGTCTCAGTACCATACATCCCATCCTGATGCTACTGTTCTTTCCTTAATTGATTTGTTGTGTGGGAGTGGCAGCGTAATATTAAAAAACACTGGGTTTGGAGCCTGAAGATGTTGTTCTGAATCTCTGATTTCAACTTAAGACTTAGGTGACTTTGTCTTTTTTATTTTTTTATTTAAGGCAATGGGGTTAAAGTGATTTGTCCAAGGTCAGACAACTAGGTAATTATTGTCTGAGGTCAGTTTTGAAATCAGGTTCTCCTGACTCCAGGGCCAGTGCCCTATCCACTGTGCCACCTAGCTGTCCCCTTGACTTTGGGCAGGTCCCTTCATCTCCTTCAGGCCTTATGTGTTCATCTATAAAAAGTGTGATTTTGACACCACTATCCCTCTCAGCCTTTGATCCTATGGTTATATCTGGTAGTTTGCAAGTGAGAGGGGGAAGGAACACAGAAATAAATCCCTCCATATTTCACTCATAATAATACTGTTTCCTTGAAGTTAAAGGTGGAGGTAGTAACATGTAGGTGTGGCCTGTTCTTTTAGTAAATTATCAGTACTTGAATTCTTGTCTAGTAGTTGGCAGGAGAATATTTCTTGTTAGTTAATTCTGATTTGGTTAGAGCATTCTTGATCCTTAAATTGTAGTGCTTATTAATTGCTTGATACCTTTGAGTATGTAGACCCTGTTTTCTTTGACCCATCATACTTGAGTTGGGAGTGTTAGTTTCTTCTTAAAAATTGACTATTCCAAACCTTTGTTTTATATGACCCACTACAACTCATCATAGCATATAACCCACCTTTTACTTCATGGAAAACGTTAAGGTCATCTCTAGTTCATGATATACTGTTATAGCTTCAAAAAACTCCAAATGAATTCACTTACTAATTTTATGTTCTTGGCAAAAAGCTCCTTACATTCAAATAGAAACATCCCTATGGGCCTGTTGACTTGAGAAATCATAGTTAATATTATCTTTGTTGTATGGTATTTTTTTAAATTTTATTTCCCAGTTGTGTTTTTAATTGGTTTCCTAATCTGACATCTCTAAACTAGATGGACTTCCAAGTTCCTCTGGTTCAAGATCTGTGATTTTACACATAGAATAGAATAAATGAAGATTCCTCATTCTTCAAAGGATTCTTTTAGCAATATATTTAAAATATTCCTTTTCGCACATAATTTTTTGAGGCACTTAACGTTTGTGTTATCCCAGTTTTCTTGGTATTTCAACCTCATGCTTGCTACCAAATAGAAAAAGGCTTCTTGGATAAACAAAACTTTGGAAAAACTGAGATATATTTTCAGGTAAAAGAATATTCTTTGACCTCCTACCATGTGCTAGGCTCATAGAATCATGTCTATTGATATGCATTACAATTACAACAAACAGACATATTTTTTTAATGGTAGAAGTTACTAATTTCATTTTGTCTTGCTGACCTTATAACAAAAGATGTGTAATTATTTGTAGTTAATTTCTTATTTATATAATTCCTTGTTTTAGAAGTTTATTATGTTCTTAGTATTTGCAGGTCAGTCTATTGACAGCATTGAAATCTTCTCTGACCTACCTTAAAGGTTGACTTTTGCATTCAAACATAGTTTATGTACATATATACTACATATACATAGACATAAAACATTAATATCTTTACTAGATTTTTGTAAATTTTTGTATGTTATTTTGGGGGGGATCAGAAGGAAAATACAAAAAGCCAAAATTGTTTTTCACTAAAGTAAGGAAAGCCAGTTGAATAAAATCATTGAATATTTGTTCATGTTTACTATGAGGAACTGTTAAAAATTTTTTAGAGTAAAACATTTGGAAACTAAATCTTTTCTTTTGTGATTTCTTTGATTATTAGGTGGATGGATGATGGACTGGTAAATGATATCACTCCCAAACTTATAGGAGACAGACCCAATACTTACATATATACAAAAGCATTGGCTGAATATGTTGTGCAACAAGAAGGGGCACAACTAAATGTGGCAATTGTAAGGCCATCAATTGTGGGTGCCAGCTGGAAAGAGCCGTTCCCAGTAAGTCCTATCTAGAACATAGAATGCTGATTTTTCTACACATATTGTGAAAAGAAAATGAGGTATAGACTAAAATTTGACAAAACTTTGAAATGTGTACTTACTATTAAGTAATAACAAGTTAGTAAATTGATAATTTATGAACATGGTGTCTTATAAATTGACTATTAAATTAATTTTAGGAAATACCTATATTTCTGTTTTGATACTAGATAATATTCAGTAATTAAAGTGTTATCTCTTTCACTGAAAATTAAGATAGAGGGGTATTGCATTCCATTCAGATAAGACTTGGTCAAGTCAACTTTCCCTGGATGATATAATATGAAATTCTAAAAGAGTAAATTTTAAATTTATATGAATTAATTATATGAATTTTATAAAGTAAGTGTGTGTGTGTGTGTGTGTGTGTGTGTGTGTGTGTGTCGCCATCATCAATTTTAAAAAAAGAAAAAATGGTGAAGGTCATAGCATTTAGGGGTCTTAACCTTCCACCCATAGCCTGGACAGTCCCCTGAAGTCCTAATCTTTCTTTTCTTCTTTGGTCACAACATAAGAAGACAAGAACAGTTATTAAGATTAATATGTAGGGGCAGCTAGGTGGCGCAGTGGATAGAGCACTGGGCCTCTAGTCAGGAGTACCTGAGTTCAAATACAGCCTCAGACACTTAATAATTACCTAGCTATGTGGCCTTGGGCAAGCCACTTAACCCCATTTGCCTTGCAAAAATCCTTAAAAAAAAAAGATTAATATGTAAACAAATTTTAGGCTTGAACATAATTTACGTTTAATTAATTGTTGTTCAACAGAGAATACACTTGAAAATGACTTGAACCAAAATAATCCTGGAAATTACTTGAGTAAAGGAAGAAAGTTGGTTTTTTTCTTAATGATTTTATTCTTCTTATATATATTTCCCCCATCAATTAATTTTTCATAGTAAAATTTATCTTCTACCCTTCTTTTCTGCGGACTACAATCATGAATTGATAGAAAAGCAGTAGGGTTTTTATGAGGTAAATTGTGTTTGATCCAAAGTTCTCCAAAGGAGAAACTTCCAGTGTTCTTAATACAATCCTTGTCAAAAGCTAGCTTTATGAGTAATAAAATCTGTTTGCCTAAAAGTATTTGTTGGGATGCAGATTTCAAGAAAAAAGTCTGCAGTTTTAATTGCTAAAATTATTATATTTTATTTGATAACAGGGTTGGATCGATAACTTTAATGGACCAAGTGGTCTCTTTATTGCTGTGAGTAAACCTCCAAATTCAATTAGTGCTATGTGTTTTTTTTCCCCCCTTTCTTGGATAATTTGAATTTAAATATCTTAAGCATCATGTTTGTCTTTATTTCTTCAAAGGCAGGGAAGGGAATTCTTAGAACAATGCGAGCTTCCAACAATGCCCTTGCAGATCTTGTTCCTGTAGACGTAGTAGTCAACACGAGTCTGGCTGCTGCCTGGTATTCTGGAGTCAATAGGTATATGAGGTGACAATGTGGGCTTATTAAGTTATGATTAGAAATTGTAGAGTGGGGGGATGATTTACTAATGTCATATTCATCTATAAAATCAGAACATAGATTAAGATTTTTGTTCCTGAAAGATTGCCACATTTTTTTGAATTTCTGTGATTGTACATAAAATTTGGGGGATGGGGAGGCAGAAGTTGGGTGTTTAAAATGTTTTGAAATTCACCCCAGAATAACCACGTATTTTTATTTCCTGCATTGGTGCTAGAGATGTTTAATTTTGGTGAACCTTTCTGACATCTATTCTGTACCTCTCCCAGTGATCTTTAAGTAGGCAGTATAGCCTACTGAGCAGAGAGTAGTCCTGGAAAAGCCAACAGTTGCTAGGTTCAACACCTGCCTCTGAGGCATGCTGTCTGAGTGGTCTTGAGCAAATCACTAAATCCCTCAACTTCTAGGAAACTGTCTGACTCTAAATGCTGACCTACTTTGGTAGTTCCCTTCCTTAAGAATTTCCTATATCAAGTAAAGTATCTTTATAGCTATTCCTAGCCATACTTTTCTAATAAAGGGGCAAAGCATTAGTTGATTATTTGCATATATTATTCTATGCAAAGTAGGCTCCAGTTGCCCCAAATTGGACCTCTGAAAATTTGTCAAGAACAAACACAGAGAATAGATATTAAGCTACTCTTCCTGGTTTTCCTTAACTTTTAGACTCATATTTGGCTTTTGGCATGTTTAATCCTGATACGAAAGGAAAAATTGTACAAAGGAAAAAATGCATATGCTATGAACAGAATTGTTCTAACAAATCTTATTTCATTAATACATGATAATCAAACCTGGCAGCTAGTTAGAAAATCCTGCTGTAATATCATTCAAATAATTTATCCATTTATAACATTTTTTGACATCATCACTCTGGAATTGTGTTTTGCCCAAGTTCTAGTTTCATTAAATTCAGTTAATTAACATTAGATAGGTTTTATCTATAATTTCTATTGAGAAATTTTTGGGGATGTTGAAATACATGAGTAATTAAAAGTACTTCAGCTAATAAATGTAAATTCGCCCATGAAGAGTAACAGTGGCACTGTAATTACCTAAAAGATACATAACTTTTGTCATTGCTTAGTTTAAGGTATTCTATACAGCACAGGCTTGACAGTTTTTGTTTATTTTGTTTATTTTGCTTATTCTGATATTTGACTTTTCAGACCAAGGAACATCATGGTATATAACTGCACGACTGGCAGCACTAATCCTTTCCACTGGGGTGAAGTTGGTATGAATTTTTTTTCCTTCTGTTTTCTATAAGTCTTAGAACAAATCTTAATGCTACTAAATAGAATAGTTTTTAGTGGTTATTTTAAAGATCATGTTAGTATGATTATAATTCTTGAAGACTTAAGGCTATATCACTTAGAACTTATTTCCATTAACATTGCAAACTTAGTTCTCATACCTTCCAACATTACAGCATAGGCCTTATGATTGCATTTTTGAAATAAGGAGAGACTTTGCTGCGTATTTCCCATCTGCTGTTTTTGCCCTTTATTCCCAGCTTGTCCTTTTCGTTCCCACAATTGCCCCACTCCTTTTGTGGGAAGTAATACTCCTTTCTTTTTGACTGGGACTACAAACTGTATTTTGTGACAAAAAAGGTGTAGATCCAGTGGGCCTCACTCCCAGCTTTGAGAGCTGGAGACAGTATTATGGAAGATGCTCCATAAAGTAGATCCAGAATGGCAACAGGTCAAAGATGCTTGGTAAGTGAGAGGATGCCTTAATTTCTGCTGCATCTTGTGACACCTTACTATAGCAAATCTGCAATCAAATTTGAATCATTTCAGTAGAAATAACAGTAAAATTAATATTTTAGAGACTTGGGTCCTTGTCAGAGCTCTGCCACACTATACTTCTGTGACCTTGGGCAAGTTGCTCAGTTTTTCTGTGTATTAATTTCTTTTACTGCAAAACAATGAAAGAGTTGGATAAGGTATATTATGGACATTTGTGGCATTACATTAATTTTAAATTATTGTACCTTAATTAAAGACAACTTAAGTTGAACCAGGTTCTGATTTTATTTGGTTGATTTTAATGCAAAAATGCTGTTTATGTTATTGAATGTTAGGGTCAGATTCTACCTTGAATTGAATAATTATTTTCAAATAAACACTTTAGTCTAAAATTGCATATTATCATATTTTCCAAGTCTTCCACATTGACTCTCTTAATTTATACTATAGTTTGATTAAAAGTACCTAAATTTTCAAATAAGGTAGATATTTTAAAACTCAAGCTCAGTATAAGCTTTTTAAAGTTTTAAAATTTTGGGATAGATATTAGGTTGCTGTTTAATAGGGTATATGTACTCCAAATAAAGTATTACTATATCCAGTTGATTATAGGAAAATTTGATATATCTATATATTAAATTGAGATTTCATTAAGATATTTGAAAGTAAAAAATAAAATAATGTTGGGTGGTTTTACTTTTTTTATAAATATGACTTAGACAATTTAATTATTTGCAAGAAAAAGATCATGATTTTCCCTTTCTTTTTAAAGTAAGTACAGTAATAAGAAACTGAAAAGAGGAACAGAAAGAAAGAAGCTATGGTGAGAGGTGCAACATAGAAAGTGACCTTATATCGTGGCCTTGGTAAAGCATTCAGAGAAATGCCAGAATGAGCTTTTAGTTCTTGATATATCAAAAATTAAAAAAGAAGAGGTAGTAGTTCTCAAATTATTTGAGTTCAGTGGGCATGTGCCACTTTTTTTAAGCTACTCTGTAAGGGTTTGTTTTTAAAATGGATGCAGTCATTTAATTATGACATCTATAGTAAAAAGTATTGTACCTTGTAAAAATGTAATGGTTTTCAAAAGTTCATTACATGGTTATTACCAAAGCTGTTACACAACTTTTCTTCCTCAGAATACCATGTAATTTCTACTTTCAAGAGGAATCCTCTCGAACAGGCCTTCAGACGGCCCAATGTAAATCTAACCTCCAATCACCTTTTATATCATTACTGGATTGCTGTGAGCCATAAGGCCCCAGCATTCCTGTATGATATCTACCTCAGGATTACTGGAAGAAGCCCAAGGTAATGGTGACTAGCTCTGTCTTATCTGTTCCTCTGACTGTGAACCCATGCTGACACTAAAACCAATATTAACTTTGTATTTTTGTTTATGCTTATGATGGAGGCTTAATGGCCTTTTGAATGAGAAGACTCTTGAATTCAAGACTTTTGCCATAAATGAAGATGAGATCTTTTAAGTCACCCATTCTGTTCAACTCTTCTGGTGACTTGACTCACATGACGTCTTGAATTCAAGATCTTACTTGAAGTTTTTCTTGGCACAACAACATTCAGAAATGCTTTGACGCTTATTTTTTCTACAGGATATTATATAAATCATTTCTTCAAGATGAATCCTTTAAACCAAGTGTTCAGGCGCCCCAATATTAAGTTGTATTCCAACAACCTATTGCTTCATTATTGGAAGGGTGTCAGACACACAGTACCTGCCTTATTGCTCGATCTTGCACTCAGGTTGACAGGTCAGAAGCCGTGGTAAGAAGAATAGTGCTAAGTACACTTGGTATTGGTGAGGTGGTGGAAGCTTGCTGGAGAGACGTCAAGTCGCTGGCATGGGCTTTTCCTGTAGTACTACTAACTTAGTTCATCACAATCACAATCAGGATGCCAGGACATTTCTCAGAGCCCTTTGGGACACCATTTTTCATTTTCACATCTTTGGGCTGCTGACCCTTGAATGTTCCGTTAAAAAAAAGAAATGCCCAGCACCAAGGTTGTCATTGTTATTATAAGCTGAAAATGAATCCCCTCCTTCCCTCCACCACTCAAAACTTTTGAGTGTAGGTTTTCATAGAGGGTCAGAGGTAAAAGATCTTCCTCTCTCTGGTATTTAGTACTTTTTCCTAGATGATAAATTATTTCAAATATTTCTGCTTCCCATTCAGCTTATAATATGGGTAATTACTTTATTTGACTAATTTTCTAGATTGGGAAATGGCAATTTAAAAAGGAAAACAAATTAAATTTTCCATTTTATTTTAATTGTTTTAGATATTCCCTTTCATTTCCCTTTTATTACATAAAATGGAATGAAACGTATTTGGAAAATTCTATGGAGGTTTTTGATTGAAAATATAAGGTTTGAGTGTTTTTAAAGAAAATGATGATCGTAGACTGTAGATTTAGTAATTTAGTACTCAGAAATCAGTGCCCGTTAGAGAGACTAGAGCTGAAAACTACTTGTCACTTTCATTAGTATAAGATGAAACCATTTTGAATTTTCTTTTGATTTCATTTATCTGAAGTTCTTCCGCATTCATGTAGTTGACTGTTTCAAGCAACAAAATACATTAGAATGACTAAAACTGGAGGTTTGAGGGAGAAATGGGTTAGAATTTCTAGATTCATTTTCTATTTTCTCCTAAAGATTTGCATATGGTATCTTTGCCATTGAGATTACTTTTTTTGTGGATAATTAAATTGTTCAAATCTTGGGAAAGAAAGTCAATGTTGTAACATTTTGCTAATATCTCACAATTTCAAGTCTAAAGCAAATAGAAATGTAGTGGAACAGATGTTGTCATGTAAAGTGGAGGCATATACACCTTGCATATAGAAGACACTTATGAAGTGATTATTGAAATGAGCAATTGTTGAATTCACTTTAACTGCTGCTAAAGACCTTTGTCTTAATTCTGAGAATGATCTTGAAAACACTGAAATCCAGGCAACAATATTAAGCTTTAGAAATCACAGCATTAAAAATGTCATTAGATCCATCCTTTTCATCATTCAATAAATCTTTATTGAGTGTTTACCATATGAGCAGCTCCTTGAATGTGAGAGCATTGGGGTCTTGTTCGGAAGATGACTCTTGACCCACCATTCAGTTAAAAAGAAGAGATTGTGAGGTGTCTGGTGGGCATGGTGAAGACTGTAGGAAGGAGGACCTGAGTAAAGACATCCATGTGTGCACAGGGGGCCACTAGCTGGAAAGTGGGGGGGGAGGGGGCTGTAAGGTCTTCCCCCAGGGAACACAGCTTTAGAACCAGAGGAATGACTTGATGAAAACAGGCCCTTCCATGCTTCCGGGCACTTAGTGAAGTGGACAAAGAGGTGGACCAGCAATCAAGGAGACTCTTTGCCATTCTTAGCCATGTGAACATGGCGAGTCACTTCATGTTTTTGAGTTTCTATTTCCTCGTGTGCAAAATTATGAAACTGCTGCCTCCTAAAGGTGCTTGTTGAAGCACTTCACAAACTTCACAAACTTGAAAGCACATCATGACAGAATCTCATAGTCCATAAACATTTGTTCAGTGCCTGCTGCATGGTGGGTCCTGAGGTAAGCCCTGGGGACGCAGATCCTGAAAAGAGTGTTCCTGCCCTTGGGTAAGTCTGCAGTCTAATGGGGGAGACTTTGCATGAAGGAAAAGTGGAGGAGGTGGGAGGAGGCATGGCTGAGGGGATAGTGGAGATGCCCATTAAACTGAAAAGGAGCACAGCTGGATGAGGAGGGTCTGAGATGATGGCAGAATCATAGAATTGCCATGGAGCCTCAGAAGCCCCAGAGTCCCATGCCAGAATCCCAGCATCCCAGAACATCCCATGAACAGCAGAGCCACCACATTCTGAGGCAGCCTCTTCCCTTTTGGGACAGCTCTTTTAGGAAATTTTTTCTTCTATCTCTTTGTGAAAGGCCTCTATGACTTTATTCCTTGCTCCTGATTTTGTCCTCTGGGACACCACTGAACGCGGGGCTAGGACTAGGTGACTTCAAGTTGTAAATTTACAATCTTTTGATCCTCCTTCTCTGTCAGTCTAGTAACACAGGCAAAAGAAAAAAATAAAAGGAATTCTGACTTGACAAAACTTGGGAAGATACAAAATTGTTCTTGTTGAAAGTGTAGTAGCTTTAATGATGACCATTTCACTGCTCACCGTCAGTTTTACTAATGTATTTCTGAATTTTACCAGAACTTAAAATTAAGCTCAGTAATTTACAATTTTAAGAACCTCATCCTATTTCTTATTTAGAAAGTCAAGTGATTTTCCATTTCTAGTTTTTCTAGCACCATTCTCTCTTCACATGATCTTCAGAGAGAGTAGCTCAGAAAACTCACCCACAAGTCCTTACAGGACTTAGGGCTAAAGTGTCTCACCCAATTAGATTGCCAGCTCCTTGAGAACAGGACGAGTTTTCTTTTTCTGTTTGTAGTCTCAGTACTTGGCCCATGGTAATCTCTTGCTTAAGGTTTTTTCCTTTTTTTCATCTTATCCCTTAGACTAGACTTTTGAATAAAATTCATGGAAGACAACTAAGTACTTTCTTATCTTCAACTCAATGTTAAATCCTATTTTTATTCAATCCTATTTTTATTCAATCCTTCTTAATCTGAAGTTCATTCTCCTGCATTAATACCTTGCCTATCTGAAGGTTAAGTTTCTAAAAAGCTCTGAACTCTTAAATACAAGTGTAAAAGTAAACAGCTGGTCTCTCTTAGCACTTGAGATAGCTGCCATAGGTGCTAGAATTAAAGTAATTTCCTTTTTATCTACAGGAGATGCTCTTTGGTGTCAACCACAGAGCAATTTACAGTATTTAACATCTCTACAAAATAGTATGCAGTATATTACTCTACAATGATAAGTCTTCATATTGATACAGGATCATCTATTAAGAGGTGGTTAAATTATGTTGAGCATCTTTTAAGAATCAGAGAAATCAAAGTTGGTATAGTGAAATGAATACTGGACTTCAAGTCAAAATACCTGAGTTAATTCCTGACTACCCATTAGCTGTATGATCTTAGGGAAATCATTTAAATTCTCTGAATCTCAGTTTACTTATTCTTCACAGGTCCTTCTAACTTTCTGTATAATTAGAATGTTTTTCACTGGACAGTGGTTAAATTAAATTTGAGTAATTTTTCATTCTGGAAAACCCATTTTGGAACACCTCATTTACTAACTTTACTAGACCACAAAACCTTTGACTCATTCAAATTGGAGATGAATTACTTTAGTGTGGTTTAGGATGACTCTAGTTAACTAAAACCACTAGGGAGTTGACATTCTTTAAGTAGCCATTGGAAGCACTCTCATTAAAGAAATCAATATTCTTATGAAACTAATCTACCACTTTGGGAGAAATTCTGGAATGAATTCTGCATTACAGAATTCAAAGATAGCATATTCTGGAATTTCAACCCCATGTAGTACATGGGTAAAATGAGGGAAAAGATTTGTGTATATGTGTGTTAGAGAATTTTCTTCTCATAGTTATAAGCAGAAAAGAGGAAATAATTGGCAGTTGTTAATGACTCTCAGAAGACTGGATGAATGTGCTTTTTAATTTCATTTGTATTCTAAGTCTTAAATGTCAGTTTAACCAGCTACACAGTCCAGAAAACCTGTGTCTGACCCAGACTGGATTGTGAACCTGGCCAAGTCCCAGAACTCCTAATTTGGAGGAGAGTATTTTGTGATCTGCCTCTGGTTCAGTGATAAAATCAGTGATCCAAAGCATATACAAATATAAAACCAAGACACACATCATCAGAAATCCTTGAATAAACTTACTTAATGTCTCTGGCATGTACTTGAATATGTTTCATATTTATCAAACTTGACATGATGGTCTTCCATTTTCCGATTGAAGATGTCAAATTAAGTTGAAGTAACATAAAAAAAAAAACTCGTTCTGATAGTTGGAGAAATAGCTCCTGAAACAAGGTTTGCAGTTGAAAAAAATTAAAGACTAAGCTTAATGTAATATCCAGAGTTTAAAGTTCAACTAGCATTTGTTATATGCCCCCATGTACCAGGCTCATGGCAGGTTCTGAGGATACCAAGACAAAAAAGGCAAAAGGGCTCCTTACCCTTGTCATTTGTGGTCTAGCAGGGAGCTTTGACTTACATACAAATCATTGGAATACCTGTAATAAATGAAAAATGCCCTAAAGAGGTGCAGAGGTCTGTGTGTAGACAAAGAAAGAAAAGGACATGTCAGCACTAAAATGTTTTGCAGTGTTTGAATTGGACTTTAAATGATAGAGTAGAAATCTAGCAGAGATTAAAGCCAGAGAAGCAGTCCAGGCATGGGGAAGTACTATGGTCAAAGATTGACTAAGAAGGGGAGTATATCTAGGGGATAGTCTGTTTTGGGTTGATGATGTCTAATAAGGCTGGAAAGAAAGGATGTCACTAGATCTGGAGAACCTTGAATGCCAAGCAACAGAGTAAAACTTTATTCACTAGATAATAAGGAACAGTGGAATAATGTAGTTATCAATATATAGAAATATTAATCTAATAGAGGTAGGAAGGATGATTTGAAGTGAAGAGAAAATGGGAGACAGGGACTGGGACCATATTATTAATCTAAACAGAGCAATACCACTCACAGAAATAGAAATGTCAGAAGGAATAAGTAGAAAGGGAAAACTTGATTTTGGACTTTTTGAGTTTGACATGTCAGTGGGATGTCCAGTTAAAGATGAGGGTTAGTACCTTTAAAGAGGTCAGGATAAAAAAATTAAAATTTAGAAGCTAACCTACAAAAAAAATAATAGCTGCCATCATGAAAATGTTGCCAAGGGAAGAGGTTATAAAGAGAGAGCTTAAATAAAGGATTTTGAAAAATCCACCCAAGGAGAGTGAAGAGTGAGATAAATGATTCCAGAGGTAGGAAGAGAGTGAAGAAAGCCTTGTCTTTTGGAGATTAAGCCAAATGCTTGCTATTTGTTATGCACTGTGCTAAGTGATAAGGATTAGGAAAAAGATGAAAAGAATAGTTAGTCCCTGAGCTCAAGGAAGTTGCAGTCTAAAGAAGATAACTAAATACAGACAAGCTTTATACAGGACAAATCTCAGAGCCAAGGCACTAAATTTAAGGGGGAATCAGGAATTCTTGCAGAAGAAGAGATTTTATCTGAAATTTGAAGGAAGTTTGGAGATTGAGGTGAGGAGAGAATTCCAGGCATGGAGGATAGCTAATGAAAATGTAGTCAGGAGGTTGAATTATAGTAGTGGGACAGTAGAGAAAGCCAGTGTGACTGTATCACTACATATGGAGGGCAGTAGGATGTGAAGTATAAGAGGGCTGGAAAGGAAGAAAGGGACCAGATTATGAAGAGCTTTTAAAAAGTCAAGAGATTTTATATTTGATCCTGAGGGCAAAGAGGAGCTGCTGGAATTTATCGATCTGATGGGACCAGAGAAGGAGCAGGGTGATTTGGTCAGTCCTTTGCTTTAGGAAATGTCAGATGAACTGGAGTGGGGAAAAAGCTTAAGACAGGGAGATCAACCAGAAGACTGTTTTAGTAGTCTAGGGGTGAGCTGGTAAGGACCTCGCTTAGAGTAGTTGCAATGTTAGAAGAGAAGGGGGTGGATTGAGGAATAATAGAGATGTTATGAAGATAGAATTCACTGGACTTGGCAACTAGGGTAACTGGAAGATGATGTTGCCCTCAAGGGAATAGGGAAGGAGGAAGAGGAAGAGTTAGGAGAGAAAGATAATGAGTGCTGTTTTGAGCATGTGAAGTTTAAGAGGAGTATGTATGTAAACACATACATATACTTGTGTGTATAATAAATACATATATATGTATATATGAAACCTCTAGTAATTCAAGATAAAAGATTAGGAGAGAGATTTGCTTTGGATAAAGAGCTCTGAGAATCTTCATAGTGATAATAGTTGAATCCATGGGAGCTGATGATACTAAATAGTATCAAGGGATTCTAGAGAGCCCAGGACTGAGAGCCTAGAGGGAAGCAGAAACACTGATTTATAAACATCCTTCTAAAAGAGTTTGTTTGTCCATTTAAAGGGAGAAGAGACTGGTTGATAGGTAGTATGGGAAAAAATAGAAATCACAGTAATTTATATCTTGGTGGATCAATATCCCAACCATCTGATGAACCAATCATAGAGAACTAGCCAACTCCTTCTGAAGAAGAAAAAAACAAAGTAGGCAGAATTCCAGTAAAATGGATGGTGTCATCATTTAAATGCTAAATAGTTTATTCTATAGTTTGTTCTGGTTTTGTGATTTCATTGCTGTGGGTAGCTCCCAGTAAGGGAACTCTTTCCACCAGTACATAACAACAACTCTTCTACAATTTAAATTCTACAACAAAGTCTTAAAATGTTAAATGACTTGTCCCAGATCATACAACTAGTATTTTTAAAAGATGAAAATTGACCCCAGGTCTTCTTATCTCCAAGGCATGTCCTCTATTCCACTATGCCAATGGTTTCTAGATTTTTTTTCTTGTGCATATTCTGGGATGGGAAGATCTTCCTAACAGTACCTGTGTACCATGTTTGTGGATGCTGAGGTCAAGGTTAGGTTATAACTACTATGAAACGATAACTCCTGAGGGTTCAGAAGTTTGAAGGTTGGTAATTTGCAGTTTGCATTAGAGGGTGGAGTAAGGGAGTATTGTAATAGTTGTAATGTGATTGTGTTGGATATAACCCCATATCAAGTGACATTTCTTTCTTGTGCTCATGCCACAACCTGAATTAAGGAGATAACTGTATAAATCTTTGCTCCCTTCACATCAGTTGAGTACTTGTCAGAACTGTATACAACTTAAGGCACATGGTCTATGCCATTTTTTTCTTTCATACTTCACTATATTCAGATTTTTGTTAATCAGTATTATATGGGACATGACTTGTATAGAATCTGTATAGCTCCTTTCCACCAATTTAGTCATGCTTTAAAAATGTTTCTAAGTGATACTAACTTGATTCAGCTTTTGAGTGTTCTTTTCTTATCCAAATCTGGCTCTTGATCCTTCCTTTGTAACATGAAGGCCAAGTTTTATCACATAATAAATAGACTCAGTATTATCAGAAAACAAAAAAACTTCAGCTCAAGTGCTTAATCTAAGGCAGGTAGAGTAGTTGGATTCAAATTTGTATTTAGTCATCCTCACTTGACTCCAGAAACTCAGGATCTTTGTTCCAGTTATATCTTAGTTGTCTCAAGCTATTAAAAAGTCATGGAACCGTAGTCTTGGAGCATAAATTAAAAAATTGTATCAGGGAAAGACTAAGTGTCAGAAATGTATCAAGTGTGCAAGATGCCTGCTATCTCCTTTTCAGGGGTGTTTGATGTAGTGAAAGAAACCTTGGCTCCCACTTTGAGCATCTTGTAGTAGGTACATAGTAGGGTCTCAGTAAATAATTATTAAATGAATAAAGGAAAGATTTCTGTTTAAACTTTACAATTGATTTATCAAGAAGGGATGACTGTTTTTAATATCATTTACTGAGAATCTTGATAAACATTTTAAAACATTTCTTACTATTTAGAAAGTCTTTAGTTATTTTTATGTTGTTTTATTGGTTAAACATCAATCACATAGGGTGATTTTCAAAACTTTTTTGTTTATATTGTGATAGTATTGGGCACTTGGAACAACCTATTTCAATTTTGATAGGTCTCCTTCAGCTTTTTTCTTTCTAATAACATTTGGTTGCTTCAGAAGAAAATATTCTAAATGTATCATATTACTTGCCCTAGTAGAAAAAGTTTTTCTTTTTTTTTCTCCTGATCCTGAATGGAAAAATAGAGGAATTTTAAAATGAATGGAACAGTGAAGAAATTGAAGACTTAATTTTTTGATGAAATATGATTTTGATTTTTAAAACTCATACTGTATGAGCTTCATCTGTGTTTCAAGTTCTGTTTCTAGGACTTTTTAAAAAGATACTCTTTGTCTCTTGGGAACTTCCTTTTTTCAAATAGCATTTGTTTCAGTTATTTCAGTTTCAATATACAAAAATGGCAATATTATGAATACTTATTTCAGATGAAATTCATTTTTTTGTATTTTTCCAAAAAATCCTCATGCCAAGACCTTCGAGAGAACTTTTCCCTTTTCTTCTCATTGAAGTATTTTTAAAATGTAATTCATTCTTACTTCAATTTATTATAAATAGAATATAGTGATTATATATTTGTACTTTGTAGCGTATTATAATTGAGATTAGTGAGAAATTAGTGAAGAAATTAATATTTGTCAAAAAAAAGAGGAAACTAGATTTGATATCCAGTTTTTTGGGATTGGGTGGTTATTGAACTTAGAAGGATAAGATCTGGGAGAAATTGTGATTTTTCTGCTTTTCTGGTTCAGAAAATTATACACAAGGGATCATTTATCATGGTACATTTAAGAAATCAGAAATCTGTTTTTTTATGATCATTGTGCTTATTATGATTTTAAGTGGCAAATGAATATTTCTGCATATTTTTTCTAATCAAATAGTTTGGTTGTTACAAATGTCACAACTGTCAAGAACCATTATTGGTATTTTGATTTCACATAAAATCCTAAGTGGATGCAGCAGTTTAAAAGCAAGACATTGTTAATTTATTATTTCAATTTTTACAGATTTTGATCTCAGATTGTCTTTGAAGCATATTTATTTCATATAACTCCAGTATTGAGCTGCACCCTATTTCTTGCTATCTATATGCTACAGATTTCCTTTTTTTCTTTTTTGGATTCAGTCGAAGATGCAGAAATGTTCTTATTTCCTACACTAGGTGAATTGGCCCCAGATCTTAATGTTAGTGTATACTTATTTGGGAGGAATTAGCATATACACTTGGGCAGTGGGGAGGATTTTCATGATCTATATAAGGTATAAATTTGTAATCTTTTTTCAAACATAGGATGATGAAAACAATAACTCGTCTACACAAAGCTATGGTGTTTCTAGAATACTTCACAAGCAATTCTTGGGTTTGGAACACAGACAATGTTAATATGTTGATGAATCAGCTAAACCCTGAAGACAAAAAGGCAAGTGTTTTCTCTTTTGTATTAGATTTGTGTGTTATGTAAATACAACTATATTTCTGTGATACGTTTGATTACTCTAGAATAAAATAAAATATTTAGAATCCTGGATAGGAATAGGAGTTAAGATTTTGGAATTTCCTTGAGGTTTTCCTGGAATTTTGAGGTTTCTTTCATATCAAGAAATGGGGATTTGTGTCCCAGGTCTTATAAATAACAAAGTGTTCTCCACATCCTTTCCTTAACTTAAGTTTTCTCCTATTTTTAAACTAACAATGCCCAAGGGGAGTTAGGAGAAGTAATAGGTAGCAAACAACTCCATTGAAACCATCTTAGCATCTTAATAAAGGACTTTCTCAAACACAATTACAGAGACTTCTCTTCTCATAAAACATGTTCTCTATCTCTCCAGTGTAACAGATCTGACCTCTTGTTCATGATGCCTGGTCACAGGTGGGCGCTCCCTGCCAGAGTATTGAACTCTTTCCTCTTCCTCACACACATTGTTCCCTCTCCTGTCTCTGAGCCTTTGTATTCCCTGTCCTCTGTCCTCTGTCTCTGGGGCCTGACTTCAAAATACAAGTCCATTCCATCTTCTGCTTGAGGAATTTCCTGGGGCCTTCCTCTCTAAGGGTGACTGGGGTCTGCTTTGTAGATAACACGTCTATATACAGACACTTAGAATGGACTCAAAGCAGAGACTATTTGCTATTTTTCTGAAGTGTTCCTAGTTCTTTGCATGGTCCCTGGCAAAATCACAAGTGCTTTGTAATTGATTGATCATTTTAATTGTGCTTTAGAGGTATACTCAGGAAGTTTTTTTTTTTTTAGTACTAAATGTCAGCTTGGATTGTTGGATTTTTTTTTATCAGTTCATAATAGTAGAATGAAACATGTGTAGTTGCATGAGATTGTAGATGGTGTAAGAACACTACCCTTCTCCAAAAATTAATACATTAAAGTCTTGAAGTCTCTCTCTTCTAGTAGGAGACTTAACTTAGAGAAAAATTTCACAATCACATATGCATTTTATTTATCAATAGCATTTGGAATTATTGGGGTTTTTCTGTATTTTTAGCATTATTTCATTTAAAACCCCTTAATGTCAACATTTTTATTCCTCACTTGTATGTAATATTTGTTGATGGGAATGCAATATATCCCATTCTTTTTCAAGAATTTGTTCTAAATAGATATGAATATCAATTTACTACAAAAATTACTTCTTTTTCCAGAGACAATTTTAAAAATTCTAAACAAGGTCATGCTTTCCTCATTTTGGGGGCTCCATTTAGGGTGCTTTTTAAAGGCCTTTTCTTTGTAATATTTGACTTTTGCTGACTTTCTGGACAAAAACAAAGTTAAAAATTGATCTTTTGGATTCTATCCAAGATGCAGAAATGTTCAAGATTAGTAGGATTGAAATTAATAGGACTGGATGTTTTATATAGTGAATGCATCAAAATGCTTCTGTAGTAACATTTTATAATCCTGGTCCAAATTTAAAACATTGGCCAGTAAAAAAAATAGTATAATTCTTTTGCCTGACACCAATACTAAACCTCCTTCATGAAAGTTCTTCTGTGCTATTTTATTTTGGTATGGAGATAATGTTTGTTTCTAGAAGGCTATTCTAACAGAGTACATGTTCTTCAGATTCTATCATTTTGGAAAAGGTCAACTGATTTTTGAGGACTGTCTGAGAACAGTCACATCACCAGGAGTTGGACTGTTTTTGGCTATAGTATCCCAGGAAACATGGAAAAATTTAAAACTGGCCTCATCCTTTGTAAGCTTCTGCAGGGATAATGTCAATGGCAAGAAATAGAGGGAGAAGGTACTAAGTTACACAGTTCTAAAATGTGAGGTTTTTAATCCAGTGACCAGAGAAGTAGATATATTGCTGGAGGAGCTTAGTCATATAAAACTTGACTTTCTTGCTATAAACCAAAAAAGCAATAAGAAGGAAGTTATAGCTAAATGGAATAAAATGGCATAGAGGTTTGCAAAGAAAGCAGGGTAGGGTGGGGGGGTTTTCTCTGCCCCAGAGTCACAAGAAATTTTTAACTACATGAGAAAGATGGTTGTTATATAAAAGTATTTATAAAATGACAACATATTTATAGCTTAAATATCAATATTAGTAACTGAGGGAAAAATGTTAAAGAATTCTATGAATCCTTTTGATTGGTTGATCATATCCTCAATATCAATCTGTATTACACTCTGATCTTTGGTGACTTCAGTATAAAACTGGGAAGAGGTATGGATGGGGGAAGAAATACATGGGAAAATGTAATACAGAAAAATACAAAGTAAAAAGACTTGTAGATTGTATAGAAACTTCATGCCTCTATATCATAAATTCTTTATACACACACAAACACACATATGTATGTATAAAGTCTTTCTGTCTGTTAAAAGGTAGTCATTTTAATTCTTTGTGATGCTGATCAGTAACCACCATACTGATGGTCTACAATCAATGTGTGTGTGTGTGTGTGTGTGTGTGTGTGTGTACACACACACACACACACACACACACACACACACGAGAGGGTATAATCTTAATTGTATGTTCACCTCAGAGCAAACTGCCGCCTTACATCAATTTCAACAAAGTATTTCCTGTCCACATAATCAAAATCTTTTAAGATACTTTGGAATTTTTAAAAATTTTTTTTAGATTTTTGCAAGGCAAATGGGGTTAAGTGGCTTTCCCATGGCCACACAGCTAGGTAATTACTAAGTGTCTGAGGCTGGATTTGAATTCAGGTACTCCTGACTCCAGGGCCTGTGTTCTATCCACTGCACCACCTAGCCGCTCCAGATATTTTGGAATTAATGACTCTCAGGGTAATAAGTATGTTCACCAAAGGAGTTAACTAATGTGATGATGGAGATCCAACGGAATTCAGCAGATTGTGAAACCTTAGTTCTGTTTATAGATGAAATGGTGATTGCAGTAAACTCCAAGACATTGCCAATTGCCTGGAAGAAATTTGTCATCACTCAAAGCAGTTTGTCCACCTAGGAAAAACCAAAAAGATGAGGGATGTATAGAGATAATGTTTTCTTTGAACATTACTTTGTGTTTTTCTTCATACTTATTATCATTCACTTCAGGATATTTGTTTTTTTTACATCTTTTGGAAAGACTCATTCTGCTAATTATTTCTGTTCTGCAGGCCATAAATTCTGCCATTTGTTCTTGTATAATGTCTCTCAAGATTATAATTTCTGTCTTGATCCATTGTGGAACATTCTGTGGTTCTATGCTCTCTTGGGAATCTGAAGTATATTGTGATTCATCAGATGTTAGTTCAGTTTCCTTTGTCTTACATTATTTGCTTGGAGACATTTGCAATCTTTTATGTGCTTTGGAAGTTCTCTTCTAATTTCAGTATTTTCCCTTTTGATTTATATGCTAATGCTCTGGATTTTTAGCTGAACTTTCTTCCTTTTTAGTGATTTTTAGGTTTTTTCCCCACTTTTAAGTTACTTTTTTTTCACTTTCTGACTTCTCCATTGACCATAGATTTCTCCTTAGGATAGACTTGAAAGCTGACTCAGACTCCTCCTATGTTGGTTGATTAATTCATTTTTCCCCCCAGGTAATTTTTTGGGGACATAGGAGTGGTGCAGCTGTATCACAGGCCCCTTTCCTCAGGCCTGGTATTATTCCTAAACTTAGCTGTCTGCTCTAGTTCCCTTTAGTTGTTAGTTCTCTGAATGGTTTGAGTCAGAATTTGCCATTCTTTACAGACTTGTAGGGAAGAGTGGAGTGAATGATCCAAGCAGAATTTCTTTTACCTTTGAGTTCCCTAGCTACGGTACCCCATCTCAAGGGAAAGTAGAAGGTCCCCTTCCCCTCTGTCTCCCAGAGTATCTCTGTTCTCCTCCTGTGCTTCTCTTCCACAATTGACTGGACAGATGAGATCAGCTACTTTTTTCAACAACATGTTGGGGCGGGGTGGGGGGTGAGTTGCCAAGGCCTGTGGATTTCACCTTTGTAACTTCTCTCAAATATGTCCCCTTTTTTTCCTCTAACCCTATCCTGACTGGTGCAAGCCCTCCATACCATTCCCAGATGAGACTGTTGCACTAGCTGCTGGTGGGCTTGTGAGCTTCAAGTTTCTCCCCACTCCGTGTGACCAAGTTATTTTGCAAAAGCTTAGATCCAAGGTATATCACACATGTCTCCTCTCCCCTTTATTCAGTAAACTCCAGTGGCCCCCTATTGCCCCCAGGGTCGAATACAAAATGCTCTGCTTGACAATCAAAGCCCTTCATAACCTAGTCCCTTAAACTTTTCTATCCAATGACTCTGGTCTCCTGGCTGTTCCAAAATTCACTCCATCTTGACTGTATACATTTTGGTCCTACATGTTTGGAATGCTCTCCCTCCTCTTCTCCATCTATTGGCTTTCTTAAAAAATAAGAAACCTTTCCTAACCCTTCTTAATTCCCTCTCTTAAGTATTTCCTGTTCTCTCTATATATAATTTAATATAATTTTATTTTATTCCATTTTATTTTTTGGTTTTGCAGGGCATTGAGTTTAAATGACTTGCTCACTGTCACACAGCTAGGTAATTATTAAGTGACTGAAGCTGGATTTGAACTCAGGTGCTCCTGACTCCAGGGCTGGTGCTTTATCCATTGCGCCATTTAGCTGCCCTTAACTTGCTTTATTTTTAATGGTTTGTTTGTTGTTTCCCCTTTTAGATTGTGGGCTCCTTGGTAGTGACTGTCTTTTGCCTCTTTTTGTATGCTTTAGTGCTTAGCATAGTGTCAGACCCATAGATACTTTTATAGATGTTTATTGAATGATTGAAAGATGAGGAGCATCATGTGCCAGCAGCAATCAAAGCCAGTGATTGGTTTGTGTTTCCTGCCAGGGCATGCAGGTTTGTGGAGAAGTGAGAGTTTTAGAGAGCAATGGTCTCCTCTGTCAAGTTATGAATCTATTAACCTGGTTGGACTTCTTACTTACTTGTCTTGGAAACATCTGAAACATCATTTTTCACTAAAGGTCTTTGGAGAGTTGGTGGAGGCTGGAAAAAATACTGTCTTTCATTTTGTTGATCATATGACCTGGAAGTTCCAACTCTTCTTTTCAATCTATGCATTTTACCAGAGTTACTGTATGTCAGTGAGACTTGTAACAATACCATCATTGTCCCTAGTGAATTTAAAGATGAGAGCAGGCTGCAACTTGTGACTAACACAAAACTCATTAAGACAGAAGTAGCAGATGTCATAAAAAAGATTGTGTAACAGGAAGGGCAAATGGGTGGGCCATAGTGTAAGGAGAGGGTAGTAAACCAAAGGTGCAGAACTCTACTGTCATTCTTAGGATGTTGGAAAAAAGTGAGGAATACTGGTGTGTTGCTTGGACCCCTTCAGTGAACTGTTGGGAGAACAGATGAAGTTGTACAGGATGAGTGGACTAAATGGGCCTGGATAGTATGGATTGGCATCTTTGGAAGGAATTCTGATAGATGAGATTACACAGACCAATTTACTTGAAGAGAACTTTGTTTGTCCAGCAAGAGAATGAGCATTGTTGATCTCACATATACCTGAGGTTCTTAAGGGTTCTTTCATTTGTACAAAAATGTAATACATGGAACCAGAAAGTATTCTTTTGTCCATTCAGGTAGTGGCTTATACTCTGTTAGTAACAGATATGTGGCATCTTTGAAAGTCTAAGACAAGAAATTACCAAAACATCAGAACTTTGCAGTATTGTAAACTAGTTGTCTGGCTTTTTTGTTCATACATGAAATGGGAGAAAGGTATTTGATATACAGTTGCTAGGGTTGGATTTGACAAGTATTATCATTATATTTAAGATTGCTAATGAGGAGACTGTTGAAAAAAAAGTTCTCTGAAAAAACCACTAAATTGTTACAAATAGAAGGATATTGCTTTTGCCTTAATTGTAGCTATCAAGGCTTCTAATGCTAAGTCTTGCTCACGAGAGTTGCATAGTTTTAATAATCTACCTTTGCTGATTTAAAAAAAATGTTTTTTTGTTTCATTTAGCCATATAATTTTGTTGAGACAAAGATAGGAACATCCTCATCTTTTAAAAATCAAATCTTTTTGTGCATTTGAGCCCTTTGTAGAATATAGCAAAATTTAACAACTTTATTTGAGGTGCAGTCTATAAAGAATTTGACCAACTCTCTTGAACTCTATTAACCATGTATTATAAATGAATCAATATTGTACTAATTTTTTGAAAAATTTCTTCAAAATGGTTTTTGAGATTCCCATTTTGATTGAGTCCCATCACTTCCTATATGTGCTTGTTTTCAGATTATAACCCCAGGTTGGAAATATAGTAGCCACTCATGGACCTGAGCCCTAGGCCAGTTTGGGCCTCACTAGGCTTCTATTTCTGGGCTCAACATACTTGTGCTAGACTTAGGATACAGTTCAAAAACTCCTAAACTCCTTTCTCCCCCAGTATCTTATTGATGCATGAATGGAACTCTAGATTAGTGAGATAAAAGTTTTATTAGGTCCTGTTAGATTGGAAGAGTTTGTGACAGATTGAGTGTCATCCCAGGATTATCCTATATCTGAATTCAGAAAGGCTTATCACCAAAGGCTTGGACATCATTTGATAAATTCTCTTTAGCCACAGCAACTCATGAAGACCACCTACTGAAATAGGTTACCAGTTCATATTGTAGACTAGAGGGGACTTCTGGGACTGTGCCCTTCATTTTAAAGATTACAGTAACAAGAGGCAGAGCCAAAGTGCCATAGAGAAGCCAGGAACTTCGCAGAGCTCTTCTCAGCTGCTCTCAGCCAAAACATTAAACCCAGTCTCTAAATGAATTCTGGAGTGACATCACCCTCAAAAAGACAAAATGAAGCATTTTCCAGTTTAAGATATCCTGGAAGGACTTAAGTGAAGGTTTGTCTCACTCAGTTAAGGGGGAGAGTGTTGTCCAGGAAGAAAGATAGTTGGAGGCTCTCAATCACAGTACAGATCAGTAACAGACTCCTGGTCCAGCTTGACAGGCCAATAGCACTGCAAGTCAGTTGTGATGGCTTCAACACCAGTGCAGACTGCAGATTGAGAGCCCCAGGACCCCTGAGTAGCCAGCACAATTAAACCAGGCAACTACAGAGAAATGAGGAACAGCACAGAAAATCTATGAGTAAGAAGCAAAAACAGAAAAAAATCCTGACCATGAACAGCTATAACGATGATAAGGAAGATCACAGTAGAGAACAGTAGAACTACATGTAAAGTGCCCCAGAGGAGAATAAGAATTGGTCTCAAGACCAAAAAGCCCCCTTGGAAGAGCTTGAAAAGGATTTTAAAAATCCAGTAGGAAAATTGGGAAAAGAAATGAGAGATTTGCAAGAGAGAGTCAACAGCTTGGAAAAGGAAGCACAAAAATTCACTAAAAACAATTTCTTTAAAATTACAATTGAACAAATGGAAAAAAATTCACTAAAAACCAATACTTTTAAAAATAAAAGTGGTCAAATGAAAGGTAATTTAAGAAAAAAATTCCTTAAAAATTAGAATTGAACAAGTGGAAACTAATGACTCTCAAATCTTTTGACGCAAAATTAAAATATTGAAAAAATAGTGGAAATTGTAAAATACTTCATTGATCCAGGAGAGATAATTTAAGAATTATTGGACTGACTGAAAGCAATGATCCGGAAAAGGGCATGTATAACATCTTTCAAGAAGTCTTCAAGGAAAACTGCCCTGATATTCTAGAATCGAATCAGAGGCTAAAATAGTCACTAAATGAACCCTTCGATTACTTTTTGAAAGACGTCCACAAAGACAACTCTCAGTAATACTGTAACCAAATTCCAGAGTTATCAGGTCATGGAGAAAATACTGCTGGAAGTCAAAATGAAACAATTCAAAGATGGTGGAGTAAAGACAGGAAATCCTGGTAACTTTCTCCCTCAGACCACTCCAAATACTTTAAATAGTGACTTTAACTAAATTCTAGAGTGAGGAAACCCATAGAAAGACTGAGTGAAACAATTTTCCAGACCAAGACAATTTTCAAGATCCATGGGAAAGGTCTGTTACACTGGGGTTAGAAAGGGCTATAACACAGCAAAACAGCACCAGCCATACAGTAACAGCCTGTGGGATGCCTTAGTCAGGGGGGAGGGGGTCTATGCCTGTGGCAGCAATTTCCAGGCTTCTCAGTTCAGGGATTGCCAAGGACAGCTTGGAAGGTCAGCAGGAAAACTCTGTTGTAGCAGAGTGAGAGTAGAACCCAGCCCAGCACAGGCTTTAATGCAGACCTGACCCCAGGAACAATCCTGGGGAGCCATCCGACAGCTGCTTCCAAAGTGCTGTGCCCACAAATGGTAAGAGGGTCGAAAGAGATTGCAGAGGTGTCTTTGTTATCTCTGAGGACAGACTCTGTCATTTTGCCCATACCTACAATCTGGGCCCCAGTGTCAGGAAAAAGCCCTTTATTGCTATTGTGGAGCAGGGACCCTCCTCACAGCTCCAGGGCAGAGGGGAGTGCTTGTGGTCATCCACAGGCCAAAGCACAGGCAGGAGAGCAGTCAGAGTCTCTCATAAGACCTTGAAGGAATTGAGGTCCCCAGGGGTATGTCTTTAAAAACAGCTGCAAAAGCCCTCCACCTGAAAACAGGACCCCACCTTAACAAAGAATTAAAATCAAATTATATACTGGTGAAATGAACAAACAACAAAAGAACAAATTAGGCCATAGACTATTACTTTGGTTATATGGAGGATCAAAATACACACTCAGAAAACAAAGTCAAAGCTTCTATATCCAAAGCCTTCAAGAAAAATGAATTGGCCTAAGGCTATGGAAGAAAAAAAGATTCTGAAAATCAAGTAAAGGGGGTAGTAGAAAAATTGGGAAGAGAAATGAGAGCAATGTGGGAAAATCATGAAAACTAAATCTGCATCTTGATATAGGAGAGAGAAAAATACTGATGAAAATAACATACTAAGTTAGTTTGGATCAAATGGAAAAAAGCACCAGAAAGCCAGTGAGGAAAAGAATGCCTTAAAAAGCAGATTTGGCTAGATGGAAAAGGAGATAGAAAAACTTTCTGAAGAAAATAATTCCTTCAAATATAGAATGGAGCTAAGTCATTTCTAATGACTGAGAAATCAAGAAACGATAAAACAAAGCCAAGAGAATGAAAAATTAGAAGAATTATGTGAATTATATCATTAGGAAAAACAACTGACCTAGAAAACAGATCCAGAAGAGATAATATAAAAAATTTTGGGCTACCTGAAAGTCATGACCTGCAGTTAATTTTTCAAGAAATAATCCAGGAAAATTGCCCTAATAACCTAGAAGAGAGTAAAATAGAAATTGAGGAAATCCATCTAAAACCTCTTGAGAGAGATCCCAAAATGAAAATTTTTAGGAATATTATAGTCAAATTCCAGAACTCCCAAATCAAGGAGAAAATATTACAAGCAGGGAGCAGAGCCAAGATGGTGGAGTTGGAGGCAAGAATTTCCAAATGTTCTTCTCTAGACTACTCTAAATGCCTTAAAATTATGGCTAACCAACTTCTAGAGTGACAGAATCCAAAGAAAGACTGAGTGAAACAGTTTTCTGCAACTTGGAATATCCATGGGAAAGATCTTTTCCACTGGGGTTGGAAAGGGCTGCAGCACCACTGAGACTACTGTGCCAGTGCAAACCAACTCCTTCCATCCCAGAACAGTCCATGGGGTACCTGGGTCCCAGGGGGTGCTTGGGCCTATGGCAGTGGGACAGTTTCCAAATTTCTTAGCCCAGGGATTGCCAAGGACAACTTGAGTGGGAAAATTGTCAGACTGAGCATGGAGCTCAGGCCAGCAAAGGCTTCAGTGCAGGCTTCAGTGCAGCCCAGCCCTAGGAACCGGAAGCAGGCCTGTGGCTTCACCCAACAGCTGCTTCCAGAGCACTCAGTCTACGGACAGATGGTAAGGGGATCAGGGGTCTTTCCGCTATTCCTGAGGCAGGACTTGGTACCTTTGCCCAGACTCAGATCCAGGTTGCAGCCTGGGGCTCCATACTGCCATAGCAGAGCAAAGATTCTCCTTACAACTCCAGGGCAGAGGGGAGTGGTTTTGGTCATCCATAGACCAGAGCACAGGCAGGAGAACAATCAAAGTCTCACATAAGACCTTGAAGGAATTGAGGTCCCTTGAGAGGGGGTTGAGCCAAAGAAACTTAAAAGCTTTGGAAAGTGTGTGCTCCACCCTGGAAGCGGAGTCCCAACTTAACAAAGAGTTAAAGTCAAGTTATAGGCTGGAGAAACAAGCCAACAATAGAATATAACGAGTCTGATCATTGACAATTACTTTAGTCCCATGGAGGATCAAAATACACACTCAGAAGATGACAGTCAAAGTTTCTATATTGAAAATGAATTAGTCTCAGGCTATGGAAGAGCCCAAAAAAGATTTTGAAAAGCAAGTAAGTGAAAATTGAGAAAAGAGCAATGTAGGAAAATCACAGCTTGGTGAAAGAGATACAAAAAATAACATTGAAAAAATAATATCTTAAAAACCAGTTTAGGTCAAATGGAAAAAAACAGTCCAAGAGGTCAGTGAGGAGAAGAATGCCTTAAACAACAGAATTGGCCAGATGGAAAAGGAGATAACAAACCACTCTGAAGAAAATAATCTATTCAAATGCAGGAAGGAATTAAGGGAAGCTGATGACTTTGTGAGAAACCAAGAAACAATAAAAATGCAAAACTAGAAGTAAATGTGAAATATCTCTTTGAAAAAACAACTCAACTGGAGAACAGATCCAGGAGAGATAATTTAAGAATTATTGGGCCAGGGCCAGGTAGTACAGTGGGTAGGGCACTGGTCCTGGAGTCAGGAGTACCTGAGTTCAGATTTGACCTCAGACAATAATTGCCTAGTTGTGTGACCTTGGGCAAGTCACTTACCCCCATTGCCTTAAATAAATAATTTTTTTTAAAAAAGAATTATTGGGGGCAGCTAGGTGGTGCAGTGGATAGAGCACTGACCCTGGAGTCAGGAGGACCTGAGTTCAAATCCAGTCTCAGACACTTAATAATTGCCTAGCTGTGTGAACTTGGGCAAGTCATTTAACCCCACTGCCTTGCTTTTTTGCAAGGCAAAAAAAAAACCCTTAAAAAAAAAGAATTATTGGACCACCTGAAAGTCATGACCAGGAAAAGAACCTAACTTAATTTTTCAAGAAATAATCCAGGAAAATTTCCCTGATATCCTAGAAGCAGAAGGTAAGAATAGTAATTGGGGGAATCTACTGATTACCTTCTGAGAGAGATCCCAAAAGAAATAAAAGCTTCCAAGAATAATATAACCAAATTTCAGAACTCCCAAATCAAAGAGAAAATATTACATGCAGCCAGAAACAAACTAAATTATCGTGGGGCTACAGTGAAAAATTCACAGGATTTAGCAACATGTACATTAAGGCCTTATAAGGCTTGGGATATAATAGTCCAGAAAGCAAATGAGCTTGGATTACACCCAAAAATCAACTATCAAGCAAAATTGAAAATTTTCTTTCAGGAAAAAGTTGGACATTCAATGAGATAAGGAACTTTAAAACTTTTCTATTGAAGTGATGACAGAAAATTTGATTTTCAAGTATAAAACTCAGGTGAAATATAGAGAAGGGGGAGAATGGGAAGGGCAAATTATGAGGAATTTAATGATGTTGAAGTGCTTATATTCCTGCATGGGAAGATGATACTCATGAACCTTCTCATTTATTAGAGCAATTTGAAGGAGCATATATAGACAAGGCACAGGAGGGAGCTGAAAATGAAGGTTTAATATTTTATTAAGATGGAGTTAATGGGAGAGAAAGGATTGTACTGGGAGAAAGGGAAAGGAGAGATAAAATGGACTAAGATTTCACACAAAAGAGGCAAGAAAAAGCTTTTGCAGTGGAATGGAAGGGAGGAAAGGTCAGGGGGAATAAGTGAGCTTTCATTCTCATTGGGAGGAAATAACATAAAAACTCAATAGGGTATAGAAATTTATTTTACCCCAAAGAAAAATAGGGGAAAGGGATGGTAGAAAGGGACAGGGGGAGGGGATGGGGGTGTGTAGGTGATAGAAGAGAGAAGATCATGGGAGAGGGTAGTCAGATACCACACACTTTTGAGAAGGGACAGGGTTAAGGGAGAGAAAGAATAAAATAAATGGGGGTGGGGAGGAATAGGACAGATGGGAATAGACTTCACAATAGCAGTTGTGGGAAGAAAAATACTGAAGCAACTTCTCTTATCGACTTATGATAAAGAATGTGATCCATACCAGAAATAGAGCTGATGGTATCAGAACACAGACTGAAGTACACTTTTTCCCTCTCATTTTATTTTTCTTGACGTCTCTCTGTCTTTGGGGGAGGGGGGAGAATTATATTTACTTTTACAACAAGTCTTATAGTAATATGAAAATAAATTAAAAATTTCTCAAAAATTTAAATTATTTTAAAAACAATTTTAAAAATATTGCAAGCTGCAAGAAAGAAACAATTCAGATATTGTAGAACTACATTCAGAATAACACAGGATTTAGCGTCATCTACATTAAGGGCTCAGTTTGGAATATGGTATTTTGAAAGGCAAAAGGAGCTTGGATTACAACCAAGAATCAATTACCTATCCTTTTTCAGGGGAAAAGATGGATATTCAGTGAATAGGGGATTTTCAAACTTTCCTGATAGACCATCCAGAGCTGAACACAAAGTTTGATCTTCAAGTACAGGACTCAGGTGAAACATGGAGAGGGTAGATGGGAAGGGCCAGTGATGAGGATTTAATGACATTGAACTGCTTGTATTCCTGTATGGAAAGATGATACTTGTAACCCATATGAACCTTCTCATTTATTAGGGGTGTTAGAAGGAGCATATAAAAATCTAGCTTCCCTTAAAGGAAAATAGGAGAGGAAAGGGATGGGAGAAAGGGACAGGGGGAGGAGAGGGGTGTGTGTAGGTGATATCAGAGATCATGGGAGAGGGTAATTAGCTACAACAAACCTTTGAGAGAAAGGAGAGAGTAAAATAATTGGGGGAAATAGAATGGAGGAAAATAACAGCTGACATTAGCAATTGTAAAAGACATATGGAAGCAGTTAATCTAATGGACTTATGATAAAGAATGTTCTCCATCCCAAAGACAGAGCTGATGGTATCTGAATTCAGACTGAAGCACACTTTTTTTCTCTCACTTTATTTTTCTTGAGATTTCTCTTTCTTTGGGGGTGGGGATTATGTTTACTTTTATAACATGACTTTTATAGTAATGTGGAAAAAAAATAAAGCTCACTAAAAACAAACAATTCAAATACCAAGGAGCAACCATTAGGATTACACATTTGGCAGTGTCAACATTAAATGATCAGAGGGCTTGGAATATGATATTCAGGAAGGCAACAGAGCATGGATTTCAATCAAGAATGAACTGCTCATCAAAACTGAGCATACTCTTTTAGGGGAAAAATGGACATTCAATGAAATAGGTGACTTTCAACTATTCCTGATGAAAAACCAGAGCTGAACAGGAAATTTGATCTTCAAATATAAGATTCAAGATTCCTTTCTCAAAAAACTAAATGGGGAAAAAAGTTGTTACTCAATAAGATTAAACGTGTTATATCCCTTCTTGGGAAGATAATAACTCTTGAGAACTGTACATTAGGAGGAGTATACTTAGAGGATATGGGCATAATTTGAGTTTGTTCTGATGAAAAAAATTTAGGGCATAAAAAAGGATTGTACAGGGAAAAGAAAATAGGGGAAGCAGACTAGGGTAAATTGTATCATATGAAGAGGCCTGTTAGAGTAGAAGAAAAGAAGGGAGGAGATGAGATTTCTTGAATCTTATTTTCATCAGATTTGACTTAGAAAGGGAATAGTGCATATATTCAACACTCAGTTGGGTTTAGAATTTTATCTACCCTCACAGGGAATTGAGAGAGGAAAGATGCAAAAGGAAAGAAGAGGCTGATAGAAGGGAGGATAGAAGTAGAAGGGGAGAGAAAAGGAGAGCGACTGGTAAAAGGGAGGGCTGATTGAGGCAGGTAGTGATCAAAACACTGAGGGAGGAGGGAAAGGGGAAAGGAAAAAACTCACAAATGGTAGGGTGGAAAATTGGATGGAGGGTAAGACAGTATTCAAGACTATGAATATGAATGGGATGAAGTCTACAAGAAACACATTTGAAGAACAGAGATTCAAAATGAAGGTAAAAGGCAGGGGCAGAATATATTTTGCCTCAGCTGAAATTAAATAAGCAGGGGTAGCAAAAGCAAAAATAGATCTAATTAAAGGGGATAAGGAAGGAAACTATATCTTCCTAAAACATTGAAATAATATCAATATTACACACACACACACACACACACACACACACACACACACACACACACCCCAAGTGGTATAGCATCCAGATTCTTAGAGAAGAGGTTTAAAGGAGCTATACAAAGAGAGCAAAATTATGCTAGTAGGGGAGCTCGACCTCCCTCTTTGAGAATTACATAAATTTAATCACAAAATAAGTTAAAGAGATGAATAGAATTTTAGAAAAGTTAAATATGATAAGACATCTGGAGAAAATTGAGTGGGGATAGAGAGGAATATACATTTTACGCAGTGGCACATGGCACCTAAACAAAAATTGACCATGTACTAGGGTGTAAACAAACTTCACAATCAAGTGCTGAAAGGCAGAAATATTAATGCATCATTTTCTGATCAAAATGCAGTGGAAAGATAAGCTAAAATTTATTTGAGAACTAAGTAAGTTTAAAGAATGAGTAGATCAAACAACAAATCATAGAAATAATTTCACTGTAGACAATACCCTCATAACGTGTGTGTGTGTGTGTGTATAATGCATATGTATTTGCCTGGTCAAACAAAATGAATTACGATGTTGGTCATATCCAAAAAAAAAAAAATCAATCAACCTCTTTGTCTTGAGGTAGCTAGCAATTTCATTATGAGCTGCTTGGGCTACGAGATTTTCCCCCAATCAATCTAAAGGTAATTTCTTCCATACTTAAGTGTCCACTCTTAGTTCCCTTTGCCAACTTCGTTTGGAAAAGTGGCCCACTATGATTTTTTTCCTTCTCTTAAAATAATTATCTTATTTTTATGTCTTTTGTTTTTCTAATCACCTTTCCTTCCAAATTACTCATTTCTTCCCCTCTAAGAGGTCTAACCTTTTTAGGTGGGATTTTGAAAAGAGAGATTTCCTAGTCTGGGACTTTTTCTAGATCTTTGTGGAAAAGAGCTGAACTGGTGCTTCCTTCTCCTATTCTCCCATCTTGGTTGGTCTGCAAATGATTAAATTCAAAGAAACATTTACTGAGACTCTACTATAAATCAAGATATCATACCTTAAATACAAAGACAAAAAATATATATATTTCAAGTTGTATCTAGATATTTCAGTGTAGTCAGCCAGAAAGAGAAAGGAAAAGAGGGAGGATACTTAGTATTAGGAGATAAAAAACAAAAATCCGTATTTGTTCAAATGGTATTCTATTTTTAATATGAAGTCCACCCCATTTTATAATTTTCTGTGCTACTAAGTTGACGACGGGAGGATAGAAATCCTATTTGTACTAATAAGGGTATGATTGTTGGCATTGTTTCTGTTATTTAAAAAGTAAAGCTTTTTCTTTTGGTTCTCTTCTGATTAAAATAATAGTCACAGGAAAAACTAATAGTCAAAACATTGTTTTATTCAGACGTTTAACATAGATGTGCGACAGTTACACTGGGCAGAATATATCGAAAACTACTGCATGGGAACTAAGAAATATGTATTGAATGAGGAAATGTCAGGTCTCCCTGCAGCGCGGAAACACTTGAACAAGTAAGGTTTGCATGTAATTGATATATTATCCTGTATATGTTTCTTTGTATAATCTCCTACAAAGCTGTAAAGACCTTCAAATTTTATGTGAACCTTTTGTCTTGAACTGAATGCAGTCTGTGTGTATCCAAAATGAAAATTTTAAATACCCAGAAGAAACTAGGTCTTATAATTCCACTGGAATTTTATGGATTTGTTAGATGACCTGTAATTTAAGGAAAAAAATGCCAATTTTCCACAATTGTAAGATGCATTTTGGTGAATTATTATAAAAATTGTAATTTGTCCCTTCTGCAGTATTAATGATTAAACAAGTGTATTAAAGCTATATTCAGTGGATCAATCCTCATTGATTTCAGTGTATTCTCCTTTGGTCCAAATCGTATCCCAGTCATACATTCTTACCTTATATAACTTACTCATGACTTTCTATAAATACTACATAGGGTCTGGTCAAACATCTTAGGGACCATTTTCCTAGGTCTCTTACACTTGTAAGGATACCAAGAAATGCAGACTGTTCAATTATAGAAAAAACATTACAGACAAGAAGATATATCAAAAAATGAATTTAATTTTTATATAACAACAACATTCCAAAAATATTTCATTTCAAATGATGAAGTTTATTATGTATATTTCCCATACCTAGCTGTGTGGCCTTGGGCAAGCCACTTTACCCCTTTTGCCTTGCCAAAAAAAAAATGTATATTTCCCAGTATATGTGTTAGCAAATCATAAATTTTAGAAGTTTTCATGAGTTGACAAGAAATATTTTTTCTTGCCTTTGGGAAGTATTAACAGTTAGCTAGATAGAAGAAATGGATATTGAGTTTGTGAAAGAAATCCAAAACCAAAGTATGGAAATGAAAAGAATCTTTTTTAACAATTTTTGAATTAAGTTGAGCTAATTTCATCCATTAAAAGGTAGTAGAAGAAATTTCGGGGTGAGGGGACTGCTAATCTATACTAATTCTGATCAAAAAGAATGACCTGTATGGTAAAATAGAATTGATAGGAGTCACAGGAGAAAGTCACTGTTTATTTTGACTTCTTAATATTCTGGGTCAGTTATGTATCTTGTACACAGTTTAGAAGCAAAGAAGACTTGCTCTTTTGAGTTCCTTTAAAGGAAATTCTGCTTGATGTGGGATAGGATATTTTCAGTAACAAAATTTTGACAATCATTTGTTTCCAGGGAGGAATAAGGAAAATTGGGGAATGTAACTAAAAAGAACAGTATCACAGGACATTTCCTTCAAAAAGAACATCAATGGACTCCATAGAAGTGACAAGAATAGTGTCAGGCAGGAAAGCCCAAAGGGGGAATGTAGTTTTTCAAATATTAAATAGGATAAAAACAAGTTAGGGGCAGAAAAAAAGATGAAATAAGCTGATTTCTTGGAGCAGCTAGGATACTATTAACATGTACTTTCATAAGACATGTGATCAAGTGCTCTTTTTTTCCTTTCATCTCTAACAGAATTTTGACTTGATTTATCAATTGATAAATACTGGTTCCAGTTATCCATCATGTTTGAATCTTGTAAGAACCTGGCTTTAATTTTTTTTTTTTTTGTTCTGTCTTCTAGGTTGAGGAACATACGTTATGGTTTCAATACTATCCTTGTGATTCTTATTTGGCGTATTTTTATTGCAAGATCACAAATGGCAAGAAACATCTGGTACTTTGTGGTTAGTTTGTGTTATAAGTTTCTGTCCTACTTTAGAGCATCCAGCACTATGAGATACTGAAGAAAAGAATTTAGCATTAGGACATCTATGCATATGGTGGTCTTAACTGCACAAAATCTGCAAAATATACTTAAGTTATCTCACTTTTTGTCAAGACATTAAACCATCTTAGATCAGGAGTGTGGAATAAGTGACAGTACATTTTATGTAACATTTAAATGTGTTTACTCACAGAAACCTAGAAAATAAACAGTTGGATGTCAGCTCAAACCAATATTAGCCAATTCTATGATAACCACAATCAATCAAGGCTTCATATTTTTATATCCTAGAGGGTGTTTTGGTGATGGGGGAACAAGGAGGGAGGAAAGTGGGGAAAAAATTAGGACCACTGACCAATATAACTGTGCAACCCTGGAAACACATCAATTGAAATCTATGCCTTAACATAGTGAATTTCTCATTATAATTTTCACCAGAATGGGAACATTCATTTGGACATAAAGATTGGCTTATTTGTTCAAACTAAATCTTTTATTTTTTTCCATGGGTATGTTTTAGTCTTATATGAAATCTTGTCTAAACTATGGCACACTTTTATTCTTTAAGTTATTGAAAATTCTCAGACGTGAATGTGATGGTGTCTTTTTTTTTACATATTTTTTCAATTGTTAGGGATTTGATTCAATTTTCTTAATCTTATTATTGAAAGGCAATTTAGCCATATGTTCCACTTGACCTACAGAATTTGATGGTTTTCAGAATTCATATATTTTTGATGTATTTTTGAACGTAAATTAAAAACATCAACAGCAGAATATTCAAGCTATTAAAAAAAAGAATAGAAATACCGGCTGCTAAGTTTTTCCATTTATGGATGATCGTGAAATTAGTGCATTAGGATTCTCTTGAACTTTTGAAGCCTGACAGACGTCTTTAGACTCTTATCCATGCCTTTTGTTCACCTGTTTTATAAAATTGTCTTCATAGAATTTTTAAGATATATGCTTTCTTTCCAACAAAAACTGAATGTGCATTATGAAAGAATGTATTTGTGAGCAGTGATGCCATCTACCAGACATACAGATGTGTGTAAGCACATACTACTTTTCTAACTTGCAAGCTGAATTCCTTCAAGAAAAAAGTATAATGCTTCAAAGAATAATGTGTATTAAATCAAAATAAATGAGTTTATTAACATACCATGTTTAATAGCAAACTGTTGACTGAATTTGGAAATATTGTCTATTTTCTGTGCATGTGGTTTTAGCTTTAGGAAGAAATACATTTATAGAAACTTCTAGGGATAAAGAGTTGAAGTATATTTTAATGCCATTATGGTTTCTCTTTAAATCTTAGTAGAATGCTATATTATACACTTGTAACCTAACTTTCCTTTAACAATTTGTTCTGCATAACACTGTGTTCAAATTAAAATGATCACGTTGTACTGTATTTAAATCATCAGCAATGAATCTTTGAATATGTTTAAAGAGGTCAATTCACAACACAAAAGAATTACATAAAAATCAACATCTTGGTATTTTCTTTGTTAGTTTCAAAGCAATGTCTGAAAAGCTTATTTTGTTATTGTTGTGAGACTCTTAACTGTAAAGGAAAACACCTTCTTTCATGTAGGTGTATAATCTTGAGATGAAAAATGCTTCCATGTTGAAGCCAACCATTCTGTAGTAAAAACTTTAAACATCCTTTTAAAAGATTCTATATAAATATATATACATATATGTAAATATATGTATATACATATGTGTATGTGTATATATGTTATATATATAACATATATACATATATAGTATATGTGTGTGTATATATATATACATATATATATATATATATATATATATATATATATATACATATATATATATATTCATTCTTTGAAATGCTACTTGCTTTCTGGTCTAGGACCACACCTTTTCAAGGTGTGAGAGACCTGAGCAGTGTCTAAAATAGAATAAATGATGGTTCCTGTGGTTTTAACTATTCCACTTAATATTCCCACTGTATGCATTAAACCACCTCCCTGAATGTATTCTGATTATATTGAAAGTATGCTAATATTGGGTATGATTTGCGGTTTCTGCAAAATACATCTAGAATCCTAAGACCTACCTTTGTATCTTGTGTGTGAACTTGGAGGGAGATGCAGCTGCTTCATAACTGTTGAATGGAGCAGGGGTATGCACATTTTATGTTTATGCACATATGTATGGTATGTACGTATGTCATTGTTCCCTTTGTAATCATACCCTTTAAAAGTATGTCTACTTCTGAATTCCTCTGATTGTAAGTCTTGGAGGTGCTGAAGCCCCTGCAACTAGCTTTCTCTGAAAAATTCTGCTTTTAAAGGAAGGTTGTTAAATAAATTAACTGTGAATCAGTGCATCATTGTGGAGCATAAAGATCCATCATTTTTGCCCTGGATGTGACCTTTCATGCTCAAGGGAAGACAAATACTGAGATAGTTTTAAAGCCCCTCTCCTGTGCTTTTTGCCCCTCAGTGGGATGTGGATTTGTGTCTTATCATAGGTTACTTTCGTCCTTGACTTGACCTCTTTGGGGTTTTTCCATCAGTAATGTTAGCACATAATTCATTCCACATGAGCCAGTTGCTAAAATTGTTTTTAAGAACATTTTTTTTCATTATGGGATCCTATAACATTGTTTCAGAGTCAAGCATTTTAAATGTCATTGTGATCATAATAAATTTATTTTGATATAGCAAGCATTCATATTCCCCATAATTAACAAAAAAGCACAGCAAAACCTTAAGAATGGCATTTTGAAATGAATAGTCATTGAGTTTGTAATAATAGAACTTGGAATGGGGAGGGGGGAAGTATTTTTCCCATCACCATGATTTTTTACCCTTCCTTTTCTGTTCGCCTGTTGTAGGAATAGTTACCTAGAATAAAAATGTAACTCAATACTCTTTTATAAGATTTAAATAGAAGCGTTATTGAGTGCCTTTTGTTTGTAAACCAAAAAGATTAATAAACAAATCCCTATATTTGTTGTTATAGTATTCATTGCATTTTTGCCTGTTGTAAAAGTGGTAACTCTTCTTGTACTCCTTCACTTTCCTATCGGTATATTCATTTATTTTTCTTTTCAGATTTTTGGGATTGCATATTTTTGATGAGAGCATTTCATAATGAATTAAGAGCCAACCTCTTTCCTTTCAAGGGTTCCATCATTCTTCCAGTATTCATAAACTGAGTTGTCATTGGCCATCTCCCTCCCTGAATATTCATTCATCAATTACCTTTTTTTCCCCAATTTTACTTTTTACAATTTTACTGACAATATTTTTCACAACTAGGGCAACTTTGATGGTGCAGCGGATAGAACACCAGGCCTGGAGTCAAATGTGCCCTCAGACATTTATTAGCTGTGTGACCCTGGGCAAGTCACTAAATTCTGTTTATTTGTGTTTCTTCATCTGTAAAATGTGCTGGAAAAGGAAATGGTAAAACATTCTAGTATCTTTGCCAAGAGAACCCCAAATGGGATCACGAAATTAGGTACAAATGAAATGACTGATTAATACCAAATACAACATCTTTTTCACTCACAAGACTATTTATTCTATTTTCAAATTCAAAACCAGGGCTTATGGCAATATCCTCCTAACTGATCTCATCACTTCCTGTCTTTCCCTTTTCTAGTGCATCCCACATATAGCTGCAAAAACAATTTTACAGGTTACACATCTGATACAATCCCTTGTTTAAAATTCTAAGATTTTAAGCCTCTAGGTAGTCTGTCTTTTTAAAACAATCTATTAATTTGGCTTTCCTGCCTTCTTTTAAATTACTGTTTTTAATCAAGCATTTTTTTTCTTAATTTCTACCCTCCTTCTTATACCCCACCCCAAAAAAAAACCCTGGACAAAAGTGCATAGTCAAACAAAACAAATTACCCTGTTGACCTGTGTGTATATTTAGTACTATTCAGAATTGATCCACTGGAATTGTTTATTATGGTGATCAAAATTTTTAAATAGATTTTTACAAAGTTATCCTTTACAATATTCTTCTTGTAGTTGTTTTTTTTTTTATCTTTAATTTCTGGGATTCAGCCTGTTATTTAAACCTTTTACATTCTGGCTCCTCCATTTCTAGATATAGTTCATATGACTCCCCTTTAATGCCCACTATATTTAACCAAACTGACCTTAGCTTAGCTTGCCGACTTCCACCTCTCTGTATCTGCCCAGACTTTCCTTAGGACCTCCTTTCTCCTCCTCTTTTTTAGGTATTGCCTGTAACCCAGACCTTTATCTCTCCCCAGTAGCTGATGTTCTTTCCCTCTTGTTACTTTGTCTTTGATTATCTTGACACATGTGATATGCTGCCCTTGGGCTGCCCCAGTACAGTGAAAGGTATTTAAGAATATAGATTTTTATTTTTGTCTGTCTCATATGCACATTGTAGGCACTTAATTGCCCATTTGCTGAATAATTGGATGCTCTTCAGACTCATGACATAAAATGATTATGTTGCCTTCCTGGTATTGTCATGCCTTGGTGGAATTATATTAAAAAGTCAACAGTGGTAGCAGTTCTTTTAGGTTTTTCCTTTCTAATGTTCTTAATTTTTCAGAAAGTTAGTTACATTTTTTAGTTAAAATTTTTAGAGTCAATTCCTTTGGTAGCTAAGATTTTTCAGAGTCCTTCTGAGGAAAGATGAGAATTAGCCAGAAGGATTACTGTCAAGCACCAATATGCAGAATTATGATTATTCCTTAAGCCTTGAATTTTGAACATTGCAGATATAAATTCTTAAAATCAGTGGTTAAATCTGTATTAATAACAGACATGAGTATTACTATGCCATTTAACATTTGATTTTTGTACAGTTGCTCTGAACTGCTAGTGAGTTCTCATTTGCCTTGAAAATAAAACTTACTTCTGGGGTGGCTAGGTGGCACAGTGGATAGAGCACTGGCCCCGCATTCAGGAGTACCTGAGTTGAAAATATGGCCTCAGACACTTAATAATTACCTAGCTGTGGGCTTTGGGAAAGAAAGAAAGAAAGAAAGAAAGAAAGAAAGAAAGAAAGAATTGGTTTGTAAGCACCTTTATCCTTCCCTCCCTCCTAAAAAAAATTCACTCTCATCCAGAAGGATGGAATGCTTTCTTAAGTTAATAAAATGCTTTGGAAGCATTTTATTAGGATACAGTGTTCCTCTCTTTTATATTGTTAGCCACCTTGTTAAAACAGCCTAAGGTACTAAAGTAAAAAAAACCAACCAAAAAAGATCATTAAATGATAACTGAATACTTGTCATACTAAGAAAAAATTAACTAGTATCAATTTTGACTATATTGTACCTTTTCCAAAATTTACAGCTGTAGAAAACATTTGTTGAAAGAGACTAAGAGGGAAAAGTGGTAAAACTAATAAAAGCCATCCCCACTGTGGTCAATGTCTAACTTTCAAGACTTATGCCAGTTGGTTAGAACATTGTTCTTTATTTGTCATGTCTAAAGCTCTCTTTGATTTTTGCAAATAACTTTAAGAATAGTGGTTTGAGGGCCCCTAGATAAGAGTAGTAGTTATTAAGATGAAAATTGTATTTTTATATACTCATGTTCCAAGGGTCTTACCAAGCCCCAGTCACAAGAATCTTACAAAATCATGTCTCTTTCAGTGACTGCATTAGTCATAGTTTGTAACTGTTCAGTTTGATAAGTGCCTATTGATGGGCAAGATAGTTTTTGGAGAAAGTGAATAACTGGGAGAGAAGTGTGGTGTATCATTTAGAGAGCTAGAGGCAGAAAGACCCCGGTAAAAGACTTGCCTCTAATACGCATTGCTCAGCATGTTGCCTAACCTCTCTGAAGTTAACCTAGTCAAGTTTCTTAAGCCCATAAGTTAGAGTCCTCATTTGGGAAAACAGTGACTCACAGGTCTAGCCCTTATCCTTGTCTTAAAATATTAAGTCCCTTCTTCCATTTGTTCACCATCCAACTGTGCATTTTAGCATTCAATTCCAGAAGAATTTCTACTATAAAGTCTTAACTCCTCCTTTAGATAGAGATGTCAGACCAAAGGAACAAAAATTTTCTTATGTCTGTTTAGGACTATAAGAAAATGTAAATAAAAAAGAAAATTAAAAAAGTTAATTCTCTACTCATACGTAAACTTTTATGGGTTTTCTTTATATAGATTGCTATATTCCTCAGTATTGGTTTATATATTTTATATATATCTCAAACTGAGCAGTGTGAATCAAGGCCATGATAATTGTATCTTAAAATGATTGAAAGACAGCTAAGAGGTCAAACTAGTAATGTCCACAACTAGAATATTTAAGATAATCCAGGCTATTCCCAGCTCTGTTGACTCCTCATTTTGCATATTAAGATTGTGAATCTCAGATGAGGAAATGTCCTTGTCCAAGGACATAGCTAAGATTGCCCTAAATTATAATTGTTCTCTCCAGTATCCCTAGAACATATCCATATAACTTCTGCGGAGTATCTGTGGTCTCCAAGAACTCTCTACCAGTCCCAAACCATCCATTAAACAATTACAAACATGTCCAGCATGGCTTATGTTTGCATGACTGCAGTCGATAGAATTTTTCCTTATTTTTGACCACAATTCAACTCTTTATAACTTCAGTATTTTCTTACTAGTTATGCTCTAAATCCAAGCAGAAATTTGGTTCCTCTTTTCTGTGAAACTCCTATTCACCATTCATTAAATCCTATTGTGTGCCTTGCTCTAGGCTAGAGTCTATAAGGGATACCATGATCAAAGTAAAACAGCCTCTCCCTTCAAGAGTAAGATTCCAGAGCACCAGCCCTGGAGTCGGGAGATCACGAGTTCAAATGTGAACTCAGACTCTTAATAATTACCTGTGTGGCCTTGGGCAAGCCACTTAACCCCATTGCCTTACCAAAAAAAGTAAGATTCCTGGTTTCATATCCTAATAATAATTTTAATATTTATATTAATGATGCTGGCTGTCCACAATGACTTTTAGAAAGTTTCTTATTAAAAGGTTTTAAGGAGTGCCTGAGAAGATGAGTAATGTGGCTATTTGGCCAGTCGTGATCTATTGGAAGGAGCATTTGATTTGTATAAAATGCAAGTACATTACCTGGGTGCACTTGGACAAGTTACCTCACCACTGACCTCAATTTCCTCATCCATACAAGAAAGGGACTGGACTAGCTAACCCCATAGTACATTTAGATCTCTAAATCTGTGGTCTTACGATTCTATGCCAAGAATAAATTGAGTAGAGGGAGATTGGGATTATTCAATTTGCAAAAGAATTAATATGCATAGATCAATCTCTAAGCCCTAATAAGTTGTTTTCTAGTCATAGTCCAGTTTATATTTCTGTCCAAATACTGTGCATGGTGGAGATCTTAGACCTCTGCACCATAGGGTGGAGGCGGGAGGGATAAACCTTAGAATGCTATATTCATTCTAGCAATTAATGAAGCTTTTTGTCCTATGTAACTACAAGATTCAATTTGGACCAGTATTTATGTTGCCAGCAGTACGTCTGTTTTGAAACTTGAACTCACTTGTTATGTCAGATTCCCAGTCTCTGGCAAGGTGAGGGATTCTATATTTTAGAGCTTCATCTAATTCCTTCATTAATTTACAGATGAATAACTACCTGGTGCAAGGTATAAGATTGGCTACTCTCCATCTGAGATCCTCAAGACTCCTAGAGACACCCACCCTTCACCCCCACCTACTCAGTAGTATCAAGGACTCTTCTCAGAGTCTCTGAAAGTAGAGAAAACCCTTCCTCATTCCTCATCACTCTTCCCTCAGATATGGCACTCCACAGCAACAGAGGGTCAGTTATCATCTAATAAAGGGACATTACAAGGTACAGGAAAGGAACCTGGGTTTGAAGTCAGAAGATTGGGTTTAAATCCTGGTACTGCCACTAGCTGTGTTAACTATACAGCTTAAAAAACAGTAAAGTAGCTACTATACTGTGTTTATATAAATGCTAGCTATTGTTAACTATGTTCTGAGACGATCTGAGAAGAGTGGCCATAGCATAAAAGCATAAAACTGAGTTGTTTTCCCCCCAGTTTAAAAAAAAATGAATTCCGGGAATATTGATAACACTTTAAAATAGCAGTTGCATGCAAAGGAACAGTAGGTAGAGGGAGCTCTTAGCTTTGTGTTTGGTAGCTTGGTGTTTCTAAGACAGAAGGAACATAAGCTAGAGTGAGAATCCTTAAGCTGTGGTTGGCTTAGTAAGGTCGATAATAAATTAAATTCTCTCAGGCATGGGAAAATAGAACCATAGTAGGTACTCAAAGTACGAAAGGGAGATGCTCAGGAAGTTACTGCTAATCTCTAATCTCATAAATAACTTAAACTCAACATGTTCAAAACTAAACTCATATTTCTTCCCAAGATCTCTGTCTCACTTCCCTATTCAATTCGTTTTCAAGCTGGTGCCTTTCCTCTCAACTTTATTCTACATATAGTCGTTGGGATGCTGTCTCATTAAGCCAGGGGGTTCCTTGAGGAGGATATCTTTGGCTTCCTTTGAACTCCTCACCCTTAGACAAGATCTTGATGCATAACCGGCACTTACACTAGTTGGCTGATGGACTTGTGGGGTTGCCATCTTCCTTGAAGTGGATGGCTCTCAAAAGGAAGGCATGTTCTAATGGGGGTCAGAAGTTTCCTAATGTACTTGGGTCAAGTTTTACAACTGACTTAGTGCCAAGAGTCTACCCTATAGATTGGGGGGGGGTCTTTCCTAGTCCTTGACTGGGGTTACCTCTGCCCTGCATTCTGACCACAGGTTTCAGGTAATGCTCAGGCTGGAGTTTATGCCAGACCCTGACCTGATCAGACTCTCTCCCTTAGACTAAGACTCTTTCAGGGACTACTGCACTGAACCCACATGAAAGGAATTCCCCAAGGCTGCACCCTGGGTAAGCAAGCATAGGTTTGGGTGGGGCAGCAACCCAGGCTTGGGTAGGGAATGCCAAGCTGGTCTTGGCTGGGCTGCTGCTAAGCTCAGGTAGGGTGTGATCAGATTTCCCAAAGGCTCCAGGGCAACTGTCTGAAAATTGTTAATATCCCTTGACCATTGATCATTTGGGGGATCCATATTGTTTGGAAAACTCAGTGTGGAGTACGTTTCTGTTCAAGCTAGGAGTCAGTTGTGCCTTTGCCCTGTCTGGCTTGTAGATTGTGAAAGATCTTTTAAGGCTAAAGAAGCGGATATTTGGTAAACCTGGTAAAAGGCTTTTTGCTGACTTATTTGAGGAACTTCATGAAATGTTCCGTTAGGTGACTTCAAAAGTTTTTATTGGGAGACATTTCACCCATCCATTTGGGATATGGCCAATGATGCTTGAGAATTTACTGTAAGGCACTAGGGAAACAAGTAAATGGAAGTTGCATATGACTTCTTAGAGACCCTAGAGAACCATTCTGCATTTGGGATGAGTGCTAGAAATCACCCCTGCAATCGAGGGAATTCCATTAGCAGGGACTGGAGCCAATGGCAGGACCCCTCAAATTCTCTTAAGGGTACCAGAGAATCTGAGGACAGAGTAAAAGAAAGATAACAAACTTGGCCTTCAGACAGTGAGGTCAGGGTGGTCTGTGTTATATGAGTAATGTCACTTATTTTTACTTAGGGTCACAGTGTAAGGGGGATAGGAAGCTAAGTGGTGGTGGTAGGAATACAGAGTAAAGGAAAACCAATCCTCTGCATTTGGCCAAGCTTCTATCTAAGTTTTAACACATTTTACATAATATTCAAGCTAACCACAAAGGCTGGTCAGGAACAAATTGATACACTTGAGAATGTGGACCAGCACATTCTATTGAGGTATGGGAAAAAGTCACACCCTTTTTGTGTGATGATCTACTGGGGGTGAAGTCTTTCTAGAGTTAAAAATATTTTTACTAGTCAAGAGGCACATGGTTGAGAACCATTCTTGCTTTTTCATGCTGGACAGGAGTGTCACAACCATTTCTTTCCGATTCTCAAACAATGTGATTCTATGAAAATAATCTTTCCTCTCCCTGCCCCCTCCTCTCCTTCCCCCCTGGAAGGTGCAGCATGTAGTCACAAATAACTAACCTGGCAAAAAAGGAGGAAATGGCAATGTTGGAAATGAGAGTGATTGGAGAAGGTGGAGCTTCCATGGGCAATGGCTATGGAGTTAGAGGAATCGGCAGCAAGGGTGATACCCAAGAGGCTTGAAGATGAGAAGCTAGGATGAAGGTGGAGGCATAGTAGATTGCCAGGAAAAAAAAAAAAAGAGGACTAAAAAGTTTTCCACTCAGGGTGAATTGTCCAGGGAGTGCTCCTCCCTTCATCTGGCATGGGAGTCTAGGAGATGATATCCACATTGTGTATGGGGAAGCATAATACTGATTTGCTACTATGGCCCAATATGTTAAGGTTTTAGTCATATTTAAATCACAGGATGATCTCAACCAACTAATATTGACCTTCGAGTCTCTCTAGAGTCAAATAGAATCTATGTTTGTTTTAAGTTAGCAAGTACCTGAGACAGGATATTCCAGGAATGATGGCTATATGAGATGGTCCTTTTGGTGTACCTTCATTGGGGCCATCTATGAGGGAATGAATGCATCTCAGAACAGAGATTCATACCTCTAAAGTGATGTTGATCTGGTATTGGTCATTAGAATTCTAGTCAAGGCAGAAGATGAATTGCATCATTTTGCTGTTGCTGAATGAAATGAAGACGATCTAGGAATGATATTGTGTATCAAGGAAACTTGAGGGAGTCTTTGCACCTACCCCCCTGCATAGTATTTGACCTAAATTGAGCATCTTCCCCTGCCACCTTTTTACCTTAATTCCATCCAAGTGGACAAATGTCCCCAGCCACTCATCTTGGAGAACCAAGAGTCTAGGTGACTTGTTCATGGTTGCACAAGCTAGTGTGTATTGGGGGCAAGGCATCTTTGTGACTATCCATTGGCCCCTATTTTACAGCCTCTTTTCTTTCACTTCATATATATGTGTATATATTTCCTGCCCTTCCCATCCCCAATTGCAAGTTTAAAAAAAAAATTAAGGAAGCAGAGCTTTTCAACTTAGTTTGTCTCCATGGGTTTATTGTGATGTAGGAAATAGCTCCCTTACACTGATCTTGGGAACCAATCATAGAGCCTCTTCCCCAAATATCCTCCACACATACACTATCTTTTACTAAGCTGGGCAGACATGAGTACAAGGTAACTTAATGATCACTGAAGCTTTCTCCCGATTGTCCTCATCTTGTTTCTTTTCTCTCCTTCCCTTCCTTACCCTGCCCTGCAACTTCTCAGCTCCTAGAACACACACAGTGTGACCCACAGTTAAATGAAAACAGCTGTAGCTACTATGTAGCACTACCCAAGAAAATGACCATAGGAAAGTTGAAAAGGAAATGGACTGGGTTGGGGATGATGGGCCAGGGCCAAATGTACAGTTTCTCCATCTGTTCTCTAAGCATGGTTGAAGATCTGAGTTCAGGATAAAGTCTGAATCTACAGAGTTTCTTGGTAGTAATAGCTTATGATGAGGAAACAAATGATCACAAGCAGGAGGAGGTTAGAAAGTAAGAAGTATTCAGTCCACTGTAGAAAGAAACAGACACAGAATCAGGATGGATTTTTTTTTTCCTCTGGAAATCTATAAAAGGTTTATGGAACTATAGAATCGCAGATCCATATACAACATCACATCTCTCTGCTTTTGTATACTATCCAGCATGTTGGGAAATTATGTTTCTCTTCATTGCCTCTTAGAGTCCCTAGCTTCTGTCAAAACTTAGCTCCATTTACATGAGCTTTTTTTTTTTGATACTCCCAGGGGCTAGTACCTCTCTCAAATTATTTCACTGTTGGATTTTTTCCCCTACTATTTTGCAAATGTGTAAATTTTACTTCCCCAAAAAGAATGCAAACTGATTAAAGATAGGGATTGCTTTGTTTTTTTCTTTAATGATTATTCCTAACATGTACCACAATGTCTGATTGCTAGTAACAGGTTTGGGATTTGTTTCGTGAATAAAACTGCCATTAGAAATCACAGTGTAACTCCAATTTACAGAGGAAACTGAGACCTAAAGAAAGGACTTGACCAAGGTCCTCTGACTCCCAGTCCAGTGATCTCTTTTTTCCCCATTTCTTGCCTAATCTGGAGTCAAGGAGAGGATTGTAAGGTCCTGGCTATGTGCTACTTTGACCTGAATCCAAAGGAATGAATGGAGCTTGAAGGGATAAAGATCTTTCTCTTCCAGACACCACACATGGGCAACAAGGAAAGAGTTTGGAATTCCCCATGAATAAAAGAATATAAGGACACAGGGGTCTTCCTGCTTCCTTCAGCCCTTCTTATCCAGTTATAGGTACTTGTCTCCATATAGCATGAGCCCATCCAAGTGGACAAATGTCCCCAGCCACTCATCTTGGAGAGAACCAAGAGTCTAGGTGATTCATTCATGGTTGCACAAGCTAGTGTGTATTGGGGTCAAGGCATCTTCATGACTATCCATCCTTAACTTGAAACCACCTCCTCTAGAAAAAAAAACCCCATAAAAATTACTTCTTTGAGAAGTACCCACAGATCTAGGACTAGCCTACTTTCTGTGTTTGGACGAGTGAATAAAGACAGGATGAAGACATCTGAGAGGATTCTAGCGAGACATCTCCTTGAACTTGACTGCTTTGACTCCTGCTCTAGGGGAACTCCAAGAAAACCACTTGTTTTTCATCTAAGGTTAGCCCATGTTCCAGAGGCAAAAGCAAGGGGCCTCAGGACCCCCAGTAGGTGATAACAGGATGGGGTAACTTATTAACCGCAGTGTCCCAAACTTGTCTAGGAATGGGCTCTTCTTGACCTCATTGAGACCAGCCTAAGGTTGCCTTCCTTGAGGGAAGATGAATCACAGAATTTGAGAAGTGGAGAAGACCTCAGTGACGATATCATCTAACCTATAGTGGTCTCCAACAGTAGCCAAAAGAAATAGCCCCTGCTGTAGTTACCAGTGTTTATGGTGAGATTTCTTACAGTATTTGGATTTTTTCCTTATTGAGGGTCAGTTGTGGAGGGGCGGGTATCAAGGGCTGGAATTGGGGGCAGCAGGGACTAGGAGAAGGGCAAGTCCCTAGAGAAACTAGAAAGAGGTTATGCCTGGGCTGGGGCACCTTGTCTTTCAAAGGGCAATATAAGAAGAAGGTAATCTATACCTCAGGCAGGAGGGAGATGTAGGTCACAAAAGACAGAATCAGAGAACTGCTGAAAAGGGTGCTTAGCCACAAAGCCTGCATGGTAACCTTCATGCCTCTTGGGGCCTAGGACACAAAGCTTGGCTTAGTCAATCCTCCCAAGATCCAGTTACTGGCACATTTTTGAAGTGTAAATGTAATCTCTCACTCCTTCCCACCCATTTTTCCTTATCATTTCCCCCAGCCCCCAATACACCCCCTTCATCCCTTCTCCCCACTCCTTATCTATCTTCTTCACCATTCCCCTTCCATTGTATTATCTCTGATCCTGAGCAATCTCTGACCTTGTAGTAGAAATACTCTGAGCAGGAAACAATGAGCAAATATTTTCCGAGCCCCATTATAAAGAACTGTACGAACTGCCACCCAATGGAAATGTTCTTCATTTCAAGCAGCTGTATTTTCCAGATTTCCAGTTCTGGGATGTCCTGAGGAACCAAGAAAAGACCAGAGAATATTTGGAAGTAGAGAAGGAAGAGTAGAGGTTATGATTGGGGAATAGAGATAGACATCTTGGCTGGCTCAACCTTGGTAACTTACCTGAATGATAAAAATCAGGTAAGAGGCTCCAACACTTAGCGGACCCAGGTTTATTAGATGATTCTTGTTCTCCACTTTACAAAGTAGATTTATGTTTCTGGTGAGAGTCAATTAAATGCCTACTTTGTGGGAAGCACTGTGCTTCAGTGCTGGGGATACAAGAAAGGCAAAAGACAATCCCTGCTCTCAAGGAGTTCAGGGTGTAATAGGGAAGACAACATGTAAACAACATAAAAATTTAGATTTGGAAAGGATAAATTGGAGATAATCAGAAGAGGGAAAGCATAAACATTTAGTGGGATCAGAACAGGGAAGTTTTGGGGCTTATATTAAGTGGTGGTGGGGCCCAGGTTACCCATTTCCCCAAATTGGCTATAGGGCTGATGGGGAGATAATTTACTTTTTTATCTTAACTCTTAGCTCTGGAGAAGTCCCATTGAATTTCTCGAGGTCCAAGGCTTTCAAAGACAAGATGATAAAAACATCTCTTTTCAAGGTATTGATAATCCTGTGAATAAGAACCAAGCTTGAGTCTGAGAGCCAAAGGCATGCATTGCAACTATCCCCAAGTCATAGCCTTGCTTCCAAAAGTCCTAATTCTGTTCTGCTCTTTGCAAGTATGACCCCATCTTTCCACCAAGCCTTTTGGGTGCATTGTTCTCCCTCTGTCATCTAACACAGAATACCAGATTGGAGAGGTTTTTAGGTTTCTGGCATCTAGAGATCTCTGTGTCACATCCATTGTCCTTACTACCCTGGTCAAGTGTGATGATGCCTAGGGGTATAACCTAGGCAGTCACCTTGGTGCCCCATTTATATGGCACTGGATCTAGGGAGTTATTGGGTAAGATCAATCCTTGAGGTCAAAGTGAAGATAGAACAGCAGCCACATTTTCAGATGCCAAGTCAAGACTGAAAATCCTATAAACAAAGAAAACTGTTGGGAGCCATGAATTTCTTCTGGATTTCTGTGGTGGTTACTGTCAAATGTCCATAGTAAAAAAGACAAAGAAAAGACATGCTTCATTTATTCATCTGGACTCTATAAATTTAGGTGTCTGAAGTGAGATTTAAATCCATCTTCTACTTGCAAGTCCAGTGACTTTTACGTAGGCATCAACAAAAAGGGAGTTTAGCTAAAAATAAACTACAAACTCCTGAAGAAGACAACAATGTGAAAATACAACCAAAAGCTCAAAGAAAAATGCTAATTGAATCCAAGTCCAACAAGAATTCCTGGAAGAGTTAAAGAAATACATGAGTGGTGGAGGAAAAATTAAGAAAGAAATGTGATGTGAGAAAATTAGGAAAAGAATAAAAAGTTTGGCAAAAGAGTCACAAAAACACTGAAGAAGATACCAGCTTTAAAAAGTGAATTGATATTAATGGTAAAAGAAGCACAGGATGGCGACAAGAGTGGATCAGATGGTGACAGGAGCAGATTGTGTCTTAGGCGTTCTCTCATAAATCTTTGAAACTAAAGACTAAATTTTCGAGAGACAGTACCCACAGAGGGACCCAGTGAGGCAGTTCTCCTACTCAAGGCAACCTGGAAAAGAGCAGAAAGGCTCTGCTCACTGGGGTTGGAGGGGCAGCCCACCAGAACAAAAGAACTTCAGCCTCCTGGAGGCAGACCCAGGGTGCTGGGAGCCGTGACTCACAGCAGCGAGGAAGTTTCCTGAGCTACGTCCCAGGGAGCACCAGGCACAAATTGGAGGAACAGTGGGGGACCTCTGCCAGAGCAAGCATGTGAAACCCAGCCCTCAGAGCACCATGGACACTGCAGCCCAGATCTAGGAACAGAAGCAGGCAGAACCAGTAAGCAGGAGCCCCGAGGGCATGAACCCATTGAACCTAGGGAGGGGAGTGAAGAGAGACTGTAGAGCTCTGTCCCTGGAACAGGACTCTGGGGCTCTGAACACATTCAGATCCTGATCGCAGTCTAGCCCCCCCAATAGAACAGCAAGGGCCCTCCCACATCAGCCCCGTGGCAGAGGGGGGCGCTTATGGTCATTCACAGACCAGGAGGGAGGACAGAGCCTCACACACTGAGACCATTGTGGGAGTTTCCCAAAAGCTCAGGAAGCACCCCCAAAACAGGCTTAGGCTGGAAAAATGAGCAAGCAGAGAAAAAAGAGGAACACCATTGAGAAATACATTATCTATGATCCCAAGAAGGATCAATATACTCAGTCTGAAGATGAGGAAGCACAAGCTCCTGCATCTAAAGACCCCAAGAAAAACAGAAATTGGGATCAGGCTAAGAGCTCAAAAAAAAAAAAAGACTCTGAAAATCAAATGAGGGAGCTAGAAGAAAAACTGGGAAAAGAAATGAGAGAGATGCAGGAAAAACATGAAAATGAAGTCAGCAGCTTAGTCAAGGAAATCCAAAAAAATGCTGAAGAAAATAGCATGCTAAAATCCAGCTTAGGGCAAATGGATAAAACAGTTCAAAAAGTTACTGAGGATTAAAAAGCAAAATTGGCCAGATGGAAAAAGAGATAAGAAAACTCTCTGAGGAAAACAAATCCTTCAGACAAAGAATAGAACTCAGGGAGATTGATGAATTTACGAGAAATCAGGACTCATTACTTCAAAACCAAAAAAAAAAAAAATGAAAAATTAGAAGAAAATGTGAAACATTGAAAAAAACAACTGATATGGAAAACGGACTTAGGAAAGATAATTTAAAAATTATTGGAATACCTGAAAGTCATGATTAGGAAAAGAGCCTTGACATCATTTTCAAAGAATTACTACAGGAAAATTGCCCTGATATCCTAGAAGCAGAGGGCAAAATAGAAATGGAGAGAATCCACTGATCCCCCCAAGAAAGAGATCCCAAAAAACCAACCCCTAGGAATATTATAGCCAAGTTCCAGAACTCCCAAGTCAAAGAGAAAATATTACAAGCAGCCAGAAGGACACAATTCAAATATCGTGGAGCTGCAGTCAGGATCACACATGACTTAGCAGCAACTACATTAAAAGCTCATAGGGCTTGGAATATAATATTCTGGAAGGCAAAAGAGCTTAGAATGCAACCGAGAATCAACTACCCACCAAAACTGAATGTCCTCTTCCAGGGAAAAAGATAGACTTTCAGTGAACCAGGGGAATTTCAAATGTTCCTGTTGGAATGGCCAGAGCTGAACAGAAGGTTTGATCTTCAAATGCAGGACTCGGGTGAAGCATAGAGATTGGAGAAGGGGAAAATATGAGGGACTTAATGAGGATGAACTGCATGTATTCCTATATAGAAAAATGACACTGATAATACTCATATGAATCTTCTCAGTTAATAGAGCAGGTAGAAGGAACTTTTATAGTTGAAGCACAGGAGAAAGCTGAATTTGAAGATAAAACATGGTGTGAAAATGGAGTCAATAGAAAAAAGGTAAATGTCATGGGGGAAAGAAAAAGTAGAGTGGGAATAGGCCAAGATATTTCATATAATAAGATTTTTCTTTATTACAATGAGCTATTGCAATGATATGGTAGGGGAGAAGGCAAGGAGGAATGAGGGAATCTTCCCTCTTATCAGGTGGCTAGGAGAGGAAACAGCATATATACTCAATGGGGTATAGGCATCTGGAGTAAGAAGGGGGGGGACAGGGGGAAGGGGGGGATGTGAGTGATGGAGGAGAGGATGGACCATGGGGGGAGTGTGGTTGGATATAACACATTTTCTTTTTTACTTCTTGCAAGGGGCTGGGATTGGATGGCCTGTCCGGGACCATAGGGCCAGGTGGATGCTGGGCCTAAGGGGTGGTAGGGGGGCTCGGGGCCTCTTGGCCCCAGGACCAGGGATCTGTCTCCTGTGCCACTCAGCTACTCTACAGCAGAGTCAGAGTGAAAGGAGAGAGAAAATATAGTACATGGTAGTGGAGAAATACAAAAGGAAGGAGTTGCGAGCAGCAATGGGAACAGGGGAAAAATATGGAAGTAACTTTTGCAATGGATTTATCATAAAGAATGTGATCCACCCACGACAGAGTTGTTGGTGTTGGAACAAAGACTGAAGCACATTTTTTATTATTATTAGTATTTGGGGAGGTGCAGGGCAAATGGGGCTGGTTGGCCTGCCTGGGGCCGCATAGCAGGGTGATCGTTGAGTGTTTGAGGACAGATTTGGACCCGGGTGTTCCTGGCTCAAGGGCTAATGCTCTGTCCTCCACCCAGCCACCTCTACTATTATTACTATTTTATTTTCTTTTGGGTCTTTTTTTGCCTCTTTTTTTTGGTTTTTGCAGGGCAGTGGGGTTGGGGTGGTTTGCATATCACACGACTGGGTGATTGTTGGTTGTATGGGGCCGGACATGGGCTCAGGTGCTCTTGGGTCCAGGGCTGGTGCTTTGTCCACCATGCCACCTGGCCATACCTACAATTATTACTATTATTTTTTAATTTTAATTTTTTTCTCTCTCCCCTTTACTTTATCACTCAAGCGAGTCTATATTTTTTGGGGGGAGGGGGTGTTTTGTTTACTCTTAAAGAAGAATATTTTATTAATGTATAAAAACATTATTTTACAAAATGAGAATAAATAAATATTAAATATTAAAAAAAGGAAGCACAGAACTTTGCTAAAACTGCTGAGCAAAAAAAATTGAATCCTAAACTTTGAAAAAAAAATCCTAGGAAGAAAGCAAGAGTGTGATCAAAACCAGTTTTATCATTTCAGAACTTATAGCTAAACATTTAGAGTTTTTTAGTGAAGGTGACTTTCTGAAGCCACTGAAATTCTTTGTGCTTAAAAAGTTAAAACTTTTCAGAATATTTCATTATCAGTAATTCTGTGGAAAGAATCGACAAGATTGCCACTGATAAGAGTGGAAAACAAATAAAAACGGGCAAATTTTTAATTGCAGTTTATCAAAGTATTGATATTAATGAACTGTTTAAGTAGCCTTATTTTCCCATGCAATAAAAAATATTACTATGAGTAAAGAATTATTTAATCTTATTTTTCTAAATTACACTAAATTTCTAAATTACTATATTAGAACAGGTGAGGATATTTTAAGGAAGTATATGAACTTTTAGAAAAATATAATCTTCCATTATCAGAACTAGTGACTACAAATGATGCAAATAGTAATGACAGGGAAGACAAATGAATTTGTCATTAAATTAATTGGTTAAACAGAATGAAATTGCTCCTAATGATTTCATTGTGTTCACTCCATTATACATCAGAAAATTTGTGCTCAGAAATATTGAAAATGGAACATGTGCTGGTGTTTGTTAAGAAAACAATGAGTTTTATTTATTTATGAGAATTGAATTGATGACAGTTTTACTTCTCTTGGAAATTGAAAGTGAAGAGAAAGATTTACTTGATTATACAGAAATTTGCTGGCTTCCCTGGCATGTGGTTTTGAAGAGATTTTGACAGCTTTTGCCATGAAATCAAAATGTTGAAGAAATGACAGGCATCACCAGAAAAGCTTAATAAAAAGAATTGGCTTCAGGATTTGACTTTCAATGTAAAGGTTACAGGGTATTTAAATGAGTTGAATGTAAAACAACAGGGTCGAAATCAGATTTTAAAATTTATGTACAACTGAATTAAAACATTTAAGATAAACCTTGGTCTTTGAGAATGACAGATAAAAATTTTGATTTGACTCTTTCCTACATGTAAAAATGATGAAGAGTCATTTGGATTTTGTAATTTCAACAAGTATGCCCCAAAGATCCAGGAATTACTATTTGAATTTGAAAGAAGACTTGAAGGATTCAAATTGTGTGAAAACAAATTTTTTTTTTACTATTTAGCACTCCACTTTCTTTTGATGTTGAGAGATCAAAAATTGTGAGATAGAACTTGTTCAGTGTAACAGTGCAAAAATAAAAATATACTAAGGGCTCCAAATTTTTATTTTTACTAGGCAAGAAATTTTGTTCATGTGCATGTTTGTTGCAAGAATTTTAGCAATATTTGCAAGTGCACACCCATGTGAGCATTTGTTTTCATTCCTGAAGACCATTAAAAGTTCTCATAGGGTAAGATTAACAAAAGAGCATTTATCATACATACTGAAGACTGCATTATCACAAAACCTATAGCCAACATTGATAAAAATAGGTTCTGGCAAAAGGTGCCATGTTTCTAGTAAACAATATTAATTTTGAATCTTATACTGAAATGTTTTATAATGATTTTGAATCTATTTAATATTAAAATGTAAAATTTTATGCATCTTTTTTTGCCAATAACTGGTTCCTATCTGATTTGCATGCATGAATGTATTAGATACACACATAAATACTGAAAACACATTGTCACATTTATATTTCTTTTAAATATATTAGTTATATCTAATTCTTATCTGATTTTTATGATATATTAATAGAAAGAAAGATGTGGTTTTTCTAAGTTAGTACGTGGCCCACAGGGTTTCTAATGAACAGTGAAATGGCTCCCATTTCTATTTGATTTTGACACCAGTGCTACAGAATACTTGGATCTGAGCAGAAGATGAGCATCTCAGACATTCAGTGGTTGTTTTATAAATAATAAAGATATGTGTATACATATTATATCTATGTTTTATATGTTATCTTATTATGCATTATATATTTATGTAATTAGAACATAGATATTTTTTTTCCTTCTGCTTCTATGACTAAGAATTCCATACAATTTCCTGGGCTTGTGTGAATAACTACATGAAGCCTTGAAGAGGGCCAGGTTTCCCCATGGATAGGGGCACCATGAGCCCCTGAAGTCTAGATAGGTAAAACCAAGTAGGCAAAGATTAAAGAGGTAAAGGCTACCTCCCACAAAAGATGTAAAACTACAGCAGAGACTTTACCAGACTAGTCTCCATAATCTATGGTATCAGAGGCATGGAATGGAACCAGAAGCTTATAAACAACCTTCAAATTTGTAGGCCTGGCCAGAATATGAGGTACAGAGACCCCACCCACCCACCCCCACCCGTAGGCTCTTCCATCTGTGGATTCCCCTTTCATTACAGGCTGTCCTTGATCTTTGTCTTTGATCTTACTTATTATCCTTTTTGTATTTCTTACTCTCACTTCTCTGAATGATGTAGGATTGTTTACTATCAATGATTTCTATCAAGGCAAATGTCCTTTTTACAAAACATGGTCTCTATCAAATTCAAATACTACTGATTCTTCTCAGTGAGAAGAAACCCTAATCTGCTAATCCTAAATTCTTGACTCTAGAACAAATATAGTATCATAGGTTTAGGATGAGAAGGGACTTTCAAGGCTAATGTCTTCATTTTAAAAATGAAGACACTAAGACCGATAGAGTAAGTGCTTGAGGTGAGATTTGAATAAATCCAGATCTTCTTGATTCCAAGTTAAGTGCCCAGGTGGTATCTTTGGTAGGAGGCTAAGGATTTAAGTATCAAATATAGGACCCCTCCTTGGTGTCCACATCTCACTCATGGAATTCCACTGGTGTTATCCTAGCATGCTTTAGATTTAGCCCTAGGGAGAACTACAAATATGATTTGAGGTATTATACCATGGATACTATGAAAGGTTTAGTCGAATTGAAGAGAATCACATTTTCTTAGGCTATGGACATACTTTTTCTACATCTAGGGGAAAGTCTCAAATGTGAGAGGTTAAGGGACTGTCCTGAAAGACACACAGCTAATAAACAAAACTCAACTCTAGGCCTCATGTCTCAAACTCCAGTACTCTTTCCAGTACTCTTTTTATTAAATGGTTACTGTGAGCACAGCACTGGTCCTTAGCACTGGAGTTGATGGAGACTTACTTACAATACAGACTAGAATAAAATTTGTTTATAAAATGCGGACATGTTGTCCTGTAAGGTCTGAAAATGATGTTTATGCTTGCATTAGGTAGGGCTTAGGAAGGAGTCTGCTAAATATTAACCAAAGGCATCTGGGTCTGCCTTAATTAGGGTTTCTAGACCCTAAATCTGAGCTGTACAAAAGGAAGATGGCCAGGGATCACCATGCCCAACCAGTAGAAGACAATAATGGTCCCAGAAGTAGTCCTAGAAGAAAGAGATGGCACACCTCATGGCTGCGTTTTGTTTTGTTTTTCCAGTGGCCTATTGGATAGCCTCATGTTCCCTCCAAGATCAGGAGCAAAATAGAGGGTGAGGTCAAAATTTGTTGCTAATTTTATTTATTCCTTACTATTTTCATACTAATTTAAAATTTCTTTTGTATTACTTTGATGTCATGAATTTAAATCTGGCTGACATAGGGAGGTGTCAGAAAGGAAAGTTGGGGCTTGAGTGGTGATTTTTTGAAAAAAACCTTGAGCCCAAATGGGGGGCAGGGAAGAAGTATTTCATAAATAACTTCTAACTGACTGAAGAGGGAGATGTAAACTTATGCTCAATATAAGGAAAAACTTTCTAACAATTAAGGAACTGCTTGTCAGGAGACAGTGAATCCAATCTCATTAGAAGTCTTCAAGAGAAGCTTGGATAACCACTATTTTGAAGTAGAGAATTCTTATTCCCATATAGACCAGCAAGATGGTCTCTGGCTCCTTTCCAGCCCTGAGAGTCCAGGAATGAAGGTACATACTTGAATGGTGGCAGTAGGAATAGAGAGAAGGCAGAAACCAATGTATTGGTAGTTAGAATAATTAGTTATTGATAATACTTATCACTATTATGTGAAGTTATTATGATTATATTTTTATATTTTTTCTATTTCTTTAAATCTCCTTAAAGTGTGATTTTAAAAAATTATATCACTCTTTGTCAATGTCACTCTGTTAATTTTGCAATTAATTGCTTTATCTTTATGGAAGCAATATAATTAGAGAACCATGTAAGGACAGCTCCTTTAAGGGCTCCCCATCTGAAATATGTACTTGAGATAAACAGGCAGATGAAGAGGTATGGACAAATACAATAGGCCTTCATGTGGGAAAACATAAATATTTTTCCTAAGCCCACAGGGTGTGAACATTCTCAGGATATGCTACCTTCCACCTGCCCCCCAAAGGTACCTTTCCTTGGTTGAAAACTGAATCACACATACCTCACAAAAGCATATGCATTTCTTGATTTGTCAGTTCTGTCCTGGAACTAAAGCAAAGAAAGAAATCATCATGGACAACCCTCCAGATGGCTCTAATTCTGTTCAGACAGTGTCATCTTCCTTTCTTACCTCCTTCATCCTTCTCTCGTCTCCCCACCTTTCTCTCCTTCCCACCCCCCAGAGCTGTCCTGGCTCTTCCCATCCAGTCCCCACTCACCAGCAAGACTGAGTAGAACTTTGTGGTTCCAGTCAGAATCATTGCATATGTCTTCTCCTGCTCCAGGAGAATTGTTTCTTCTTTAACCATTTTTGGGGAAAATAGGATTATCTGGAAATACTGATGGTCTGAGTCCAAGGATATTTTCATATAATCAGTTATCTTTTAGAAGAAAGCATGGGTCAATTTATGTGCCTTAAATGACTAAGAAAATGTCAAATAGGATTGCTCCTACTGCCCAGATGTTAATAATGGATCTCCCCTTTTTTAATCTGTAGTTTTAGGAATATAGCTGGGCCCTTGGCTTTTATCAGTTTCTTATTTCTAGAGATAGTACATTGCTCCTCCTTAAAGAACAAGATGAATTTTTACTCTAAGGTGAGAAATCTCAGGATAGAAATTTTGAACCACTGGAAAAATAATAGGTATGCAATTGTCTGTCTGGCTCAGCCTGGGTTTGACTTCTGACCTTAGTTCTGTTCCCAGATCAGTCCAGTTCAGCACAGTTGACCCAGTAATTTTAGCCTCAATCCTTGAAAAGGGGGGGGGGGACCCAAACAGTCCAACAAGGGCCCAATCTGCTCACTGCTCTCCCACCCCAAACTTGGTCTCTGGTCACCATACTCTACTGAGTTCTTATCTTGTTCTAGATTTTATGATTAACTGAGTTTTCTAAATTCTCACTTGGCATTATTCTATCATTTTTCTAAGCCAAAAGAGAACATCTCTTTTCTTGGATTATTTTTATTTAATATTTTTCTGCCTTTTGGCCACATCACCAACCCTAGACTACCAGCTTTATTACTGTACTATCATATGTGGACATTGCCAGAAACAGGGTAGAAGAGGCAGCACAGAATAATGGAAATGGTTCCAGATTTGGAGCCAGAGACTCTTAGGTTGAATGTTGGTTCAGGTGCTTACTACCTGTGTAACTCTGGGCAAGTAAAGGAGAGAGCTATAGTTATGCCCTTTGAAGAGAAAGTACCTACATGTTTGTCAAATACCGATGATTTGAATCCATAAGTGTCTCCATGTGAGCAATCATCCAGTAAAAGTGAGAAAGAAATTAGTCATGTGATTGGTAACCACCTGATGAAGGGTAAAGAAGCATTTGTTTGTTAACCTAATGATAATAGTAACTGGTCCAATAATGCCCAAAGGCTTGTGTTCTGGATGCAGCATTAAATCTCCCAGAATTCTCAAAAATGGTTGCATTCTGCCCTTCTCTGCTAATTCATATGGCAAAACTTGATACTGCCAAAAAGGAATCAGGAAGCATTGCTACGGATTATGAAGTTTTGGGCAAGAACCTGAAGATTTTAGGAACAGGTATTATCTCCATGATCGCTAGTGATAAAAGACGATGGTTTCAGGAGAGAAAGGTAGAGCAAAGAGATAATAATAATCTTTGAAACTGAAATTTGGATTTCTGACCCATGGCTTAAAATACAGCCATAACAAATTCCTGGCCATGGATAGAATGCTTAATAATGGATGGCAAGACTGAGCTGCCAAGAGTCTTATGATGTTTAAAAAGAGCTTCATCTGAAAAAGAAGAGGGATGAATTTATTTATGCCCAAATCCTCAAGGGCTACCAGCTTGACCCACCTAGCAATAATAGAGATTCAGACTGATACATCCATCAGCAATGTTGCTTTTGAAAGTGAATTTGATGAAGGTGAATGTTTTGTAGTAAATGCTTTATATTTGAACCATCTCTCACTCATGAACTTAGTGGTATTAGGGGAGATTGTGCACTTAGATGATTAGAGAAAATGTTTGTAATCTCTTTTCTTGCTCTGTGTTATTAGTCCCTTTCTAATACTTTTATGATAAATATTTGAGTAAAATACCTTTAAAACCTATGACAGGGCTTTCATAGTTTAAAGGATAGATGCTCCATTCCTGGATGCATCCAGGGGAATTATGCAGAGAGATTGTAGTGTGTCAACAGAAAAGTAAACTTTCTGTCCAGACCCTCCAACACTCACAGGATTGTTAGCATTGGTTCTAATTCTAGGCTTTTCAGAATTCTAGCAAGATATTGCAAACCTGAATACTTTGATTATTCCTGCTCACTGCCTAGAGGCTTACAAAATGAGAAAATTACAGGGAACTTCACAGAACCCCAAGTGTTCACCCTCTGAGCTGGATCCTGAGGGGTTTGACTTTGGGGATACCCCTACCGCACAATGAGAGTAAAAGAATAGGTTGAAGTTGAAACTCAGTAAGAGGATGTGGGTTGTTCTCGTTGCATGAAATGTACTCAGGGTGCAACCCACAGAATCCAATTCCCTGTTTGAGACCATTCAAAAAAAAAAGCTTGAAGGTTCCTAGATCTATGAAGGAAGATGTTCAAAATCTGGTTTGAAAACCAAAACTTGGTTTGGAAACCAGTTCAAAGTTAATGGCATCATCACAGAATCCATGCATCATAAAAAGAATGTGTGATGATCAAATCTTGAACAAATGGGCTAAAATAGTTTCATACACTGTGCCAGGGTGACAAGATACCTTGGATTGTCTGCTGGACAGCCCATGGTTATCTGTCTTGGACTTATGTACTGGATACTCTGAGAGTCTTTTGTAGAAGACAAGGAAAAGACTGCTTTCATCTATCCAGAGTACAAAGTGTGCACTATCAGTCCTATTCACTGCAACCACCTACTGTCCATAAGAAAAGTTACTTGGATTTTCTAATGAACAGGTGGAGAGAACTGATAGACATTTACCTAGGCAAAGACTGAGAAAAAGACATTGTCTACCAATTGCACAGACTTTCTGATCCAGTTATGGGCATTGGAAGTGTTGTATTTAGTGAAGGAGACTGCGTATTAATACAGTTCAGGAGACTAGAGTTTCCTGCCCCAAACTGCTCGAGACACTAGTAGGGTACAGATTCAATCCACAGAGCTCAAAAATACTGATGCCCAACTTGGAATGATTGCCAGCCCAGGTGCAGATGAACAAGTCTATAATGATCCTGATGGTCAGCTTATACTAACTGCTAGTTCTGAGATAGGAGCAGAGAGATCAGTCAATAACAAGAGAATTAGGCCTTTTAAACCCATAACTAGGCTAACTTATGTAGAGGTAATGAAGAAATAGACTTAGGTGACAATTCTAGAGATTATGTGATGGAATTGCATATATTTATTGCTGTATATGTAAATTGGAGCCATTGATAGAGCCCTAGGTTTAGGATTAGGAAGACCTGAGCTCAAATCTGGCCTCCGATCCTTATTACCTGTATGACCCTGACCAAATCATTTAACCCTGTTTGTCTCAGTTTCTTCATCTGTAAAAAGAGCTGGAGAAGGAAATGTTTGCTAATGCAAATTACTTCATGTTTGAGTATGTTTGTTTTTTATTTTTGATATTATGTTCACTTGACTATTTTATGTTCATCCTATAGCAATGGCTGTTTGTTAATTGTTTTACTTGTGGATTATGGTTTGTAGTTAAGTTATATTTTATGGGGAGGGCTATTGATTGTGATATTGCTATAGCTAGACAGCTTTATTGGTTCTGATTGGTTGCTCTGTATGATGGATATGCACATGCTTTTGAAATGTATACAAGCTATATTCTGGATGTAGTTAGGCATATTGTTACTGTGTTATCTAGTGCTAAATCTACTGCATGTATTCTTGGTTTTTTGGTTTGTTTTTGCAAGGCAATGGAGTTAGGTGACTTGCCCAAGGTGACAGGTAATTAATAAGTATCTGAGGCTGGATTTGAATTCAGGTCCTCCTGACTCCAGAGCTAGTGCTCTATCTACTGTTCTACCTAACTGCCCCTGCATGTATTCTTTTTTTTTTTTTTTAAATATTTTTACAAGGCAATGGGGTTAAGTGGTTTGCCCAGGGCCACACGGCTAGGTAAGTATTCAGTGTCTGAGGCCGGATTTCAACTCAGGTCCTCCTGACTCCAGGGCCAGTGCTCTATCCACTGTACTACCTAGCCACCTCTCCTGCCTGTATTCTTAATGTACATTGATTTTATTTCAATTTCAGCAGAACTGGAGTGGTCACAAGCCTTTTTGTTTTAAAGTGCTGATGCTTGTTTCATACTGTAGAGTTGTAGGTTTTAGTATTGCCCCAGATGATTGTAAAAAAGTTGGAATGGAACCAAGTCCAACAGTATAGAACTCTCTACTCAATTGGTGAAGATCAATGTCCTGTGCCTTTGAGAAGGATGGGCAGTTGATGAGAAACAGGAGGTTCCTTCTCTCCTCCTCAGTGATTAAAGCTATTTAGTCTCTTGACTTCTTCAGTTTCTTTTGTCTCTGCAGTTACTTCTGGCACCTCTGGCTTCCAGCCTTGAGAGGAAAGATGGGTGTTGAGAACTCCACTTCAGGGTTTTGGAGAACATGGAAGTCTACATTATTTCCCCATCCTCAGCTTGTTACATTACAGCCTTTGGGAAATTTCTCCTTGGGTGAGATTTGAGCCTCTCTCAATTGAGCTGAATTACCTCACTCCCAATGGGAGAGTTTCTTTACTGTGATTTCATGTATACTTCTATGTATACTTTTTCTGATTTGTTTTGTTATCTAATAGAGTAGATGGGCTTCTTTAATCACTGCTGTGTGTGGGCAGCTAGATGGTACAGTAGGTAGGTAGAACACCAGGTCTGAAGTCATGAGACTCATCTTCCTGAGTTTAAATCTGCTATCACTCACTAGCTGAGTGACGCTGGGCAAGTCACTTCACCCTATTTACTTCAGTTTCCTCATCTGTAAAATGAACTGGAGGAAGAAATGATAAACCATTCCAGTATCTCTGCCAAGAAAACCCCAAATGGGGTTACAAAGGTTGGATATGAATGAACAATGTGTTCGTTGTGGAACTAGTGGGGATTAATGGGGAGTTAAGCCTTAGATATTACATATAGGGCCTCTTTTCTTCATCAGTGGTGATGGGAAGTTAGCTTGAACCTGAAAACAGACACCCTAGATTAATATTTTTAAAAACCATATAGATATAATTTTAGCCTGGTGTCCCCTTCTCTCTCTGAGGATAGTTGAGTAGTCAAGTTTCTGACTCCAACTTCCTGCTTCCCCTCCTGGGGAATCAGGAGTAATATTGTCATTAGAGTACACTATAGGCCATTCAGATAGTAGAAGGAACTGGATTAGGAGTTTGGAAAACAAACCAGAGAAACCTGGAATAGAAGTAGCATAAAATAGTGATTCAGTTATTGCTGAATACTGCCAGAATACTGCTTTTTCCAAAATAAAACAGTATCTCAGATATATTTGTCAAATTTATCCCAGATGCCTTAAAAAGGGTAACAAGAGTTAACTTTGGTTTAGTAACTTTCTACTTTTTAATATTGAGCAAGTATTAAATAGAGATATGTTATTTGAAAGTGTCATAGAGTATTATCCAGAAGAGCCCCTATCAAAGAGGGATTTCCTGTGGATGAAGAGTTCCTCCAGATGTTCCTGTTAGTGGATGACATTGTGTTAATTCCATCAAGCCCCAGGAAATGGCAAAGTTTTTGAAATGAGACCCCATAATCATAGAGGAGAGTTTAGCCTGACTATCCACAAAGAAAAAACCTAGCAGCTGAAGAATATATTTTGTGTAGACTAGGATGTGAAGTTAGATAATATGTGGAATTTGGGATCCAGTATAAAACATTCATCAGTGTGTCACTGCACATAAACACACATACATGCATGTAATTATAACTATGTATGTGTATGCATACATATATAGTATATTGTAAAATATATATTCATATGTAAAATTGTGTGTATATGTATATAGGTAAGATTATAAACTTGGACAGACCATGAAATGGTCTTAACCTAATGGAAAGATCTTAGCCTAAACTGAACACAAAGAGAGAAGACTAGATTGTCTTTTTGGGAAATTGCAAAGTTTTCATGATCTCTATCTTCTCCCTGAAACCAAAGGCCATCTTTTCAACACCAGTGTTTTCCCAATTATGCTGTAAACTACCAAGAACTAGTTTCAGGAGAACTGGAGCTTAGGATCTAGTTTCAGGGGAATTGAAGCTTAGGATTAGCCAAAAGGCAATGGAGTGGTACAAATAAGGTGCAAAGATATAAATGAGGCATTGCATAGGAGAGGCAACATAGAGGATCAGAAAAATGACTTAGAAAAATAAAAATCCTCCCCCCCTAAAACCCAGGTTGGTCATATTCCAAGAAGGTGGAGATTCCTACAGTCAACCCTCTTTTTCACTGTCATCTAAGCAATGGCAAGAGATAGAGGAGGGCTCTTGGCATGTTAATCCTCTCTAGAAGATTGATAGGAGGGCATATGAGAAGACTCAAGCAGGTTGGGGTAAATGTGGATGGGCTATGATTCTTCTTGTAAAGACTCTCCATATTGATGAAATTACAAAGCCATTGAAACACTTAAGAAAACTGGTCTCTTAGATCCAGCTCTTCCAGCTACTGAATCTAATTCTATGACCTAGTGACCTTAATATTTTACTGTTGTCTATTGAATCCAAGATAGAAAAGAGAAATGTTAAGGCCATAACTTGTCTATCAGTCCATTTCATTCTCTCCTCTCTCTGGTCTATGCTGCTTAGTCTTGGCTGTTTAGGAATCTAATTTAGAGACTACCTATTGCCTCCAGAATAAGATACAAACTCTTCATCTTGACATTTGAAGTCCTTCACAATATAGCTCCAGACTCTTTCCAAACATTTCATAAGATTCCACTTCACTTACCCTCCATTCTAGCCTTATTAGTTCTTTACTATTCTCCCATATTGGGATCTTGAAATAGGTTGTTCTAGGCCCAGCCTAGAACAGAATCATCATACTGGATCACAAGGCTCAACTCAAGTGTCACTTGTTACCAAAAACTTTTTCCTGATCCTTCTAGGGGTTCTATGTTCTCTCCTATTCCAACTGATCTTGCATTTTTCTTGGCTGTATATATCTTGTGGTTAGATAAAAAAAAACTTCACAGGGTTTAAAAGTTACCAGATGAGACAAAGGGGCAGGTGGCCTAATCCAAGCTCAGAGTCCAGTATAGAAACACAAATGTACAAAAACACACTAGAAATGTACAAAGAATAAAGTCACTCTCAGGAATACAAATACACATACACAAGATAGATACTTACCTCAAAAGATGAGGCCATTGTGGAGTAGGCATTATGGCTTTTGTTTTGATAAAAAGTCACATTAAATGAAGAGTCAGCAACATTAATGATTCTCAATAAACTCTCCTTGGAGCCAGCCCTGAAGTTGGGAGCATTCTGAAGGAACCAAGATCAACCAGAGCTTTACTATAGCTCTACTCTGTTCCCACTGATCAACCCCCACAGCAATCTAATGTATATAAGTGTCCCTGGACCCATTTCTCCATGTCCCTACCATATATACCAAACTTCTTCACAGTTCTCATCACACCACACCCTCATATGCATGTATGAATATGTCCATGGATGATAGCATCTCCTTCCCTTTCCAAATGGCAGAATCTCTATCTGAACCCAGGTCATAGAATTCCAAATCTGGTACTCTTCCCATCAAATACCTTGGATGGGGAGGAAGAGCCTAACAGGCTACCTTTCTTCCAAGCATCCTTACTTCCACATATGCCCCGTATCCACATTCACCTCACTATGTCTCTTTTGTACACCTCTTATCCCCTCCTATCAGGGTGGAGGTGGTAATAAGATTTGGCCCTGGCCCTGAATTCTTTCGCTAAGTTAACAGCGAACCATATATGGTGAGTCAGTGGCTACAATCCTTTGGCCAATTCTGAATCCATGTAATTATGTGCTCCATTTTGTCTATAAGGATAGTATTAGGAAATGTGCTCTAATCCAAGCATTCCCCTGATTTGCCTGCCAGGAACTCCCACTTTGTCCAAAAAACATCTTTACCTTCCCACATCCCCTCCTCCTCTCTCATGCATTATCTCCCTCCAATCATTCTTCCAATTACCCTTTGACCCTTATTGATTAGGAGATCCCTTCCCAAACTTGTATTAGCCTCCAGCTATCATAATGGAAAGACTTTGCTGTGGAAAGCTCTATGAGACCTTCCATGACCTGTGTACTTGTGTCTATGGGGGGGGATGATGGCCCCCTTCATGTCTGTCACCACTGAGCACCTTCCCTGATCCCACTCAGAAAACTCCTTTAGAGATCCCTTGCTACCCTCCCCCACTCCCTTTCACCTCGATCTGTAGTTCCAGGAAGAATGATATTAGGCTTGAGAGGTAAATAAGGACCATCCCTAATAAAATTTTCTTTATTAATCTAGAAGGAGAGAGGGGAAAATAAAGTGAATTACCCAGGCAGAGGAAAGTAAGGGCCATACCTGCCATGGTGGACAGGGTGAGGTTATGAAATACATATAGAGTTTTTCACATTTAGGAACAAAGACCCCTTCCACTCTCCCCCAGGGAAGCCCAACTCAAGAGAGAGACACCTACGAGAAGTTTAATCCAGGCCTCTGTAGGAAGGGGATGAAAAACAGTTCCATTAAAATGAAGATGATTATGAGGACAGCCGAAAAAATTATCTGGAGCAGTAAAGAAAGAAGGTCAGTGCATCCCTTAGTGTTCTTCTCTCCTCACCCCCTCCACAATCCTCTTTGTCTGGATGATTGTGGCCCCTCCCCACATCAGCCTACAATGAGCGAGCATAAATATCTCTTAATAAAGAATTTACTCTTCAGGAAAGGAAGTGACTGGTGGGAGGATAAAAGGTGTAAAAGAAAAAAGAGGCAAGGAGAGGAAAGAAGCAAAAGGATAGTGGAAGAAAGGTTGATGATGAGGAAGGAGGGGAGTAAAGAGGAGGATGTATGCAGCAGGAGATGGAGGGCTGAACCTGGAGTCAGGAAGACCTGAGTTGAAATTCTGCCTCTAAGTCTGAGTAGCTGTGTGACTCTAGGCAAGTCTTTTAATGACTGTACCTCAGGTCTCTCATCTATAAAATGAGGGGTTAGATTCAAGTCCCTTCCAGTTCTGGACTTAGGATCTTATAATGCTATGTTCCTATGAACAAATGAGGGTGATGGGTATTAGGGGAGAAGGGTTGGGTAACAAAGGTAGGGTAGGGATGAGGTGAGGTAGAGGAAAGGAGATAGAGTAACATCTTTCATACCTGCAAGTCCCTAATTTCCCAAGATTTTCCAGCCTGAAACAAAATAAAAACAAAAAAAAAATAAGGATTGTAGGATAGTCATTTTTCGATTTATTAAGATCTAAGCAGGCATCTGGGACTTCTGGAAAAGATTCCAAGAATCATAGGACAAGGGACAATGATCACTGGTAGGTAGGCCTGGGGGAAACCCTAGGACTTATCCTCTAGATCCTAGAAGCAGCAAACAATGATCAAAGCCAGAGCTCTCTTAGCAGCTAGCCTTCAGAAGGAAGCAGCTAGGTGCTGTAGGGACTGGAGCATTAGTAGAGATGATCTGGGATGACAGACAAATCATATAACTTTTTGGAGTCTCAGTTTCTTCATCTATAAAAGAGTCCAATCTCTCTCTAAACCTCTAATTCTTTGTTTTAATTTTTGTTCTTTTTTCTTCTTTGTTGCTTTAACTAGCATAGAAATTATTTTTTATCTTTGCCAATTTTCTTTTTTAATTTATTTTTCTAATTATTTGTAAAGATAATTTTCAACATTAATTTTTGTAGTTTTTTTTCCTCTCCCACCCTTTCCTCCTTCTCTTGTCTCTCCTCCTTCCCTCCCCTCACCTCCCCACCCAGGATAGCAAGTAATCTGATAAAGCCTAAACCTATAATTCTTTATTTGGGGGAGGGAGGTGGAAATGTGGAAAGACCACTTTCTGCATATGTTTTTTCTCATGTGGGTCTCCAGGCCTTAACAATCTCCCTTATTCTCATCCCTGCCCAACTCGCCCTCTCTTGGTCTACTCTATCTATACCCATTCATTTAATAGCCTATTAGCTCTTTCCTTTAGGTCCTCACAAATTTGTCTCTCATGCAAACTCTTTTAACTTTCTACTATTTCCACCAATGTTATTTCATGATTGCTTCTCTTTTGATGATATCAATTCCAGGGTAGGCTATACTTTCTCCAACTCCAAGCAAATAGAGGAAGAATTTATCAACTCCAAGTTTTTCATTGCTTATTGCATACCACAGTTCCAGGACCATCACTCCTTACTGCTATTTCTTAAGTAATACATTGTGCACTTATACCACACTTTTCTACATCTTCATTGTTATATTCCAGAAAACTTTTCACATTTACTCACATGTTCCTTGATGACCTCAGGACTTGATTACTTTTTACTTCATTCCCTGCCATCAGCAATACTGACTTCAACAATCACACTAAAGACTGGGAGTGGTCTGGGAAGATGATGGACTAGGTCAGAAATTTCTAAGCTCTCCAGATTTGCTCCACAGATAGCCAAAAAGACCTCTCTGTCTTGACCATCATTATCCTCTTTCCTACTTCCATGTGACTTAGTACTCAATTCTACATGCCTCAGTTTTTTCCTTTCTAAAATGTAGTTGTTTGGGAGGAGGGGAGTTAGATAAACTTTAAGGTCTCTTCTACCTCTTAACATGATTCTATGATATCTTCTCTACTGTCTCTTTATCAGCACAACCATATCTTTGACTATATTATCTCTTACAGTTATTCTAGATGATAGATAGGTAGAGAGCTTAACAGCTAGTATTTATTATTCACTTATTGAATACTAGGGACAGGCAAACTAGACAGTCCCTGCCTCAAGAATGTCTTCCTCCATACCAATAAAGGAAGATAACACAAAAAAAGGATGTGGAAAGAAGGAGGGAGGGGGCCACCAACAGAGGATGGTGTGGAGATGGCCAGCAGTTGCATGGAAGCATAATTCCAGGCAGCAGAATATGAAAGTATCCTAGAGTCATGGTCTTACCTATCTGGTGGGGGTTGGGGATGGGAGAAATGGGGAAGATAGCTGAAGGGCAGGAGCCATAATATGGAAATACCTTGGAAGTGAGCTACCTCCAATAATTTGAACTTGTAGTTCTCATCTTTCAATAAACTCATCTTATTAGGAGGAAATTTCTTCTATTTAATTTATTCTTTGTATTCATAACCTCCATTCTTCAGTCTTCATGCTCCTAGTTCATTGTCACCTTCTGGTTTTGGCATACTATCCATTTCAAATTCTCCTTGTCTCTTATTCTAGAGTCCCATGTCTCTTGCCTTTCAGCCATGTTTAATATATGAATTTGCCATCCTGAGTTACTTCCATCATGCATTTTCTGGGTCACTAAGTTTTATGAATTCATATAATCTAATCTTATCTGAGCCCTGTCTGCTTTTCAAAAATCCTTATCTTCATCTCCAGTTCACTCCATTTTCATTCCCCAAAGAGGTTGTTCTGATCTTTTTTCATTTTTCCAAATCTAAATCCCACTTTTTTAACTTTTTGCAAGGCATAGGGTTAAGGTCACACAGCTAAGTAATTATTAAGTGTTTGAGGACAGATTTGAACTCAGATCCTTCTGAGTTCACTCAGAAACCCCACTTTTCTCACCTACTTAACTGAATTCAAGGCCATTTGATAAGAACTCCCTTAGGTTCCTTCCTCCTTATTTCAAAATTTATTCTTTCTGAATAAGAGATGAATTTCCTTCTTTCCAAAGAGAATTCAAACCTCTACTTCCCCTTGGTTTTTCTCCATCTAAAATTCTTTTTCTCTTATGTATGCTCAGCCTCTTCCTCTTCACTGTTTACTTCTCCCATCTGCCTAATATGTTCAGTTCTCCCTCAATCCTTCAAGGAAAAAAAAATAAAGAAAACTTTCCTCCAAATTTCCAGTCCTTCAAACTACTTTTTTGTCTGTTTTGCCTTTCCCTGTCAAATTTAGGGGGTGAAGAGGGGGAAGTGGTTGCTATTTGCTTCCTTCACTTTTTCACCATTCACTCATTAATTCTTTGTATTATCATTATCATCATTCACATCTGTTTTCCTAAATACAGTGGACTTTTAGTCATCCTCATTCTCCTTTGGCCTCTCTGTAGCATTGGACACTTGCTATTCTACCATTCAAACAGCTTGGAAATTTTAAGCTTGTCTTTTGATTCCTCCTTCTTCATGAACTATATATATTTCCTGACCACCAAGATCTTCACAATGCTTCTGACCTACACACATTCCTCTCTGTTTTCACCTCTACCATGCTTATTTAGGTACTTTGCAGATTTTGCTGGGACTACTCAAGTGCCCTCATAAGTAGGTGCCCAAGTCTTCAGTCTCTCTCTCTGCTTCAATTTATCTTGCATACCACAATCCAATGAGTCTTTCTAGTGAACAAAGGACTAGAAAAGACTAAGAATTCCATAATTTAAATTTACCATTTCTAAATGTAGGGCCATTGTGAAGTGATCCACAAAGAAGTACACAATTGTAGGAATGGAATAATATCAATCATGATGTTTTTACTATAAACCAAACCAGAAGACAAAGGGAGATAATAGTTAAATAAGATGATACCAAGGCTCTTCTTGGAGAGCAATATAATTGAATCTCTATATTAATGGACAGAAAATGATTCATTTTTGATATGGGGGTCATTCATGAATCAGTCTGCATAATAATAACAACAGCAATATAACTAACATTGATTTAGCACTTTAAGGTCTGCTTTTATGTATATTTATCTGATCATTACAACAATCCCATGAGGTAGGTGCCATTATTTATTCTCACTTTGTAGGTAAAGAAACTGAGACTGAAAGGTTAAATAAATTACCCAGAGTTATACAGCTAATAATTGTCTGAGGTGGGATATGAATATCTGACTTTCTGATTCCAAGTTCAGTTTGCTGTGCCAAATTATACAGTCCCACTGCTGAACTATTAAGAGATCAAAATCTTAAATCTAGAACAACAACAAAATGGGGGAAAATATGGTATTGAAATAAAAATAACTTCAAACTGGCCTGTTTAAACATTTATTGATGCTCCCAAATGGGAGATGGAGAAAAAACATCAACACTGATTATGGCAATTTTGTGCAAAACTTTAATCAATGTAAATCAATTGACATTAAAAAGATGACTTAAAAAGTCTAAAAATTAGCTAAGTCAGAAAATAGTCAATCTCCTTGCCACATAAAGACATGTGGCAGTTAAGGGCAATACTAGATTAGAATATAAAATTAGAAATGCATTTTAAAACTCTTATGAAGATGAATGGGAAAGATTATGAGTAGTATTGTTTCATGAAAGCAGCTGGGTAGCACAGTGGATAGAAGATCAGGCCTAGAGTCAAGAAGACATATCTTCCTGAATTCAAATTTTACTTATTAGCTGTGAGATCCCAGGCAAGTCACTTCCCAATTTGCTTCGGTTTCCTCATTTGTAAAATGAGTCAAGAGAAGGAAATGGTAAATCCCTTTAGTATCTTTGCCATGAAAACTCCAAATAGGTCATGAAAAAATCATATATGACTGAAACAACTAAACAACACTCATATCATGAAACAGAGAAAAGCAGAAGGAAGAAAACAGTTTAAAGAAAGCTTGGCAAGAAACCCAGCTAAGTAAAATTAGCTCCAAAAAATAGAAGAATTAATCAATCAATTAACAAGCATTTATTAACAGTGTTCCAGGACCTGAACACTGAGATGGCCTCTTACCTCAAAGAGTTACTACCTACCCACCCCCCTCCACCTTAATAGAAGATACAAGAAATTTGGAGAGAAGTATATGTATAAAATCGATGCAGAGCAATACAATAAGAGAACAAAAAACAGATGACAATGGAAAAGACCAATAAAGATGTTTATAACAAATTCTTTTCACCATGATTCAAGGACAATGAAGCCACTATATTTGAATTCTAACATTGTGATCCCCAGGAAAAAAACATGGAAATAGCCTTCAAGAAAAAAAAAACTTAGAAGGGATGTTGGAGAAAACAAAGATGAGAGAAGCAGTTTGCCTAGTCAAAGCATACACAGAGAAGGTTGGAGCTGGAGGTGACACAGTTTTGAAAGTGTTCAGGGATCGATTCTCAAAGAAAGAGAAGAAAATATTAAAGAGGTGGGAAAATATCTTAGACTAAGCTATTATTATCCTCTTTCCCTCAAAGGCTATGAACTCATAAAATCCATTTTTTCCCATCCATATTTATGTTTTATGAAAATAAGCTACATATGAATTGAGGGCATTCTTGCTGTCTAATTGGAATGAATAAATGTACATACAGGCTTACAAAAGTCTTAGTGTAATTTTAATAGTGCAGTTTTCAACTACTCTAAGACTTTTGGGACAAGCAATATTTGCCATCACTCAACTAATTGAAAGAGGAAGAGAAAACAAGAGCCCAATGTTTATTGATTATTTTTAGAAAGCATTTCCAGAGAGCAAAATGTTGTCTTCCTTCAAAATGGTGTCTCCCAAACACATGTAAGAATAATCGAAGATTCCTCAAGAGATATAACAACAGAGATGTCATTGTTCAGGGAACCTCAGATTAGTAATCTCAAATAAGGTGAAAAATGGAGGCAGATTCTTGAAAAAGTATCACTTTCATGAAGGAGATCCAGAAGAGTACATTTTGAAGAGGAATTCTTCATAGATAGATATTGAGACTGGCCAGTTAGTAATATGTACAATGACATGTGACAGAAATGGAAGAAAGTCAGCTGGAATGCTTTTGGGAAATTGTCAACACTTAAGAATAGAAGAGATTTAATAAGTTTCAAAACTTTCAATGATTCTCAAACTTCTCCTTGGAGTTATCTTTTTAAACAAAAAAGTTCTTCCTTTGAATCATGAAAGACTCTAAAGAGTCAAGTCTTGTTCTGTCTTTTCCCCAAAGGCAATGGAGAGATACAGGATGATTGTTAAGGAAGCTCCAACAAATTATGAATGATGAATTGTAAATACTGAGAAAATTACCTTGATTCTGGACCATTTTTTGTTAGTCCTGTAAACTGTCTAAGTCATAGTTCTTTGTCTCTAAATTTATTTTAGAAATTCAGCTGATGAGTAATGAGTTAAGTTTAGAAACCTATTTCTCCTACTAATCATGATTCTTCCATTCTTGCCTCAAGGAAATCTGTTGTCCTTAAGGGATACAAGTATTATCTCTAACCTTGTAGGTGGACTCAAAACAGTCAAAATATTTTAGTCACAGAAGATCAGCTATCCCTTATAACTTCAGCTCCTAAAAAACTACATGACATCTGTTTGTTATCTTTGAAGGTCTCCAGTGGATAAAGCACTGGCCTCAGAGTCAGGAGGATGGGAGTTTGAATCCAGCCTTAGACATTTACTAGCTGTGAAATCTTGGACAAGTCACTTAATCCTGATTGCCTCACTTCCAGGGTCATCTCCAGTTATCCTAATTCATATTAGGTCACTAGACCCTCATGGCTCTAGAGGAGAAAGTGAGACTGGTGACTTAACAGAGTATCCCCCTCACTCAAATCCAATTCACATGCTTCTCATGGCATCACCTCCCTGATGTTGTGGTCTTCTTTGGGAATGAAGTACAAATATTGGTCATCCTTACCTATCTTTGCTCATTTAAGGGTGAGGGGACAGAGAGGAATTTTAATTCCCTCTTAGGGGCCAAGGAGTCTGCTCTCTCTGGTCCACTATCAATAACTGCAGGATGCAAGAGGGGTTCCCATAAATCAAACATTCCTGTAAGGCAGAGAGGGTATTTACTGGCTCCACATGAGTGTTGACCCACTCTTCTTAATTTGGCCAATCGTGTCCTACCCCAAGGATGCTGTGTTGTTTTCCCCACCTTTCCAGTTCTGTTCTTTGAGCTGAATTTATATAAATAAGTTGTACTATTTCTTTGGGTCTTTTGGCCTAATTGAGGTAGCCACTTGACCCACTTTATTAACAGGTTAATGCCTTACTAATAAATCAATAGAAGTGCACAATTCTGCCCCTCAATTTACCTTTATTAACTCCTATTGAGACAACACAAACCAGTGAAAAAGACACCTGAGATAAGTATGCTTAGGAGAAGAACTGGATCCTAGAGATCCCAGACTCACAGTCCCCATGCTTCTATGGTATGTAGGTGAATACTTGAGTGGAAAGATTCTAGCACATTGGGATGCTTGTGGAGGATTTAATAGAGAACATGAACAAGGAGCCCAGAGGAGGAATGGGTGTGAATAGGTTGCGCATCAAGTTCAAAGATGGATGAGAAAGCAACAAGAATGGGAAAGTTGGGAAACTATATCATCAGAGGAATGGTTGTGGTCAGGATTGCCAGGGCAAAAGCATATACAAATCACATACACATTTAAAAAACCAAAAAACAGCTCATAGGCCAATGGGATACATTCTGTGAGAAAGTCCATTCTGGGAGGTGTTGAGAATCCCTCCATGCTTGATAGTGATGGTCTCATGCCAGCATTGAGGGAAGATCAGTGACCTCAAGGAGGCAGAGTGTAGTGAGGTAAGTTCAAAGTGTCTTTCTAGGAGAAGATCTAGGGGAGTGAAACAGGAAAAATAGTCTGAAAGAACCAACTAAGGCTATTGAAGGTCTTTTCCTTTTGGACATTTTCTTACAAAGAATATATATATATATATATATGTATATATATATATGTATATATATACATATATATATACACATTTATGAATATCCAAATGTATTAATATATGTATACACATATATGTGTGTGTGTGTGTGTGTGTGTGTGTGTGTGTGTGTGTATGTGTATGTGTGAATAGTCCCACTGTGGATTTAGCACCATAGTTTTCCCAATCTTCTATTTCCTGATATGTTTGCATTAATTGGTGGCTTCTGAAAACATCCTTAACACCACTTCTTGCCCTGGAATATCTCCAAAATCTGTTTCAATCAACCACTCCTAAAGACATTTGACTATGGATTACCTTCTTATAGCACCAAGAGTTCTCCATACTCCTAACATGCAGTGAAAAACCTTTTTTCTGTACCGTCTTTGCATTCATGTCTTTCCAGGACCTATTTCATTCCCATCCCTTTATGGTTTCTGGTTATGGGTAGGAGTGGAGATGGGAGTAGGGAGAGAGAAAACAAGGAACAAGACAAACAAGATAAATGAAAAAGATGAAAACACACAAGGGAAAGAGGAGAGAAGGACAAAGTCATTTAGTACTGACCACAGTAAGATTCATCTTCTTAGCTTGTAAATTCCAAAACATTTCCTGAGGAATAAAAAGAATGGATTTCATCATAGGCTCTTTAAGAACCATCAATTTTCCATGCTGAAGACCTCAGATTCATCTTTTATTTCTTCCTCTCCTTGCCCTCCCACATAAATCCCAGAATTCCAGAATCTCTGAAATCCAGAGTCAGAGTTTAAGAGCCCACATAGAGTTCCTTTGAGGTAGGAGCAGCAGTAGGTTTGTGGAGCTGTGACATCTCTTATGGCCACTCTGTCTAGCCATACTAGCCCTTAGCTCAGACCTGGCTGGTGTTTTCCACTTAATGAATTTCATTATAAAAAGGATTAGCCTGGAGATAGGGAAACCAACTTATTTCATGAATTCCAACTACTTACAACTTTTAATTTATTTGCTTCATGTTTATTGAATTGAATTGCCTGCTTTTGGATTATCTCTGCTATTCATTTTAACTTGATTTCACCTGGATATGAATAGAAGTGGGGAATATACAAAATGGTGGAAGAGGTTATTTACCCTTGGTCCCACCATGCCTAATGAAGCTGTAATGGCCTGATTTCATTTTCTCCAGCTTTTCTGGTTTACAGAGAAGTAGAAGTACCTAGAATTGGACTCGAAGCTCATGAATGTGCATGAATTTAAGAATTTACCATTCTTAGCTCACAGATTATACAAAAAGAAAAAAGTCAGCTGAATTTGGGTTACCTATACTTTGCTGACTTCTGGTCTAGCCCCCATCCTTTAACAATCTAATTATTTTCCAGTGATTTCCAAAACTATTTCCCAATTAGTATCCAATTTATCAAGGCCCTTCATAAAATAACTGAACACAATCTTCCCAATGAGGTCTAATGAGGGAAGAGTGAAATAGGACTCTGACTTCCCTAGGTCTACTCTGTGTCCCTCAATATAACTAGAGTCTGATTGGCATTTTTGATTGCCATGTCCCATTACTGGCTTATTTACTGCAGTCTACTAAAAACTTCAGATTTTTCAGATTAATAACTGCCTTGCCATCCCTTCACCATCTCATATTTGTGAAGTTGTTTTTGGTCCTTTTGAAATTTAATCTAATTAAATTTAGTTCAGTGTTTGAACTAAAGTATCTACTAGTATTCTGTCATTCAACATACAGCAAGCTAGCTCTCCCAGTGTCATGCCATCTGCAAATGAGATAAGTATGTCATCTATGACAATATCATGTCACAATAAACTGCCCTGAGATGATCTACTTTTAAACTGACATTGAATCATTAATTTTTACATTAATATAATTAAGGTTGAGCCCAGCCAGTCAAATGGTCTTGAAACCACCTAATCATTCTATTATAAAGCTCATGGAATCATCACTGCCCATTTTTTTTTGGATAGCTTGCAATCTAAGAATGGTTTTTACATTTAAAATACAATATAGCTTTTATTTAACAGTGAAAAAACTCGTTCTTAGCTCACAGATTATACAAAAAAAAGCCAGCCGAATATGGGTCACTTATACTTTGTTGACTTCCGGTCTAGCCCCCAACTCTCCATCCTGACTCCAAGGATAAAATGTTGATATCATTTCCTAAAATTGAGATAAACCACATCAAAAGCATTTCCCTGGTTGATCAATCTAGAAATAAGGCTTCTCTGCTATGACTAGTTATGAATGAAATTTTCCATCACCACTTCCTTTGGGAGATGTAGGCTGCCTCTTTCAAAATGCATTCTAGAGTGCTAGAGAACTTAGTCAAGTTTTAGTCTCCTCTGCAATATCTTTTAAGAGCAAGCTCCTGCAAGGCAGTCTGCTGCATTTCTCTCCTTGCATCCCCTGGGTCCCTTAAAGCACTTAGCACTTAGTAGCCACTTATTAAAGACTTAGTGAATAATCATTAGAAAATTTCCATGAGTTTAACTTCTATCTTTCCAACTTTTCCCTTCTCTAATCCTGTAGGACTTTTCCCATACAGTAACTTATTTCCTAATTGCTATTTGCCAATTCTTTCAGTGCCCTAGGATGGTGTTCTTCTGGGCCTGGTGACTTGAGTGACAGCTGAGTGTTTTCTTACTATCATCTAAACTTCTACTGAATATCAACTACCTCTTAGCCATTTTTACTTTCCATTTCATTTCAGAAGTTATTAGTTTCCGTTCTTTCTTGTCTTGTAATGTTTCCTGAATCCATTCCCTCTTCTCTATTTCCATTTCTCCCATCTTGGTTGAGGGGTTTGGACTCACTTAGGCTATTGAAAAAGTCTCCTAGCTACTTGCCTCACTTTCAGTCTCTCTCTACTCTGATATACCCTTCGTTGCCCAATTAATCTTGTCAAGCATAGCTTTGGTCTTGTCAAGTACTACCTCCCCACCTTGCTCAAAAAGTTTTGATGGCTCCCTATTACTTAATAAATCAAATCTAAACTTCTTTACATAGGCCCATAAGAGGCTGGAATAAGATTCCAGCCTTATATTCCCATTACTTCAGATCTACCCTAACATCCCACCAAACTCAGCTAACTGATCTTCCCCAAGCTTCCTGTCTCTCTACTTTTGTTCCTGCTATTCCCTTCCTCTAGTATGGCCTCTCCCAGTCTCCAGCTCTACTTGTCAAATTCCTAACCATATTTCAGGTCCTATTTCAAATGTCAGCTCTATGAAGCCTTCCCTGATACCCCCATTTGTAAGTTATTTCTCTCTACTCTGAATTAACATAGAACTAAATACTTATTTTAAGTGTACTTTCACCTTCTACTTCATGCATTTATTCATATTTGCTTTTGGGTAGGACATGAGCTTCTTGGAGAAAGTGTTATGAATGCACTTTTGGCTATACAGTGAGCTCTTTGGGGTCAGAGACTATCTCTCCTTTTCTCTCATACTGCACATATGACAGAAGCTTAATAAATATAGGCATCACATCCTCCTTCTTCCCCCAGTATCACTCTTACCCCCTATTATCCCCTTCTGCCCTTATATGGCTCTATACTGACTCCTATCTACTTTTCAACCTTATTCCCATCAGCCCATCAAACACAGCTTCACTTGTAGAATCTCCTACCTGTTTTTCAACCAAGGCCCAGAAAATTGGAAAGGGTGAGATGAAGATCAACATCCGAAAGAAAAGCTTTACTTCATGAATATGACTCTTCTGGAGGGAACCAACAACTAGTGAATAGGGTTTTAGCCACTGAAAGGGGAAAAGGTAGATCTATTCATAGAGGGTGGATAAATAGATGAGGTAAGACCACTGAATTGGTAGTTAGGCAGAAACTGTCATTGTCACCATGATGATTATTATAGAAGGAAAGATGAATGGAACAATATATAAGGGATCATGAGGCATGGATGGGGGAAGATGGGAAGATAGGGCAAAACAAGTGTGGGATGGGAAGATGAATAGGTAGGTGAGAAATAGAAGTTGTGAATAGTAGTAGGATGGGACTGGAAAGGAGATAGGGATAGGCAAAGGGATGGGGTTTATTGAAGGAGACTGAAATAAGGATAGGTATGACTTAGAAAGAGACTAGGGAGAAAAGATAAGTGAATGAGGGAAAGGCAAATTAATAGGGACAAAGGTCAGAGAATGGATAGAATGGAATGGACACAGAGTAAAAGGAAGGCAGAAGATAGGTGAAGGGGAGGATAGATGAGTGCCCTGAAAAATGGAATGCTCTTATCCAGAGCCTACACTCAGTGGAGCATATACTATACACAGAGGTGATACACAGTGGAGTATCCCTCTTTATCCCTGTCTCCATGTATCTTCTCTTGCTGGGGAAGTCTGGGGCAATTTTCCACTTACTGAGAACTTCTCTGATGCCCAGTCCAGCCAATGATCCCTCCTAGGAATCTTCCAAGAACAGTACCTTAGATGATTTTTAATTGCAAACTATATTGGAAAAATCAAGAAAAAAAAACAGGAAAACCCACTTCATGCACACTCAAATCCATCCCATCTCCCCTGCACAAACTAGATCATGTTCTAAGCTCTTCCAAACTGTTAGACTTCTCCTGCCATACCACATGGCCAGCACATGTCTGTTTTACCTCACTCCATTTCAGAGAGAGAGACAAAGAGAAACAGACAGACAGAGACAGATAGAGAGCAAGAGAGAGACAGAGACAGATAAAGAGAAAAAGGAGAGGAGAAAGCAGAAATGAAAGGGACCAAAGGAGGAAGAAGTCTTTCATAGCAGTTTCAGTTATTTTGGACAGAGGAAGCCCAGTTCCTAAGGCTTGAGGATCCTAACTCTCCATCCCAGATTCAGGTCCCATCCAGGGAGCCTTTGGGAATTCAGGGACTCATGTCCATTCACATGGTTGGATGTAGGCACAAATAAACTCCACTCACCTGGATACATTTGAGGATTTTCAATAGGCTGCTCCCTTCGGGTGTTTCTATGAAGAAGAATTTCTTGGAAAATATTAATGTCACTGAAAATAACACAGAGAATTTCAAGATTTTAATCCCATATGACCACAGAGATGTAGTGGGACCATATGGCTCTACAAATTTAAGGCTCTGCATAAATGGAAAAAAAAACCCAAACAACAAAACAAAACAGTTTCACTAAAGAGATCCTGCTCTCAGATTTCTATAAGAGGTAGTTTGTAAAGGACATGTGGTCTCTAATCTTCTCCCTCTCTGAATGCTTACCTCAATCTAGTTTTGTCATCTTGTTCATTTATTAGTTACTTGCATGCCATGGCATCACCCCCCCCCAATGTCATGGTCTTCAAGAATGAAAGACAAACCACATCCATTATAAAGAATTCAATCATCATTTTATGTTAAAGATTCTCAGATTTACTTATCTAGTTCTAACCTCTCTGCTGAACCAAGTCTTTCATCTTCAATTACTTATTAAGACATTTCAAACAGGATATTCTGTAGACTTCCAACACTCCCAAGTCACTAAGGCTCATAATCTTGGGGTCATTCTTCATTCCTCATTCTCTTACCCCCCCCAGTTCTGTTTTTTCCACTTTTTCAACATCTCTCAAATATCCCCTTTTTTTTCTCTTCTGAGGCTGCCATCATTCTATTGCCAGCCCTCATCAGCCTATTTCCCCAAGTTTCTCTCCCATCTCTAGCCCATGCTCTGCTCAGCTAACAACTCAATCTTCCTAAAATGAAGGTCTGATGCTATCTAACCTCCCTATTTAGTAAACTCTAGTGGCTCCCTATCACCTCAAGGATAAAACATAGCCAGCAAGTCACAAATTTGACAACTTTCCTGTTCTAGTGATTGTAATCAATGAGTCTTATATTGGATAAACTGAAATTAATCTTGCTTGTTCCCTGTTTCTATCAAAGTGATGCTGGGACACAAATGTATTATTAGTATGACTGGACATTTTCTATTATTATCTAGGGAAATTAATATATCATTCTCTATTCACATTTTTCACATTGTTATTAAAAATACTCTTTTAGAGTTGAGGTAAAATCAAGATGATAGTTTAGAAGTAGCGAGAACAGTTGAGTTCTTACTGATACCTCCTCCACAAAGATCAAACCAAATACTAATGGGGAAGTCCAAGGGGAAAAAATGAGAGTGGGTCATTTTTTTCCATCCCTGGTCAGTATCAGGATATAGATGTATACTGTGGATGGGGTCTGACCAAGAGCATCCCTGCCCAGGTAGAGGTGGGGTAAGGAGGAGTTCCACAGTCATCCAGAGGATCCAGGTTTGTTGTTCACTAACATAGATCCTGGGCAGACTGAGGAGGGGACCTGGGCTTAAGGGTGATGTTCCAGTAGTTTCAAGAGTTTGTTAAGCCTAAACTCTATACTGAATTAGGAAAAAGTTAAAGAACAAGGAGGTTTTCTTGAGAGTAGTGTCCTTCGAAGGAACAGAAAAGGTGATTACTGGAAGGGAGAAGGAAGGCACTTTGAGGAGCTTTCTTGAGTAATCAAAGGCCTCCAGATGACCAGGTTTGGTGGGTTGAAGGAGAACTTCAAGGCAGCTAAGTGGTGCAATGGATAGATAGAAAAGTGGTCTTGGAGTCAGCAGGATCCAAGTTCAAACCCAGTCTCAGAGAATTAACTAGCTGCATGACCCTGGGCAAGTTATTTAACTTTTGTCTAGCTCAATTTCCCTAAATCATTTTAAGTGCCTCAATAAGGGTTGTTGGGAGGATAAAATGAGATAATGATATTTGTAAAATACTTGGTAGGTGCTCTATAATTACTAGTTATTATAATTAATGTTATTATTAGTCTCATTCCATAGCATGTTATTTGTTCATGACCAAATGGAGGGAGAGCCTTAACTACCCAGAGGTAGACCAGGTGTAGGCTACTCCAGAACTTTACAATGGCATAACCCATACTTGGTTTTAGTCCATGGTCCCAGAGGCATCCCTGGCCATGTTTGCTGCCAGAGCAGTTCATATTCTCTGTTCCCTACCCTCTTATCTATGTCAGCCCAGCCTACCTAAGTTAAAAGTCACAATGCCAGCTGGGATGCCAAAGTACATCATGTAGCAGTCTCTGTAGGAACACTTTTTATCTGTGGAATGGAAGAGATGGCAAGTTACCCAGAGCTCAGACTCACTTTGGTCACCTCATTACCCCCAGGATCATCTACCTTGCTCCTCTCTCCCTGAAGGGGAGTACTTGCTTCCTGTATCACAGCACTCAAAGCACACACAGTCATTATAACAGGATCTCCTAGTGGGATGGGAGAGATAAAGAGATTTGGTTCCCACTGTCCTGTCCTGTCCATGCCATCAGTGTATGGAGTTAAGGATAAATGAATGCAGGAAGTAAGGGACTGCCATCCTTTGGGAAGAAAAACAAACTTAAGAAATAGGTGACAAGCCAGTGATCTCTGACAAGCATCCTTGATCTACCCAAAGACTCACCATTGGCTCTTTGGACACCCCTCTCTTTCCAAAAGGGAAGGAGGAGGAAAAAAGAGCAGGTGGGATGCTTCCTTAAGATATTTAGCTTTGGGATTGCAATAGATATAAAGGAGTTGGTCCTGAATTATATCAACATAAAGTAAGATAAACAGAGCTAAAAAAGATCTACTTTTAATCCCCCCTAACATCCCACGGAATACCGAAAATAATACTTTGTGAGATCTTTAAGGCTTCTTGAAATTCTACTCTTCCCCATGAATAAAAAAGGCATCCTGTCAATTTTCCCACTGGTAAGAAAATATTCTAGAAGAATCCTTAGAAAACTTTGAAGGGTGGGGTGGGTCCTTTGCAGGGACAGCAAAGGAGTGAAGAATCAAACTGTGTTTTAATTCTGTAGAAATGCAAGAGGGAATTTTGGCTGGAAGTTCCAGGAAATTGTAGCCAGTTTCCTAGGGCCGTGCCTCTTCCCTTTAGCCTTAGACTGTAGAATTTGATCACCCTTGTTGAGTCACTGCCTAGGATTCTGCTATCATCATCCCACCCCTTGTCTGAGGTTTGGCTCGTATCCCTTTATTGCTTCTTTCCTACTCTTCTACTTCTTTCTGGTAGCTGGGAGGTCAGGGGCTCTTGTTGGCCATTCTGTGGATATACTGTTTGGGAATTGGGATACCCTCTCTTCCATATATATGTATGTATATATATATACATACATACATACATACATACATATATATGTATATGTAGCTGGGTCACATGTTCTTTGGGCCCTGACCTTGTTGCATTGTTTTAGGAGTTATGGCCAGCACCTTTCCTTGGGGCATTTCTAGAAGTAAAAATCATGTTGATGCCTACAGACCTGAAGTGGGATTCTGAGACTTTGCTATTCTTCAGGTGAGCTCATCCCACCTTCAAATGAATTTGCTTTGAGTGCCAAAAATTCCTAGTTATAACACTAAAGCCACAGACAGAAATTTTAGCTTCATTTTTGTGCTTTTCTAAGCCTCAGTTTCCCAATTTGTAAATTGAGAAAGCTGGTTTAGATGTTTTCTAAGGTCCCTACCAACTATATAACACCACATGATCTTTAAAAAAGAGAAGATTCTACAGGGAGCTGACCCAGGACTGAGAAATGGAGACTAGTGACCTGCATGCATTACCCTTCTTTCTTCTGTGGTTCTTGCACACTCAAGGATCAGGTGACTAAGGAAGATGGGGAATCATTTATTCTACACACATCAAGTGGGGAAAATACCTATATAATAGAATGTAGTTCCTTTGCCATCTCTGCTTCACTTTCCAAGTCTGTAAAATGTGGGCAATCCCTACTTAACCTCCATCCTTTATGAATTGTAGTCAGACATAAATTCTTTTTACTTAAAAAATATTCATTATTTTCCAACACTGGGTGTTACATGGAAGAAAAGGAAAGAATTATAGTATGTTATTATCTGTGCCCCACCTCTACAATCCTCAGAATAACCACTGACCTAATATCGAGGGTATGGAGATGTTGGTAAAGAAGATTCCAAAGGATATAGACAGGTATAAGAAGCTGAATATCTTTCTCCTTTCCTTTACCTGAAATCAATAAAGTAAATCATGCTCAAAGACTCTAGAAAGCACTCAGTTTTCAGTAGTTTTTAATCTCACTTCCTAGAATGTTATGACAATTTCGTAGCTCAACCAGGGTTTTAGTGTATCTCCCTGCTTACAACCCTGCCAACCTTTGCTGCATTCATCTTTTTAACATCTTTGCCAAGTTAAAGGGCATATGATGAAATCTTTAAATTGTTATTTTAGTATTAGTGATTTGAAGCATTTTTTCCATACTGTTGGTTGATTGTGAGTTCTCTTTCACAAAGTATTCATTGCCTTTGACCATTTATTTACTGGGGAATGAACATATAGTCTTCTCCACTTGTGTCCATTTCTACTATCTTCAATATTAAACATTTTTTTAAGTTTTTTTTTTTTTTTTTGCAAGGCAATAGGGTTAAGTGGCTTGCCCAAGGCCCCACAGCTAGGTAATTATTAAGTGTCTGAGACTGGATTTGAACTCAGGTCCTCCTGACTCCAGGGCCAGTGCTCTATCCACTGTGCCATCTATTCGCCCGCAATATTAAACTTTTTCTGGAAGAGTTGATGCAAAGATTATTTTTCCCCCTACCCTCTGTAATTCTGTTTGACTCAAGCTAATTTAACTTGATTTAAATTCACTTCAACCTAACATTTTACAGATCATCTACCATGTGCGGAGTCCTGTGTGGTGGTGGGGGAGGCATAGAGTTTAGATAAGATGTAGATCCTACCTAATCAAGCTCACAGTCAAGAAGAGGCCTATGACCCAAACAGACAAGTATAACAGATTACCGTTAGACTACTTACAGAGTTGGTATCCTCTGAGCAGAGTCATGCAGTCAGGGGAATACTGGTTAAAGATTAAAAACTTGGGGTGGCTAGGTGGCACAGTGGATAAAGCACTGGCCCTGGAGTCAGGAGTACCTGGGTTCAAATCCAGTCTCAGACACTTCATAATTACCTAGCTGTGTGGCCTTGGGGAAGCCACTTAACCCCATTTGCCTTGTAAAAAAAAAAACAACTAAAAAAAAATAAAGATTAAAAACTCTTTGGGGCAGGTAGGTGATGGAGTGTATAAAACATCAGCCCTGGAGACAGAATGATGTATGTTCAAATGTGATCTCAGGCACTTATTAGTTATGTGACCTTGGGCAAGTCACTTAGCCCAGATTGCCTCAAAAACTCCAATCCCTTGGAAAATGGGGTGGAAGAATAAACAAGAGACATCCAACTCCTCTGCACACTTACCTGGTGCTCTGGAAACTGGTCTGCAACTAAGCACAACATACAGGGTATGTCAATACTGCTGGCAACAGTCACGACAACTATACCCAAAATGACTAAGAACCTGGAGGGAAGAAGAGGACAGAAGTGCTCATTGTGAACTCCCTCATGCGCACATTTATGCTAAAGGAACACAAAACATCCCTGCTATGGACAGACTTAAATTCAGAGATGCTATCACTGAAGAATTCCCCATCCCTGCAGATGGAGAGAGAGAGAAAAAAGGCTGAGATCCCGGCTCCCCATTCTCTCTGTCTCTAATTGACTGAAAAGCAAATTCTAGAGCTTGCTCTTCCAACTCCCACAGACCTGTGTGGACAGGTGAAGGGCGATGACTCACCTAGACAGGATCAAGTCTTCTGTTATGGTTTCTTTGATTATGACAATGATGTGGCCAACCAATAAGAGTACGGTGCTTCCGATGAAGGTACTAGAGGAAAAGAGACTCTTTAAGGGACTGACCAAAAAGAGAGTGAGCATTGAGCATGAGAGTCTAAGAGAATTCACATGAAGAACAAGGAAAGGAAAAGGGAGAAAGAAAAAGAGAAAGGGAGAACAGTGGAATCAAACAAGCCTAACCTTCTTCCCCTAAAAGAGAATATATATATATATATATATATATATATATATATATATATATATATATCATATATAATTATGTATAATGTATAATTATCACTAAGATGATTCTTATCTCATAGTTCTTTTTTGTTTATAGAGTTGGTAGAAACAGTTTGAGGAGAAGACACTATTTTAAACTTATATATTTAATCTGTGGTTGTGATTGCTTTTCCTAATTGAATAAAAATATTGGCATGTGTTAGCTCATCTTCTTTAGGATCACTGAAAGAATCCTTATGGATAACTCCTGAAGCAGATAGGACAGCAGGTGTAACATGTATCTTGTGTCATTCCCACATGATTTTTTCCCCACATGATTTTATTTGTGGTTGTTGTTATTACTATTACTATTCAAGAGTCTCATCTGATAAAATGTTTTTTAACAAGCTCTTATTCCTGCTACTCCTGTAAAGATGGTTTGTCTTCTTGTCTTTTGGTATCAAAAGAGCTGTGAATTACAGAATAACATAATCTGTAAATTGAGGCCATCTAATAGACAATAGCTAACCAAGAATTCTTTCTAAAACAAGTGGTCATATGACCTATGTGTCTGTAATGGGGGTCCACCATTAGTTTGTCTGTAGGTATAGTTCTGGGACTGAGACTGGAAGCTCAGTCCCTCTCCTTCCTTAGAAAGAAAAAGTAGGATATACCTAGACTTTGGGGATGATGAAGAGAGGAGAGGGAGAAAAAGAGAAAGGTTGTGGAAGGAAGTAAAGTATAGGAAGTCAGGAAAAGGAGGAAATGGTTAGGTTGTAAAGGACTTGGGAAAAAAGAGGGCTTTATATTTGATCCTGGAGGAAAAAGGGAGTAATGGACAGATTGAGTAAGGAGGTCACTTGAGGAAGACTATGTTGGTACAGAAGGGAGAATGGACAGTGACAGTAAGTCATGTGAGTTGAGTTAAGGAGTCATATACAGGGGCTGGTGTGAAAGTAGAAACAAGGGGCGGCTAGGTGGCACAGTGGATAGAGCACTGGCCTTGGAGTCAGGAGTACCTGGGTTCAAATCTGACCTCAGACACTTAATAATTAACCTAGCTGTATGGCCTTGGGCAAGCCACTTAACCCCATTGCCTTGAAAAATCTAAAAATAAATAAATAAATAAGAAAGTAGAAACAAGCCTGGTGACAGACTGGATATATGGGGTGAAGGAAAGTGAGGAGTCCAGGACAATCACAGTTATAGCATTGGGTGGTTGGGAGGATGATGCCCTCAACAGTAATGGTAATATTTGGAAATAGGGAGAATTTGGAGGGAATAATAATGTTTTGGACATGCTGAATTAGCAATGTTTAAAAGCAACCAGTTTGAGATGTTCAATAGGCAATTGGTGATGTGAGAGTAGAAGTCAGGAGAGATGTGAGCAATGTCAGGCCTCTGAAGGAAGGAGATGAGAGCCTCCAGAGGTCAAGCTAAAGTGGGATTGCCAACTAAGCCTGGCAGAGAGTATTAGTAAAAGAGAAGATGAGATTATAGATAGGGTGACAGGGGTGGGGAGATGGGAATAAGATTTAATACAGTTTACATCCTAGTACATAGACTGTCATTGTCTCACACCTGGACCATTGTAACAACCTCTTGCTTGGTCTCCCTGCCTTAATAGCTCTCTCCCAACTCCAATCCATTCTTTCTTCAGCTGCTAAAGACATCTTCCTAAAGTGACAACATCACCCCTTATTCAGTCACAAACCACACCTCAAAGGACTCTTCTAATCATACATTCTTGCTCTGCCATAGCTTGGTCTTGGTTTCTTTTGGCCCCACAGAAGCCCTGTAGCTTCCTGGTAGGCTTGTTTCCCTGTCTCCCTATCTTTCCGTATAGCTCTCTATCTAGATGTCCTCTCCTACACTCTGTCTTTTTTTGATATCCTTGACTGGGAATCCTGATTCAGCTGTCTGAGCAAGATTAATAAGTACTCTTGGTTTAAATATATACACACACAGAGGCTTGTGGATACACATAGAGACAGGTCCATGGAGATACAAACAAGTTCACAGACATCCTTATGGCAACTTAAAAGCATGGGATAATGAAAGACTGACTCAGCATGAACATATCCATAGTTCCCAGACACAAAGGCTTACATACTCACACAAAGAATTAAACATGTAGATACACATAAAATCTATTATAAACATATACAGAGGTTCATAAATACACATAGTTGGAGGAAACAGCTTCATCTATCATTGGTTCCTTAGCACATTAATTGTGGCTGTTTCAATAAAAAAATCTTCTCATATTCTCAATTTCACTACCCTCATCACCAAGAGAAACATATAAACATAGACCCAAACATAAGAAACTTGCATGCATGGATATACATAGAGGTTCACGGACATACATGAACAAAATGCATTATAAAGACTTACCCTCATAAAAATACACAGCCACACATAGATTTTCACATGGTCATAAATCCAGATTCACAAACACATGAAGATGCATAGTGACAGTTTCAGACCTGAATGTAGGGGTAATAATCTCAATACACTTAACTAAGTTCTATAATACACACACATGCCACAGTTTGATCATTAAACAATATGAGGCAGGGAACCAAGAGACTGAATGTTAAAATTCATATGGACCCTAAGCAATAACTTCCTCATTAGTCTAGTTTTTGATTTCTTCCTAAGAGACCCTCACCTCTAATGGGAAGAGAAGAAAATATTTTCCTTACTTGAATTTTCCAAGCCAGGAGTCTGTAATGGTGGCACTAATAAAGGCCAGGATGATGGTAAAAGTTTTGAAGATTTGATACCCCACACTTTCATGGTTGAATAAGGAAAAGCTAGAAATAAAATAAAAAATGAGGAAACCTGGGGAGAAAGAGAGAAAGAGAAAGAGAAAGAAAGTTGAGGCACTTTCATAAACTCAGTGTGGGATGTAAGTGAAAGGAGGAGAAAATACTAATGAGAAACAGCCTAAAGGGAGCAAAAAGTTCTTGGAAACTACTGTGGATATAGGGTCTTTGTCCATGGAATCAGTATGTGTATGTGGCCAAAGGACCCACAGATTGTCTATAGGGTAAGAGTGGGTATGGGAGTACATAAAGGACCTTTTGATTTCTTTTTTAGATATAATAACATAAAACAATTTTTCTGTTTTGGTTTAAAGTCCTTGGTCTCACTTGAATGAATGATCTAATAAGTCTTCCATTAAAAAAAATCCAGTCACATTCAAGGGAGACTAGGATTTTCTGAAACTAAGATTAGGGAAAGAGAATGTCCCTTTGATAATCAAGGGAGGTCTTCTTCATTTTTGTTTGATCTGGAGCCCATCTTGGCTTTTCAGGAAGTCTTCTTTCCCAGGGTAGGGGGGATACCTTACAGCATTAATATTCCCAGGATAGTTGGTGGGTAAAAACCTTAAAACTGAAATTTGCAATTCTTGTTTTATCTCACCTTGTCTTTATCTCATGACCACTGTACAATTGTAAGAAAATGTTTCTGGCAGGGACATTTTTGAAGCAGATTGCTTCTCTGTCCTTTAATATTTCTCTCTAGGTAGAGATTTTTGGATTTTAGATAATTAATTTGTCTTAGTACCCCCTCTCCTACCAATCTCTGAGCTTCTTCATCAGGAATACAAGCAAATTCACTTATTTCTGGGGCCCGCTGAGGAAACCCTTTCTTCTGTTGTGAGGACCCTGCTGAAACTCTCTACCATCTGCCCCCATAGGTGAAGAGGAAGGTGTATTTGTGGGAGTGGGGGTGGGGGCAGTGGGGGAGGTAGAGGATTGATAGTTTGCTGCTTTCTGGCTGGAGAATGGCTCTAGATTAAGAACCCTGGATTCAGAGGCTTTGGGTATAACACTTTCCTCACCTTTTCTCAGCCCTAAGAGGAAAATGCCTCTCAGGGACCAATTGTGGGAATAAAGAAAGGACTTAAACTGAATCAGGAGAAGAAAAATATGTAGGACAAGTCAAGTCAATAAACATTGATTAAGTAGCTACTATATATCTAATATGATTCAAAGAAAGGCTAACACCATCTGTTCTCGAGAGGCTTACATTCTAACAGGGAGACAACATGTGATGTTTGTCCTTCATTCTTGAATAAGACTATGACATCAGGGAGGAGATGCCATGACAAGCACATGAATTGGATATGAGTGAGGGGGTGCCAGGCTAAGTCACCAGTCTCACTTTCTCCTCGGGAGCCATCTGGGTCCAGTGACCAGGTATGGATCAGGACTACTGGAGAAGGTCTTGGAGGTGAAGCAATCAGGGTTAAGTGACTTGCCCCAAGGCCACATAGCAAGTAAGTGTCAGAGGTTGGATTCAAACTCTAAGGCCAGTTTTCCAACCACTGCACCACCTAGCTGCCCTTTCAGGGTCATCTCCAGTTGTCCTGATCCATATCTAGCCAATGAACCCAGATGGCTCTGGAGGAGAAAATAAGGGTGAGGACTTAGCATAGACCCCCTAACTCAAATCCAATTTATGGCTTGTCATGACATCACCTCCCCTGATGAAGCTAGAGACACACAAATAACTAGTAAATACAAACTATAGAAAGTTGATGAAAGGCAAACTCAGAAAAGATAAGGATAAGGTAGTTAAGTAAGAAAGGCTAAATAGAATACTTGGAGGGTTAATTAAATGGGTCAAATGATGGTTGGGTGGGGTAAATTACTGAAGGAGTGATAGGTATGGTTTGTGAAACAGTTGACTAAAAGAAAAAATACGAATGGGAGTTTCAATTTAAGAGATGGTAATTGGCTCTAAAAGTGCTTAAGGTTAAGGCATGCTATATTATAGAGCCATTTCAGTCTTGTTTGACTCTCTGTGACCCCATTTTGCAGTTTTCTTGGCAAAAATAATAGAGTGGTCTGCCATCTTCTCTAGTTCATTTTACAAATGAGGATTTGTTCATATTCATATCTGAGCCACAGTCTTGGTCCCAGTCTCACAGAAAGGAGCAGAAACACAACACAGCTTATTGCCACAGTGAAGCAGGGACCCTCCTCACATTTCCAGGGCAGAAAGGTGTCCTTGTGGTCACCCGCAGACTAGAGCACAGGCCAGGAGAGAGGTACAAACCTCTCCTTAGATAATAAGACCTTGGAGAAATTAAAAACTTATAGATCCCTGAAAGTAGCAGCAAAAATCCCCAAAAGCTTGGTACAGGACACTCCTCACACTGGAAGCAGAACCCCACCTTAACAAAGAGTTAAAATCAAGTTATGTCTGAGGGAAATAAGCAAACAGCAGAAGAAAACAAATCTGACCACAGTTACTATGGTAATGAGGAAACAAAATACACACTTAGAAGAAGATAACAAAATCAAAGCTTCTATAATCTAAAACCTCCAAAAAGATATAAAATAATCTTAGGCCATGGCAGAGTTCAAAAAGGATTTTGAAAATCAAGTAAGGTATGTTGAGGAAAAATTGGGAAATGAGAATGATTCAGGAAAATCATGAAAGTCAAGTCAGCAACTTAGTGAAGGAGATACAAAAAAAATACTGAAGAAAATAAAATCTTAAAAACCAGAGTAGGCCAAATGGAAAAAGAGGTCCAAAAAAACCAATGAGGAAAAGAATACTTTAAAAAGCAGAATTATCCAAATGGAAAAGAAGATACTAAAGCTCACTGAAGAAAATAATTCCTTAAAATGCACAACTGAGCAAAGGGAAGGTGATGACTTTGTGAGAAATCAAGAAACAATATAACAAAACCAAAAGAATGAAAAATTAGAAGAAAATGTGAAATATCTTATCGAAAAAAAACAACTGACCTGGAAAATAGATCCAGAAGAGATAACTTAAAAATTTTTGGACTAAGGGGCAGTAAGGTGCACAGTGAATACAGCACTGGCCCTGAAGTCAGGAGGACCTGAGTTCAAATTCAGCCTCAGATGCTTAATAGTTACCAAGCTTTATGACTTTGGGCAAGTCTCTTAAACCCTATTGCCTTGCAAAAAACCAAAAAAAAAATTATTGGACTATCTGAAAGCCAGGTTCAAAAAAAGAGCCTAGACATAATCTTTCAAGAAATTATCAAGGAAAACTGCTCTGATATTCTAAAAGCAGAGGGTAAAATAGCAATTAAAAGATCTACTGATTACCTCCTGAAAGAGATCCCCAAATGAGAACTATCAGGAATATTATAGTCAAATTTCAGAGCTCCTAAGTCAAGGAGAAAATATTACAAGTAACCAGAAAGAAACAATTCAAATATCTTGGGGCCACAATCAAGATAACACAAGATTTAGGGGCAGCTAGGTGGCACAGTGGTCCTGGAGTCAGGAGTACCTGAGTTCAAATCTAACCTCAGACATTTAATAATTACCTAGTTGTGTGTCCTTGGGCTAGCCACTTAACCCCATTGCCTTGCAAAAACCTTAAAAAAAAAAACTCCACAAGATTTATCAGCTTCTACATTAAGAGATCATAGGGCTCAAAATATAATATTCTGGTAGGCAAAAGAGCTTGGATTACAACAAAGAATTATCCAACAAATTAATTATCCAACAAATTATCCAACAAATCAATTATCCATACTCTTTCAGGGGAAAAGATGGCCATTCAATAAAATAGTAGATGTTCAAACTTTTCTGATGAAAAGACCAGAGCAGAACAGAAAATTCTGTCTTCAAAAATGAGACTTAAGTGAAGCATCGAAAGGTAAATAGGAAAGGCAAAATCATAAGAAATTTAATGATTTTTCCTACATGGGAAGATGATACTCATAACTCATATAAACTTTTTCAGTTATTTGAAATGATTCATTTATTTTCATTTATTATTATTATTATTATTATTATTAGAAGGGGAATATATAAACAAAGTACAGGTGGGAGTTGAATATGAATGGATAATATATTTAAAAAGATGGAGTTAAGGGTGAGAGAGAGGAGGGAGAATGGGAAAGAGGGGAATAAGAATGGGATAAGTTATTTTACTAAAAAAGGTAAGGAAAAAGCTTTTTCAGTGGAGTGGGGGGGGAGTTGAGGGTGAGTGAGCAAACTTTACTCTCATTGAATATAATTCAGAGACAGAATAACATACACACTTGGGTATAGAAGTCTGTCTTACCCTAGAAGAAAGTAGAAGAAGATGATGGGAAAAGGGGGGGAATGATGGATGGGAGAAGATAATAGGAGGGAGTAAGATGTAAAACACTTTTGAGGAGGGCCAGTATGAAAAAAAATAAACTTAATTTAAAAAAAGAGGGACAGTATATAAAATAAATGGGGATGGAAGAAATAAGATGGAGGGAAATACAGTTAGAAATAGTAGCTATGGATGAAAATATTGAAGCAATTTTTCAGATAAAGATCTCATTTCTCAAATACAGAGAACTGAGTCAAATTTATAAAAAATAAGAGCCATTGCTCAATTGATAATGGTCAAAAGATATGAACAGTTTTCAGATGAGGTTATCATTGATATCTATGGTCATATTTTAAAAAAATATCCTAATATTTGAAGGGATGTAGGGAAAATTAGACATTAATACATTATTGGAGAAGATGTGGAATGATTCCACAGTTCTTTAGAGCAATTTAGAATTATACCCAAAGGGCTTTACAACCATACCTACCCTTTGACCTAGCAATGCCACTACCAGGTCTATATTCCAGAAGAGAGGAAAAATAAGGAAGGAAAAGGACTTATATGTATGTATAAGGATATTTATAGCAGCTCTTTTCTAGGTGGTAAAATAAACTGGAAATTGGGGGATACTCATCAATTGGGGAAATGGATGAAATAATGTCCTAATATAAGAAATGATGATCAGGATGTTTTAGCAAAACTTGGAAAGACTCACATGAACAGATACTATGGGAAATGTGTGATATTCAAAATAACAGCAATATTGCAGGATGATCAGCTGTAAAGGACTTTCCTTTTCCCAGCAATGCTGTGACCCAAGACATCTCTGAGGGACCTATGATAATGAATACTATCATCCCCAAATGATGGATGTCTGATGGTGTCTGACTACAGATTAAAGCATACTTTTTTTTAACCTTATTTTTCTTGAGGTTCCTCTTTTGGGGGGGGGGGTTCCTGTTTTCTTTCACATCATGATTATTATGATATTGTTTTGTATGACTACACATTTTTAACACTTACCATATAACTTGCTTTTCAATGAGGGGGAGTGGGTTGGGAAGAAGAGAGAGAATTTGGGAATTCAAAGTTTAAAAGATGAATGGTAAAACTTGTTTTTAACATGTAATTGGGGGAAAATAAAATGAAGTATAAAGAAAAAATGAGAATACCTAATCACTTCTTGATTTGCCTTAGTGATAATTTCATCCAATGTGGACAACTCATCAAAGGTGGAAATTCTATTCTGGAACCCACTAAAGGAGAATTGGTTACTAGGTGTGTTGGGATTGAAATTACAGTAAACTGAGCTTTAAAGGACTGAGCAAATTCAATTTATTGATAAAACTAAGACCATGCAATGGGTCCAACAACACTTTTTATGGTTTTTAGAAAGCACAGAGAAAAAAAAAGAATTGGGGAAGTAGGAAGACAATGAGATTCCTTAACAGGTAGAGAGTTATGGGGGTGGGGACAAAATTGGGTGCACCAAGTAAAGTGGACTAGAATCCAAGTGGGACTACTACTTTCCTTTATCATTAAGGATTGCTGATTAATTTATGGGATCCATTTGTATTTAAAGACATCTAGAAAGGATTGTTAAGGAGATAACAGCTTAATGGTGCAAGGACAATTTAGAATAATATAATCTTAGAGCTTGCTTCAGGATTTAGAGATAAGTCTTGGTAGGAGAAGTGGAGTTGGGCAGTACATACCATGTATTCCACTAAAACTGACACCTTCTATCCACTTTAGGATCAGCATGATTACCACAGATACTGGATACTTATTTCTGGTCTTCTGTGGGGACCAAGGTTTCAATGAGAGATGAAAAATATGCTTGGAGTCAGTTCAGGGAGAATGATTTGGAGAAGGGATATTCAGGGGTTGGGGTAGGTTGCATAATTTAGAAGAATGAAATAAGGAGAACAATTTGGGGAGCTGGTAAAATTTGTAATGGGAAATATGGTTTAAGATGTTGGTCTGGGGTAAAGACCTGGGAGGGTAGTTGGGGGATGGTCATGGGAATGGGAACCTTACTGCAAGGTGGGAAATCCATCATACCTTGAGCTTTAATAAGTCATCATCTTTACATTTCTCATCACATGAAATTTCCATTTTAGTTATAACTCCCAACGACCTTCAATAGAACCCTGACCTCCAGAGGTCATGGAATCCAGGTAAAGTTCTAGGGGTCATTCCCTCCATCTTGGCTAGGTAGTATGTTGGTCTCTAGTTCTCATACCTTCATCTTGTATTTTATTCTTCTCATTCTAGCTGAGTAAGGACAAGTAGTGTTGACTTCAAAGAAATAATTCTAATAACTGTCAATAGTGCTACCTATACTCTCTCCCCTACCCAACTGAATCTGAACACTATTGTATTAATCTTCCTGTATCATATCACTGCTCTACTGAGGAACTTATAACCATCCCTTTCCCACTTTCAGGTGAAAGCTCTCAGCCTTCAAATCCCAGTCCCATTCTAGCTATTGAACTCTAACTTCCACTGCTTTGGGACATAGATTTCCTTTAGTTTCTTCCATTTCTCCCAATATCAGGGACACTTTTCCTCACTTTTCCCACAATCCAAATGCTTTCTCCCAATCACTATCTAAATCCTGTCCATCCTTTAAGAAAGCTCAGCCAAACACCTATAACTCTTCTGTGTAGCTTTTTCCACCTACTTCAGTTTAATTTCCCCACATCGTAGTCAAAACTGTCTTGTTATTCTCTTGTGTATATAAAGTTGACTTTAAGCCACTTGAGCAGGGGCTCTATCTCTTGTGCCAGTCTTTAGAGGCTTTTATGCACAAAGGTTTTTGCTCCTGGAGTTGTGTGGAAGTCAAAATCTATTGCCAAAGTGTTCTCTTGGAAATCAGAAATAACATCTAAGCTGCAAGTAACAATGAGATGTGCCAAATGAAGGGAAACATCGCTTTCCATGCCAGAGTAGCTCATGGTTTTTGTTTTTTGTTAAAAAGCCGCATTTCTGGGGTGGCTAGGTGATGCAGTGGATAGAGCACCGGTCCTGGAGTCAGGAGTACTTGAGTTCAAATCTGACCTCAGACACTTAATAATTATCTAGCTGTGTGGCCTTGGGCAAGCCACTTAACCCCATTGCCTTGCAAAAACTAAAAAAAAAAAAAAAAAAGCCATATTTATACGGTTTTCCTTAGATTATGCCTCTATTTTTAGAAAACTTTTGAATTAGAATGGTGATTTATAGCATTGACCTCACATTTGTCCTACTTTATCTCCATTTCACAACTACCATCCCTAAAAATTGACCCTTTTGTTGGTCAGAGAAGTTGTAAATGTGTAAAAGGAGGACTGCCCTCAAATTGTCTGCTAGAGAATCCCTACAATAACACATCTGATAAGTGTCCATTCACTAATCTGAAGACTTCTAGGGAGGGGAGAGCCCACTACTTCTGAAGGTAATCAATTCCCCTTTTGTACAACTCTGAGTAAGACTTAGAAAAATAACTAACAAAGCACATAAGAATTTGTCTACCCCTTTCTGCAATAGTGGACCTAATTAAACAGTTTGAATTGACAACGTGGTATGTGTTCTTTCGGTTGCCCTTCCTTGGCGAGTGTCAAGGGAATTGCAGTGGTTGTGACTCTTTACCATTATTATTTTGGGTCATGTTGTGCTCAGCCTGGGAGCTGATGCTTTTTTGAAGATTGATCAGAAGTGATTGGTTCAACACATCCTTCCTGCCTAAAAAAAATATGCTTTGGGCCCTTCCCCACCACCCTCCCCAGAGGCTTGTATCTTGGTTGGCTACTGGTCCTTTCAAGGCTTAAATTCTAGGGCACCAGCTTTGGCTTCAGTCCTTGTCCATGATAGTTGTTGCCTCTGCCAGCCAAAAGGTCAAGCCACCTGTATCATTAGAATGGCATCATATGGTCTCGTCTCTGGCAGCTTTCACTCATCTCTAAACTGACCAGTCTTATGCCTCTGCCTTGGAGGGCACTATGGCTAGCCCCTGAGCACTAAAGGAAGATCCTATGATGGACGACAAGTTTTCCTGCCATAGGAAACACAACATGCCACTGAAATTCTAGAGGGACAGATCATGCCCGATACTTGTGTCCAATAAGGGAAGACTTCATAAAACTGCATCTTGAAGGTGAGTTGGAGAAGGTAAGTAGTGAACAGGCCAGTTTGGCTGAATGATGGGGTCCAGGGAAGGAACTGGGAGTAAGACTAGAAAGGTCATGGGATCACTGGCTAGACTTCCCCTAAAATAGCTTTTTCATTCCCTGGACCAGAATCTACAAGGGTTCCTTAAGGACTGCCTCCTGGTTGAAGGCTACTGGTCAGAGGCTTTGTCCAACATCCTCTATGCTTTTATTCCCAAACAAAGCAGCCTGGTAGTGGAGGGTTGGACTTATTGCTAACAAGACTTGGGCTCCAATCTCACGTGTTATACTTAGGATACACCAAGCCACCTACCTCCTCAGTTTGTTTCTCAAGGGTAGATGGGGAAGTGCCCTGCTCCCAAGGGCTGTTCCGAGGCTCCAGTAGAATGATGTATGTAAAGTAGCTCTCAAATAAAGTGAAGTGATGCTAGTGTAGGAGCCACCATGCTAAGCACCTTTTTAAGAGACAATGAGGACCTTCAGGGCTATGAAAATAGGACCCACATGAAGATGCAGCTTCTTGCCTAAATGAAATGGCTAGTGCAGAAGTGAGGAAAGAATACTTGAAAAGTAGCCTGGCATCCTGGTGGCTAGAATACCAGGCCCAAGTTAAAAGAACCATATTTAAATCCTAACTCACTTTGGGAATGTCACAATTCTGAGACCCTTTTCTCATGTTAGATCACAGAGTCATCATAAGCCTAAAGGAGACTACTGACGGCACTTTTCAGATGTGCTAGATAAGAGTGATTATTCCTTTCCTCTGCCCTATCTCTAGGTTCTCTAGATTGTATTCCTATCAGCATCATGTATCCTCATCAAAGGGGTGGATAATTCAGTAGAATTCACACAGAATCAGGATATTCTTGAGGACAAAATAGAATTTGTTCACAAGGGATTCTTAATGGATGGTAAAATTCTGCATACTCCTGTCTGTATAGGTACATTGCTCATAGCACTAAGTCTTAAAATACTGCTCAACCTTCTGGAAGAGATGTCATAGCCCAAAAGCAGATGAGAAGAATGGGTACTGCCTACAAACTGGACTGACAATTGGGTCTAATTTGAGAAGATTGGCCATCTGCATCTGGAAGAAGCATAAGAGGTTCAATGGCCTTCAGAAAAATGCAATGACCCCAAACTTCTTTTAGGAACAATGGTCCATCTTTTTAAGAATATTCTACTAGTAGTATTGGATGGTTAAGAGAACTTAGAACAGTCAAGAAGGACCCAAAATGAATCACTGAGGGCAATGGGAGATGACTTCATGGTCAATGGGAGAAGGCTGAAACAAAGAACCAATGAAGACTATAAGATTTCATCAGGGAAATGTATGACCGAAAATAAAGGTGGGCTGGTCATGGAATAAAGGACAACAGAGAGATGGCATTCCACTAGTCTCCTCCACACAATGTAAACACCTAAAGCATCCTGCATGAATGTTCTGTAGTCTATTGGGATGGGCAGGTGGGAAAAAGATCAAGTCAAGGAGACTAAGAGATCCACTAGAGTACCAGCTTTACAACAGCAATCTAACTCTGAGAATAATTTGGACAAATTCCTGAGGTCATAAAAAATTACCCATGCTTTAAAGTCTCAGAAATAGGCAAAAATTCCTTTAGTAGTTGGACACTTGAATCAGGACAATGCAGAGATACTAGATAGAAGGAAACAATGGTTACATTTTAAATGTACTTAAAATTCATCTTCCATTTAATCTTCATAATCCTGTCACATATGCAGGCCATTTTTATACTTTAATATTTCCAATCTGGTGACAAGCCTCTCTGATTAAACTAGGCTGGTCCTCAAATAATAAAGATGCATATGAGAACCAGGAGCTTTCTCAGACCACCAGATCTTAGAATAAAAACTTAAAGGAGGTAAACATTTTTTCTGCTTGTAAGAGGTGAGAAGCTAAGGTAGAAAAGACTTGCTTAAGCTAGTAAATGATTTAAACTCAGATCTTCTAAACTCCAAAACCAAATAAACCTTCAAAAGATCAGAGAAAAAAAAGGTGACAAACAAGTAGATTCCATTATTCCAAAAGCCCCAGGTCCAACTTATCCAATTCTAAAACCAGCTCACCATAGCAGAGTTCAGAATTCTCTTTTGTTCACAAGAATATCCTGATTGTCAAATATCTTTCTGAAATTCAGGTATAAATTTAAGAGAACTTTCGTGCTGTCAATCACATAGCAGGCCTTGTTTTCAGAGGCACACATTTCCTTCAAATTTTGTGTCATTTGCTCTTTCTGGGGCTGTTTTTCTATCTAAAATAAGGGAGCTGGAAACTAAAAAAAATCCCCTCAATTTAAATCCTTGATTGCCCTGTTCACCCTAAAACAACTATGAACCTCAAACTCAACGGTATCTCAGATTCACCCTTTTTGAAAACCAGGATATTTGCTCATCTCCATTCAATCCTGTAGGATCTTTCCTATGCTCCCAATAATCCTATATTTCAGAGACCAGTTAGAATCACAACTCTCCAACCTCTCAATTGTTAGAATTTTTATGAGAGAATCCCCAACTAGATTTTTAAGCTCCTTGGGGACAGGAATCAGCCATCATTGCATTTTTATTTGGAGGTTAGGACAGTGCTTTACGCACTTGTAGACATTTACAGGATTAGAGTTGAAAAGGCCCAGAGGTCACTGAGTGTCCCCTTCATTTTACATGTGAGGAAATTGGTGCCAAAAGAGGAAGGTTCTGCCCAAAGTTAAAATGTAGTTAATGGTGGACCTAGGATTTCAATATAACTGCTACCATTTAACATAAAATTTACTAAAATTATTTCTAAAAGATCAGATTACCTGTATTTGTTAATAATTTTAACTAGATTGAATAGGCTTCTTTATGATGGACTAAATTCCTTTCCATAGTAAGGTTTAAGTAAGACAATCTTAAGAGACCTATTACAATTCTAATTCCCTCCATGATCCTTTTATTTTAAGGTTTTTGCAAGGCAAATGGGGTTAAGTGGCTTGCCCAAGACCACACAACTAGGTAATTATTAAGTGTCTGAGACCGGATTTGAACCTAGGTACTCCTGACTCCAGAGCCAGTGCTCTATCCACTGTGCCACCTAGCTGCCCTCTCCATATCTTGCCACCAATGTAACTTTTTTTTTGCCCAATACTATTGATCCTTTAAGGTTTAACTCTACATACTTACTACATTATACATTACAATATGTACTAAGTGTCATCTGGACACTAAGTTCTATTGATGTCTTTTTTTGGGGGGGGGGTCTATTCCATGCACATGGTTCACAAGCTTGTAGAATTCCTTATCTTCCCTCTCTCCAACAGAAATGAAATATATGCCCAAGGAACGGGAGAGGACACAACCATCTGAACTTTCCTTCTCTCTCAGCATCTACTGCAGACTTCCATCTCACTTCAGTATTAGATACTTCATGTACAAGTATACTGCTGGTCTAGATCTGAGACCCTGAAAAACCTCAACTCTGGAACTAGCTTGTGAAATGTTAGAGAACAGCAAGTGCCAGAATCACAAGCCTGGTCTTGGCATAATGTTTTTTAAAATGATTCTTTATGTACATCAATGGTTTTGTTTCTGCTTTTGTGTCCCTAGCATCTAGGAGAGTGCCTTTGTAAACAGTGAGAACTTAAAGGAATTTCATCTAATTCACTCAACACCCACCACAACGCTTTATATAAAGAAGTTAGTTAATACATGCTTGGTGTAGGTGGGCAGGATCTGCTCAGGAAGAACACGCTTTATAAAGACCTTTTCTGAAAAACACTATTGTTACTTAATGGTCGCTAAGACCCAAAAAGAAAAAAGAAAAGGAAGCCTCTGATTGAAGCAGAGATTTCCTAGTCTACATAAGAAGATCTCCAAGGAGTTAACAGGGACAAACCTTCAGCAACAAATACAAGGAAAGGTACACTTATGACCTGTGAGACCCTTGGATGATTCATTCAGCCTCTGTTTGCTCATCTTAAAAATAAGGTTGGGAAGCTGATTTAAGAGATCAGTGTCGCCAGTATTGTCTAATCTTCCTTACTTGTCCTGAAGGATGGATAAGAATGCGGTCAAAGGCAAGGAGGTAGCATATATGTGGCAATGGATCCTACCAGTGGCAGGAGAATCAGAAGTGGAAAGATTGCTGTGGTTCTCTGATTTTACTCATCTCTATAACATCAACGAGGCAATGATATTAACAGGCTGCTTTGGCAGACCAACTCAGCCCTCAACTAAATGATGTTGGCTGAACATGGTTTGGGGTGGGGGTAGGGGATGGGAGGAAGAGATATGACTTCCCCAGCAGGGGGAGATCAGGATTTTGAAGAGCTTCCCAGGGTCCAGAAAATCCTTCTTTGCTCAATACTTCCAAAAGTACTCCAACTTGATTTTAAGACAGTCTCTAAGTTAGTATCTCCCTCCCCCAAGGGAAAGGTCAAAATCAATCCCTTACCCAGGGGGAAAAGGGATGTCTGTGGTTTATTTGGAGTTATAAACAGCTCATCTACAGAAACAGGTCACTTAAAGATGATAATTAAAGAAGAATCCACTTTTCTTCTGCTCTACCTCACATGTTGGGCCCAGGGAGACCCACACAAGGTAGAGTTGCTGGCTGTAGCTGCTCATTGACTTTCCTCACAGGCTCACAAGTTTCTCATTGAGAGCAATTTGTGACTGGGTTAGGTTGGCAAGATACGTCACCATCAACAGGTCCTAGTGAGGAAAGACAATGTAATTAGAAGGAAGAAAAAAAGCAAACAGGGCGCAAATATATTCTTTATGAAATGATGTGCATTAACCACTGTGCATGTGAGATGATGAGGGGGAGCTGGGCTAAGAAGCACTCTCTGGTGGGGAAGGAGCCAAAGGGACTGAATGAAGAATAATCTGGACCAAGAGAATCAGCTTCTGGTTCAGCTCATGGGACTGGAAACATTCAATGACATTGATTAAGGTTAATAATAGGAATGTTGGGGTAGCTAGATGGTAGAGTGGACAGAACACTATGGAGTCAGGAGGACCTGAGTTCAAATCCGACCTCAGGCAATTAAGAATTACCTGATTGTATGACCTTAGGCAAATCCCTTAATCCCATTGCCTTAAAAAAATAAAATTATAAAAAAATACGAATGTTTCCAAAGTCACACCACCTTCTTTGGACCCTAATTGCCTGCCTTGATAAACTGCTTTCTTAGCTATCCTAATGGTCTGAGAACAGAAAGGAGACTTAATTAAGGACAGTCATATTTCATATTGTGTTTAAAGGTCTGAAGTCTTATTTTGGCTTATAGGGTTGGTTCAGGACTTTACTCTTTACCCTGCATCCTCAAGGGTGGCAGAAGCTATTCTCATTGTCACTCCTTAAGCAACCACCTCTGGCCCATTAGAAACATCCCTTCCAATGTGACTAAGGACAGGTAGTTCACAAGACTTAGGGATGCTCTTACATTGATGTTACTGTTCAGCATGGTCTCGAAGTCCTCAGGGGCAATTTTGGGAACTTGGTTAACCAGGCCCATCAGGAAGCGGCCCACAGTGTTGTCAGCTGACACTTTCCCAGACTGCATACCAAAATGAGATTTCATTATAACAGAAAACATGTAGTTTTTTAACTATGAAAAGCAGGAATAACTCAGAGGGTCTGGTCTCCTTCACCCTGGCTGCCCCCCACCGCCCTCTCCTACCCACGCTACTCTCCTGGGATCTGCCTCCCAACTTCACCATGCATTTTGTCCTCTCCTCCTTACCAGCACATCCTCAGCGTATTGCAACACTGTGCTGAGAGCATCCTGTATCCGAGCTGATGCTCCACCAACTTGTTGTAGATCACTTGAAAGGCCAATCACACGGTTGGGGCTGAAACATGTCTTCATAATCAGGTCAACTGTGCGTTGGGGGAAGGAAATGTTGACCTAGATATGGTCACCTCTGTGGCTACTAAAAGTCCTAAAAGGCTTTTCTACTTGTCCTTCCAGCTAGGTCCCTCACAATGTCCTACAGGAAAATAGCACAGAAATCCAGCCTCCATGAAAACATACAGTTAATTGCAAAACTCAAAGACTAGAAAAGGAGGACAGAGGGCAACAGAAAGGCCAATGAGGACAAAAGCAAAGAGGGCTCACTGCCTTCTACCTCCCTCTGACAGTCAACCACCCCAAACTAGTGGGGAGTCAACTGCTAACTAGACAAACAAGCCCAGATATGCTCAGCACTTATGTCTGACTGGTTTATATTTCTATTCCTTTAGTGTGATCTAAAGGAGGATCACAGTTAGGGAATGTTAAGGAAAGGATAAAGTGAGGAAGACTAAATTAAAGAGGAAAAAATAGGGACACAAAGGCTTCTCAGTAGAGTTTGGTGTCAGAAAGCTTTTCCCTTCAGCATAGTCTACTTCCACAATAATGGAATAGCTGCAGCAGAACTGCCAAATACATGAAATTACAACACAGATGCTTTACTCAGGGGCTGTCTACTCAGATTTAGATCAGGGGTGACCAATCTTTTAGCCCTTTTGGGACATAGCCATATGCAGAATTCACTACCCCACACCAAGAAGCACAACAACAAATTGATTACTACTGCCCCTTGGTTTAGATGGAGCCACTGTGGTTCTTATTCAAGGAAACAGCTGCCAATGCATTCTCTAGTACATCAGACAACAATCCCCAATAATGCTGGGTGGTCAGCTCAAGGTTCCACTGACACACCACAGAAAGGCACAGCCAGATCGAATGTCTGGGTCTGTTACAAACCCTGTGTCCACACACTCAAGGGCTCTACAGGGAGAGAGAAGGAAAGTTACTCACTTCCAATTCGCTCAGTATCATAATAGACATATTTCACTGTCAGTGGAGTGAACATCACACCCATTGTTTTTCCAGGAACACCCATGGAAGCACTGGGAAGAGAAAATATCAATATTTTCAATATACCCACTGAACTGAGTTCAATCAAGTAGACTCTGGATAGGGGTTCCCACAACTACAATATGATCCTGGGGCAACCAGCAACACCAGAGTAATGGAGAAGTTGGGGTAGGAATGGCATCAAGGTTTAAGCAAGCCTGCAGTAGCAGTCAAGCTTTCCCTGCCAAGACTCAAAGAAGTTTTTGGACTTGTTTTAACACACCAAACCTGTTATAACGATTTTTGGTAGCAATGATCTTCCCTTTGAGACTATGTTGATATGTACAGTCATTCATGATCTTCCTGGGCAGGGCAAGGAAGTATATCTTCCCCATCTCTTTCCTTTTAGCCTTCACTAGTTTCTAGGATGCCCAAATGTAAAGTAATACATCTGCTCAAACTAGGATGAGCTGGGACTCATCACCAGCAGACCTTATTTTCTGTCCTGCTCCATGCCCTCTACAACCCTGGGAGCTGTCATTTAACCTGTCCTTTCCCTCCATCTCAAGGTGGGAGCTCCTAGACCCAAGGCTGTCTGGCTTTGCCTATTTGTATTTTCAGCATTTAGCATAGTGCTTAGTACACTCATTCAAGAAGCTGTTTGTTAAATCTGGGGAGCAGATTTCAATGGCCAGAAGGATCAAGAACCCATGTGGCTCTGCCAACAACTGTGTGAGCAAGTTAAAGAGCAGATGCATGCTCGTCCAGCTGATGCATACTGTCTATGCCTGTGGTCATCGTTTAATAGTACGTTGTCAGGACTATCATCCTTCCACGGATCACACCTGACATAGGCTTTGATGCTCATTCGTCCATTCTGGAGGCTGGTGTCCACTGTGAGATGAATGGGGCTATGGGCCTCCCGGCTGTAATACTCGTGAATCAGCACCGAGTGTTCTGTGATGTCATGGCCTGTGGCATACCTAGAAAACACAAGACAAGACTGAATAATTCAACAAGCGCATGTGGCACCTGTGATGGGCCAGACACTAGGGGATAAATATAATTAAAAAACCAAAAACATACTGAGGGTTGGAAGGAACTTCAGCTGCCCACCCTGAAATCTATGGAGGAACAACTTGCAGAGAGAAATCAAGTGACTGGCCTAAGGCCAAAAAGGTAGGAAATAATCCTTTTTAAAGAATGGATACTGAGCATAGACGTGCAGTATAACTTTTGTTTTGCTAATCCTCCAGTGGAATTTTATCTCTGCTGTGGCCACCATTGAGAAACTCTAAAGTAACTAGATTCTCTTGACCTGTTGGTATTTCCAGATATGTCTAAAGTTCATTTTGTGTTTAACACCATTCATCTTCAGTCCAATTTTGCCAGCCTCTTCCACAACTGTGCCCAAACAGAACCTACCCTCAATGATACAAAGAAACTAGAACCATTCCAAGTTGGAGGTTCTGTGAGGACAGGCTGGATGAGAGATGACTCTTACCTACACAATCATTAGTATTTCAAAGGAACTCTCAAAGTGGAATCCACAGAACTTTGGGAGGTTATTGAGACTTCAGGAGGTCTGACAAGTCAAGAGTATTTTTATAATGCTACTAAGACATTATTTGCTTATGAAAATACTCTCCCCTTTCCCTACAACTTATCTTGGCACAACTGGCTTTTCTTCATATCCAAAACAATATACCATAAGACACTGAATGCAAAAGTAGATATGAAAAATTCAAAAATTTTCTATTAAGTCTGTATTAAAGAAATTTACTAAAAAAAAGTAAAAATGCTACTCTTCTAAGTTTTTTGTTTAAGAAAAACCATTTTTCATAAAGTTAACATGTAATGAGTTTTTTACTTTTAAATGAATATTATAAAAATGTATACTTTTGATTTCAAATGAGGAAAATATCAAAAGCTATAACCCACCAAAGTTGTCTGGCCTCACTTACCAGCCCAGAATAAGCTCATTTGGAGAGACTTTCTTGTGTAATTCATACATATTCTTAGCAAATTCCATGTCCACAGCAACCTATAGAGGAGAACATAAAATTCATGAACATAAATTCAAGCAACTGATCCCTGGATGATGAAACTTGGAAGACAGGAGAATAAAGGACATTGAGATAATCTTTATTCCATACATGGTAATATTGGATTCATGACTAAAATTCTAGCAGTTCTAATCTTGTGTCCTGTTACAGGGAAGGTAAAGGTACCAGCTTCCTGTGGGCATCCTGGTTAAAGACCAGACAATCTCTCGTACACAATACTTCCAAAACACCCACTCACCTCATCCTCAGACTCATTATGTGGTACTGAAAAGCAGTTGGTGACTTCTACTGAGTGTTTGTCAACTGTTCCTACAAGAGAAATAAAAACAGCAACATGTCAAAACAATTATTTAAAAGGCCTATTATGCAGATGTCCACAGACTTCATCTCCATGGGGCAAAGGATCAATGGAGCATCTGCTACACTATGTTAAGTATCAGGAGGGGGAAGGATCATGAATCATTATCCTGGCCCCAAGGAGTTTATGGTCTATTTGAGAAGAGGAAGCCAAAATAAAAATCACTAGTTTTACAAGGCATTTTAAGGTCCTTTACTTAGGCTATCTCATTTTATTCTCATAGCCCTTGAAAAGGAGCTATTATTATCTCAATTTAGAGATGAAAAACTGAAGCTGAGAAAAGTTAATCAACTGCCTAGGATCACAGAACAAATAAGTACTTAAGGTATCATGTTAAAAGAATCAGCAGTTATGGAAGCAAGTTATCCAAACTGAAGGTGCTTCAATTCTTGCAGAACTGTACCCTACTGAAGGGGGCAGTTTAATGAATAAGTGGGTGAAACTCCTATTCAGATTTTTCTGGATCTTGACTCCACTGCTTATTACAACAGCTTTCAAATGATTGTGAAACTTTTTCAAGAATTTATTTCTGGGGTGGCTAGGTGGCGCAGTAGATAAAGAGTGCTGGCCCTGGAGTCAGGAGGAACTGAATTCAAATTTGACCTCAGACACTTAATAATTACTTAGCTGTGTGGCCTTGGGTAGCCACTTAACCCCACTGCCTTGCAAAAAGAAAAAGTCATATGAAAGAAGGATCAGAGAGAAAAGGGATAAAGCAGGGTGGCCAATTAGGCTATTGCATTAGTTTAAAGGTGGTGGCTGGGAGGATGTGGAAATAAAAGTGACAAGATATGGCAACTACCTGAATAAAGGGATGAGGCTGAAGACGACACTGAGATATTGATAACTGGACAGATAGTGGTATCTGTGTGACAGTAATAGTAATTTGGAAGAGGGATGGGTTTAGGGGTAAAGACAATACATTGAGACCTGTGAGCTGTCACAACTCATTCATACCTGCTCATCCCCTAGGAGAAATTAAGAGCCTCCCCCCACCCACCCAGGAGCTTGCTAGAGTTGCGAGGTGATGAGGGCGGGCCAGGGACTGGTGTGTGGAATTTTCTCAATAGTATCTCTGTGCCTGTCCAAACTGTCCTGTGAACAGAGGAGGAGGTAGAGTGATTGTACTTGCACAGGCCACTCTTGAACTGAGTTGACTGATCATAAATTTCTTGGATCAGGTTCCCATTTTGGAAATCACCGACGTAATGCTGTCTTCCTCAAATTTGTATCACACAGGGAACTTAATAAATAAGCCATCTCTGCCTTTACTACATCCCTGGGGGAAAAATAAAATCAAACTCACGGACAAGAGGGGGAACTTCTGAGATCCTCCCCTGGAGCTTGAGCTTCCAATTTGACAATGAATCATTCGTTAATAATTATTCTTTGGATTTAGTCATTCAACAAAAAGTTTCAAATTTTATCCCACAAAAAAAAAAACCTGTCAAAAACTCGAATAGGGCCATCCAAATTCAAGCGAGGATTTATTAAGCAGCTGCCATAGACGTGTGAAGACTCCTCTCAATAAGCTTGAGATGTACACAACCAAATCCAAGAAAAAAGAAAGAAAATTGATTCAACCCAGTTATCAGTGGAGCCATTCTTTTTTTCCCACCTCTACACTGAGTCTTTTTTTTTTGCAAGGCAATGGGGTTAAGTGGCTTGCCCAAGGCCACACAGCTAGGTCATCATTAAGTGTCTGAGTCCGCATTTGAACCCAGGTCCTCCTGACTCCAGGGCCGGTGCTCTATCCACTGCGCCACCCTAGCCGCACCTACACTGAGTCTTCTAATCGGCTCAGACGCTGCGCTTTGCCATTCAGGCTGAGCCACGTCTCGGGGAGCCCCTGGCCGCAGCCGGGGGAGGGGGCGCGCGCTCGGGAAGGGGAGCTCCGAAGGGGGGCTCCGGCCGCTTACCCAGCAGCGTGCCGATGACGCGGCCCGCGCCCTCGTTGCGGCGCTCGTAGCTGTCCACGATGGAGGCGAGGATGACCGGGTGCAGCCGGACCACGCGGCCTCCGGGGAACGGCCCGGGAAGCCCAGGCCCGAGAGGGGCCGGCGCCGGCGCCGGGGTCGGGGCGGCCGGAGGAGGCGCCGGCGCCGGGGCCTGCCCCTGGGCCTGCGGCGGGGCCGGAGCGGCGGCTGGGGCGGAGGCCGGCGCGGGATCCGGGGCGGACGCCGGGGCAGGGGTCGGGGCCGGGGTCGGAGGCGGGGAAGAGCCCGAGGCGGCCGTCACAGCCGCCATGTTGCCGAAGCGTGAAAGGAAGGAAGAAGAGGCGGAAGTAAAGAAGGAAGGCGGGGCTAGGGAAGGGGGGCCTCGCTATAGGTCCAGCCTTAGGCGCGAAACTTCCTTCTCGGCGTTTATTGGCTACCGGTCGGTCTCGGGAAATGGGGGACGGGCCTGGGGCACGGGAACTTCCGGTTTTCTCCTCAATTCCGTCGAGAACTTGCGCTGCCGCACAGGAAGTTCCGGTGCACAAAGGACCGGGAGTCTCCAAAATGTAACCCCATAGGCTTGTTCTCTTGACAGACAAAGCTTAGCAGTGGGGAGTTCTGCAAGACCCATATCTGACCCTTACATTGAAATATTTCCCCCCAAAGGGATGAAAGTTCACAAACTTTTGCTTGCATTCACAAACCAGACATATATTAAGAACCCACTCTTATATACTATGAAATAATACAGAAGTGGAGTCAACAAAGCATACTATTTTCACTTTATTAAATTTGTTTTTTTCTCCTGCTTTTCCCTGTTTGTTCTGATTCTTCTTTAACAACATGACTAATATGGAAATTGTGCACGAATAAGCTATATCAGATCACTTGCTCTGTCTTGGGGGGGAGGAAGGGAGAAAAATTAGGAATTCAAAATCTTACAAAAAAAAGGAATTATCTTTACATGTCATTGGAAAAATTAACTGGGGGGGACTTCACTGACTGGTAAAAATTAACTGGGAGAGGGGAGAAGGAGTCAGAGCAAGTATGGACTTCACATGGAGACACTGGGGTTTGCCTGCTTGACCTTGTAAGAATGAATTCACATTGCTGAGGAGTGAGGATCTGCAAGGAAGAGTTAGGGTGCAATTCAGAAAGTGAAGGAAGAGAAATTCAAAAAGGACAACGATTTGAAATGATGATTTCAGGGACATATCAGCTATGGGAGTGAGTGGGATATTCCTTCTTAAGAGTTAATATTCCTATTGAAGTCCTCTCAGGGCTAAAAATCATTAAAACAAGGACAGACTATTACTCTTAGACTATTCTTAGAAGAGAGAGGGAGAGAGACCTTGCATTCCCAGCCAGTCACCCTCCCTACTTTGTTGGAGGGGGAAACAGTGGACTATTTCCAGTGAGAACTTGCATTTTTAGTTAGTCACCTATTTGATGATAAAACTTTTTTTTTTGTTTTTGTTTTTTTTAGGATTTTGGAAGGCAAATGGGTCTAAGTGGCTTACCCAAGGCCATACAGCTAGGCACTAAATAGGTGTCTGAAGCTGGATTTGAACTCAGGTACTCCTGACTTCAGGACAGGTACTCTTTCCACTGTGCCACCTAGCCGCCCCATGATAAAACTGTCTTAACTGGGAGAACAGTAGACTGTTCCCATGAGAAAAATCTTGCATTCCAACGAAGCTCATAGATGATGATAAGTAGACTATTCTAGACAAGTTACATTACTTCAATAAAATAGTTACAATTCTGAAGGTTAGTCTCACCATCTGGATGGGGGGGTATACTATTTTATGAAAACATTTCATTCTTTTCTTTGTTGCTGGGGTAGATTTTCACAAGTAGAATGTAACTCTGAAGACTAACCAATAAATAGAGAGGGAAGATAGGAAGGAGGAGGGAATCACATTAGGCCAAGTAATCTTGCTTGACTGTCAATTTGGGGCAGCTCCTTGATCTTTACTACCTTTGTGAGACTTGGAGAGTGCCCTTTTCTTGAGAAAAGCCAAAATAAACTTTTTTTTTTTGCTCAGGAGTCTCTATATTTTTTTTAAGTGGATTTTTATCCCACACAGGAGTATCCAGCAATATAAATAAATGAACAAGCCTTAGCCCATCAATTGATTATATGTAAGCAGAAGATTAGGATAGTTGTACAGAAAACAATGCAATCCCCTAGTGAGTTCTGGGAATTAGGGAAAAGGTAGAGAACCTGCCACCCTATTGTTAGGCAAAGGACTGATCAATTTATCCTAGGAATCTTTATGCATTCCTTCTCCCTTTCTATTCCCTCCACACCTGGGCTTGATAAGAAAGCTTGGCTGTTTCCTGTCATCATTCCTAACTTTTCAATGTGGTGGAACAGATAAACTAAACCTAGTCTAAACTGGATGACACTTAATTCCCATCCTGGGCCATCTCCAATTAATGACCTGATTCCTATCTGGACACTGGACCCAGATGGCTCTGGAGGAGAAAGTGAGGCTGGTGATTTCGCACTGTACTCCCTCACTCATCCAATTCATGTGCTTGTCATGGCATTGAAAATGAAGAATAAATATTATTAACAGTTTGGGATTATTGACCTCACCATTTTCACCCCCCCCCCCGAACTCTATTAGAAAGACTTCAGATTTGTTCTCTGTCCAGAAAGACTTCAAATTCTGGGATTAAGAATTTTGTAAATTTTGAATCTTATTTCTTAATATATGAGTAGGTTCTTAATATATATCTGTTCTGTGAATGTAAGCAAAAGTGAGTTCCTTTCACTTAGAAAAGAGACTAGGATATGCCAACTATGCATCCAAGGTTATTTGGATTCTTCCTCATCTTGTCATGTTTTGGTGAGCCAAGAAATGAAGGAGGTTTCTTTTCCTGAAATACCACCTACCTTGATGACATTATGTTGATTGGGCCAGAAGAGTTTTAGTGAGAATAAGTTTCAATCTTAATAAGAGAATAGGTATAGACTTTTCAACTTTACACAACTAATTCCATTTTGTTTGAAGTTTCTATTTTGTGATTGAGGTGTTTTGAGTAACTTGTTTTTCTGTAAGTTGTTTTTTCAATAATAAGCACATATATGGTATGATGTAGTAAACAACATGTATATTCTTAAACAGTTAATAAACAAAAATATGGACCCTGTGATAAAACAGATTATTAATGAAAAATTATAAACAGCATTATCAATTATTTATGTAGAAAACTACCAATCAAATTATATGGCAACCAGCTGAGGAATACCCATATTAGAACTATATGTATTTTTTTAAAAAAACCGTTAAACTATTGGAGGTCATAACCAATCAGCTGAGTCCTAGAACTGACTTCTGCATTTCCTGGACTTGAGATACAAGGATCTGCATGTTCTTTGTGAGGAGATTTGTTCCTCTAATTGATTGGAGACTTGATAAATTACCTGGGAAGAAGACACTCCTAGACAGGGAAGGAACTTTTAAATTACCTGGGAAGAAGACACATAGCTTCTCCTAGACAGGGAAGGAACTTTGTCATGGTCCAATATAAAAGAAGCTTGCTGGATTTCTGGATCATGTGGGCAACAAGACTGTAGACTAGACATTTTCTCCATTCCCCACAATCTCCTAAAAATAGAAATTATGTGCCAAAGATAAAGTAACTTCAACCGTTTCCATGATCGAGGTTATCCAGTATCCAAAAGAAGGTTAAGCTGTTCCTCCTGTACCTCAGAGACTCACTGACCCTGAGCTCACTCAGCATCACCTCTCATGCTATGGGTAGCAAAGCAGCTTTACCATAGCCCTTCAGGAACAAAATTCTATACAGTGGAAACCTCCCAACAATTCTATCTTAATTGGGAGAACAGTAGACTGTTTCCATGAGAAAACCTTGCATTCCAATGAAGCTCATAAATGATGGTTTTGGAGGTTGGGCACTGTCTTCCAGACATGACTCCAGGATCCAAGGAAATCTCATTGCATATTCTCACAGTCTTCTCTGTCCAGAAAGACTTCAAATTCTAGGATGGAGACCTTATAAATCTTGAAAACAAAATAAAACCCTCTGGTTCTTTGACATAAAGCTTTGCAGGTATTTCAATCATATTGTTTGAAATCTTCTCAGCCTTAATTATCTCATACATTCATTCTTTGCAAGTTGGGAAATGGCAAGAAGCACAGAGTGCTGAAAACTCTTTTAGAGCCTTGATGCTTTTTAGAAATCTCTTTGCTGGAAAATTGAAGAAGAGATAAAGAAAAGCATATTAACTAAGAACTATGTACCTTCTTATTCCTTGGACCTCCTTCATACTCCTTGACTTTGGGATTCTTCTCTAAAGACATCTATTATTGCATACTACAAGAAGCATGATATCTAATTGGTTTCTGAATCTCCTTACCATAAGGTATACAAAAGACCATTGAAGACAAATGAATATTTTGTGACTCAGAGGATAACTAATCAGACTAGATGCTACTGAGGCTCAGAGACTTGTGGCATGTTCACATCAATTCTTAATCTTCAAATCACAGAGAACAATAAATTTTGGGAGGTCATTGTATTTTCATCATAAACAAGTACAATATTTGTAAGTCATCCTCCTCAAATATGCTTGCTTCATTAAGTAATCTAATCAAAATTTATATGCCCAAGTGTCAAGGGTAACTGCAGGATCTTCTGGTGCAAATCCTTCAGCTCAATAGGATCTATGTGCCATAGCCTTGAAACTAGGTTCACATATTTACAAGCTCATTCCAGAACTAAGGAACAACTTCATCTGAGTGTTCTAGGTACTTGAACCAAGATTAAAATTCAAGCATGTTGGGTGTGAGAGTACCAATGGTATCCTGATGAATCTTCCCCCACCCAGCTACAGCTTCTCTCTCCCATGCAACCGGATTGGCCCCAAATATAATCCAAAGGCTAAATTTATTGAAAAGGAGCCATTCTGACTTGGTGGTTGGTTGTCCTCTGTGCTCAAAAAGGATCAAAATGACATCTCTATGTTGGAATCTAGTTACAGCAGTCCAACTGTGACTGATCAGACTAATATAAGTTTGGAAGGTTCTATTGCAGTAAGGTAAAAATAGTCCATTTGAACAACTGACGTGGAGATGTGTCTAAATTTGGACATCTCATGCTTCTTTTGAGTTATTGCAATTTTGCTTTGTTCATTGAGCACAGCACCTTCTTTGAGGGGACATACTATATTGGATGGTCCTGTGCCAGTATCTTCCCTGTCTTACAATGGACTCCAAAGTTCTTTAGGGAGCCCTTGAAAGTGTCCTTGTATTGCTTCTTCTGACTACTTCTTGTGACTCTGTTAGGCAAGCATATGGTTGGCATTTAAGCAAGGTGGCCAACCTATAAGAGTTATATTTTCTACAGAAGAGTTTGGATGCTTGCCAGTTCAACTCTAGGAAGGGTCTTAGTGTTTCATACCTTATCTTGCCAGATGATCTTCAGAACATTCCTAAGATAATTCAAACAGAAGCGATTCAGTTTCCTGGCATGCTGCTGGTTGACTGTTCAGTTTTCACAGGCATACAGCAATGGGATCAGAACAACACATCTGTGGACCTTTAGTCTCAGGCACCCTAATAAACCTCTTCTTTCCCACTTTCCTTGGGAGCCTTCCAAACATTAAGCTAGCTTTGGCAATGCTTGTTTCAACTCATCAATAATTAGATCCTTGGAAGGTAGTTTTGTTGTCGTTCAGTTATTTTTCAGTTTTATCTGACTCTTTGTGACCTCATTTGGGGAATTCTTTGAAAAGATATGACATTGGTTTGATGCTTTCCCTTTACAGATTAGAAAAATGAGGCAAACAGAAATAAATGACTTGAAGATGAGTCTTCCTAATTCCAGATCTGGTGCTCTATCCACTTTCTACCCATCTTCCCTCCTGTATAGTATACTGCCAAGGTAAGTGAACTTATCCTCTGCATTCACCATTTCTCCATTTGCTGCAGCTGATGGTTCCTTATGTGTATGGCATGGCACTGGCTGGTGGAGAACTTTTGTTTTCTTAGTGGTATTTGTTAGTTCAAAATAAGCACTTTGAAGCAGAGAGTTGCTCCAATTTTTGCTTGCTGCAGAGGCATTGAATGCACAGTTATTTGCAAATAAAAAGTCACAAACCAGTCTACCTCCACCCTGATTGCTTTTTCAAGTGAAACAATTTATTGTCAGTGGGATAGTTGACCTTGAAGCTGCTTTCCTCCTTATTGAAGGCATCTGACAACATCATTGAAAACATCTTGCTAAAAAGTATTGGGAACAAGAACACAAACCTGCTTTATTAGAGTATCATCCACAATCCAAAACCTATGCAAACATGCCATATTGGAATTAGTGAATAATCTGATGAACTTCTTGGGCAATCAAATTCTACTATAATTTTCTACAAACCCTCATTACTGACAAGTTCAAAGGCCTTAGTTAGATCAACAATTGTATGCTTCTGTTCTCAGCATTTCTCCTAGAGTTGATGGTAAAAACATATTAGCCATTCCTCAGTCATTTCTGAAACCCCTTGGTTCTTAGGTAAGTGATTATCATTTAGGTGAAGGATTAGCTTATTAAGGAGGACTCATACAAGAATCTTGTCAGCAATGACAGAGAGAGAGAGAGAGAGAGAGAGAGAGAGACCCTTCCTCACCTCACCCCAACCCCCATGATTGTCACAGGACAATCCATTTCCCTTTCCTTTATAGAGATGGACAATAGAAGCATGCTTGAATTCCTTGGGGATAGCTTCCTCTTGCCATATAACTTAGATTATTTCAGGCAGTTTTTGTATGAGCAGTGGACTCCTTACCTTGTAAATAAATTTCTGTTGGAATAGAATCAGTATCAGGGGCTTGGCTAAATTTGAGGAGCCAAGTGGCATTCAAAACCTCTTCATTTGGAAGATGGAGAAGAAATGACTTCAGCCTGATGTTTAAGGTCAATGACTTCGGCATTGATTGATGACAGTCTATTGAAAATACTATGAAAGTGTAGCAACCTATATCTCAAATTGTCAATGTGGTTAGCTCTTGTCCTTTATTATTGAAGATCAAAATGACTTCACTGTGTTTGAGACAAATGATAGTGTGTCCCACTGTAGCTGCTCAGACCAATATGAGCTCAGAATGCTCTACCACAGATTGGGCATAAATAGTCCATGTGAACATCTGGGGTGGGTATTCTAAACTTATGTTTGTCATGTTTCCTTTTGAATTGCTTCAATTCTGTCTTCCTCAAAGAGTGTAACACCCACTTTGTTGAGGGCACCCCATGCTGAATAGTTCTGTGCCAGTGTCTCTCATACTGTACAATCAATTCCAAAGTTCTTAAAGGGAGAACTTAAGGATGCCCCTGGTATTGCCTCTTTTTACCCCCTTGTAAATGCTTGCCCTACATGAGTTCTCCATAAAATTGTCTTTTTGACAAGCATGCTTTTGGCATTCTAACAGCATGCCCAACACATTGTAGTTTTACTTTCTGTAGTAATGTTGGAATGTTTGGCAATTCAGTTTGAGAAAGGACCTCAGTGTCTGGTATCTTCTTTTGCCAGGTGATCTTCAGAATCTTCCCAAGACAATTTAAATGGCAGTGATTCAATTTCCTGATCTGGCACTGGCAGACTGTCTAGGTTTCGCAGGCATATAGCAGTGAAGTCAGCACAATGGCTCCATAGACCCTCAGTTTGTTAATAAGTCTAATACCTCTTCTTTCCCACACTTTCTTTTGGAAATTTTCAAATACTGAGTTGGCTCTGGCAATGCATATGTCAATCTCATTTTTAATGTGTCCCTCCCTTGAAAGGATACTACCAAGGTAAGTGAACTTGTCCACAGTACCCAAAATTCTCCATTTGCTATAATTAATAGTTCCAATAAGGATGGTGTGGTGCTGGCTGATGAAGCACCTATGTTTTCTTGGTATTAAGTGTTAGGGCAAAATTAGCACAATCAGCAGAGAATTGAGATTGCTTCAGAACAGAGACTTCAGACTTCATTGAGTGCACAATCATTTGCAAACAGAAGATCATGTACCAACTCTCCCTGTACTTTGGACTTGGCTTGTATCCTTTTCAAATTGGAGAACTTATCATCTGTGTGGTAGCTAACCTTGATGCTGTGTTCATCTTAAGTGAAGGCATTTGTTAACATGCCTGAAAACATGTTGGTGAAAAGTATAGGATCAAAGACACATCCTTGTTTCACTCCATTGGTGACTGGGAAATCTTGTGAGCATCGTACACTATCCCGAAACTGGAAATGCACCCTGTCATGGAATTGAAGTACTTCTTCAGACAACCAAATTTTGACATAATTTTCCATAAGCCCTCATGACTGACAGTTTCACAGGCCTTGGTGAGATCTATAAACATTGTATACAGATCTCTGTTTTTCTCTTGGCATTTTTCCTGGAGTTGTCTGGCAGCAAACTCCATATTGACTATTCCTTTACCCATTCTGAAGCCATACTGGTCCTTAGGGAAGTGACCATTTTCCAGGTGAAGGATCAACCTATTGAGAAGGACTCTGGAAAGAATCTTACCAGGAATGACTAAAAGAGAAACATCTTGTGATTGTCACAGGACAATCTATTCCCTTTACCTTTATAGAGATGGACAATTTGAATTCTTGGGGATAATCTCTTCATGTCATAAAAATCTGGAAAATTTCAGTCAACGTTTGGATAAGCAATGGATCCCTCACCTTGTGGATCTCAGCTGGAATAGAATCACCAACAGGTACTTTGTCACTTGAAAGAGCCTAATGGCATTCAAAACTTCTTCAATTGGAACATCAGCTAGGGACAGATTAACTTCAACTTGAGGTAAGCGGTCAATGACTTCTGCTTGATTGATGATGGTCTTTTAAGAATACTATGGAAGTGTTCAGCCTTTCTCTCTGGGATCATGTTCCTATCATTAATCAATGTGGATCCATCAGCACTGAGTAGTTAAGATGCACCTGTAAATAGCTTTCAGGCATCATAAAAGCACTTTGAATTGTTACTATCTGCATAAAACAGAATTTTATCTGCCTTCTTGAGACTTCATGTGGGTTTATGGAAATTTATGTCAGAATTTGGTTGCCTGAGAAGTTCATCAATATGATACATCAATTTCATGATGGTGTGCATGCCCGGGTTCTGGATACTGGATGATGCTTCTGAGATTTCACTGTCACCAATGGAGTGAAACAAGAATGTATCCTTGCTCCCATACTTTTTAGCATGATATTTTAAGCCATGTTATCAAACACTGTCACTGAGGATGAACATGACCTCAAGGTTAGCTACCACACTGATGGCAAATTCTTCAACTTGTAAGTCAAGACCAAAGTGGAGGGAGTGTTGGTGCATGATCTTCTATTTGCAGATGACAGTGTTTCAATGCAACCTCTGAAGCTGAGTTGCAACAAAAGATGGATCTATATTTTCTGCTGCTTGTACTCATTTTGGTCTAACAATGAACACCATGAAAACATTAGAGGCACCACACCATCCATATGTGAAACCATCAGTGCAACAAATGGAGAAGTTTGGAATATTGTGGACATTACTTTGGCAATGTTCATTCTAAGGGCTCCACAGCATCTGCTTCTGTTGCTTTATAGTCTATTGGAAGAAATTGTTCAGAACTATTTTGCTGGGGGGGAGTTTCACATGCCTGGGGTAGATACCCCCATAACTTATTAATAGTTTTTTTAGGTTTTTTGCAAGGCAAATGGGGTTAAGTGGCTTGCCCAAGGCCACACAGCTAGGTAATTATTAAATGTCTGATACTGGATTTGAACCCAGGTACTCCTGACTCCAGGGCTGGTGCTTATCCACTGCTCTTCCCCTATTAATAGGTTTTGAGATCCCTCTGTACCCTCAAACTAATTTACTCTGTCTGTTGAAATAGTTTAACAGCATGTGGCTACTATACATGCTACAGCTTCTTAGAGCCACAGGTGAGAATTGGGTCAGGTGAATATCAAAGGTTGATTAGTAGCCCTGAAAAGGCTAAGCAAGTCCTCACACCATAGGACAACCCAAAGATGATTCATTGCTTCTGAGAAATAGCCCAAATTCCTGTAAAGGTTTTAGACATAGAATTGGTGATATCTTCTATTGGAAAGCTATACTTCCCTTTGAGATGGATCAGAATGATGGAGAAAGTCTCATCATCTGGGATTTGGTCACTTTTTGTCTTCAGGGTTCTGTAAGAAGCATCTCCTATTAAGATTGATATCTTTCTCCCCCTTTAACTGCACAGTATTGAGTTCATACCTTAATAAAGAGATGATTCAGAAATTCAGATGATCTGAAGGCCCAAATTTGAAGGATTCAGTCTGACACTGAAAAAATTTTGAGCCAGACATAATAAAGATTTTTAGCATTTGACCCATTAAGTTAATGATAAATCCATTCAAATGTCACTCTCAAGATGAGTCCAACACCAAATAATTTCTTGATATTTTTATTCTCCTCTCCCCTCACCTCTCATTTAACAACTGACAAATTGTGTGTGTTAACTATCTTTCCTCTAGTTATATTTAATCAAATGGCATTTCTTTAAGATACAGATTTCAAATTGAGTAGAACTGATGGTGTTTGCAAATTCAATATAGCTACACTGAAATTATGGAAAATTAGGAGAGAAATATAAATACTTAAATGGTGATAGGAACAGTTAAGAGGAATATAAATATACATTTCCATTGGATTTGAAAAAAAGGGACTCAAGGACGAAAGTCTAGAACAAGCTTGAGAACTTGAGTTCCTTGAATGAAGATTGTTTTTTCCCCTAGGACAAAATCTTCCTGGGGAAGTGAGAGAGAATAATTATTATAAGATCATCCCACTGACAACTTGTACACATACCTTTGTAACCTGCACTTCTGTGGCCTTCAGTAATAGAGGATGTATGAGAGCTGATGTTGACCTCTTAGTTTAGGATCATCAAGCAAAAAAAAAAAGCTATGTTCTTGAAATAAAGGGGCAGAATTGTGGGTGGAGTTGTGAACTGAACCAATCAGTCTTGAGAGAAATATGAAATTTTGCCCAAAGAACAATAAAACTGATCATACCATTTGACCCAGCAGTTCCATTGTCTATATCCAAAAGAAATTAAAAAAATGGGAAAAGTCCCGCATGTTAAAAAAATATGTAATAGCAGCTCTTTTTGTAGTGACAAAGAATTGGAAATTGAGGGGATGCTCATCAATTGGGGGGATGACTGGACAAATTGTGGTAAATGAATTATGGAATACTATGGTGCTATAGGAAACCATGAATGATTGGACTTTAGAGAAGCATGGAAAAATTACACAATCTGATCCTGAGTGAGAAGAGCAGAATCAAGATCATTGTACACATTAACAACAACAGTGTGGGTTAACTAACTATGATGGATGAACTATGTCCAACAATGAAGGACAACTCTGGGGGACCTGTTATGGACAATACCATCCTCATTCAGAGAAAAAACAAATAAACCAAAAAACCCCATAGAATCTGAATGGATACTATATTCACTTAAAAACCCCCCAAAACTTCTCTTATGTTTTTCCTTCCTAACCCATGGTGGTCTTCTTTCCTTTTCTTTAATCTTAATTCCTCATACACAAAATTACTAATGTGTAAACATGTTAAAAACAAATGTATATGTACAATTTTTACTCAACTCTTTGCTGCTGAGGGAAAAGGGGTTGGGAAGGGAAGTGGTAGAAAATTATGTAACACAAATATGCAAATGAATGAATGTTGAAAAACTTTTACAACATGTAACTGGAAAGAATAAAAAAAGGTTTTAAAAAAAGAAATGAAGGGACCAAAGCAGTGCTGGGAAGAGGGAAGAAAAGGAGTCTCTTGCTCTTCATTCCAAAGAAATGATGCCATGAAAAACTCAAACACTTAGGATCATTTCAACTCCAGAATAACTGACTGGGTAAAACGGGTCCTCCAAATAATGGTTATAGAAATTGCAGATACATCAGGTTTCTTCAACCTGTCCTCTATCTCCAGAGTGAGTGAAAAAAAGGACTAGTTCAGATTAGCAGCACCCTAGGCTGAATGAGGTTCATGCAAACTCTATGCTTTCTAATTTCCTTACTCCATAATCCAATCTGAACTTTGCATTTTTCTTCCATCACTGTGACTGAGAGCCTTTTTCCTTTTCTCCTCCATGCTTGTGGTCTTGTAACATTACACACTTCTACCTTTTATGTAATACCAGTGGAAGCTTATTCAAAAAGCAAGAAGGGCTCTCAAAAGGCAGTCACTGAATATAGGGTATCATACTTTCAAGATAAGAGACATCCTTATAAGGCAGAGTTCTCTCAAGCCCGATTATCTCTTGACATATTATAGTATCTGCTAAATTGTTTCACATTAGCAGGTAAGCTTTTTCACCTAGACATTTTGTCACATCAACCTCTTAGGACCTATCTATGAGGTAGTCAAGGCTTTTACACATTTTTCTAACTTAACTCACGAATTCACAAGGCTTTGAGGACCAAGTTTACTTACATGGACATTTTTTCTTAAGGGCCATTCCTCACATTTCTTCTTTTTTTGCTTTTTGCTTACTAAAGCACTATTTAATCTGCCAAAAATGAGTATTCAAGTCATTCAACCAATACTCTAATGATTTGTTATAGACAAGAGAATCAACCTTATGATTCTCTCAGAGTTGTACTTGGTATTGGCCACGTGGGGAATGTGAGAATATAGGGAAAGTAAAGGTATTATATCCTTCAAAAAAGGAGACTTGGAACAGCTAGGTAACACAGTGGAATGCTAGGCTTGGAGTCAGGAAGACTGGTCTTCCAGAATTCAAAGCTGACCTCAGACATTTTCCAGCTATGTGACTCTGAATGAGTCACTTAACTCATTTGTTTGTCTTAGTTTTCTCTTCTGTAAAATGATCTGGAGAGTGAAATGGCAAAGCACTCCTATATCTTTGTCAAGGAAACCACAAATTGGGTCATGAAGAGTCAGACTTGACTCAAATACAAACTATTGAACATTGCACAAGCTTTCATTTACATTGCTCATTAATGGCATCTAAATCTTTGCATCTATTTCCTTAAGTTAAAGTCTCCATCATCAGAAAATAAAGCCCTGCTGAGTTCAAACCAGTGATTTCATCAGCTACATCAGAATTCTGAGGTGTAAAGATAGAGGAATTAACATAAAATCCTGAGCACAATCACATAGTAGGATGGCCTGAATTGGAGTCAAATCTACTTAAGTTGAAAAAATCTTGACTTGGTCATAGTGGATATATTGATTTCTGTTAAAATTCTCACCAAGAATTTTCAGCTAGTGCTCTGAGAACTCATTTTTTCTCATTTTTTTTCTTGTTTTATACCTAAGTTCCCTCATATTGTCTTGCTTTCTCTTTCCTTCCTCATTTCAAAATTTTTCCGAAGAGGTAGGTTGGAAAGAGGGAATCTGGAGAATAGTCATGAAGAGTAAGGTGATTAGATCAAAACAAATGAGTCTCAGATGAAGTTCCTACTCCCCTAGATTGTGCTGAGCCATAAATAGAACCTATTTTAAATGAGGACACATATGTTTCCCCCAAGGAACTCATCATAATCTTAGTCTTTCTGATTACTAGCATCCTGAAATTGTGTAATTGTGAAATTGTGTAATTCTGCTACAGTTTCAGGAATTAAACATAAGGGAAACAAAACAAAACCAGAACAAAAAAACCTTTTTTTATTCAATTCAAATTATATTACGCTTCTCAATGATAAAGCCACACTCCTCTCAGGTTCTACCATATTCATTATGTTTTTTGACAAACTGAATTTCTACAAGAAATCAGTATGGGAAATTTCCCTGAATTTTGGTTTCTTCTTGCAGGGTAGAAGAAGAGGGCTATATTTACTAGTTTGGATTACCTGAAATTGGGAAGAGAGACATGAAAGGATATCCCCACATTTTGGAAATGCACATTATATGAATGTATATAAAGGACTTATGAGGAAAAGACAAACCTAATTATTTGGAAGGTTTTGGAAATTTTCAAGATTTTGATGAAGATAAAAAGTTCCAAAATGAAGACTATTAAGTAAAGTTAACTTTGGATCAGTAACTTAGCAATTTAAAGCAAGTACCTTAGAAGTACCTCTTTCCACTGATAAAAATTTGCATTAGAGACAGAAACCCTCAGTTCAATCTCTCCTCTGACACTTATGTGTCACTCAGACAATTCTCTAAGTTAGATAAGACTAGAGGTTATAGAGACAAAATTAATAAATTAAATAACTTATAATCATTAATAAATAAGATCAGAAGTTGAAAAATTAATAAGACTAAAAGTTAAAGAGAAGGTGTTTATTGGCATTGGTGCAGGAAGGCCACTTTGCACCAAAGAAATAACAGTTCCAATTAAAAAGTAAATGAGAAAAATTAAAACTATAGTAACACTCTCAGATTAACTGTCTTAAACCCAGATTATAACTTGACAATTACTAACACATAAACATCCAGAGAATTCTGGATAAGAACACTGTTGACCAAGCTTAGTATCAAGGGTCACCATGAATTAGTAAGTTGTTTTAAATAATATGCCAGAATGACAATTTCCAAATGTAATGTTTATAGTGGCCTTGTCCTTGTTTGTACTCACTTCCTAATTTTACTTTAATTCTTCTTCTTTTATACATGTCTTAAAAATTCCATTTGATTGGACAGCAGAAAGTAAAATAAAACTTGTATTACAACCCCAGTTCTCACTAGAGATTTCTAATCTTGTGTGTTCCTTCACATAGCCTCAGCTTTGGGTTCTAACCATTTGGAGTCCTTTTAAAGAATCAGGCAACATCTTAACAGCTATAGAAACTTAGTAATTAAGGAAATAAGTTCTTTATAAAGGTTTCTCCTTTATGACTTCTATTAACAAAAAGTTAAACTTTAAATTCCATTTACCTTTTAAAGATATTTAAATAGGTGTAAAGTGTTTCCTCCTGTCTTCACAACTTCTCTAATACTGGGTGACACACCCAATAGGGATACCCAATATAGATATTTGGAAATATTCCTTACTTATTTTACTTCAGAATGCTCAGTTTTACCTTACTACAAAATGTCCCAATCCATCCCTGCCCAAGTAGTAACTTGTTCCCTATGTTAAAAAAAACCCAACTAAGAATTGGAAGTAAATTTCCTTTGTTAAAAAAAATCATGAATTTAACAAATTTGACTAGAAGCAAGTATTTTCATAAATAAAGAATAAGAAAAAGATGGATTATATAAAGTAGCTATTCAGGTGAATGAAACATCCAATAAACTCTCGCTATGAACCAGAGACTGGAACCACATGCTATGTATACAAATATAAACAATATCTATTCTCAAGGTGCTTATATTCTAATGGAGGAAAATGATATATAAAGAAGAGATGGAAAGCAAGAGTTTAAAAGGGGGAGGAAAGGAAATACAATTCTGAAAGTTGGTGTGAGTGAGGAAGAACATGGTTGGGGTAATTCTTAAAATGGTGGTCTTTGGGTGAGAGTCCTTAATTGGGATAGGGGGGCAGGGAGTTCTTATTAAACCATGAAATTCTATTAAATATTTTCCCCCCCCAAAACCACTATGTATTTGACATGACAGTACCAACTCTACACTGGTTGGCTTTGCCTCATTTTAATGTCTACTTTCTAATATTTCTATTAAAATGCCCATTTTAAAGTCTATTTTAATTTCTACTATTTTCTATGCCTTTATCAAATGATTAACTGACATTCTTTTCTTTTTTGACTGGTTACTGTCAGCACTTGTCTGATTTGCCTAATTATGACTCCATCTCCTCAAAAAAACAAAGCAAAACAAAACCACTAAAAAACCAATCAAACAAAAAACTTTCCCTTTTTAACAAATAAGTATGACTATTGATTCTCTGACAAGAGAAGGTAGTTGGCAATACTTCATCATCAGTCTTCTTGATGGGGGGATACCAATAAATAAGTCCCCTCCCCAACATTCAGATCTGCTCTGAGTGTCCTTCTTGGGTCCTTGATAGAAGTGGAATCCTAGTGATGACTTATTTACTGATTCTGCTGCTTCTGCCTCTTCCTCTGTCTCCCCCCAAGGTCCCTCTGCTTTTGCCCAAGGCCACTTTGTCTTCAGGTTGCCCACAAAGAGTGCCCACTACTCTTGGTCTGCTTTGGGTTATCTTTACTCTTTTACTTTTTGAGATTGGGAGTCTGCCTAGAGACTTAATTACTTATTATTAGCATCTGGGGTTTTCTTTGGTATCCAGATGTTCTCCTTAACAAGGAATTATAACTTAATTATAAGTTCTGTCCTTTCTAATTGTCCCTTGGTGGCACTATTCTGTTTCTTGGGAACAATTTTTGACATCTAGAGTCTTATAAAAGAACATTTTTTTTCTCTCTACTCCTTTTTGCTCTGCCCTTTATAAATTAGCTTGTATCAGATTTTTCTTCTCTAGAATATCTCCCAACTTAACCCAAAGTGCCATCATAGTGTCCAATAAAATGCCTGCTTGCCTGAGAGAGCCCTCATTTCATGAATTCTTTCTCATATATGTAGGGCATTAAGTGATAATGGAATCAATGTTAATATATAAAAACACCCAGATTCTAATGGATTTTCTTTAAGATTCTTCAGCCTGTTATTGTCAATGATTATATTAAGTACAGGATCTAGAAAAATATATAACTAACAAGGGGGTATTTAAAAACTGAAGTTCTCTGATGTTTCAATTGAGTTATGAGCTCCTCATTTAATGATTTTAAAGTATTTAATTTTTAATTTATGGAATAAAACAAGCATTTCTATAATAGTATAATAAAAAGATGATTATATGTGAAAATACAACTAGCTTCTCCTTTTAAATGTATATTAAATTTATCATGTAAGTTTCTTTTTTTTCTTCCTTTCTCCTTGCTATGCCTTAGAGATGGCTACTATTGAACAAAAATAGGTGTGTATGTGTGTGTGTGTGTGTGTGTGTGTGTGTGTGTGTGTGTGTGTGTGTAGTGTTATTCTATAATCTATCAGTTCTTTCTCTGAATGCGGACAGCATCTTTCTTCGCATGTCCTTTATTTTTAATTTGTACATTTATAATAGTCAAAATAATTTAATCACTTAAGGTCATTTTTAAATATAAATGTTCTAAATGTCTTAAAGATCTGTTTTGTTAAAGAGACTCTAGAAGGAAAACCAAGGATCTTCAAGCAACATAGAACTAGAGAATTAAATCAAATCAGAGCTTCCATGAAACAACTATGTGAATCATCTGAAGATTCAAGATGAAATGTGCTGATAAAATGGAGATTTAGAGTGAATCACTCCCAGTCTATAGCCCCTTGGAAATTTTTGCATTCCTGGTTCAGAGGTTTCTTCTGTGACAAGGTTGAGTCTCACCCCTCTCACTCTTGGGGGATCAGAGACCTTTTTAGTTGTCTTTACTTTTTGACCTTGAAGATGTTATCTGTATTAACTTTTTTTTGCCCAGGGACTTCTTGCTGCCCCTGTATGTACCTTGTTCTTAATTTTGGGAATCCAATATTGCCTACATGTTCTTCCCATTGAGGTTTGTGTCACTAATACTGGCATGGGCTCAGCAACACCTGGAACAGATACAAAGTCTCATAGTTCTAGGGTATGCTAATTTTTGTTGCCTTTTGGGCACAGTTCCAGACTGCTCTCCAGAAAGGTTTGATGAGTTCACAGCTCTACCAACAATGTTTAAATATCCCAGATTGCCCATATCCCTTCCAGCAATGAACATTGCCCTTTCTGGTTGCATTGGCTTTTCTGAGAGGTGTGAGGTGGTACCTCAGAGCTGCTTTAATTTGCATTTCTTTAATCAGTAATGATTTAGAGCAATTTTTTATATGACTACGGTAACTTTGATTTCCTCATCTGTAAATTGCCTTGGCATATCCTTTGACCTCTTGTTAATTGGGGAATGACTTTTTTTTTGTAAATTTGACTTGGTTCTCATATTTTATAAATGCATCCCTTTTCAGAAATACTAATTGTAAAAATTGTTTCCTACTTTACTACATTTCTTTTAATTATGGTTTTGTTCGTATAAAAGCTTTTTAATTTAATGCAAAAAATTATCTAGTTTGTTTTAAATGATTTTCTCCATTCATAAACTGCTTCCTTTTCCATAGATCTGACAGGTAAACAATTCCTTGATCTCCTAGTTTATTTATAATATTGTCTTTTATGTCTAAATCCTGTATCCACCTTATCTTGGTATAGGGTGTGAGGTGTAGGTCTAATCCAGGTTTCTGTCATACTAACTTCCAATTTTCCCAACAGTTTTTATCAAAAAGAGAGATCTTATTCCAGATCTTATTCTTTGGGTTTATCAAATAGCAGATTACTATAATCATTTCCTGCTGTCTCTTTTTCACCTAATCTATTCCACTGATACACCACTCTTTTTCTTAGCCAATACCAGATAATTTGGTGACTGATGTTTTATAGTATAATTTTAGATCTGGTAAGGTTAGGGCATCTTCTTTTGTACTTTTTTCCAATTAATCTTTTGCCAGAATGAAATGGTAACATTTTAACTTCAGGAATTTATCAATATAGACTCTTATAATGTTAGTTATTACAGAAAATTATGAATCAAGTGAGGATTTAAGAAAAGAAGATTCCACTCCCCCCCCCCCCCCCCCCCACAGCCCAGAAAAGACTTAGGACTGTTCCCTTAATAAGGAGCTATTTAATTTACTCTATTTGAAGAATGGGGGCAGGGTATATTTCAATTAGGCTGAGGGAGTTTTGAATGACTATTTGCCTTCTTGAAAATTATACCAGTTAAAAATCTAGAAGTTTTAAATATTAATACCTTTGTATGGAATAATATATTATGATCAATGGAATGTTCTTTGAATTTTCTCTAGTGTGAGAAGTTAGAGGTTTCCCTGCAGTTTGGGGGCCTCTCTAGTTTGAAGCGCTCTGACTCTGTTTATGTGTTTTATATGTATTTGTTTTAAAATACAAGCAGAAGTAAACTCTTAGCTGTCTCTGCAAGTTCAGGCCTGCTGTCATGTCTCTGTGTTCTGATTGGCCAATTCTCTTTCCTTTCTCTTTTTCCAAATTGGATCTTTTTCGTTTTTCAAAAACTCATGATTTGGCACCACAGGAGATTTTCCTGAAATCATATTGTTTTGGGGGGGAGAAGGGGTTCTATTATTCTCTCTTGTTTTTCTATTGTTTCTTTTCTGGTCTGATTGTCCAATGGGTTTTACTTACTGATTTGGCAAATGGTACTTATAAGGGACTTAGCAGAAATTGAAATTGTCCCTAAAATTATTTTTCTTTACTGGTATTAATAAAAGAATTTATGGAAAAGAATAATGAAACAGTATATTAAGGGATAATGTCAGTAATTCAGTCTGAGTAATGGGTTCTGTAAGAACTGGGGTTTTTGAGCCATTTGGGAAGTATGGAAGTTGGTTTAAGCCTGTAAAAAGTAAGCAAGAGCAGGTTTGACTGTATAAATAAAAGATGAATTTTGGGAATGTTGAAAGGTAATTTACAAATCAATGTAAGAATTCATGTGACCAGCCTGGAAAATAATTTGAATTCATATGACCATCCCCGAATATAATGATACTCAAGGAATCTGGGGAAAAGGTTAGGAATCACCTTAATGGATTATTTGAAAATTCTACTGTGTCTTTTGATATTGATTTGTATAAGTTGGCTAAAGACATCCAGGAAGCCTTCCAGTGAGGCTTGACTCCTGAAAAGACAGCCAAAAAGATAACTGAGTGATTTCAATATCTGACCCTCTTCAGGCATTGGGCCCAGAGCATTATACAATTGTGTCTTATATTGATTCTCTTGGTGCTTCTCCTTTGCTTCTTGCCAAGTTTAATCAAAGTATTTTATTCTGTAACCAAAGCTATTATATATGCTATCAAGAGTCCAGAATTGTGTAACCCAGGTTGAATGCCAGGTTAGGCAATTGTGAGTTTATTGTGTAAACAGAAAAGGGGGGAATGTTGTAGAGCTATAAGTCTGGGTGAAAGGTCAGTTTATGACTAATATTGTGGTTCTCTGCTTAGGTGACCCTCAAGCTAAAGGCTCTCTATGGAACTATTGTGATAATACAACTGCGTCATCCAGTGATCTCACTTGGTGATAGCCCTGTAATGGAACTTCTTGACCTAGATTATATCCCACTAGGTTACATCCTGTGCAGTTTGAGTAACATTGTTTTATCTTATTTGCTAATTTTGTGGTTCTGTGCTATAAAGAACTATCTGACACTGTGAATAAATGGCTCTACCACTTGGTGCATACATATTTGCTTCAGTGCCTATGGTATCTTTTAAGAGGACTTGGTTCCCTTTCTTATCTCTTTTAATGAGATCTATTTTAACACTGCTTTGTCTGTGATAAAGATTGATACTCCTACCTTTTTCACTTCAGCTGAAGCAAACTATATTCTGCTCTAACCATTTACCTTCGCTCTATATGTATCTCTCTGCTTCAAATGAGTTTCTTGTAAGCAGCATATTTTAGGTTTCTGTTTTTTTTTAATCTACTCTGCTATTCGCTTATATTTTATGGGAGAGTTCATCCCATTCACATTCAAATTTATAATTACTAACTCTTTATTGCCCTCTATGTTATCTTCCTTCTGTTTGTATTTTTTCTTCTTTTTTAAAATTTTATCCATATTCCCCAATTTTACTTCTGAATATTACCTCCTTCAGTGTATTTGCTCCCTTATATCCACCCCTCCCTTATCTTTCCCCTTTCCCTTTGGCCTTTCCTTCCTTCTATTAGTTCCTTTTTTTTCCTCCCCCTCCTCCTTTCCCCTTTTAATATTTGAAAGGATAATAAGTTTCTTAACTGAGTACGTGTATGTTAATCCTTCTTTGAGTCAAATCTGATGAGAGGAAGATTCAGGTGGTTTTCACCTCCTCCCTTCTTCCCTTCTATTACAATAAGTTCTTTGTACCTCTTCATGTAATGTGATTTACCCCATCCAGTCTCTTCTAATCTCCAGTCTCTTTATTGCTCCCCCCTTTTAAGGAGATATTGTTTTTAAATCATTCTGAGTCATAGACAAGTCATGAGTGTCCATTACTTCTGGCTAAGTATATTCTCTCTAATAGAGTTACAATTCTCAAGAATTATGAGAATCTTTCTCCCAGGTGGGGTTATAGCCAGTTTCATCTTATTGGATTGCAATTTTTTTCTTTTCTTTTTTTTCCCTTTTCATATTTCTCTTGAGTCTCCTGTTTTTAAGTTCACATTTTCTATTTATCTTTGGTCTTTTCATCAGGAAAAGTTGGAAGACTTCTATTTCATTAAATGTCCACCTTTTCCCTTAGAAGAGAATGCTCAGTTCTGTAGCATAGTGAATTCTTGGCAGCATTCCCTTGCTCTTCAGAATATTGTATTCTAGGCCATTCAATTCCTTGATATTGATGCAGCCAGGTCCTGTGCAATCCTTACTATGTTTCCTTGGTATCTAAATTGTTTCTTTCTGACTGCTTGAAGAATTTTCTCTTTTATCTGATAGTTCTGAAATTTGGCCACAATATTCTTTGGTGTTTTCATTTTTGGGATCCCTTTCAGGGGGGATCTATCTATATATTCTCTTTTTGTAAAAATTTATTTACTTATTGTTGAATTTTACAAATTTCCCCCTAATCTCACTTCCCTCTTCTCCTCCCCACAGAAGGCAGTCTGTTAGTCTTTACATTGTTTCCATACTATACATTGATCTAAATTGAATCTATGTATTCTTTCAATAACTATTTGGCACCCATGATATCAGGGCAATTTTCCTTCAAAAGATCCTGAAATATCAAGTCCAGACCTTTTTTTTTTATCCTCAATGGGTTCAAGAAGCCCAATGATTCTTAAGTTGTCTCTTCTGGATTTATTCTTTAGGTCAGTAATTTTGCCAATGAGGTATTTTACATTTTCTTCTATTTTTTTCAATCTTTTGGTTTTGCTTATCATATTCTTATTGTCTCATGAAGTCATTAGTTTCCATGGATTTCATTCTTTTTCTTAAATTAAATTAAATTTTATTTGTTTAGTTTGTGCAAGGCAATGGGGTTAAGTAGCTTGCCCAAGGCCACACAGCTAGGTCATTATTAAGTATCTGAGGCCAAATTTGAACTCAGGTACTCCTGACTCCAGGACCGGTACTCTATCCACTGTGCTACCTAGCCCCCCCCCCATTCTTTTTTTTAGAGAAGAATATTCTTCATTTACCTTTTCTAGCTCCTTTTTAGAGGGAGTTTTCCATTTTCCCAATTGTGATTTTGAGAGAATTATTTTCTCTTTGCACTTGTCCAGTTGTATTTTCCAAAGGATTTTCTTCTTGTTGTAAGGTGTTCATTTTCTCTTCCAAGGTGTTCATTTTCCCTTGGATTTCTTTTCTCAATTTTTCCAATTGAATTTTAAACTGCTTCCTGATCTCTAAGAAGTCTTTCTGGTCTGAAGACCAATTTATATTCTCCTCAGAAGTTCTAGCTCTCTCTGGGTTAGGGTCTTTGTCCTCGAGGTAATTTTCAATGCATCTCCCTTTTTTTGGTCCATCTTCATTTTACTAGGATCTTGTGTTGGGTGAGAAGCTGGTTCACAGACCTTTGGTTTTGAAAACCCTAGAGGCTTTGCTAACTGGGTTTAGTAACTCCAAGTGGGCAGGCCAGTAAGGGGTACTAGAGGCTTTCTCTGGAGTGTCTGTAACCTTGATTTGTTGTCCATTCCCTAGGCCTGGGGGGTGGGTTGGAGGAAACAACAGGATCTGAATTTTTCTTGAACAATGTGGTTTGGGCCCTCAGGCTATATAGGTAATCTTATTATTCACTTAGTCCTGAGAGAGATCTACTGCCCATACCTGAGCCTGGGGCCATGGAGAGGTCCTTACTATGTTTATTCTGGAAAGAGTTCCTTTCTCTCATGAGGATGGGGAGAGGGGTGCTCAGCTGGTAAAGCAGGGACTCCACTGAAAATACAGGCAGTGGACTGGGTCTTCCAGGTCAGTAGAGCTAATTGGATTGATGTCTAGGTATGTGCTGAAGCTCTCCTTCCTGCTGTGCTGCAACTCTCCCTCCAACCTTGTACTAGCTTGCAATCTTCATCATTTGGCAATGCTATAGCTTTGCATTTTGGATCGTCATTGTAGGAACTTTCCGGTGAAATCAAGTTCATGGAGATTATATCTTTGATACAACATCTATTCCTATATTGGAAAGCTCTTTTTCCTTCCTGGCAACCCACCCCTACTTTAGCTAAAGAGGCCACTATACTTTGTTGGTGTTAATTAGGACACATTTCCTCTCAATTGATTGGTAAATTGAATTTGAATTCTTGAACACTGAATTAGAGATAAATTAGCACCGCAATTTTTACAATGCTTCAAGATGAATTATATGGTTTCCTTGATAAAAAATAGTGATTTTATGCTTATTAAAATTTTTTAATAAGTCATCCTATTTAGGCACATTAATCCAATGAGATATCTAGATAGCAAAGTCTTGAGATTATTTTCAACAGTTCAAGCATGTGGTCTGTAAAGAAATTTACTGATAACTTCACCAATCATTTATATTTTAAGCCTGAAGTTATTTTGAACATCTCCTTGGACTATGATATTCACACTCACTTTAATGGCCAGAGTCTCCTACCAAGTTTTATTCTAAATTTCTCATTTTTTTCCTCAATATTTCCTAGGAACTCATTTCTTTTTCAATCCATTCACATATAATTTGCATTTATTTTATGATATCATTTTGAACTCTTAAAAATACATTTCTTCCAGCAATTCTAGTTGACCATGTGGACAAACTATGTTTTGACTTTAAACTTTACCTTTTTTTTTGGTGTTTTGTAATTATTATATTGGGGGGAAGGGAAATATATCTATAATGACCTTGGCTTCATTTTATATCTTGATTTTTGATGTCCTTCTCTTTATATTTCAGCTTCAGTCTCTGAATTAGGATTGTGTTAGGGCTAGGATAGTATATTTCTGTAGGGGATATTAAGGTTTTCTTATAGTCTTGATATGTATTATCTGGGGTCCAGATGCTACATTGTTCCAATACTGAAAGCTGAAGGATTTCAGTGATGACTGAGATGGTTTATAACTATATGGGTTCTCTGAGGTCTAGTTACTACATTGTTCCAATATTGAATGATGAAGAATTTCAGAGATGGATGAGGATAGAGAACTTTCAGAAGGTTCTTCAGTGATTCGTTTAGGGCATGTTCTGATTACTGTCTTCCTCTTCTAAACCCTGTTTTGGTCTGGATGATACAACTACAGACTTGCTCTTAGTTGTAGCTCTAGTAGACAACTGCAGTTTCTACTCTCTGTCAACCAACTGGGAGGCTTTGTATGTTTTGAGATAGAGATCTACAGGACTGATAGACTTCAGTCCTTAAACTAGATACTGCAGTGTTTCGTACAGACCTGTGCTTTATTAACCTACTTCAGGATAACTTTGTAATTTGGCATTAGTCATTCATATGTGAACTAATTCTATGGTTTTTCTTTAAGAGTGAAAGAGATATGAGCCCACTTCTAGTAGCAGTTCCTCCCCTAGCCTTTGGGGCGAATCCCTGATACTGAGCTGAGAAAAGGCTCCCCTATTGTTTCCTCTTGAATTTCCCATAACTAACTTGTCTTGTGCTGCTCCTTGATCTTTTTTAGAATACTTGTGGAAAAGAACAGAACTGGTTTTTTTTATTGTTTTTTAAATTATTTTTATTCTAAATGTAAATACTAGGAAAGAGTATTTCAAGATACAGTGCAGAACACAAAAAGGAGAATTGCCTATGAAATTGCCTATTTCATTATGTATAGTTGTTTTAGCAAACTTACAGTTCTACATTTTCCTTCCAAAACCATCCTGCTAGTCTATAATTCCTTCTGAATATTCTTCTATTTTTTTCTTCTATACATTTCAAATGTATTTCAACGGCTTCCATTTAGAATCATTACTGCTAACTTTCTTTCATTTAATACCTTATTTTAAAAACTAGAGAAAATAAAGCTTGAGCAAATAAGTATAGTCAAGTGAAATGAAAATATAGAGGTCATTTTTCAAAAAGTTCTTTTTTTTTCATTTTGAATCAGTTCTCTACTAGAAAGTAGATAACATGCTCATCTGATAGGTGTTTTCCCATCATGTCTCAAAGTAATGACATGGTTAGTCATTTTATTGATCAGATTTAAGTTTATCATTTCCTAAGGCAAAATAATTTTTAATTAGTCATATAACATAATTGGTTCAGCTATTTTTCAAATGATTTAATTTTTCACCATCATGACAAGAGATATTATAGATATTTTTTGTCCATATAGCTACTCTCTCTCTTCCTCTGATTTCTTTAGGATATAGCCTTAACAATGATATCACTAGGCCAAATGTCCATATAGTTTAATAGACTTACTGACACAGCTGTAAATTTCTGTTCATAATGGCTGGACCAGGTAATAGCAACTCTAGGCATTAGTTTTTCCCTACAATATTTGTCTCTTTCTTTCCTTCTTTCTTTCTCTCTTCCTTCCTTCCTTTTTTTTTTAAATAGTGAATTTTTGCCCCAAGAAAGCTGAGATCTTTGGGTAAATAAAAAATAAGCTACTGCCTTGGTACTTGTTTCATTTTTATTGTGCACCTAACCTGTTCCATTGATCACCATATTTATTAAACAGTATGAAATTATTTTGATAATTATTATTTTATAATTTGATATCTGGTATTACTTCCTACTTTCCTTTCATCATTTCCCCTTTATTCTTGATTTTTGTTTCTTATTTCTTTTCATTTTGTTACTAGAGGTCACATTTTAATCACAGTATTGAATAGTACGTGATAATGAACATTATTGCTTTATTCCATTCTTATTGGAAAGAGTTTTTAACTTATCCTTATTCTCTATGTTCTGGCTCTTGGTTCATGATTTTAAGATTAGAAATACTTATTTCTGTGCTTTTTGATGTTTTTATGTAACTCATCAAAAGTTTTTTTGACAATTGAAACAGCAGTATGATTTGTTTTTTTATTAATAAATTCAATTATCTTTATCATTTTTAAGTCGATCCCGCATCTCTGCAGTAATCAAAAGCCTTGTCACATTTGATCCTTATTACTTGTTGTTAGTTTTTAATATTTTATTGAAATTTTCTACATCAATAGTAATTAGGGTATTGGACTATAGTTTGCTTACTCTGTTTTGATTCTGTCTGCTTTAAATATCAAGATTATAGAGACAACTGGTGTGGCATTGGAAATAGTTGATCTTTAAATTAAATGTTTTGTAGAAATTGCTTGTAAATCCATCTGATCCTGATGTTTTTGATTTTTGCTTTGGGAGTTGGATTCTATTATTTAAATATTCTTATTTCCTATTTTCCTAATATAGAAACAATAGTTTTGTGTGTATCTATTTTATTTGTCAATTTTGTTGATATAAAGTAGGATTGAATAAATTCACCTTTTCATTTTTGACATTTTGTTTTCTTTTTAAAATGAAGCTACTGGTGACTTATCTATTTTATTTTTTTCAAAAACAAAACAAAACTGAAGAGGCAGTTTTAAATAAAAATATTTAAAGTACAATAGTCATGAAGATGCCACAAATAACGAATTAGAGAAATGCAAATAAATTCAGTTTATATTTACAAAAATTCTGTAATACTATAAATATCCTTTTACAGATATGGATACATACATGCATACATACAAACATACATATCTGCAGATAAAATCTTGAATTTAGCTCTTTTTTTAAATCAAGGTTTCTTAATCTTGGGTCCATACATAAAAAAAAAAACTTGGATAACTGTTTCAACATAATTGGATTTCTTTGTGATCATTTCTATTTTATTTATTGCATTTAAAAAAATCACTCTGAGAGTCTACAGGTCCATCACACACACACTTACACACAGTTAAAGAAACCTTGATTTAAGTCTGGGACTATTTCTAATGCACCATTAGCACCAGGACATGGCATTTTTCCTGGCAGACTTTGCTTAAATTAAAATCATCACTATAATTAATATTCCATAGATTTTCTAGTAGATGCTTGGAGGACATGGTAAGACAAAGAGTAGATAGAAGTTGCAGGTGGCCACTTTGGTCTCAAGATTTAGATTTTCTATTTTGATGGATCATATCCTGTACAGTGTCTTCCTGTGGGAGGGAAAGATGAGAAATTTCCATCTTCTTACCACAAGAGATAATGTTCATACCGCATAATGTTATAGATAGTGAGATTACTGAGAGGAATAGAATAGGGAAATTGAAAATCATAAATCTGCTCTTTTTTCTGTACACATACACACAGACATTTTTGGAGAAAGCTCAATTTTGACAATAATTAATTATAAAAGAATAAAATAAATTTTCTTGGAGCCAGAGTTGATGGTGATAGTGAGAAGACTACAGAATACACAGAATAAGCCATAGAGAGATCTGCTTACACAAATGGGGATGTTCAAGCTGGAGAAGAGAAAAATGCATGGCAACAGCCTTCAAATATTTATTAGTTGACACGAGACCATAATCTCAAGGATCATCTCTCATCTGAATACATCTGAGAGAACTCCACAATAGTTGGTCTTTTTGGTTCACTTTAGATTCTGATATATCCAAGAAAAAAAAGAAAAGAGCAACTATACTTTCAGTTTTAAACACTAGAATAATTTCTGGCTCCATCAGTCACAATGTCAAACTATCATAGATACTCACATTGAAGTTTGCTTGTCTGATTTATATTTCCTAGGATGAGACATTTTTAATAGGAGTGGGTAGGTGATTGAGAAAATATACTTACCATATTTTTAACCACTTCTAAGAGATATTGCACAGTCATTTGAAAAGATTCTTCCTTTTTTCTTTTGGCAAACATTTCATCCTTCAATATAAATAATAATATAGCATGCCATTACAATGAGAGAACATTTTTATCTTGAAGGATTTGTTAAATGAAATGTTTGAGGTAATATTTGGAAATTAAGAAAAATTGTAGTACTTTACTATTTACTTCACAATATTTAAGAAGGAAAAAGTGGGCACATGTGATGATTTGCCAGAAAACCTAGGGACCAAGGTATGAAAATTAATTTATCTTTGTAGTCTTACTGAAACCGACATTCCAAGAATTCTTGGTCATTTTGTTTCATGATTTCATGATTTTGTGATTTATGATTCCATTCACTCTTTATGGTTAGAATTGCTATGGGAAAATTATTTTGGATTGAGTGGGTCCAAAAAACAGTGGAATTGTTTACTTTTACCTCATCATTACTTTTCTTCTTCCTTTTCATTTCCACCTTTTGTTTTTTTGATTGCTTATTGGATGGGCCACTTTGTGGAGATGGCAGAATTTCAAGATGATAGTTAGGGTGTGATAGATTTTTTTGTGCTATGAATGAGAAAGAAAACAGCAAAACATTAATTTCTATTTAATTAACAAAATGTACCTACTCGAGTGCATTGTACTAGAAATTCTACCATGTTCAAAAGCAGTGATCTCTAGGAAAAATATGAACTTGGTAGGAATTTTAAATCAATAGCACATGACTGAATATCTGCTTCTATGTGGAGTTAAAAAGAGAAGAGGGAAATAAACAAATGTAGTAGGACATCAAAACATGAGTAAGCTTAGGAAGAAAGTTACTTCTTAAAAGTATTTGACATTAATTTGAATTCTGGGTTCAAGTTTTGTTTGTTTTGACTTCTTTTAGGTTAAAATTTTGTGGGAAATAAGCAAGGATTTCCCCTCCAATTTTCTGTTTGCTATCCATGGATATCAATAGATCATGTGGATGATGGATGTGGTCTTGAATTTCCTGGGTGAGAAGATAATATGTTGTTTCCCTTCACTTTGAGGAAAACCTTTCCCATAGCCAGCCACTAGATAACAATGAATGTCTAAATCCTGAGTATCTTATATGTGATTCCAGAAAAGATTTGAGGAAAAAGGAGGAATGGGAAAACTAGGGAAATCCAGAGATATCTCTAAAGGATTAGTTTTGAACTGGTGGACTACAGAGAATTAGGTAATAGCTTTGGTGACAAGTTTTAAATAGTGAGTGTTCATGCTAATTAATGAGATCTTTCCAGAAATCATGCAAAAATGTGTATTTACTTATGATTGCTATTTCAAAAAATGACTTCTGAACATCATTCATTTATTTCATTATTAATCATTTAATAATAAGTAAGAGCTACTTTCTTTAATTATTTTAATTCTACTTTATGTTCCATAATGGACTAAAACTGAATTATGTTATTTCACATTCAATTATATTCATTACTCCATTTTCATTTTTCCCCCCTCTTTCTTTTGTAAGTTTCCAAATGACAGTTTTTTCAAAGAACATCTAAATAAGTGAAAGCAAAATAAAGCATATCTCTTCTATTCTTTATTGACAATGCATATTCCTAAACAGTCTTATTTCTAATTTTCCCCAAAGAAGAACAAAGAAACAACAAAAATGATCAATCTTAAAATTTCATAAAAGGATGTGGATCAACACTCACCTATCAACTCTTTCTGATCCTGTTCTTTTGCCTCTGGAAATTTAGTCACGAGGTCATGTTGGGTGATCATTGGATCTTGGAGGTGACTGGTAGTCTGAAGTTCCTGATTTTTAGGTTGGTTTAAATTCTCCCTCTTGGACTTACTTTTCCTAGCAGTATCATTGTCACAAACCTCTTCCATACCCTCTTTTGAGGCACCCTTGCCTTGGGAAATAAATTATTAATTCATCAGAATTGATATTAGAATAAGGAAAGAAAAATGGTAGGTATGAAATCTACTAGGCCATAGACTTCAAAACATTCTTTGCATTCCAGAAAAATGTAGAGACAACAATGTAATTCAAAAGAAGAAAAATAAAAAATCTCATGAAAAAGCAGCTAAAGAGAAAAGAATAAAGAAAGAGAAAGGATACAGTTCATTATTGGACCAAGGCAAAAAAATCTCTAATCAAAATTTTTTTGGAGACTTTAACATCCAAACCTCAGAAGCCATATTCTTTCAAGAATAGGAGTTTCTATAGAATTAATTCCTCATTTCGTAGTTTTGTCCTTTGTTCAAAACCTTTTAGAAAATTTTTTGGAATTGCTTATGGATCCATTTCAGAACAGAAGAGAAAATGTTAATTATAGAATCACTCTTATTTTTAATATAAATTGTATCTTTACTCATTTTTTCTTCCCTTTTTTGCCTTATCTTAAAATAAAATATACTGCTCATGAATGAAGAATTTATCTTTGTCATAATTGAAGACTAAATAAGTGAAGTCTCTTCCTGTGACCAAATTCTGGGGATTTGATAAACACTTTCCCATTCATTTTGGTTCCTGATCTCTAAGCAACTTTAGTGATGTCAAAGAGTGAATTTTCAGGAAGGGAAGAAAATATTATCATTGTCCTCAATTTTCCTCAAATTCTGGGCTGTCCTGTGCCACTGTCTCCCATTATGTACAATCAAACTCAAATTTCTTAAGAGACTTCCAGAACATCTCTGTATAGCTTCTTCTGACCCCTCTTTGAGAATTTATCCTACGTGAGTTCTCCATAAAAGTCTTTCTGGCAATCATATGTTTTGTATTCAAACAACATGGTTAGTTAAGTTCAAGAAAGGACCTCAGTATCTGGTATATTATCCTGCCAGCTGATCTTCAGGATCTTCCTAAGACAATTTAAATGGAAATGATTCAGTTTCCTGACCTGGCTTGGTAAACTGTTCATGTTTCATAGGCATATAGCAATGAGGTAGCACAATGAGATAGATGCTTTCAGCATTGGATGCCCTCATCAGAGAGGGTCCTGTGTTCTGTAACAAGGCAGAATGAAAACAATTCAAAGAAAAGATGAGATGCATAAATTTGGAGTGCAACCCTCAGGTGTTCACATGGACTATTTGTGCCCAATCTATGGTAGAAGAATAAGAACCAGTGTTTTCTTTTTCAGATGATCTCTAATCCAACTTTATATGACTTAGAGAGAACATGTTTGTTTGCAATATTGTCTTCCTCATCTTCTTCCCATCTCATTTTCTCCTTATCCTCTTTCTCTCCGTTTCTTTCCTCAAATTTCAAAATAAAATTCATTTTAAAGAATGAAATTGAATACAAGGAAAAGAGTCTTGATTTTAGAATTGGAAAACATGAGTCAAATACTGCTCATTTTGTGATTGTAGACAAGTCACTTAAGTTCCCTGAGTCTTAGGCTTTCAACTGGTGGAAGAGGGATTTTGACTAGAGGGAATCCAAGGTCTTTTTCAACATCAAAACTATGAATCTTTGATTTTTCTTTTCAATTCAAAGAAAAGTAGTAAAATAGTTTCCTGCCATATCTTGGCACATTTATCATCTCCCCTCAGTTATTTCCACACATCCACATTTAAACATGTTAACAAATTGAAGAGGAAAAATATATTATGGAAAAATCACCAAAATTCATCCCTTTCAATAAATGAAAAATAAAACCCAAGTTCAAGACTCACCAGTCCCTTGGTTGTGATTCAGTTCATTTTTCTCATCACCTTGACCTAATTTGGCAAGGAGAGAATCTAGAACATCAAATGAGTTTGGGTTATGACTGATAGACTGTGATGCTCTTTCTTTTTCCTCATCTTGAAGTTCACTGGATGTTTGTGCCTTATCTTGGATGCTTCCACCAGTTTCACTGGAGTATGTTTCCTGCTCACCTTTATCCATCATGGTTTTTTCTGCAGAATGTGAAGTGATGAAATCTAAATAGAAATTGGGGTATGCTTAAGCCTTTGTGCAACTGAGAATATTTAAGACTTTCCTATTTACTTCCTAGAAGATCTCTCTCTCTCTTTCTCTCTCCCCTCCTCCCTCCCTGCATAGATCAGAATAAATGTAAATTTGTAACAGAATGTATATATACCTACACATTTATGCATATTTACATATATATATATATATATACATATATATGTAACAGGGGTGTGGGGATGAGGAGGGGGACAAGATAAAGAAAAAACCATGGAAATAGAAAATGAAAATAAACACATTTACCTCTGTTTTTGGAGTTTCCCTGGCCTAATTATTGAATCTTTTGATCCCTTGCTGGTTCCAATAAAATAAGGCATCTCTTATTAAACATTTCCAAAACTATCCATTGCCTCCCTCTCTCATCCCCTCATTTCCTTCACACCTCTTTAGATATAGAATACTTTTCCTTTGATTTCTCAGTTATCAAGACTGAAATTCAGTTGGTCACCTGTAAACAGAGCTCCAGAATTTTAATTCCAATGGAAGAAGTGGTGCTCTTTTTCTTAACTTTTAGGCTACATTTCTACTACAAGAAGGAATGTGCTACCACTATCTACTTCACAAGGGTATTAATGTTTATTGAATGTGTAATATTGAACTCAGGTTGATCATAGACAGATTCACTGTACCTTGGGTGTCCACTCTGGCCCACTATCTTTTGTGGTAGGAAAGATGGTTTAGTAATATTTCTGCTTGGTAATTAAGATTTACTTTGATCTTAGCCAAATGACGTGACCATTCACAAATTGATTTCAATCTCCCTCTAGATCTCTAGTTCCATGGACCTGGAAAGAACTTCAACTTCATTTGTTACAACCTTTAACCCTGTTCAGTAAGCTCTTTTGTCTCATTCTGATAGCCTGTCATCATACTGAAGTATAGAATTTTAGTTTGAAGAAACCTAAGTGCCCATATTATATCAGATACACAAAAGGAAGCCCTACTGTAGCATACCTTACAAGAGAGTGTAAAGATCCTTGCTTAAGATTTCCAAGAATTGGAATTCTGATATCTTCTAAGGCAGCCCATTGCACTTCTGAGCAGCTCTAATTTTAAGGAAGGTTTTCTGACAGTAAAACAAATTTGCCTCTTTGCCACTTCCACCCATTGTTCCTTCATATTGTCTTACGCACAGCTGACCTGAGCCACCATGTCTTAGGTAGAACTAAGTTCAAATTCATCCTCAGACTCTTCATTAACTGGGTGCTTTGGGAAGGCCATTTAATCTCTATCTGCCTTACTTTCTTCAACCATAAAATAATAATAATTGATATAACAGGGTAGTTGTTAGGATCAAATAAGATTTTTTTTTTACAGTGCTTAGCCCAGTGTTTGGAATGTTGTAGGCATTTAATAAGTACTTGGTCCCTTTCTTTTCCTTCCTCTTATTCTTGCAATGTGAAGTTGGTGCTTCAGCTAAATTCTACCAGGGTCCCACAAACAAATATTTTCTATTGCCCTTCACTCTCCCATAGTTTAAAAACTATCAGCTCTAAAAAAGATTCATTAATTTTTGGATCTGCCTTGAGCAAATTCTGATCATAGTTATCCCTCTTCCCTTTGCTCCCTTACCTGGCAGTAAAAAGTTGATTCCTTATTCAAACCAGCAAGCCCAAAGTCCAGTTTCCCTATTATCTGGAACTGAACTGAGGGAGTCTCTTATATCTTCCTGGAGTGTCAGCCATCAAACTCAACAATAAAAGAGTTCACCCTTTCAAGGCTCTGATTAGATTTAGTCCACCATGCTTAACACTTACCCTGAATGGCTACTTGAAACATTATTCCCTAGTTTGCATAAATCTGTCACAACCAATCAAGCCATTCTAAACTACCAATAGCAATGTCTATTTCCAAAGTATGTACCAATAAAGAATAAAAGAGGAAGGAATTTGGAATAAAAGTGTAAGAAGGTTTAGACATTTTAATATTTCAGTAGACTTTAAAGCTCTTGAGAATAATGATTGTCTCCTTTTGTTATTCTGATCTCAAATACCAAGTTTGTTTTGAAAACAAAACTCTTGATTGATTGATTGGCTACTACTAGGTGCTAAGGCACTGGGAGTGTAAGGATAGGAAGTGTAAACTTGAACCAAGTAATTACTTGCTTGGGGAAAGTTCATAGAAGGAAAGATCGGTGCTTCCCCAATTCCCAGCTCAAGCACAATACTCTCAAAGCATCACCATTTAGAGTCAAATAGGGCTCAAGTTGGATTAGAAGAAACAGTGAAGCATTTGGAGTCAGGAAAATCTGAGTTCAAATTCTACCTCAGACACTAGCAGTCTTGTCAAGTCACTTTACCTGCCTCAAATGAGATACCACACTTAAGACTTTTTATCAAATTTTAAGACTCTTTGATGAGCAATCATTATTGTTATATGTTCACCTACTGCTAGAACTGGAAGGCATTTTAGAGATGGTTTTTTTTCCATTACCTCATTTAAATAAAAATGATAGGTTATATTTAAATAGAGCTTTGTTTTGCAGAGCTTTTTATGAGTATTATCTCATATTATTCACACCATAATTTAAATCAGAGGAAACAAAGTTTCAGAATTAGAGATTGGAACCCATTTTGTATCAGCCACATCTTTGCAATTTGACCTCCATAGGAACACAAAGATAAAGGCCAGAAAAGAGGTCCTATCTGAATGGTGGGAAAAGTCCTGAAAACAGAGATTCAGAATTGCAAGAAAATAGTTATTCCTCTCACTTCCTATGAAAAAACCAAGCAACTTTTTCTGTTGTGTATATATATATATATATATATATATATATATATATATATATATACACACACACATATACACATTTGTAGGCATGTACATAAATACATTAGAAAACACAGATAAACATGTGAATATTTGAATTCATGTATTCATAAATATATAGCAATGGAGGAGCAAAAAAGGAATTGACAACTTTCTTTTTCTGTTTTTTAAAAAATTTTATTCATTTAAAGCAATGGGGTTAAGTGAGTTGCCCAAGGTCACACAGCTAGGCAATTATTAAGTGTCTGAGGCATGATTTGAACTCAAGTTCTCTTGACTCCAAGATCAGTGCTCTATCCACCTAGAATCCCCCCCCCCCCCAGGGTTGACAGTTTTCCAAGATTCAATGTAGTACACTGGACTTATGCAATGGTCAGAACACTTGCAAATATCAAGATCAGTATGATGAAAATGATGGGGAAATTCAAAAACTGCTAAATAAAAAATGAGAGCTCCATCAAAAGTAAAGCACAAGTGAAGTTTAGAGAAATGGAGGATTTTGGGCTCAGCAAGTAGGAAGATAAAATTTAGTTTTTCACTGATAGTTACAATCCACAGCTTTTTTGTGAGGCTAAAAATCTATGGGGTATCTCAGCTATCCAATGCTGATTATTGATTATCATGTAATAATCCTGGAGTGATGAACTGAATATATTCATAGTGTTCTCAACAGACCATCATCAATCAATGCTGAAGCTATTGGAGTCAATCCTTCTCTAGTCAAATCTGCAACTGAAGAGAAATGCCATTGGGCTCCTCTCCTATGGGAAATTACCTTTTCTGATTCAATAGTAGCTGAGATTAATAAGGTCCATTACTCATTCAAAGGCAGATTGAAATCTTTTGTGTTAGATGAGAAAAGGAGGTTATCCCCCAGGAATTCGAGCATACTTCCATTGTCAATCTCCTTACCTCACCATCACAGTTCAGACCTTTAATTCTTCCTGTATAATTCCCTTGATTAGAATTGCTATCATAGGAGAAGAATGACAATTATTTTTCCATCTCTAGGAACAATTTTGTTCTCAAAGAGGACTGATAACATCCCAAGGGTAACGTCTTGACTTGTGTGTAAGCTTGACTTAAATGAGGCAGAGTTGTGCAAAATGGCTGACCTTACTTTGTCCACCAGAAACCTGAAAGCCTAGTGGAAGGATAAAAATCAAATGACTTGGCAATGGCCTAGGATGAGATGACCTTGACCTTGCAAAATCAAGGTCTTTTCCAGGTCTCAGGTTGCCTTAGACAATGGCCATTCAACCAACAGGTCAAGGAAGAATTGAAACAGAAGATGGGCCAATTTGCTATCACAAAATTATCAATTTGGGAGAGGAAGATGCTTATAAGTTCTCACCAGACTAGAAAAAAAATTACAATATACATTCATTCTAAAACGTCAAAACCTAAGCAAAGAGCCAAGGAGGCTTAGGTGGAGAGCTATTATTAGCCATTCAATGAAAACCAGAATGATTTGGCCTTAAAGGCAAAGGCATGTAGTTTCATTGAACACAGTGAATTTTTTAACAGCCTGTTTTTTTCAGAGCTATATTTCAAGGAATCCTAAATGAAAACTACCTAGAACAAAAAGTAATCATGCCAACTTTTAAAAATCAATTAATTAAATTAAAAAAATCTAGCCCCCAAACTTCCACATGTCTCATAAAATCTAAAAACAATATTTCTATGGAATGAGTAACTACATATAAAGAAGAAAGCAGTATTCCCTAGCTTCTGTTAAAATGGCAGTTCAGGTGCCCCAAAAGCAGCTACTTTATAAATGTTCTACTAAAAAATCTGATTCACTCTTTCCTCCCCAAAAACACACCAGGGGAGGAGTAGACTTAAACTTATAATAAAATTGTAGTGAGGTGCCTATGTAAGAAATATATGTGACAAAGATTTAACTCACAACAACCACTGTGGAAGTGCTTCTTTCTGTGTAGAGAGCACATGCAGAACCTTTTGTTGTTATAGGTTTTAGTCCTTTCTTCTTGTTGAAGAATTGGATAGCCTGATTGAAATGGATGAATATTTACAAAAATACAAACTGCCCAGATTAACAGAAGAGGAAATAACATACTTACAGAACCCCATTTCAGAAAAAAAATCGAAGAAACCATCAATAAACTCCCTAAGAAAAAGTCTCCAGATTCAGATGGATTTATGAGTGAATTCTACCAAACATTTAAGGAACAATTAATTCCTATTCTACATTAACTATTTTAAAAACTAGGAGAGGAAAGAATTTTGCCAAACTCCTTTTATGATGCCAACATGGTGTTGATACCTAAACCAGGAAGAACCAAAACAAAGAAAATTATAGACCAATCTCTCCAATGATATTGATGCAAAAATCTTACATAAAATTTTAGCAATGAGATTACAGCAAGTAATTACTAGGATAATACACCATGATCAGGTAGGATTTATACCAGGTAGACAGGGATGGTTCAACATTAGGAAAACACTCAACATCATATCAATAGCAAAACCAACAGAAATCAAGTGATTATCTCAATAGATACTGACAAAGGCTTTGATAGAATACAATATCCATTCCCATTAAAAACCTTAGAAAGTTTAGGAAAAACAAAATAAAACAAAACACACGAAAAAACAACCCTTCAGAATCTGATGAACACTTTATAAAAATTATGTCTTTTGTATCTCTTTCCCTTATTCCTAACTCCTCATACTGAAAATTACCAATTTGTAAACATGTTTATCAAAAGATGTCTGTACAATGCTAACCTGTTAGCCACTGAGTGGAGGTGGGGTGGAAAGGGAGGATGGAAGGAAATTTTGTAACTTAAAAATATGCATGTGCATATGGATGAAAATAAATAAATAAATTATAAAAAAAGATGATAGGGAAATACAGAAGCTGCTAAATGAAAAATGAGAACTCTACACGGTTTACCAGTAGGATAATTCATCTATTTCTATTTTTTAGAAATATTTAATTTAACATTTAATCCCATCAAAAGTAACATATAAATGAAGCTTAGAGAGATGCAGAGCTCTTGGCTCAGCAAGAAGTCAAATGAAATTCAATTTTATGCAGATAGTAACAAACCAAAATGCTTTTATGATGTCATGAAAGCTATTTATGGGCCAAAGACATATGGTGCATCTCAGTTAACTCACTGCTGATGGATCCACATTGATTAATGATAGGGACATGATCCTAGAGAGATAGACTGAACACTTTCATAGTATTCTTGATAGACCATCAGCAAACAATGCAAAAGTCATTGATTGTTCTCCTTGAGTAGAAGTCAATCAGTTCCTAGCTGAAATTCCAAGGAAGAAGTGGTTTTGAATTCCTTTTAAACATCTTTCAAGTGGCAAAGCACATAGTGCTGATTCTATTCCAGCTAAGATCTACAAGGTGTGGGGGTCCATTCATTACTCATCCAAAAACTGACTGAAATTTTCCAGGTTATATGGCATGAAGAGGTTATCCCCAAGAATTGAAGGATGCCTCCTTTGTACATCTCTACAAAAGTAAAGGGAATAGATTGTCCTGGGACAATTGCAGTACTATTTCTCTTTTAGTCATTGTTGGTAAGATTCTTGCTAGAGTCCTTCCCAATAGACTGATTCTTCACCTGGAAGATGCTCACCTCCCTGAGAACCAATGTGGCTTCAGAAAGGGTTGAAGAACAGTCAATATAGTATTTGCTGCCTGATAATTCCAGGAAAAATGCCAGGAATAGAATAGAAGTCTGTATATAACATTCATAGATCTGACCAAGGCCTTTGATGCCATCAATCTTGAGGGTTTATGGAAAATTATGTCAAAATTTGCTTGCTGGAGAAGTTCATCAATATTGTACGACAGTTCCATGGCATCATGGTTGCCCAGGTTCCAGATAGCAAACAATACTCTCGAGATTTCCCAGTCACCAGTGGAGTGAAACAAGGAGGCATCCTTGTTCCCGTACTTTTTAGGATGATGTTTTCCACCATGTTATCAAATGCCTTCACTGAGGATGAACATGGCCTTAAGGTCAGCTACTGCACTAAAGGCAAATGCTTCAACTTGAAAGGGCTACAAGCCAAGACCAAAGTAGAGTGAGTGTTGGTGCATGATCTTCTGTTTGCAGATGATTGTGCACTCAGTGTAACCTCTGAAACTGAGATGCAATAAAGTATAGCTCTATTCTCTGCTGCTTTTGCTAATTTTTGTCTAAAAATAACAACAGATGCTCTATCAACTGGCACCACACCATCCACATGTGGAACCATTAATTACAGTAAATGGGGAAGTTTTGAATAATGTGGGTGAGTTCATTTATCTTGGCAGTGTCCTTTCCAAGGAGGTACATGTTAACAATGAAGTTGTTACTAGCATTGCCAGAGCTAGCTCAGTATTTGGGAGACTCCAAAAGAAAGTGTGAGAGAGAAGAGGTATTAGATTGAGAACCAAACTGAAGGTTTGCATAGATGTTGAACTGACCTTATTGCCCCATGCCTGTGAAACTTGGACAATCTACCACTGCTATGTTAGGAAACTGAATCACTTTTCGTTTAAATTGTCATAGGGAGATTCTGAAGATCACTTGGCAGGAGAAGATAACAGGCATTTAGTTCCTTTCTTAAACTAAACTTCCTAACATTCTAACATTACTATGATGTGCAACTATGATGGGCTGGATATGGTATTAAAATACCAGATGAATGCTTGCCAAAAAAACCTATTTTGTGGTGAACTCACACAGGGCAAATGCTCACTAGGGTGTCAGTAGATACAATACTAAGACACCCTGAAGGTCTCTTTGAAGAACTTTAGAATTGATTGTACAGCATGGGAGACACTGGCACAGGACCACCCAGCATGGCATGCCTTCATCAGTGAAGGTGCTGACCTCTATGAAGAAGGCAGAATTGAAGCAGCTCAAAGAACATGTGACATATATAAGTTTAGGGTACCCACCTCAAGTATTCACATGGGCTATTTGTGCCCAATCTGGTAGAGCATTCCGAGCTCATATTGATCAGACCAACCAGAGTTGGAAGAATTATAATTTGTCTCAAACACAGTGATGTCATTTTAGTCTTCTATAAAAAAGGACAAGAATCAACCAACCAAGAACCTAGTTTTCTCACATTCCCTCCAATATTTATCATTCCCCTTTTCTGTCATATTAGCCAATTTGATTAGGTGTGAGAATATATCTCAGAACTGTTTTCATTCGCATTCTCTAAATAATAGTGACTTAGAACATTCTTCCCAAGACTATAGCTAACTTTAATTTCTTCATCTGAAAACTGCCTGTTCATATCCACTGACAACTTATCATTTGCAAAATGACTTGCATTCTTATAAATTTGACTCAGTTCTCTACATAGTTTAGAAATGAGGCTTTCATCAGAATTTCTGTAAAAATTATTTCTCAGCTTTCTGTTTTCCAATTTTGTTATATTGGTTTTGTTGGTGCAAAAACCTTTTCAATTTAATGTAATCAAAATCATCCATTTGCATTTCATAATGTTTTCTATCTTTTCTTTGGTCATAAATTTGCTTTTCCCCCAAAATCTGACAGATAAATGATTCAGTGTTCTTCTAATTGGCTTATGGTGTCATCCTTTATGCCTAACTCATGTATCCATTTTGATTTTATTTTGGTATAGGGTGTGAGATATTATTCTGATCATCTGCTGTACTATTTTCTGGCTTTCTCAAGCAGTGTTTGTCAAATAGTGAGTTCTTATCCCAGAAGTCTGAATCTTTGAGTTTATCAATGGTAGATTACTATCATTTCTTTTGTACTTAATCTATTCCACTGATCTACTTTTATATTTTTTTGAAATATATTTTTATATTTCTTATCCAATACCAAATAGTTTTGATAACAAATACTTTAAAATAAAGCTTTAGATCAGATTTGGCTAAGCCACCTTCCTTTTCAAGGACTATTCCCTTTTCATTTTTTTTTCATTAATTCTCTTGACATTTTCAATCTCTTGTTTTTCCAGATACTTTTTTTTATTAGTTTTGTCTAGCTCTAAAAAATAATTTTTAGAAAGTTTGATCAGTAAGACACTGAATAAGTAGATTACTTTCTGTATAGTTATCATTTTTGTTATATTAGCTCATAAGTGATATTTTTCAGTTGTTTACATATGAAAAGTATTTCTCTGAAAAGTATATTGCAACTGTATTCATACAATATCTGGGTTTGTCTTGGTAGTTAGACTCCCTAATATTTTATGTTGTCTACAGTTGTTTTGAATGGAATATCTCTTTATATCTCTTGCTGTTGGGCTTTGTTGGTAATAGGGAGAGAGGAAAGTTGAGGGAAAGACAAGACATTGAGACTTAGAGTGCTAGGGGAGAGAGGAAGAGAGAGAGGGGCGGGGGAGAGAGGGGAGAGAGAGAGAGAGAGAGAGAGAGAGAGAGAGAGAGAGAGAGAGAGAGAGAGAGAGAGAGAGAGAGAGAGAGAGAGAGAGACAGGGAAAGACAGAGGGACAGAGAAGTCAATAACTTACACCAGAAAGCAGACTGAGAGAACTTCAACTGCTCCATGAACTAGAAACTGGAAGAATTAACCCCAGGTACAATATTGGGAAGCAAATGCCCATTACTGGGTCAAGGCAAGAGACAGACAGAAGTGCATTTCCTGCTTCACTCAAGACTCTCTCTCTCTCTCTCTCTCTCTCTCTCTCTCTCTCCCAACTTTCCTCCCCCAACTCTCTCTCCATTACCAACAAAGCCCAGCAGCAAGAGAATCACTGGACTGCACAGCCCAACCAGAAAGAGGCTTGGAATTGCATATGTGTGTGTGTGTGTGTGTGTGTGTGTGTGTGTGTGTGTATGTGTGAGATATCACTCTTTACTAGATTATACAGTAACAACAGTTATTAGCATTATCTATCCTTTGTCCCACTCCATACTCCTACTATATTTACCTGTACAAAGCAGTAGAATCATTATTTTTAAATTTTATTGAAGTTTACTGGTAATGATATCCATGATGTTGGTTCTGTATCTCAATTAGTAAATGTCTTTTATAGTTTGACATCAAGTCATTCTAAAAGCATTTATTCAGACTTTCTTTGAGCTAGACACTATGCTAAGCACTGGAAATGCAAATACTGAAAAAGACAGATCATCCCTTAAGATGCCTATATTGGAATGGAAGAAGACAACACATAAAATGATGCTAAGGGGAGGAGGAGGCAGACTTGTGAAACTGAAAAGGCTTGAGCATCCTGAGCCAAAGGAGAGCTCCTTGACTGATAGGGCTTGAAATCTTGTCCACCCATTCTGTACTATGTTCATTAAATGATTCAACTGTAGGAGTGACTCAAAAGGTGAAAGAATCTTATTTCATGAAGTGACAAACACTAAAATGCTGAAATTAAGTGACAAACATTAAGTCAGACCATATTGGGTCATTGAAACCATAGTAAATTTTCCTTTTGGTGAAGTAACACTAAAAATGTATTTGGATCCTACAAAAATAAAGGACTGGTTCTTAAAGGAATATGGGATTCCAAAGCAGGTGAACTTGAAACAAAATAATAGATTTACTCAATGGAAAGCAATAGAGGTGCTTAATAAATATTTATTTATTGATTGAGGATTGATCTCTTGGTCATCATAGGAGTAAGAAGGGGGTATTCAGTGATGATCTTTTGAGAGACTATCCTTCGTATTGCATACTTTTTGATCTTTATACTATCAATAAACCATGTGGATAGTGATGATTTGTTCTTTATAGTTTCCATGTCAGAGAACCTCAGAGTGGCCAAAATTTTCATCTGAGATGGAAAATAATAGTTACTGTCTTCCTAAATCAAACATCATAGCTAAGGGAATTATTCAAGAAAGTTAAATGTATGGTTCCTTTTTCTGACATTCTAAACTATCAAAAACCCAGCACAAAGTGACAGAGGGGTGAGGAGAGGGAAAGATGAATAGCATTCCAGGTATAGCCAGTTTAAATGTATAGCTTCTGGAGATAGAATATCCCTGTGTGAAGAAGAGTAATTTAGCTAGTGTAGCTATACTGGAGCATTTATGAAAAGCAGTAAATTTTAAGCAGACTGGAAAGATGAAGAAGTTAAATTATAGATAATTTGAGTACCAAAAAAAAAAGATGATTTTATATTTGATCTGGAAAACAATAGAATCTCAGTGGTATTTGTTTCACACAACCATAGTCTGATCATGAGTGTATGTATACATACACATGTGTATATATGTATGTGTGTATTTGTATTATTTATATGGAGAAAGAGAAAGGGAAATATGCATTTTCATCATTTGCATCATTTAATTGTTTATTTCATCATTCTTTGTGTCATTCTTTCTGGGCCTTCTAGAATGACTCAACCATTTCACACTTCCTTGATAAGAGAATTAAGGTATCTATATTAAAATTCCCACATTTCTCAATATATTAAGGAAACTTTTTAGGACTTAATAATGTACTAGCAAATAAAGAAATTATAATCAAATGTTAAAATGTTGAAATAATGAATGAGCCATTAATATGTAATCTGTAATACTTTTTAATATTGCAGAGTCATTAAACAAACTTGACATTTAATATTAATTATTTTCAGATTGATGATACTATTTTTTTAGGTTTTTTTAGATTTTTGCAAGGCAAATGGGGTTAAGTGGCTTGCTCAGGGCTATACAGCTAGGAAATTATTATGTGTCTGAGGCCTGATTTGAACTCAGGTCCTCCTGACTCAAGGGCCAGTGCACCTCCAGAAGCACCTCCAGTGCTCTATCCACTGCACCACCTAGCCGCCCTTGATGATTGACTATTGACAAAACATATTCAGAAATTGTTCATTTAAAGCACAGGAGCCACTTGCATGTATTGACTGAGAAGTACCGAGAGGCTAAGTTCATAGAAGAATGAGTATTCCTCTTGCATTATGATGATCATGGAGTGAAGAAATAGCAGCAATCATGGGAATATGGAACATGGGATTAGAGAAAACAGCTCCTGCGCATCTGACAACCTAAATGAGAGGAAAAAAATATTACTTTCTTTAATAATGAATTTCTGAAGACCTGGGATTGTAAACCTAATTTCCACTTTCTTTAGCTTCAGAGAGAATAAAATCAGCTTGGATAGAAGCATATAGGGCAGTCAAGAAAGATAATGAAAATCTTTTAAGGGCTCGTTGGAAAGGAATTAACCTTGAAGTTCAGGAAATGACAAACAAAGCAGGAAAGCTCCTCCAATTCAAGGACATTTGTTGGAAAGGTCTGACAATTAGTAGAAAATAATTTACTTAAAAGGGAATTAAGGACATCACTCAATGTAAAATCATTCCTTCCTGCATCAAAGTCTTTCACTTCTACTTCCCAGCAATAATGAGTCAAGGATTAGGTCACTCATAAGCAAAGAGAAATGTAATTGGAAAAGATCATTCTAGTTAGGAACTGTTATCAATGACATGCTGCTGTTTCCTTTTCCCATAAACTTCTCTGGGTATTTCTTTTTCCTTTCACTTTCAATTCCTGACAGCCAAACTTCTGATAATCTGAGATAGCATCTTGACTGTAGGGCCCCCACCCCTGCATGTCCTTATCAAATAGCTTGTAGACTTTTGCTCCTGTGATGCCTCTGCATTTCTGTCCAACTTGTGGAACAATATGCTTGATGCTATGCCCTCAACATGAGGACTTTCTTTAATACATGCTTCAATATTTTCAGAACTGTCATGACCTCTCAATTCCCAAAGCTTTTAAATTCTCATAGACTATCTTCACCCTAGAGAAATACAGGTATTCTCAAAAACTCAGTTTTAGCAATAGTTCCATCTCCATTTTCCAGAACTTCAATTTTTTTTCTCTGGAATCAAATCTCTCATGCTTTTGAGTTATAATTTTTTTTATTATCAATCAATCAGCCACACCATATCTAAAAAATCTTTCTTGATTATCACCATTCTCTCCTTTTGCTCAGGCTCTGGCAAAAATTTTGCATTCTCTAGGTCATATTAGTAAATGTTCCATAACTGATTCTCATATGAGTGATTATAATATATCTAGACATGAAAATAACTATATATACTTCAAGTCAAATTGCTGTATTTAATCTGTATTTGTCAGTTATTGTATATTCATAGTGTGACAGTCAACAAACTAACATCTACTAGTAAACATCTTCTATGCATAGCCTGTACTAGGCTGAGTGTTGAACTTGGTGTGACCATGGAAGGTCTGTCTGCCTCCCTCAACCAACTAAAGACATTTTCCCTAGGATTGACAGGAAGTCTGTTCTTGTTCCCTCTTCTAGAGGAAAATGGCTCAAAGAAAAGCAGGGTATTGTTTCTGACAGCAGAGAGGCTATTGTATTCTCTACAAAATCTGAAGACAAATTAATTTGGGAAAAATTACACAGAGTTCTGAATTAGAACTGTCAGTCTCCCTGCCTAACCTCTGAAAGAAGAGGGTAACTTCATAAATTTTCCAGATCAAAAGGATTTTGGAATTTCTGTCTTTGCATTAGCCCCAGCACTATCCACTATCAGGATACAATGGGAGACTTTGTAAAGTCAAAACTTTACAGAGTTCTAAGCAAAAAATGCTATACCATACCCAAGGAAAATAAATATTCTCAGAACTCAAGAAAAAGGACTCCCAGGAGCTGTGAGTTAACCTTTCCCTTTTGTCCAGACTTCACCTGACCTTCCACTGGATTCCTACAGCACTGGAGAAAGTCTTCATCACATAACTATTTTTTATATTCCCTTGAGTGAGACTCATTTTGAAAAAGTTAGTATCTGGCTGAATCATTGATGTTCAACCTATGTCATAGAGGTAAGCACACTGGTGGAAGTTTATGAGCTATATAGCATTATAAAATAAACTATCTCCTCTTCAAGGTAACACTAATGTCCAACAGGACATGGAACAGTCTTGATCTCGAGCCCCAAGATGTCAGTTGAAGTGAGCCTTGGAAATTAATGCTAATGTCTATATAGGTGACACATTTATTGATTTTCCAGACAATCTGAAGTTCATAAGGGATTAGTCATTTTGAAATTTCTGAAGTATGAAAAATTCACGATATTAAAACTTTTTATTTTCTAAAATTATCACTTTCCTTAGATTTACTATAAATGTATAGTATGAGTCAAAACAGGGATGTGAACCCAACAATTTGTGAATCTGTGACCAACTTAATTAAAACAACTCAATTCTACCTCTTTGCTTTTGAACTTTTGAAATCTACTTACTTCCATAGTTCACATTCCATTGGATAAGCCCATACATTTCCTCTTCTTTGCTCTCTGGTTACCAAACCAGAATTTGATCTGCAGGAAATATGAAAGTTGTACAATTTTGTTCTAATGCAGTTTTGAATAGTTCTATTCGAGTAGATTCTCTTTGACAAATATGAATATTCTTAGGTTAGTCAGAAGGAAAGAATATGCTCTTAGTATATTGGAAATTTGTACACCCAATTAGGATTTAATTCATTTACAGACAAAAAGAGATTTAAAAGTTAATTATCCCAAAGGAGACATTTTAAAGAGGAAGAAATTGAGGTTCAAAATGATAAATGATCTCAAGACTCCATGGTCAATTAATGACAGAAGGTCAATTAAGTCTGAGTCTTCTGACTGGCTACAAGCTCAATGTTCTTTCTGCTATTCAGTCTACAGTCCCATTCTCAACATTACCAAAACTTCACAGTTTAAGTATCATAATTGTTTTTTGTTTACAAAAAAAACAGAAAATAGAGGAAATGATGGTAGTAAGAAAACAAAACTAAAGAAAAGTATTACTAAGGACAGAGTATTCCAGAAACATCAGGAAGAAGGAGAAGGATTAGTCCACTACCCTCAGATGCATCTAAGTGATGCAGTAGATAGAGTGCCAGCTCTGGAGTCAGAAGAACCCAAGTTCAAATCCAGCTTCAGACACTTACTAGCTATGTGATGCTAGGCAAGTCACTCCAACCTTATTGTCTCCAAAAAATTTAAAAGGGAACACATTTCTGAGCATTTCTGTTTTTAAGATTAAACATACCTGTTGAGGAGTCAGGCTCAACATGTTAGAAAGCACCTTGACTTCATTAGGCTTTATATATTCATCTTTTTGAAAATATTCTTTGAGTGTCCTTAATTGATATCCTGAAAGCTTGTGGTGTTTTTTCATTACTTTTTGATTATCAGATGCTTCTGTATTTTCAGACTTGTTTTCTTCATTCTCATTTTTGAATCTGGTCAAAGCTGGAGTTTGGGGCAAGAAATATGAGGAGCCACCTAGATAAGACAAGAGTAAGTTTTTTAAAAGATGAGTTAAATGAAATTAGACCAAACTTCCTAAAATCCATAATTAGAAGATGCTATCACCCAATGATGGTTATTGGGTCAACCAGGCTGCAAGTTTGGTAAGAGACAGAAAACATAGGAGTGGCTGAATGAGACCTGGACAAACTCTCTGTCACCAAGGATACATCTCACAGTGATGCGAATAGGATACTCAGATTCACACCTCCATACTGACATATCTGATTAGAAGCAACTTTTTTTTTTTAGGTTTTTGCAAGGCAAATGGGGTTAAGTGGCTTGCCCAGGGCCATACAGCTAGGCAATTATTAAATGTCTGAGGCTGGATTTGAACTCAGGTACTCCTGACTCCATGGCTGGTGCTCTATCCGCTGCGCCACCTAGCTGTCCCTAGAAGCAACTTTTACTCATTTTCTACTCCACTGCCATCTTCTGACATAGAGGTGAAACTTAATTTCTTGTTGACTATTCTTCTAGTATGTAAGCTATAACACATCCTTCTAGGTTGAAACGTTTATAATTTGGGATTAAATGTACTATCTGAAACCCAGTCTCATTCATTTGGGAAGGATTATCACCAGATTGACCAGAAGGGCCATTTACATTTGTTCAGGAATTATATCCTAAAGATGGTAGTGGAGCAGGCTATATCAATGAAATTATGAATCCCAGAATAATCAGAGCTGATAATGTAGATTCATCAAAAAAAATACTCTGAGCCATGAGTAAAAGAAATATCAGCTTGTTTAGAAAAAAAGAGCACTGCTATTTACTCCTTTCTTACCCTTTTCCTCAGGATTCAGGATCCCATTTTGTTTTCTTAATTCTTTGTTCCCATCAACTCTTTCCAAGTTCTGGAATGTTTCTTTCCAAGGAGAGGAATTGTTTATACTTCTGGTTGGGATTTCATTAGCTGCCTGTGGGTATAAATGACCTTGGGTTATTCAGATCCCTGACTTCGGTATCACAGAAAAATTTGAAATTCTTTATCTGTTGTGATTCACAGATAACTTTCCATCTCTCCCTTTGCACCACTAGAAAGAAAGTTGTCTTCTATTTTTTTCAAAAATAAAGCTAATCAGATGCAGATTAGAATTCCCTGGTTTTGATTCCTCATTAATATATTTATATGCATAATATGTATTCAAACATATTATGCATATAAATATACATGCATGTGTGTATAAACTTCCCCTTAGAATCATGGTTTTGGAAGCCAAAGATGGTTTGTTAATTCTCATTATAGCCCCAGCATGTTACACAGTGTTTTGAGCAATGATATTTGGTCCATACCTAAAAAGAGATATCTTGAAATGGTAAAACACCAAATATTAATGCAGATTTTCACCCACTTGGGAATTTAGAGTCTTAGGAAGTTGACTGAGACAATGAGATGTATTATGTGTTATCCAGGGTCAAACAAATGCAATATGTGTTAGAAGTGGAACTCAATGATTTACTTCAAGACCAACTCTCTATATGCTATATGCCTATACACATGCATGCCTTTACCTTGTAGGCAGATGCTATAATGTTGACCTATATTTGGCAATGTTAAATACTTTTTGGATTACATTTTAAAAATCGACTTACATGAATATAGGATTCTCCTTTTAATGAACCAGCACATTTATTCCTTTTGGATCTTTGATTACGAAACCAGTGTTGGATCTGTAGGAAATAAAGAAGTTTATGATATGATGTTTGTTGAATAATCCTATTGCAGATACAAAAATTATCTTCCAGAGACATATTCTTTTGTGAAGGAAATAATCATCTTGAAGAAATGTAGATACTCTGGGCTGGGCTAAAACTTGGAAAAGAGTGGGAAACTTTAAATAAAATCTAACACAATATTAATATTTTAAAGAAGAAACAAATTCAAGATGGGTTTCCCAAGGATTCTTAGGCTTTATGGAAAAGTATTTCAGTTTAGATCTTCTCTAATCCAACTCAGGACTCTTTTTGCTAAATGAATCAGATCTTTACACATTGCTAAGAACTTGAGTTTGGCAACTTTCTTTTGACCCCAAGTTATGATATTTTGAGGGAAAAACAAAATAAATTCTGGAGAGACAAAACAAAAACATCATCAGCTATCCAAGAAGCACCAAGAATAAAAGTAAGAGAAGAATGAGGACATCACCCTGTTCATTTTTACTCAGGAGATGAAACATACCTGTTGAGGACTCAGGTTCAGTGTGTTAGAAAGCACCTGGACTTCATCAGGTCTTAAATATTCATTTCTATGAAGATATTCATGGAGAATCTGTAATTGATATCCTGAAAATTTGTGTCGTACTTTCTTTCCTTTTGAATCAACAGATGCCTCTGTGTTTTCTGCATTTTGTTCTTCACTCTTGTTTATTGGTCCATTCAAAACTGGAGGATCGGGCAAGAAATCTGAGGAACCACCAAGAAAGGACAAATGAAATGCAGAATAAATGAGCTAAGAAGAGTTACAGCTATCTTCTTAAGATCACCAAGGTGAATATGGTGTCACAATCAGGCTCTGATAGACAATTCATGTGATATATTAGAGACATTATGACAGTAGTTAAACTTGCTCACTCTCCAATATGGAACATCCAGCAATGTTTAATACAGGAGCCACAGGTAATATATCCACCCTTATACAATTGAAGCCCATAAATGAACTCCCATCAATGTCCTACTGGGTTACCATCTTGTAGCATAGGGATGACACTGGTTTCTTGAGAGCTATGTTGGTAGTGTTCCAATTGCAGCACATCCTTCTAGCTTCTAGGGTTTCTAGGACATGTTATGTATACTGTCTGAAGGCCAACCTTGTCCACTTGGGGAAGCTTATCACCGGGTTTGACCAAATGTGATGATTTCCACTTATATCTCAAATTTGATCTCCTGAATTCTAGAGGATCTGCAATCTAGTGTGAAGGAGTGACCCACACCAAAGAAACAGATTCCTGAAATATAGTTGATTGCTTGGAATTGAAGTAATGCATTCTGGCTCTCGTGTATGAGAATCACTACCCTGTCTGGAAATAAATGAGTAGTATTTTATATATTACTGTGTATTACATACACTTTACTTACCAGTCTCATTGATCTTCAGTTTAAATTCTCCCCTCATCAGAGCATCAAATTTGTCACTCCCTCCCAGGTTCTGGAAGATTTCTTTAAATGGTGAAGAGTTATTTGTGCCCAGGATTGGAGTGTCATCAGCTGGCTATGGAAGTAAAGTTAATCTAGGGTTATTCAAGTCTCTGAACCTGGAATGGCAAATATGTACATTTCATCTCTATGTAATCGGAACCAAAAGATTCTTTCCCATCTCCCACTTGCCAAATAAGTCAAAGTCTTATTTGTAGTCAACAGAATAGAGATTGCATCTACTGAAAGAGACATTCAACTGAGAATTGATAAATGCCCAAATGAATATTTGTACCAAAGCAAAGAAAATCAGACCCAAAATAGAATTCCTCCTTACTGGTAATTCCTCTAGTAGAATGATAAAATTGTCATTGAGGCAAATCAAGGAGATATCAACTGCTCAACTTTTGCCAAGTAGTCAGTAAACATTTATTAAGAGTTGATTTTGTGCTAGACCCTCTGCTCAGTGCTAGGGATATGAAAAAAATCAAGAATCTTTTCTCCACCTCAAGGATCTTGCTTTCTAATGAAGGAGAGAAATCTGTAAATATCTAGGTAAACACAAGCTTTATCTAGTGTATATGGAAGATAAATCTCAGAGGGAAGGCACAGACAATTGAGGAACAGGAAAGGACTCTTGAAGAAGGTGAAATTGTGTTGGGGCTTGAAAGAAACGGGGAAACCAGAAGACAGAGCTCAGAAGAAAGTCTTTCAGGAATGCAGATAAACCAATGATAAGTCTTGAAATGAGGGTAGAGTATTATTTTGGAGGAACAACAAATAGGCAAGTGTAACTATAGAGGACATACTTGGATGAGACTCATGTAAAGGAAAACCAGAAATAGTGCAAGGGACTAGCATTATAATTTGTCAAAACTCTTCATTAATGAAAACTTATGAATGGCATTTGAAAATACTTTGGAAAATAATAGTTTTGCTTAGGTTTTTCATATTAATATAGTCCAAAATATGTTGTAACTCTAACATATTAGACAGGCATAAATGGACACTATGAGCATTTGCCATTGAATCTGGAAAAAATATAAATGTAGAAAATTATACTTTTTGTCTGATTCTGGTACTCCCTGAGTTTTGGAAGGGAGAATATTTGTATCTAATGTCTTTTGACTTCTTTCCTAATGTTACCTAAATGCAGTTAGAAACTGGTTTCTCTTAACTCAATGATTGATCTTTTAATGATTAAAAAAACTTCTGGAGTTTTTGATCTTAGATTGTAATAGGGGCAAATGTTAGCTTACCTCATCCATTTCTTCCTTCTCCTTAATTTGTGGTTGTATCCTTGGCTTTTTTATCTGTTCTTCAGGTAGTTTCACAAGAGTTGAATCATTTGTGGGGTGAAGAGGGTTACAAAATAGAGGCATATCCATGGATTCTGTTTTTGGGGGGGGAGAAAAAGAATTCCATCACATTTCTTTTTATTCAGACAATTGAATGAATTGTTTTCTATTCAGAATCCCTCAGTCCAGATAAGCTATAAGTTCTCAGTGAGCATAGTAAAGTAAGAGGAAAAGGCAAACTTCAAAGAAAGGAAAAAATATGGTACAATTAAGGACATTCTCACTAGAAAGCAGGAGAATTGAAGCAATTTCAAGTTAGCAAAAAATTTTTCAAAGGCAAAAACAGACATAGGTAAGGACAAAATGGTGTGTCATCTTAAAACACCTTCTTTTCCATTAGTGAGGACGACAAAGAAAATGAATGTGTAAAAGATAGTGGGTGAGGGGGAAAAAGTGTGAAAGTTGGAAAATATAGTGTCAGAAATACTGGGGAACCTTAAATGTTATATTTGACTGTAGTATTCCTGAATTACATGTGTTTTCTGCCTGACTGGTTCAAGAAGATTCAGAGCTTCTTGGTTTCTTTCCCTCTGGGCTAAGTTCCTTTTGAAAACTTGGATGGACTTTTTCTTCAATTTCTGTTCCTCATTTATGACAAAGAATAAAGGTTATAATTATAATCATGAATTTCCTGGAGGATAGACATATGCTCACTAATACCTCCTTTCAGTTTTAGGACAGATCACCCCATGAGAGGACCCAAAGGGATATTGGATAAAAACCTGAGTATGTGATATAAAAAAAAAGGTTTTGAAATAAAGAGTTCTTTGAAAAAGATGAGAAATTTTGGAATAACTGATAAGGTAATCCTTGAAATCATCAAAAGTATTTCTCCTTTTTTAAGACCTGGCTACTATATAGTATCATGTCTCAGAGGTTTGGTGATGGTCCTGAGCTAAAACAAACTTTTTGGAATCTCATGAAAGAATATGCATTTCTATATGATGGATGACTCCAAAATATCTACTTTGGGCAATTACTAATTTTTTATTTTAATCATCTGCTGTTGTGGGTACAATATGTAGGAACCTCCTTCTCAAAAATTACTTTTAGTTACACATCCAGAGACAGAACAGGATGATGGTAATTTCAATACCAAGTCCCATTTCCCAAGAAAAGTGTTGTCCCTTGTGCAATCATCTTCTTTTTAAAAATAAAAAAGATTGTTCCTTTCTTTAGACTCTGGTTCCAACTAGTTTCAAACAACCTGCTCTGCCAAGGAAAGAATTTTTTTTCCCTTTGATCTAATTAACTGCAAAAGAAATCTCTTCTTTTCCCATTAATTATGCCCCACATAACCAAGTGAGTCATCTCCAAATGAGAGCACAAATGGAAGGAAGATGAGAAGATATGAATGATCGCCCTCTCTTCCATTACAATGAAATGGACCAGGAGCAGATAGGTTGAGTGGCTAGAGAATTGGGCTTGGAGTCAGAAGGACCAGACATGTAATACTTACTAAGCTGTGTGACCTTGGGGAAGTCACTCAATCCCATTGCCTTGCCCCCCCCCCCCCAATAAAAACAAGCCGAAAAAACCCAATGAAATGGGCCAGAGTTTACCTGTCAGCTGGCTCTTTTCTTTGTTTTCTTCATGATCTGACATCAAAATAGAATCTAAAGTTCTAAATGGTTTTGGAGAATGGTTGTTAGCGTGAAATGTTTCCCCATTTTCTTCGTTTTCAGATTGACTATAATTCTCCTGTATATTTTTGCTCATTCCACCAGGGATTTTGTCACTCTCCTTTTCTGAGATGTCTTTACCTTGAATGTTGAGAAAAGCTACATATGAACAAAAAAGAGAAATGGTTGGAATTAATACATTTGGAATTGACTTTTACCTGATAAATATTTTGTAATTTCCTTTCTACACAAAATCAGGAAAAAAGCAAGGAGAGAATGTTTAGTAGAACAGAAGAGGCAGAAAAAGGAAGAAATGCAAGTGAAATGTGAATGTCTATAGGGTGGGGAAATAGTGGGAAAAAGTCTTACCTATATTTTTGGAGATATTCATATCCATGTCTGGGAATTCATTTTTCCTAGGACGTTTCTGCAAAATATGAGAGACATGCAATATCTAATGGATAGGTCATTACCTATTGCTCTGTTCCTCCACTTCATGATACCAATGATTATCATTCTATTTCTAGGGTTTGGTATTTCTTTTCTTCTCTGATCTCTCCTTTTTGTACCAAATCACAAAAAACTCTATACATTTCCTACTCAAAGTTTTGTAGTGTTTACAGACACTCATCATTTTCAATTCCCCCAAAAAAGAATTTTTAAAGGAGTGAGAAGAGCAGTTAAAAATAGTTCTCTAAACTCTATTCCTAATTTTTTTTTGCATAAATAGTTTTATTTCTTCTTGAAATTCCAGGCTCTGATCCTGAAAATCCTTAATATAATGGCAAAGTGACTAGAGGGAACAGTGGATAGAGTACAGGTCCTGGAGGATCTGATTTCAAATCCTCACTCACTTATTAGCTATGTGACCCTGGAAAAGTCACTTAAACCTAATTGCCTCACAAGAAGCAATTCCCCCTTCCCCAAATATGGCAGATTAATGAATATGTATCCATCTTCAATAAAACATTTCATTGAAAATCTTTAGACATTTATTTAATAAAATTTTTCAGAAAAAAATATTTTGTCCATTTTTTTCCTTAACAGTCTTTCCAATTACATATAACCATTAGCATCTGTCATTGAATCTTAGCATCCCTAGATATGTAATTAAATGCCAGATCCTGATGTCTCTTGTGATCTGGTATGACGCAGACTCATGGCTTACAGAATATATTTTGTTTTTCTGATTTCAGATACTTGACTGCAGTTTAAAACCAGCCTGTAGGATCCACATGATTGGTCTGAGTACATTAAATCTCTTTGGTCTCAAATTGCAATGGAATGTGATAGTCCTAATTTACCTGGCCCTTTGGTGTCTTCTTCATCTTTCCCAATTCTGCTTTTTGCTCTTTTGTCTGGTCTTCTGGGACTGCAGTAGAAGTCCTTGAGGGTTGGCCAGGATTCTGTGAGAGCAGTAGGGAAGATTCTATAGGGGAAGAGAGCCACCTGTTAGGACTTTTTGTTCAATTAACTCAGTGAATGATACTTTCCTATCTGAGTGCTCAGCTCAACAAATGTTATTGGATTCCATAGCAAAACAAACAAACAAAAGGCAACAAGAAAGGAAAGGTTTTGAAGAAAAGTGATAACATAGCAGAAGGGAAGAGGATATTTATTCATTCATTATTTAATGAGAATGCAAATGGATTGAAGAGATTTCAAGGGAAGAAAAATTTCTTAAGAAGAAAAACAGATACAGACAAGGCCAAGATGGTTTCTCTTTTTTTGCAATATGCTTTTCATTAATGAGGATGGCAAACAAAATGGATCTCTATAAGAGAAAAAAGATGGAAAGCTGACAGCATAGAAATACCAACAGTCTTACCTGGTAAAATTGCTCCTGAGCTACATGTGTTTTTGGTTAAGTTGTTCTCAGAGCTTTTGGTTTTCTCTTCTTCTGAATTAAGTTCCTCTGGAAAGCATGGATTGACTTTTACATCAGTTTTCTCTTGCTCATCTGTGGTGCTGATTGATGATGAAGTTATAAACTCTGAATTTTCTGGGGAGGGAGGAAGAACATAGACTAATCAATATCATCCTTCAGTTTTGGGATTATCCTATAGAAGAACTCTAAGCAGCAATGGAAGAAATAAAAATGGTAAGTGCTCATAATTTTAAATGCACTATCAAGGAAAAATGTTTTTTAAAAAGATGCATCCTCAGGAAAAAATGAGAAACAGAAATAATTGATAAGAAAAAGTTAAAGTCACAGTGAGTATTTCACTATAGCTAAGGTCTGGCTACCATATATCATCTTCTCTCAGAACTTTGGACTCAGAATATTGGACTTAGAGATGGATCAAGCTTACCTGCTACCTGACTCTGATTCTCTTTGATTGTTTCAAGATATTTTACCAAGAGGGAATCTAAAATATCAAGTGAGTTTGAGTTTCTTTCCTGGTTCTCTAATTGACTGAATTTCTGTTCCATACATTTTCTTCTTTCACCAGAGTCATTCCCACTATTTCTCCTCTTCATGACTTTTCTGTGATGTCTTGGTCTCAAGTGCTGGAAATCACTAGATTTGAATCAAAAAGAGAAATGGTTAGAATTAATATATTAAGTTGTTATTAATATTTCATGATACATTGTGTTTCCTTCTCCAGATGTCATGAAGGAAACAAAGAGAAAAAACAAATATTTAGTAGAAAAGAAGGTGAAAAGAAAGGAAGATATAAAAGGTGGATGATCATTATATATATACTATGGTGTCAAAATCTTAGTAACTTCTTTGCAAATGACCAAATTAGCACCCAAATGCATCCAAATCTTGGAATTAATTTTCTCTAAGAATATTTAGGAAGATGTAATATCTATATTTTAAGTCAATACATAACATTATGTCACTCCCCATCATTCTTTTGGTTTTTTTTTTTGTCATTTGGGAGTTTTAGATTTCTTTCATTTTTGATCTCTTCTTTTTTTCCATAAAGAGAAATCCTTATTTTCTATGAAACTTTTGCACACAGGACTTTCTGATATTCACAATCCAAATTCTAATCCTTCAAATGAAAGACTAAGTGAATAAGAGAGAGGGGTGGCAAAAAGAAGTATTTTCCCAAATTCTGACTCTTCCTAAGGTTTTCAAAAAATCTTCTTTAAAATGTAATGTAATCTCCTTTGTGGGGAGATTTTTGAGTTCAAGTCTGGAATTTCATGAAAGATTCATAAAAATAGTTATGTATTTGATTAAATTCATAAGAATCTATCATTCCCTTTCCCTTCATTTTAGCAAATCCTTCATATTTTTCTGGGATTGAGAATGAGTCCCCTCTGTTGCCTCATACTCACCAGTTTGTTTGTTTGTTTGTTTGTTTGTTTGTTTTTTAGATTTTCTAAGGCAATGGGGTTAAGTGGCTTGCCCAAGGCCACCAGGCTAGGTAATTATTAAGTGTCTGAGGTCTGATTTGAACTCAGGTACTCCTGACTCCAAGGCCAGTGCTCTATCCACTGTGCCACCTAGCTAACCCTCACCAGTTCTGCTTCAAAGAAAAATGATCCGTCCAGTGTCAATGCTTCTGCTTTTCCTCCTGTTGAACCAAAATGAAAGAGACATTGGATTTCATTATTTTAGGCCACAATTTTCTCAACAAAACCCTCTAAGAAGGATATATTATTTCCCTTTTCCACAAGGCCACCCTAGGAGTAGTTAAATAATATTGACTCATACTTGGTTCTGAAAAGGATGATGCACAAAATCCCAAGTTTTTTTTTGAAATAGCCGCAGGCTTGTCCTTTTGAAGACTGATTCACAAGCAGTAAGGAAAAAATGTAATTTCATATTATAGGCATGAGAATGAAACTCAACCTTTCACTAAGAGCTCACAAAATTAGTAACTAAATCAAATGAAGCTCACTTCCTTGGAAGGAAGGGGTTTGATATCTATAAAAATTAAGTAGTAGTGATGACACCAGAGCAAAGGATCATGCTCTGGTGTGACTGAGGAAAATGAGGAGATGAAAGTTACAGGAGTACTTATAGCCATCTTTATGAAGGTGTTAACCAGGAAGTCTGGTGGGTCAGGGATTGGAGTTCACACATCAAGCATCTCCTCAAGTCAAATCATGTGATTCTTCAAGATATTGATTTCATCCTTCCTCAACCTCTTTAGTTTTTCATCCACTAATCTCTCTCTGGCCTTTTTTTTTGTTTATTTATTACTTGTGTATTGAAAGGAATTTCAACTCCTGTTTATCTTTCAGGTTATGAAGATTTCTCCTTTCCAAAATCATAGAAATGTCTTCCTTATTCCTGCATTCATTCATCCATCTATCCATCAATTCATTCATGTTCTTTCCTTTATTCATGAATTCTTTCCTTCAAGCATTCCTTCACATGACCAAAATCTTTCATAGGTTAAAAACAGAAATAGTATTTTGACCAGAAATTTTAAAAGCTGATACTGCAATGAAGGGTTCATGTTAACTCAAAAATCTAAATGATGTCATTACTGAGGTGTGAACTCAAGGTTGTGACTTTTGGACTTTTTCCTAACAGTTTTTGTTTAATAGCAAACTCTTTTACTGCTCTTTCCTTTGCAGCTATCCTAATCCACTGGTCCATTACTCTATGTCTTAATGAGTACCAGGCAATTTTGATGACTGCCACTTTATAGTATAGTTTTAGATCTGGTACAGCAAGGTCACCTTCTTTTGCATTTTTTTCATCAGTTTGATATTCTTGACCTTTTGATGCTGCACATAAATTTTGTTACTGCTTTTTTAGTTCAGTAAAATATTTGGTAGTTTGGTGTGGAACTAAATAAGTAATTAGTAATAAGTAATTTATAAATAATTAAATAACTAATTTGGGTAGAATTATCATTTTTATTATATTAGCTCAACCTTTCCATGAACAATTGACATTTTCCCAGTTGTTTAGATTTGACTTTATTTGTATGAAAAGTGTTTTGTAATTATGTCCATAAAGTTTCTGAGTTTGTCTTAGAAAGTAGATTTCCAAATATTTAATGTTGTTTATAGTAACTTTAAATGAAATTTCTCTTTCTATCTCTTGCCCTTGGACTTTGTTGTTCATCTATAGAAATGCTGATGATTTATGTAGGTTTATTTTATATCCTGCTACTTTGCTGAATTTATTAATTGTTTCAAGTAGGATTTTTTTTTAGGATTTTTTCAAGGCAAATGGGGTTAAGTGGCTTGCCCAAGGCCATGCAGCTAGGTAATTATTGTCTGAGGCTGGGTTTGAACTCAGGTACTCCTGACTCCAGGGCCGGTGCTCTATCCACTGAGCCACCTAGCCACCCCCTCAAGTTGTTTTTAACATGATTTTCTAGGGCGCTCTAAATATACCATCATATCATCTATAAAGAGTGAAAGTCTTGCTTCCTCATTGCCAATTCTAATTCCTTCCATTTCTTCTTCTCTTATTACTAAAGCTAACATTTCTAATGACATATTGAATAGTATTGGTGATAATGGGCATCCTTTTATCACCCTTGATCTTAGTGGAAATTCTCCTAATTTATCCCTATTACATATAATATTCATTGATAGTTTTAGACAGATGCTTATTATTTTATTCTTATACTCTCTAGTGTTTTTTTTTAATATAAATGGATGTTGTATTTTGTTAAAGGCTTTTTCAACATCTTTTGAGATAATCATATGATTTCTGTTGGTTTTGCTCTTGATATGTTCAGTTTTGTTCAATGTTTTCCTGATATTGAACCATTCCTTCAGACTCTTTCTGACCTTTCAAGCTGTGAACTTGATTGAGAGTGTTACCAAAAATGTTATTCAGAGGAAAATGCAGTCTCTTAAAGAAGAGAAATTCACACCTGTCCAGTTGGATGGCCCCTATAAAAGACAACATATTTAAAAGTTAGCCATTTTGAAGTAAAACTGAGAGATAGGAAAACTGAACTCCTGAGGGAAGCAAACCCCAAAGAAAAGGAGGTGTGACACCAGAAAATTTCAGGAGGAGAATCTCTAGATTCCTCATAAAACAGCATAGTGTCCTGAGAAATGATCAACCTTAACTAGAGATTCTATCTACTTTGGTGTGGATAGAGAGTGAGGTTATGTGGTCTTTTAGGTTGTCTGTACTTTGAGGTCAAATTGGCAGATGAATTATTGGAGGTTTTGTTTGTCACAATACAAAAATTTATTTCCTACAACTCACCCAAGAAGAGTAGATGAATAAGTAATAACTTCAAGCCCTTACATAAATGATAATTTGGTGTTACTTCTGTAAAGTTCTAGGTTAATTTCTGGTTAGTATAGAATTGATTTATTTTGATCAATGATGTTTCCCAAAAACTAGTGAAGTATTTCCTAATGCTTACTACACTCCCCTAGGAAGAGCTCCTGGTTTTTGGTTTCTAGCACTAGAAATACCACATTCATTCAGGATATAGAGGAGGAAAGTGATCAACCTGTAATAGTGAGACTTTTCTTTGCGAAATAACAGGCAACAGAAATGACCACTGCTAGGATGTTTGGGGTATCTCTTTAAAGCAATTCTCTCTTTTCCAGAGGTCTCCCATAGAGTTATCAGACAGCTTCTAAGAATTTTTGCTATCTTGTCTTAACACTTTTTAAAGAGTACCTACTGGTAATGAGACTGTTCTAGTATTACAGGGAACTCCAGTTGCATTACGTTTTGTAGCTAAAATAATTGCAATCGAGGTGGGAGAATGTGATTGATATTATTGTAGTACAATCTATATGACCAGGAAGTCATAGATAAAGACTGAGGAAATAAGATCTCAGTAATTCTATTTATTAACCAGATTAGCAGTTGAACCAAATGCCCATCAATAGGCACAAGGCATAAAATAACAGATAAGAAAGCTTTCATAAGCTAAAAATGAGGAGCAAGCAAAGTTGCATAATCTGGAGCAACAAGTATATTTCTTATTTTTGATTGGCCAAAGCATGACAAAATTAAATTACAAGTTGTAACATAATCCAAGATCATTTTATAGTTAGAATGCTCTGATTTCCCTGAAATGATATGAACAAAAGTTTTTACAGGGATACAGAACTTCTAAGACACAAAACAGATGCTCCTCACACAAGGAATTGATTGGGTAACTTCAAATCTCCACCCTTATCCTTGAGGAACCTGTTCCCCATGGATCCCCTATCCAATGCAATTTGCATAAGGTTCATTGCATATTCAGGATTGATGTTTTGATCAATCATCAGATTATTATAATACATATAATAATACAATATATAACACAAAACTAAAAAATAATTCACTAGATCTGAATTCACTAGATGTAAGGCATAGGATTATAAGAGCCTATTTGATTATGATAGTCAATATGTATCTTCCTGTTAACTAAGAGAATGGTTAAGAACACCTGAAGAGGGGTCTTTCCAAGGGGTATTTGAATCTTGTTCAGGCAAATGTGTCTGCTATAATTTGTTGCATTTTATGGAGGATTGTCACAATTTTAATTTCACAATTGATTGGTTAATGGAGGGACAACAAGTTTAATTGATAATGTGCAGACCTCTTCCTGCAAAGTAGTTATAAGATCTAACAAAATACGTTTTTACATGACCATCTAGGATAAAGAATCTACCTCAATTTGAAGGGAGATGGTGGTTTCACTTGTGGACTGGGTCAACTTCTCAATCTCAAGAGAGAGATTGCTAATTGATTTCTCTAAGGTGGCAATCTCAGTGCATAAAATTTTGAAGCAGAGAAAACTTTTGTACTTTTGTCTTTAGTAGATTTCTGATACTTTTAGCCTCATTTTCTCATTTTTGCCATGATACCTGTTTCCCCAACAATCTAATAGAATGATTGAAAACTGATAGAGGGGTTAAGAGAATAGATAAGTGAACCTACATGTTTCAAATCAGATTAGGGGAAGAATAGTATAATCTCTTTCCACACAGATTTAAAAACAGACCAGAAACCCAAAATTGCCATGTGACATTTGAAGATGAGGGTTGTTATAAATTTGCAGATTATAAATTGTGCAAAATTAATAAATTTGTTGTAATTTACCTCTTCTATTTTCTTGTAAATGAATGATCTTGTGCAAATAAATTATCTCTGGCTTGCAAAGGGAGGATATTGTCTTCACCCTTAAAACGTTGTCAGATGGTACCACCTCACACCTCTCAGATTGGCCAATATGACCAGGAAGGTTAATGATCATTGTTGGAAGGGTTGTGGGAAATCTGGGACACTACTACACTGTTGGTGGAGCTGTGAACTCATCCAACCCTTCTGGAGAGCTATTTGGAACTATGCTCAAAGGGCAACAAAAATGTGCATGCCCTTTGACCCAGCAATACCACTACTGGGTCTATACCCTGAAGAGATGATGAAAAAGGGTAAAAACATTACTTGTACAAAAATATTTATAGCAGCCCTGTTTGTGGTGGCAAAGAATTGGAAATTCAGTAAATGTCCTTCAATTGGGGAATGGTTTAGCAAACTGTGGTATATGTATGTCATGGATCACTGTTGATCTGTTAGAAACCAGGAGGGACGGGATTTCAGGGAAATCTGGAGGGATTTGCATGAACTGATGCTGAGTGAGATGAGCAGAACCAGAAAAACACTGTACACCCTAACAGCAACATGGGAGTGATGTTCAAGCTTGAAGGACTTGTTCATTCCATCAGTGCAACAATCGGGAACAATTTTGGGCTGTCTGCAAAGGAGAGTACCATCTGTATCCAGATAAGGAGCTATGGAGTATGAACAAAGTACAAGGACTATTCCCTTTAATTCGGAAAAAAAACCCCAGATGTCTTATGGTTTGATCTGGTTACCTCTGAGAATTCTGTTCTCTTTAAGGATATGATTTCTCTCTCATCACACCCAATTTGGATCAAGGTACAACATGGAAACAAAGTAAAGACTGATAGAGTGCTTTCCGTGGGGGGTGAGGTAGGGGGAGGGAAGCAAGATTGGGGGGAAATTGTAAAACTCAATATCTTTAATAAAAATAAATTTAAAAAAGTTGTCAAATTTGATGAATTGCTGGAAGTATATATAGAAAGAAAAATTTGAAAGAGTACCTACCAGTAATGAGATTGTTCTAGTATTACAATTACAGGGAACTTAAGTTTCATTAAGTTTTGTAGCTAAAATAATTGCAATCAAGTTGGGAGAAAGCAATTGACATTATTGTAGTACAATCTATAAACCTATTGGGATCATATAAATGACACAAAACCAGTATAAATGGTCCAAAGGAACCAATAAATTCCTTTGGTGTTGTTTTGTCCAACTAAGAATCATTTGGAAAAGCAGAGAAAGCCATCCAAGGATGAGATTCACCTTGATGAATATGTTGATATATCTAGCATCCATGAGACTCAGTTATTTTAAGATGACAAAAATCATGAGGGGTGGCTAGGTGGTGCAGTGAATAGATTACTAGCCCTGGAGTCAGGAGTACCTGAGTTCAAATCCAGCCTCAGACATTTAATAATTACCTAGCTGTGTGGCCTTGGGCAAGCCACTTAACCCCATTGCCTTGCAAAAAAAAATCATGAGCTATTTCACCAGGAAGTTTACTAACAGTTTTATAGATTTTCCAATCCTCCTGCGAGGAGTGCATCTGATTGGAAAGTGCAACTGGTAATAACATTAGAATTAAACAGCAGCAAGGAAATGTGAGAGATGTATAACATATGGCAAGCATTATTGTGAGGCAGAAGGAATATGGTGGGGTAAAAAGTATCCATTTTTAATAGTTCACAATCTTTCATTTCCAGGACTGCCATTAGACTTTTTTTCCTTCTAGGGTTCTCTACTTAACTGGAGAAAGAGAAATACTACATGATCATATTAAGGTAAAGCAAAAGAAAAATATTATTGCACATAAAGCTCTCTCATGAAGCAGCATGGTCACAATGTAAACAACAGTCTTTTTCTCTGATCTTAATTGAAGTTCGAGTGGACAGCAATGTTTGAAGTGCACCTTTCCAGAATTCTTCTGGTCCTCTGGAAATTCTTGATGTAAATGTTATCTGCAGGGTGAAAGTATTTAGCAAAATGTCCAGTCTGTATTGCAATTCCTGTTTTGTGGATTTCCTTCTCACTATTTTGTAATTCCTGATAAAATAAGTAATAGACATCTCCTTCCAATAGTGATGTAAAGATGGGATTGGATGGGGAGGAGGTGAGGGGGAGAGAAGAAAAGGGTTTTACTTTTATGTGAAGGTGACCAAACAATATTCAAAAAAAGAGAGATGTAATTCCTCCCTTAGTTTGCTTCATAAACAAAATAAAGGCAGTCAAAATACACCAGACCATTTAAGTGAGTTTCAGATTATACTTTTCAAATAAGAGTTTTAAATTCTTTCTTCATATGTTTCAGCTGAACTGGACCTTGAAGAAGATAAGGAGTGTGAAATTTAAGAGTGATCCTAAAACATTAGGCAATTTATGACAGTATTGAGTCAGTGAATTATGACCCCTATCTGAAGTTATAAATGGTGGTAGACCTTTCCCTGTTTATAATCTCCTTAAGAGGGATTTTAGGAACAAAGTAAGCTATAGCTTTATGAACTGGAAATCAAATCCCGACAACTGAATTTGTCTTCATTCACCCTTCTTAAAATCCCCGCCCCCCCCCAAAAAAAAACCTCCCCCTCTATCCAACTTTGCTGATCATGGGACTTGCAGCAGCCTCTTCCCACTCACCTTGTCTTACAACCTCACTGTCATCCTCTATTATCAGTCTTAGTCCCACAACCTCAGCCCAAACATTCAACCCCTGGTAACAAATTGTCATTTCTACTTCCAAATCACCGACACCTCTGGGTTTAGGTTGCCTTCTCTCTGACACAGATACTGCTGGAGCTTCACCTGGACTGTTGCAAGAGCCTTCTGGTGGACCTTTCCACCTTAAAATGTCTTCTTCCTCCAATCCGCCATCTCCTCCATTGATAGTACAATTTTTCTCCAACATTTGGACTGATCAGAGAATCCTCTAATGGACCAACAGTGTGAGGGAAAGGGCTTTGTTCCACTTATCCAGAAAAAATACATATTCCTTTCTTTGTCCTCTCCAACCTACCACAGTCTGGCTGTCTCCACTCTTTCCAGTTTTCTGGGATTTGATTCTATCCACCCCCATGCACTAGCATGCAGCAGTTTCCACTCCCTGGAAACTCTGCTCCTTGATTCACTCTGCCTCATGTATGGATTCCTATCCTTTTTTCCCCTTCCTCTTTTAACTCCACTATCACTTTGTGTGGAGTTCTTGACAACTGGTCCCCACTTCCATGGTCAGAGAAGAAGTTGAGACATTCAAATGTCCCTGGATCATTCTCTGGATTAGATAGACTTGCCTTAGGATGAGAATGACAATTGTCCTTTCATCTCTAAGAAACATCTTTTCCATTCCCATACAGAACCACTGGAGAGGGATAATGACCAGGGCATCCCATTCTTGTGACTAGTAGCTGTGTTGAAGGCATGATCATCTAAATACTTGAAGTCTAAATGTTGAAGGACCATTAGTGAGCATTATTCCTTCTCCTGTGTCAGCCAGAAGCTGTCAGTCATGCAGAACTCGCTGGATATGCCTACCAGTGCTTCAAACCTTCCTCTGTCCTCTGTCCCAAACTCCACATTTTTTGCCCAGCTTTGCTTAGATCCCCAACCCCTGTATGTCTTCTTTCCTGGCATGTAAATTAGGAAGATTAAAATGTACTACTTTTCCTTCATCAGATAATTATCTGACTTAATCTTTCTTCCAATGACCCTATTCCCACAGCTTTTCTTCCCCTTCTCTTGATCCAGGTTTCCATGTCTCAGCTCTTTGCCTGGATTATTTCTCTTATTAATTCCTTGATGTGCTTTTTATCTTAAGAAAGGTAATGATCTCCCTCCTTTCCTCCTTTTCTTCTCCCAGCTTACTAAATTAGTCCTTTCCTTTCAATTTCTTTTTTTTCTGATATTTTTAAGACACCCTCTCAAAAAATACCCCAAGATTAAACAATGTTCTTTTTATTAAGTGACTTCTCTTTTCATTTAGTGTGATCTTTTATTTTTTCCCTACATGATCTCTGTTCCTTCTGTAGGTTTTATGTGATGCTCATGGGATGAAAACAATTTTCATCTCTTCTTCTAAGTAGTTTTGATCTTATTGCCTTATAGAACTTGTCTTCCCTACCCTCAATCAAAACAATTTCCTTTGGGATATATAGAGCTCAGAGATGTTAGTCCCTCAAATTCTTCAGTGTCCCCAACCATGAAGTTCATTTCTTCCCCACTCTCACTTGCTTTTCACCCAATGAAGCCTGTCCACTGTAGAATCTCACCTTTGATTGATCCATGCCTTTCCACCCTTTTGAAGTCTGATTACCTTCTAGAGCTACAATTTCTTTTATTCAGAGAAATGATGATGTTCTTTGAGGTATGAGTCCTTTAAGGGAAAAACTCTCTGAGAACCCCTATTTTTCATGACTAAATCATTTACGAATAATCCCCAGGTTCATAAAGCAAATAAAATAGAGCCAGATTATCAGATAAACACATTTATTGTCTGAGAAAAAGACTTGTAGAGGACATAAAATTCTGCAAGGGAATAGAGAGGTAGAGACAGTTAGCAACTCAAAAGTGAGTAGGAAAAAAGTGAGATAATAGAGTTTCTAGAGGTTTTTTAGATGGAAGTAGAGGTTAAGGGAGAAGACATTTGTAGACACAATAAGTCAGGCAGGGTGTTTTGAAAGTCTTGAGCGATATTGAGTGTGCAGCTTCTGCTCAAGGTTGCCCTTGAGGTGATCAAGACTGGTTCTTTGGTTTCTGGCGGCCTCAGTCATCTCCCAATAGGGCTAGAGGACACTGCAAAGTGTCACATACACTGTTATGTACAGCAAATCTAAGCCTCAGAGATCCTGCCACTGACTAGTTGTTTGTTGAAGATCTCCCTCGTTCTGACCTTTGGTGAAGAAAGGAAGTTCTAAGATATCATAGAGTCATTATAGAGTTCATGTATGTTCACATTTGCTGGTTCCCCTGGATTCCCCTGAGAGTTTCCCATGTCTTTTGGGATTGCCAGAGTTTAGTAGCCTATAGAGAAAAGGACACAATGATAAGTTCAGGGATTCTAAAGCAACAGGACAAGCATTAACAAGGAAGAGATGGCTATGTTGGCAAAGTTACCAAGAGACTCAGTGAGCAAATGTCATGAAGCAATAGCCCAAAGAAATATGAGAATCTGATAAAAATGGCAGCCTGGTTCAATTTTCCAGCACAGTTCCATTTGCCCCTGCAGTTGTCTGGTTCCTGGAGGTAACTTTTCTTGGGGGCAGCCTGGAAAATATCATGTCCTGGAAACAATGTAAGGATTATCAGACTGCCTTCTGTGGGGGAGGGGGGAGGGGAGGGAAAGGGGTGGGAATGTATAAAATTCAAAATCTTACCAAAAAAAGAAGATAGGTAGAATCTACTATTATACATAATTGCAAAACAAAAACATTATATATATATATATATATATGTGTATTACACATATGTGAAAATATCATGTACTCAGGGTCACAACTTTCATAGATTGGCTTCTCTGACTCCAAGTAATTTGTAGATGTAGTGGCTAAAACCTTTTGTAAGACAGATTTCAATGCAAATTTCAATACTATTTGGGTTCTAAATACCCATTCTGTGCCTGACAGCAATATTGTTAAGAAAAAACTATAGGATTATTGAATCATGGATATGTGTCAGACATTCAAATCCAGGCTAAATATTTGTAAAACTCAAAGAAGGCATCAGTCTTCAACCCTTCCAAATTACATATGTATTCAGTCGATCTTGATGGTTTCTCATATTTTTCATTCAATTGTTTTAAGAATTTTCATTTTAACTATTGATTATTTAGAACCTTAAATTTTAATGTCAGCAAATTTAAATGAATTTCAATTCAATTCAGTTATTTAATGACCTCTTTAAAAGGAGCTGAGACAAAGAGGGACCTAATCCACCTCCAAAAGCCTAAGTTACACAACACTTTTTATTTATTTTATTTTTGATTTTTGTAAGGCAATGGAGTTAAGTGACTTGCCCAAGGTCACACAGCTAGATAATTATTAAGTGTCTGAGGTTGGATTTGAACTCAGGTCTGCCTGATTCTAGGGCCAATGCTCTACCCATTGCTCCACCTAGCTGCCCCAACCCTTTTTATTAGATGATGATTTAGGATACACAAATGAATGTACCTAACATTTAACACATTAGTTTTAATTCTAGCAAAAGACTTGAGATGAAAAGTAATTAATTTCAAATCAGTGCAGATCAAATACTTTATTTTAACAAAACATCTTAGTGCCACAGAATGTCCTCTAAAAACAGGTGTTATTTCCCCATTAAATAATACAAAGAAAACGGACTTTTCCATTGATGTAATCCCAGATAATTCAGAAATGACCCTCTTCTAAGAAAATAGTTTGCATGAAGTGTTTTTTCATCAAGACCAAACTGAAGATGATTCTGGTTTAATTTTAATATTGAATTAGAATGACAGCTTGGTCCCCAAATCTGTCACACTATTTTTCCAATGAGAAACATCATTTGTAAACATTTAAGGACCCTATTTCATCCAGAAATAAAGATCTGATTAGGACAAATATTCATTTACCTAGTAGTTTGGGATATGGAATGATTCCATATTCAGATGGAAAACTGTAAGATCTTTCATAATTGTATTGTCATTTCTCCTCCAGAACATTTACTCTAATGATAGAAACATGCTATCAAAGAAAAAAAGCAGAGACATCATTACAGATCATCAAAGTACTCCTTGATGATTCAAAACCTATAGGCAGCAGAATAAAACATCCTTTGCCATTTTTGACTTTCACCTATACTATGGCAAGAGCCTTCTGGTGGACCTTTCCTTCCACTTCAAATTCTCTTCCTCCTCCATTCCACAATCTTCTCTCCATCATCAGGATGACCAGAGTATGCCTCTACTGGATCAGTATTGTAAAGGGAAGGGCTCCCTCTCACCTTTGGGATCAAACAAATTCCTTTTTTATTACCACAAACCTACCATGATCTAGCCATCTCCCATCTTTCCAATCTTCTGGGATTTTACTCTGTCCGTCCTCATGCACTAGAATGCAGCTACTACTCAAAGGAAATTCCACTCCTGGAAACTTTTGAGAACTGTATTTCTCTTAGGATAGCTAAAAGAAGTTTATTTAAAGAGACAATATGGGTATAGAGTAATTATGAAGGTGATGCTGCTTTAGTTGATATTTTAGCTTATGAGGGAGCTATATATAGTTGGAGGGAGTGTACTTAGAAGATAGGGTTATAAATGAATCATTAAGTGATTTTGCTAAAGAAAATGAGGATTATATTTCTATAGAGGGTACTTGGAAAGGGGGTGTGGTATAAACTGATTATAATTTGATGATGCTTATAGTTCTAATAGTACAGTTGAGGTGAATGTACTTACAAAGAGGCTGTGGGTATGAGGTGACTTTGAGGTAATGATGTTTATCAATAAAACAAACAATGAACCCTTAAGAACTTTGTTTTTAGAGATGAAAAACAAGAAGGAAAAGAACCTTTATGTATAAGGTTATTTGTAGCAGCTTTTTTTTCTGGTGACAAGTAATTAAAAATTGAGGGGATACCTATTAGTGGAGGAATGACCAAATAAATTGTAGTATGTGGTTATGATAGAATGCTATTCTGCTCTAAGAAATGATGAGCAGGGTGCTCTCAGTAAAACCTGAAAAGGCTTACATGAGCAGATGCATTGGGAAATGTGCTATTTACAAAGTAACAGCAATATTGTAGGAAGATTAGCTGAGAATGACTTAGCTTTTCTCAGTATTGCTGTGACACAAGACAAACACTGAAGCATTTATGATAAAGAATGCTGTTCATCCCAAAATCAGAACTGATGTGTTTGAAAACAAGATTGAAGTGTATTTTTTTACTTTATTTTTCTTGAGGTTTTTTGGGGTGTGGTTTATCTTTACTTTCACAACATGTCTATTGTAGAAATGGGGAGGGGAGTAGGAAGAAAGGAGAGAATTCAGAATGGAAAATATTGAAAATGAATGTTTTATAGCAGCCCTGTTTGTGGTGGCACAGAATTGGAAATCAAGTAAATGTCCTTCATTTGGGGAATGGTTTAGCAAACTGTGGTATATGTATGTCATGGGATATTATTGTTCTATTAGAAACCAGGAGGGAGGGGATTTCAGGGAAGCCTGGATGGATTTTCATGAACTGATGCTGAGTGAGATGAGCAGAACCAGAAAAACACTCTATACCCTAACAGCAACATGGGAGTGATGATCAACCTTGAAGGACTTGCTCATTCCATCAGTGCAACAATCAGGAGCAATTTTAGGCTGTCTGCAAAGGAGAGTGCCACCTGTATCCAGTTAAGGAGCTGTGGAATTTGAACAAAGTTCAAGGACTATTCCCTTTAATTTAGAAAAAAAAAAACCAGATATCTTATTGTCTGATCTTGTTACCTCTTAGAATTCTTGTCTCTTCTCTAAGGATATGAGTTCCCACTCATCACACCCAATTTGGATCAAGGTACAACATGGAAACGAAGTAAAGACTGACAGATTGCTTTCCGTGGGGGTGGGGGTGGGGGTGGGGGAGGGAAGTAAGATGGGGGGAAATTGTAAAACTCAAATAATATCTTTAATAAAAATTAATAAAAAAGATTAAGTGTTGAAAGCTATCTTTGCATATCATTGGAAAAATAAGATGATATTTTTTAAAAGGAAAAAAGAAAATGAATGTTAAAACTTGTTTTTACAAGGAAAAATAAAAATAAAATAAAATGCCTTGTATACAAAACAAACAAAAACAAAACAAAACAAACAAAAATTGTACTTCCATCAAAACAGAGGAAAGGAGTATATCTTTTTTTGAATTTATTTTTTTATTCTCATTTTGTACAAATGTTTTTTTTACATTAATAAAATATTCTTGTTTAAAAGTACACAAAATACCCCTCCTCTCCCATGAATATAGATAGACTTGCTTGGGTGAAAAAAGTAAAGGGGAGAGAAAAAAATTAAAATTAAAAATAAAAGTAATAGTAATAATTGTAGGTATGGCCAGGTGGCACAATGGACGAAGCACCAGCCCTGGAGCTATGAGCACCCGAGCCCATATCCAGCCTCATAAACCCAACAATCACCCAGCTGTGTGACATGCAAGCCATCCGATACCCACTACCCTGCAAAAAGCAGAAAGAAGGAAAAAAAAGACCCAAAATAAAATAAAATAGTTATAATAGTAGGGGTGGCTGGGTGGCAGAGCATTGGCCCTTGAGCCAGGAGCACCTGGGTCCAAATCCGGCCCCAGACACCCATAGATCACCCTGCTATGTGGCCCCAGGCAGGCCACCCAGCCCCACTTGCCCTGCACCCTCCCCCAAATAATAATAACAAAAAATGTGCTTGAGTCTTTGTTCCAACACCAACAACTCTGTCATGGGTGGATCTCATTCTTTATGATAAATCCATCACAAAAGTTACTTCCATATATTTCCAATGTTGCCATTGCTGATCGCAACTCCCTCCTTTCTTATTTCTCCACTACCATGTACTCTATTTTCTCGCTCCTTTCACTCTGACTCTGCTGTAGGGTCATTGACTGGCTCAGCAGACAGATCCCTGGTCCTGGGGCCAAGAAGCCCTGAGCCCCCATACCACCCGTTAGGCCCAGAATCCACCTGGCCCTATGGTCCTGGGCAGGCCTTCCAATCCCAGTCCCTTGAAAGAAGTAAGAAAGAAAATGTGTTATATCTGACCACCATCCCCACCCCTTCCCCCTCCTTCCCCCTCCTTACTCCAGATGTCTATACCCCATGAGTATATATGCTGTTTCCTCTCCTAGCCATCTCTGATGAGAGCAGATTCCCTCATTCCCCCTTGCCTCCCCCCTTCCATATCATTGCAATAGCTCATTGTAATAAAAAAAATCTTATGTGAAATATCTTGGACTATTCACCCTTTCCTTTTTCTTTCCCTCATTCCATTTCCCTTTTTTTCTATTGACTCCATTTTTATACCATATTTTATCTTCGAATTCAACTTTCTCCTGTGTTTCAACTATTAAAAGCTCTCTCTACCTGTTCTATTAACTGAGAAGGTTCATATGAGTATTATCAGTGTCATTTTTCTATGCAGGAATGCATGCAGTTCATCTTCATTAAGTCCCTCATATTTCCCCCCTCTCCTCCAATCTCCATGCTTCACCTGAGTCCTGTATCTGAAGATCAAACCTTCTGTTCAGCTCTGGCCATTCCAAAAGGAACATTTGAAATTCTCCTGGTTCATTGAAAGTCCATCTTTTTCCCTGGAAGAGGACATTCAGCCTTGCTGGGTAGTTCATTCTTGGCTGCATTCTAAGCTCTTTTGCCTTCTGGTATATAGTATTCCAAGCCCTACGAGCTTCCGATGTAGTTGCTGCTAAGTCCTGTGTGATCCTGACTGCAGCTCCATGATATTTAAACTGTGTCCTTCTGGCTGCTTGTAATATTTTCTCTTTGACTTGGGAGTTCTGGAACTTGGCTATAATATTCCTAGGGGTTGGTTTTTTGGGATCTCTTTCTCTGGGGGATCGGTGGATTCTCTCCATTGCTATTTTGCCCTCTACTTCTAGAATATCAGGGCAATTTTCCTGTAGTAATTCTTTGAAAATGATGTCAAGGCTCTTTTTCTGATCATGACTTTCAGGTATTCCAATAATTTTCAAATTATCTTTCCTAAGTCTGTTTTCCATATCAGTTGTTTTTTCAATGAGATATTTCACATTTTCTTCTAATTTTTCATTTTTTTGGTTTTGAAGTATCGATTCCTGATTTCTGGTAAATTCATCCATCTCCCTGAATTCTATTCTTTGTCTGAAGGAATTGTTCTCCTCAGAGAGCTTTCTTATCTCTTTTTCCATCTGGCCAATTTTGCTTTTTAAAGCATTCTTCTCCTCAATAACTTTTTGAACTGTTTTATCCATTTGACCTAAGCTGTTTTTTAGCATGCTATTTTCTTCAGCATTTTTTTGGATTTCCTTGACTAAGCTGCTGACTTCATTTTCATGTTTTTCCTGCATCTCTCTCCATTCTTTTCCCAGTTTTTCTTCTAACTCCCTCATTTGATTTTCAAAGTCTTTTTTGAGCTCTATCATAGCCTGAACCCAATTTCTGTTTTTCTTGGAGTCTTTAGATGCAGGAGCTTGTGCTTCCTCATCTTCAGACTGAGTATTTTGATCCTTCTTGGGCTCATTTGCAGAATATTTCTCAATGGTCTTCCTCTTGTTCCTTTGTTCATTTTCCCAGCCTAAGCCTGATTTTTTGGGGTGCTTCCTGAGCTTTTGGGACACTCCCACAAGGGTCTCAGTGTGTGAGGTTCTGTTCTCCCTCCCGTCTGTGAATGACCATAAGCGCCCCCCTCTGCCACGGGGCTGAGGTGGGGTGGGGGGGCCCTGCTGTTCTGTGGTGGGGCCTAGACTGCGATCAGGATCTGAATGTGGTCAGAGCTCCGGAGTCCTGTTCCAGGGGCAGAGGACAGAGCTCTGCAGTCTCTCTCTCTCTTCACTCCCCTCCCTCAGCTCAATGGACTCATGCCCTGGGGGCTCCTGCTTACAGGCTCTGCCTGCTTCTGTTTCCGGATCTGGGCTGCAGTAAGACCAAGCTGCTGGCTGTGTGTCCTGAGGGCTGGGCTCCATGTGCTTGCTCTGGCAGAGGTCCTCCGCTGTTCCCCCACTTTGTGCCTGGTGCTCCCCGGGGTGCAGCTCAGGAGACTCCCCCCCTGCTGTGAGCTGAGACTCCCAGTGCCCTGGGGCTGCCTGTGGGAGGCTGAAGTTCTTTGGCTCTGGAGGGCCACCCCTCTGGAGGGCCGCCTCTTCCATCCAGGGGAGCAGAGCTTTTGTGCTCTTTTCCAGGTTACCTTGAGTAGGAGAACTGCCTCACTGGGTCCCTTTGTGGGTTCTGTCTCTCAAAAGTTTAGTTAGAGTCCTTAGCTGATGAGTTTTATCAGAGAGCTCCTAAGACTCGATCCCTTCTTGTTGCCATCTTGGCTCCACCCCCCAAAAGGAGTATATCTTGACAGAGGTTGTGGGTACAATACAGGTTTAAAACAAAATGACAGGTTTATACTAGGAAAAATCAAAACATCAGAGGATAAAAAACACCATAAGAAGACACACAAAAATCTATTATAGAAGAGGGAAAGAAGGGATGGTGTGAGTGCTGAGTAAATCTTACTCTCAATAGATTTGGCCCAAAGAAGGAATAACATACATTCCCAATAGGGTTTAAAAATTCATCCAACTCCATAGGGAAGTAGGAGATGAAAGGGGAAAGAAAAGGGAAGAAGGGAATGATAAAAGGGAGGATGAAAGGTTTCAAACAGTTTTGTCAGTCTGACTGCAGTTGGCTACTTAAGAAGTAGCACATTGGGGCAGCTAGGTGGTGCAGTGGATAGAGCACTGGTCCTGGAGTCAGGAGGACCTGAGTTCAAATTCAGCCTTAGATACTTAATAATTACCTAGCTGTGTGACTTGGACAAGTCACTTAACCCCAATACCTTGCAAAAAAAAAAGGAAGTAGCATGCTGCATCCTGTTATCTCTTGGTACATATTTCAACAGTGCCAGCTGGTTATAAGTGCGCTCATTGCAGGGAATCAGTTGTTGAGCCTGGAGGTACTTTCTCAAAATTGTTAGTGCTGCTGGTTTTCTCATGGTACCTGGTCAGGTCTCCTAGGAAAATCATAGATTTCTAGGCGCAGGACAAGATTGACTTCAAAGGTTTCTCTAATGGCTTGTTGCCAAGGCTAAATCCCTCCAGATGGTCCACCAGCTGAAACCAGAATCACCCCAAGAATTGCTCAAGTAAACACTCAGAGAAGGCAGTGCTATGGTCCAAGATTGCTATGTCTATGGTGAATATGCTCTGAGTTTATAGTATTTTGATCTGAAGGAAGCTGGTGTGATTCAAAGTCTTCTGCTCCACTATTTCTCCAGTAATGTCTTGAGGATTCTAAGCATGTCCAGCCAAAGCTGCTGCTGCCCCATTTACCCTGTGACAGTTAGAAAAGAGATTTAGGATATCATGACTTGTTCTGGGTCACTCCTTAGGAGCCATCTTGTTTTGGGAGCCTTGCCGAGTTGCTCTTTCTATCCTCCAGGAGCATTCTTTACCAATTCATATCCTGAAAGAATCCCCAAATCCTGCCTCTGTGACTCTCCAGCAACCTGTTGCCACTTCCCACCTGTAGGACTGAGTGAAGGCTGAGAAGAAGTCAAGAACATGAATCAAACTCTTGAATAGCATAGCAGGAACACACCATCCCAGTTAGAACTTCCAGGATATGGTCAGAAAACTTTGCCCCTTCATGTCCAGGTGCAAGCCTTGCCATCCAATATAGTAGTGGTAGTGGTGGTGGCAATAGCAACCCCAGAATGGAAAGACTTGGGATCCTCAAGTCATGGCTAGAGAAATACTGGAGTAGAAGACTCTGAATTATACTGATTTCCTTCCTTCCACAAACCTGAAGAGCATGGAAGAAGCCTCAAGAGGCTGGTGCTTCTTTGTATTCTTTCTGTAGCCAGAGTCCAAGAAAGAGAGTTCAGCAGCCTGCTTTCTAAGGACTAGGTAAGTAGAGAGGACCTGGAGAAGATGGCAGATCAAAGAACAGCACTGTTAGTCACTATGAAAAAGTCATCCTCGCTGATATTGGGTTCTCTGAAGGGCAGAATATGAGCCAACTCCTTTGGAAGGATGTCTTCCAACAGGTGATAGAGAGGTTTGCACAGTTACTGCAGCATCAAAATACTGCAAACTAAGCACATTCAGAGGTTTGGACAGCTCCTGCAGCATCAAAATACTGCAAACTAAGAGCACATTCACCATAGACTCTTGGCAGTCTTGGACCACGGTGCTGTCTTCTTTGAGAGTTTGCTTGAACAACTATAGAAGTGACCATTTGGTGGACCATCTAGAGGGATCCAGTCTTGACAACAAGTTATTAGAGGAACCCTTGAAGTCTATCTTGACCTGTGCCTAGAAGTCTATGATCTGCCTAGGAGACCTGGCCAGGTACTATGAGCAAACCAGCAGCACCAAACTAGCAGGAAGCTGATACCTCCAGGCTTAACAGATGGATCCCTCCTTATAATCAGCTGGAACTTTTGGCAATGTATACCAAGAGGAAACTGGATGCAGATTGCTATTTCTTGAATAGTTTAGCTACAGCCAGACTGAGTGTTTCAAGTGAGAAAAACTTGACAAAACTGTTTGAAGTCATCAAGTGCAAGGGTGACTTTTCATGGGGGGCTGGAATGGAGACATTTCCTGCAGGGATTGATGAGCTACTCACAAATTTTCAGCTCCTCCTCCAAGAGAATCCTGATGCCATGGGAAATCACCAAATGCTAAATTTCATGAACATCAACACCTTTTCTGCCCACAACTCCACCAAGTAGCAGAATTCCTCAGAGCCTGACTCTCCTTTGATCCAAAGGGAAGTTACAGCCTTAGGACTGGCCATGTTGAGCCTTCTAGTGAGCTGCTGCACCTTTTGTCTTTGCAATGCCCTAGCATTGGAAGAGGAATAGAAAGAGAAACCTTGTCCTTTCTGGTTTCCTCCTTCAGCCTTGCCCTGCAATCACTGCTGCCCAGTGTGAAAATTGGGTGCCAATGAAAGCTTCTCTCTAGACCCACTTGCACCCATCCTCCCACCCCCTTTCACAGAGGGGCCTTTGGGGATTCTAGTTTAACGTGGTCAATCATTAAGGATGGTGAGTACTTCAGAGGTGCCCTTGTATGGGAACCAAGGTGATCCAGATGATGCTCATCCTTGGAAGAGAATCAGCTCTTATTATTCTTGGCCCCTTATTGGATGCTTCCCTGGACCCCTGCTACCTGAAGACCAGCCATTGCAGGGAACTGCAGATGAATCCATGTGTTGAAGGATTTGTGTGAAGTCCTTGTCAGGCAAGAGAAGCCCCTGCTAGAATCTGAGGATGGACAAGGCAGGCCATGCATGCACCCACTACAGGCTCTGACAAAAAGCAAATGGGAAGGCAACAGCAAGAAGACTGAGGATCAGGAGTGGAAAGAATTTTCAGGAGACGTGCTCCTGGAGGGTACTCATCACAGGGAGTCAAAGGCCAAGAAGCTGATTCTGGCTAGCAAGATAATAGAAGAGCAGCATTGTCAAAAGAAAATCTGAGCTATTCTGGAGGTCCAGACTCAGCCTAGGCAGATTCAGGAAGAGCTCTGAGTCAGCTTCCTGGTCCTAGACACCAATAGCTTCATTCAGCACCCAGAGAGCTTGAGCCAGCTCTTGAATGAGAGAAAACACACCCTTCTGGTACCCCAGATCATCATCCATGACTCAAGGGACTGACCAAGGGCCCCTAAAGACTGGGGCCCATTCCCAGGAGACTCAGCAGTGGGCCCCGAAGTCCCTTGTCTTCCTTGAGCAGCAATTGCAACCTGGGAACCCTCACCTCAAGGTGTTGAGCATCCAGGGAAGGAGTTGGAAATCACTGCCTGTGACAAGAAGGGCATCCTCAGGGAAATAACAATGATCACATCCTAGGCTGCTGATGAATGATGCCTCAACTACCAGAGAGCTCAGACCAAGAACAGCTTGCCTGCAGAGAAGAATGAGCAAATCCAGCTCCAGGTCTGTAGCCTGGTGCTGCTCACTAATGATCAGACCCTTCAGGTGAAGGCACTGGCCTCCAATGTGTCATGTGGGACAAAGATATTCATCAAAAAAATGAAGTGAGTGAACCTGCACCATCAACTGATAACCTCAGCCTCCTCCTTCTTCTTCCTCTGCTCTGCCAGGGAGACAGCACCAGGCTCAGAAGAGATTTAGGCTAGGCCTACAACTCTCAAGTTTCATATGAGGGTGAACCTCCCCAATGGCCTTCTTGGTACCCTCCACTCCAAAGGACATTGGACAAATTTCTTTGGCACTGAGCCAAGAAACTTCTACATTCATGTGGCCAAATAACCACAGTATTCCTGCCTGGATACCATGCCTTTATTTGGGAGACACTTGTCTTTCCAGCCTTGCTCAGACTATGCCCTTCCTCCCAACAGAAACTCAGGTCCACTAACACAGATGTTGTTCCATTCTTGCCTTGATATCTTGGCAGTTGGCAGTGTGCCTGAAACTTGGGAGGTACTTAGGACATGTTGGTTGACTTGAAAACAATCAAACACCTATTCCTTCAGGAAAAAAATTCCATTGGCAAAGACAAATTCCCTAAGTAAACTTTCCCCTCAAGGGGAAAAGGAAAGCCAAATGTTGCAAGACTACTCTGCAGCCAACAGGAACTGCAGATGGAAAGATAGTCTGAAAATGATAGGAGCTCCAAAAAGGAGACTATTTACCAATGTAGGAGCATGGGTTTGGGAGTGCAAAATGTATCCTTAAGGCTAAAGTAATCTTCACACCTTTCCTACCAAAAGAAGAGACCTGAAACTGATGACTCCACTAGCAGATGAAATCATTCAGGCAAAGGACTGAGGCAAGATCAGGATGAAGGGAAGACATGCTGCAACACAGGGTCATTGGAAGAGAGATTCAGCCAGATCAGTGTCAGCATGAAGGAGAGGCATTCCATTTTTGTCTTCCTACTGTACATGTCAGTAAGGAAGATATCCAGGGACGGAGATCCTGAGGAAAGCTGGGCAAGAAAGGGAGAGTTTAATAAAGAGCACAGAAGTTTTGAAGTGCTCCTAGGCAATGTGCTGGGGCTTCCAGGATGAATGACAACTTCTGGCTGGGACAAGAGGAGGAAAAAGGCTCACTAATTTTAGTCTGCAGTCCCTCATTAGACTTCAGTCTTAGAGATGATCATACTTTTAACACAGCTGCTAGTCATTAGGGAGGCATGCCCTGGTCAGATACACACATCATGAATCTTGTTTGGGGATGGACAAGATCTTTCCTAGAGATGAAAGGACAATGGTCATTCTCTTCCTATGGAAAGTCTTTCAAATCCAAAGAATGATCTAGGGAGAACTGAATGTGTGACATCCTTCTCAGACCCTGGAAGTGGGCACCAGTTGTCAAGAATTCCACACAAAATGGTGGTAGAGGGAGGAGAGGGAGAAGAAAAGGAATAGGGCTCTATATATGAGCTATGGTGAGTTGAGGGGCAGAGTTTCCAGGAGGTGGAAGGTATTTTTTTGAGCAGGAGTACCTAGATGCCTGTAACTGCATGCTAGTGTGTGGGGGTGGGCAGAGTCAAATCCCAGAAAAATTGGAAAGCTGGGAGCTGGCTAGACTGTGGTAGGTTGGAGATGCCAAAGAGAGGAAAGTGTCTTGATTCCAATGGGGAGAGGGAATCCCTCCCCTCACATTGTTGATCCATTAGAGGAAACTCTGGTCAGCCGAGATGCCAGGGCGAAATTGCTCTTTGATAATGGAGGAGATGGTGGGTGGGAGGAGGAAGAGATTTGGAGATGGAAGGGTCCCCCAGAAGGCTTTGGAACCCTCCAGGGAAAAGGTGATGTACTCGGGTCCTGCTCCAGTGGTAGCTGAGTCAGAGAGGAGAAGGCCACCTAGACCCAGAGGGTGGAAATCTAAATGCTTATTTATTCCCAGGGATTGGATGTTTGGGGCTGCGTGTGTGTGTGTGTGTGTGTGTGTGTGTGTGTGTGTGTGTGTGTGTCTGAGTGTGTGTCTCTCTCTCTGTGTATGTCTGTGTGTTTGTGTGTGTGTGTCTCTCCCTCTGAGTGTGTCTGTATGTTTCTGTGTGTGTGTGTGTGTCGTGGGGGAGGTTGAAGGAGTGGGCCGAGGGAGGGTGCGGAGTACTGCTGGGAGTGGAGGAAGACATTTCGACTTTAAGACTTGGTGAATGGGCTGGAGCTGCTGCAAGTCCTATGAAGACGAGAGTTTGGGGTAGAGGGGAAGGTTAGTGGGGGGGGGTGGGGAGGGCATCTGCAATTCCGGGAGGCTTTCAGATGTTTGTGGGAGTGGTGACGACCCTTTCAGGGGTGGGGGCCCCCGGCGGGGGGTTGCGGAGCGAGTAAGAGGTGGGGGGGGCACTGGAGGAGGAGAGGGCCGGCGTCCTCGGTGGCCCCACTCCCCTCAGCTGGCGCTACCCTCCTGTCACGTCTTGGGCGGGGGGGGGGGCTTTCAAGAGGGGGCAGCAGCTGGGTGCTCAGAAAGTCCAGAAGCTCCCCAAGAGCAGACGGGGCGCCACGAGCTCCCTTGAAGCGCTTTGATGCCACATCGGTCAGTTTCAGGCCCTCACTGCCTGGGCCGGCCACTCGAAGGAGCCATGTGGCTTGGGGAGCTTTGCCAGCTTGTTCCTCATCTCCAGGAGCACCCCTCACCAATCCACCGCCAGGGAGACTCCCCGGATCGTGCCACTTCCCACCTGGAGGACCCAATGAAGGGTGAGAAGAAGCCAAGCCACCTGGATCCAACCCTTGAATAGCGAAGCAGGAACACACTTATCTGTAAAGTGCTTAGCAGAGGGTCTGGCTCAAAGTGGGCGATTTCCTTTATTCTCTTTTGTCTTTTTGTTAACATTTTATTTGTTTTCCAATTATATACAATAGTAGTATCTACCTATCTTTTTTTTAAGGCTTTGAATTTTATAATCCCCCCCTTCCCTCTCCTCCAGAAGACTATCTGATAGTCTCTACATTGTTTCCATGTCATACATTGATGTAAATAGAATGTGTTATAAGAGTAAACATAAGAGTAAATGTAACCCCCCCCCCCCCCCCAGAAGATGGGAAACCTCAAGAATAGAGAGAGAGAAAATGTACTTCAGTCAGATTCCAATGGCTCTGTCTCTGGGGTGAGTTACTTTCTTTATCATACGTCTACCAGAGAAATTGCTTTAATATTTTTCCCTCAGTTGCTATTACTAGCTGCACCTCCACTCTATTCCTCCCCCACTCTCATTTATTCTATTTTCTCTTTTCTTTCATCCTGACTCTATCCAAAAGTGTGTTGAATCTGAGTACCCTCTCCCTTGATCTTCCCTCTCTTCTATCACCTATTCCCCATACCCTCCCCCCATTCCCCTTTATCCCGTCCCTTTCTTCTCATTTTTCTCTAGGGTAAGATAGATTTCCTCACCCTATTAAGTGTGTATGTTATTTCCTCTCTGAGCCATTTCTGATGAGAATGAAGGCTCACTCATTCCCTCCTGCCTTCCCCCTTTCCACTCCATTGAAAATGCTTTTTCTTGACTCTTATGTGAAATTTCTTGGCTTCTTCTTCATCTCCTTTCCCTTCCTCCCAGTACTTTCCTTTACCACCCATTGACTCCATCTTTTTACTATATTATACCATTATACTCTGCTCCTTCCTATGTCCTGTCTATATATGCTCCTTCTAATAGCTCTTATAAATGAGAAAGTTCATATGAGTGATCAATCTCTTCTTCCTGTGCAGGAATACAAACAGTTCAACATCATTAAGTTCCTCATAGTTAGTCCTTCTCTTCCACTCCCTCTATGGTTCACCAGAATCCTGTACTTGGAGATCAGCTGTTCAGCTCTGGTTGTTTCAATAGGAAAGTTTGAAAGTCCCCTGTTTCATCAAAAGTCCATCTTTTCCCCTGAAAGAGAATGTTCAGTTTTGCTGGGTAGTTTATTCTCAGTTGTAAACCAAGATCTTTTGCCTTCCAGAATATCACATTCCAGTCCCTATGAGCCCTTAATGTAGATGCTGCCAGATCCTGTGTAATCATGACTATGGAGCCCTGGTAGTTGAATTGTTTGCTTCTGGCAGCTTTTAGAATTTTCTCTTTGATTTGGGAGTTTTGGAATTTGGCTATAATATTCCTGGAAGTTTTTCTTTTGGGATCTCTTTCAGGAGGTGACCTTGATTTCTATTTTATTCTCTGCTTCTAGGATCTCAGGGCAATTTTGTTGTATTATTTCTTGAAAAATTAATTCTAGGCTCCTTTCCTGATCATGGCTTTCAGATAGCCCAATAGTTTTTAAAATTATTTCTTCTGGATCTGTTTTTGAGGTCAGTTGTTTTTTCAATGAGATATTTCACATTTTCTTCTAATTTTTGGCTTTTTTCTAAGAGTTTTATTTCTTCCTGATTTCTCACAAAGTCATCAGCTTCCTTTAGTTTCATTTTGTATTTGAAGGAGTTATTTTCTTCAGAGAACTTTTTTATCTCCTTTTCTAGCTGGCCAATTCTTCTTTTTAAGGCATTCTTCTCATTTGCCTTTTATTTTGCTTTTTCCATTAGGCCTAAACTGGTTTTTAACATATTATTTTCTTCAGTATTTTTTTGTTTTTCTTTTACCAAGCTTCTGATTTGGTTTTCATGATTTTTCTGCATTGTTCTCATTTCTCCTCCCAATTTTTCTTCCACCTTCCTTAATTGCTTTTCAAACTTTTTTTTTTTGTGCTCATCTATAGTCTGAGTCCATTTTATATTTCTCTTGGAGGTTTTGGATATGGAAGTTTTACTTTTGTCATCTTCTGAGTATGTGTTTTGATCTTCCATGGGACTAAAGTAATTTTTCTTTTTTCCTGTTGTTTACTAATTTCCTCAGCCCAAGATAGCACTTCCAAAGCTTTGAGGTTTTTTTTGGGGACACCCCACTGGGACCTTTATTCCTCCAAGGTTTTATGCCCTCTTGCCTGTGCTTTGATATGTAGATGACCACCTTGCTTCCCTCTGCCCTGGAGCTGTAATGAGGGTCCTGCTTGGCTACTTAGTATAGAAGCCCAAACTGCAACCTAGATCTGAGTGTAGGCAAACAGTAGAGTCCTACTGTGAGGGAGAGCAGAGAAACTTCTGCAGTCTTCCCTGACCCCCTTACCATCTCTAGGGATGCGGGCTGCTTTCTCCTGATTCTTGCTGAAGATTCTGCAGCCCAGTGCTCCTCACTCCACACTCACTCTGGTGTAGCAGAGTTCTCTCACCACCCCTTTAAGCTGTTGCCAGTTATCTCTGGGCTAGGCTGGGCTGTGCTGTGCTGCAGCTGTGGCTTTTTTCCAACCCTTGGTCCTGGTGAAACACACCTTTCCCACAGAACTTCTATCTTGGACTGGGAAAATGTGCCTCTCTCACTCTTTCTGTGGGTTATGCCCCTCTAAATTTTGGCTAGAGTCATAATTTGTTGGCTTTTGGAGTTTTGGGTGGAAGGAGTTCTGGGGAAATGGTGTCTTCACGCTGCCATCTTAGCTTCTCCCTGATTTCCTTCATTCTCGAAGAGACCCAAAGTATCATCACTATGTTAGAGACAAGTTACAGTGTGTCCAACTGTAGCTGATCTGACTAATATGAGCTTGGAACACTCTACCACAGCTCAGTCATAAATAAGCCATATGAACATTTGGAGTACATTCTCTCAATTTGTTCATCTTTCATTCCTTTTAATCTGCTATGACTTTGCTTTGCTTGTAGAGCACAATACCCTCTCTGATGAGGACACACCTTACTTGGTCCTATGCCAGTGTTTTCCATGTGTCAGAATCAATTCCGGAGTTTTTAAGTGAGACCCTGAGAGTGTCCTTGTATCACTTTTTTTCTGACCCCTCTGTGTGAGTTCTCTCTAAATGTCCTTTTGGCACACGTACCATTTTTTTTTGTAAGGCAAATGAGGTTAAATGGCTTGCCCAAGGCCACAAAGCTAGGTAATTATTAAGTGTCTGAGACTGGATTTGAACCCAGGTACTCCTGACTCCAGGGCCGGTGCTTTATCCACTGCACCACCTAGCCACCCCTCATGTACATTTGACATTCAAACACCTTGACCAGGTCATTGTAATTGTGTTCTCTGCAGAAGAGTTTAAAGACTTGGCAGTTGAGTTTGAGAAAGGACCTCAGTGTCTGGTATTGTCTCCTGCCAGGTAATCTTCAGAATCTTTCTAAGACTATTGACTAGGAGGAGATTCAGTTTCCTGTCATGGCTCTGGCTTCACAGGCATACAACAAAGAGGTCAGCATGACTTTGTAGACCTTCAGTAAAAATACCTCTTTTCTCCCATATTTTCTTTCCATCTTTGAAACACTGAGCAATATGTCTTACCTTATTGTTACTATTATTAAGAAGTATATTACCAGGGTCAGTGAATTTATCTAAAGTATTCATAACATCTCTATTTGCTATAATTGATGGTTTCACATATGGAGCTGGCTGATGGAGTACTTGTGTTTTCTTGATGTTAGTTGTTAGGCCAAAATTAACGCAAACAGCACAGAATCAATCCATATCTTGTTGCATCTCAACTCCAGAGGCTATACATTGAGGGCACAATTATCCACAAACAGAAAATTGTGAGCCAACAATACTTCCACTTTAGTCTTGGCTTATAGCCTTTTCAGGTTGAATAATTGACTGTCAGCTCATTACCTGACCTTCATGCTGCCTCTGTCCTTATTGAAAGAGTATGACAACATGGCTATAAACATCATGCTGGCACAGCTAGGTGGTGCAGTGGATAGAGCACTGTCCTTGGAGTCAGGAGGATCTGAGTTCAAATCTAGCCTCAGACACTTAACCCTGGGCAAGTCACTTAACCCCATTGTCTTGCAAAAAAAATAAAACAAAAATAAAAAAAATCATGTTAAAAAACATGAAAGTAAGCACACAGCCTTGTTTCACTCCACTGATGACTGGGAAAATGAAACCATTTTCCAGAATTTGGGCAAGCATGCCATTGTAAAATTGACATACAATATTGATGAACTTCTCTGGGCAACCCAAGTTTGACATAGTTTTCCATAAACCCTCATGACTGACAGTATCAAAGGCTTTGGTTAGATGTATAAATGTGTACAAATCTCTGTTCTGCTCCTGGCGTTTCTCCTGGAATTGTACAGCAGCAAACACCCTGTTGATCATTCCTAGGCCCTTGATGACCATCTTCTAGGTGAAAAAATCAGCATACTAAGGAGAAAAGTACTTAGCATGTTGCCTGGCACAAGGGAGGCACTATATAAACACTGGCTATTATTATTGTTGTTGTTAATAATTACCAATCACAATAATAATATAGATTGGGCTGGTTTTGGACCCAGGAAAAATCTGTTTTCAAATCCCACCACTGACACATACTGACTGTATGAGGTTGGACAAGTCACTTAACCCCTCAGTCTTCTAGATCATTCTCTAAGAATATACAGTTATGAAAAAGTGTCAACCTGTACTACTAGTGGAAACTTTTTCATCTCAGAATTCTGCATTGCCTAAGTTCAGTTTCTATCACCTAATAATTAGAAGATAAAGCAGTGTATCAGTGGCTAGAGACCCATTGGGGGTGTTTTGAAGAACTGGGGTCACATCCATCCAACCTCTGACATGTACTCTGTGGCCCCACAGAAATCACCTTATTTCTCTATTCCTCCAGACAATACTAACACTACACAATGTGACACACAGGAGACAGGTAAGAGGAACGGATTTAGAATCAGAGATCCTGGGTTCAAATTCTTATTATTAACCCATGTGAACTTGAGCAGATCACTTCCTCTCTTTCTTGGTTTTTGCATTTAGAAAATGATGAAGTTAGAAGAGATCACTTCTGAGGTTCCTTTAAACTCCAAATCAACCTGCATTGGGTGTAGACCAATGGCAAGCATAAAAAAACTGATATTTGTACCATGCTTTGGAATTGACAATGTACTTTCCCTCATAGCACCTATGAGGGAGTATGGCAGAGAGGAAAGAATACTAGGTTGGGACTCAGAGAACCTAGGTTCATATCATAACTGCTTCTTAGCCATCTGGGTAACCTTCAGATAATCACTTAATTCTTTGACCTCACTTTCCTCATGAGTAAAAAGAAGGATTTGGACTTGATAGGCTTTAAGATCCCTCCTAGCTCTTTGGTGTTGATGATGTTTAACCTTCATTTTCAAAGAAGACCATGACATCAGGGAGGTAATGCCATGACATGTATGTGAACTGGATTTGAGTGAGGAGGGCTGTGCTAAGTTACCAGTCTCACTTTCTCCTCCAGAGTCATCTTGGGCCCAGTGGCTGAATATGAATCAGGACAATTGGAGACGGCTCTGGATAAGAGACATTTGAGGTTAAGTGACTTGCCTGAGGTCATACAGCTAGTAAATGTATGATACTGGATTTGAACTCAGGCCTATGCTCTACCTACTGTGCCACCTAGCTTCCCCATAGTACTTGCACTATTGTTCCCATTTCCTAGATGAGAGAGAGAGAGGGAGAGAGAGAGAGAGAGAGAGAGAGAGAGAGAGAGAGAGAGAGAGAGAGAGAGAGAGAGAGAATACACTGTTGTTATTATAGATGGCACAATGTTTTATTTTTTATTTATATTGTTTTTGTGTTTCCCAACCAGAGATCAAAGTCAAGCATTGATTACCTTTGGTTCTTCATAATATTTTATAAGATTCTTTTTAGGTTTTTTTTTAATCATTGTTAAGAGACCAACAGTGGGGAGATCCATTCAAAATTGGTTTATTTGTTTACAATTTCTTGGTCTCAAGGCATCCAACATTTTACTTTCTCCAATTAACTAGTCTCCTAGGTAACTGAAGAATTGCAGCTGCCTCGGGAGTCAACCTAACAAACTCCAATGGGCATGATTAGTTAACACTGTGACGAAGGAAAGGGAATTATAGCTTTCTATGGAAGTTTAGCAGAAATGGAAATTGGCTCCATTGGACCTTATTAAACATGGGTCAGGTCTGCCAGATCATGAAAACATCTCCTGAAGTTAAGAATTATCCTCAGGCTCCCAGGAAAAGATTAACAAGCATGATTCTTGTCATAAATGAGAAGATACCAGATGTGACAGCTTAACAGACTTATCATTGGTCTAGTGCTGTGATGAGAAGGGGGTGTGTGTGCGTGTGTGGGGAGAATTTGATTAAAAGTTTTACTCCTTTGGGAACCTCTGTTCCAGCTTCCTCATGTCAGAAAACCTTGGGTCTTACTCAATTGTAGGAAATGCAGGTTCATGATCTTGTAACAACTGAGACATCACTAGGCCACTGAGGCTTTCATTAATAATGCAATGGCCTGTAATCCAAACTTTAAACACTTGTAATTTATACAAGACCATTGATTAACTGTCAAAGATCAAAGCCTGTCTCTAAGCTTTCTTCTTACTTATTTCTACACATTTGGAAAGGAAAAGCTTCCCACAAAAGTATAAAATGTCTGAGATAGAAGGAACTTAGTGCAAATGCCTAATTTTATAGATAGGAAAGCTTTGTGGTTTAGAGATATTAAGTGGCTCTTTGAAGCCCAAACTACAAGTAAAACAGCAGAAATAGTACTAAAGGAGTTTATTTCTCATTCTGGTACTTTTTCTACTATCCTAGAGCTGCTTCTGATTTATTATTTTCAGAAACTGAAAGATAAAACAAATTTCAAATCTGACATTATCTAAAGGGTTTATCCCCACATGCTCCTCCAAGGTCTCTTAGAATTTGTCACCTTGCCTGTGCTGTGATTTACTATCTGACTGACCTTTAGGTTTCTAAAGTGCTTTAGGCCAAGCAGTCAAACAGAGAATAGGCTCCTGACTGGGGTTAGCAGAATGATTTATTTCAGATACTGAAAAGCAGATGAAAATACAACCAGAGAGATCACCAAGTGCAAGGACTGGCACAAAGTAGCTACTGAATTCATCCTCATACTGGCTCATTAGTTTGTTTCTCCTTCTTTCTTTAGAAAAGTCAGAAATTAGAGTGATTTGAACTTTTTAACTCCATACCCCCTAATGTTGGCTTCCCCACTTTATTCCTTTTATCTGCATTGTTCACCTCTATGTATTTCTACAGACCATCATCAAACTGATGGTATTTTAAACAATAGTCTCGTAAACTAGCCACTATCATTCTACATACAAAAAGTGAAATAGAAGAAAAAGCTGAATGAACCAGAATCATCAAATAGGGAATTCGTTTTTTTTCCTATTTTAAAAGAAACCAAAAAATGATAAGAAAACAAGCTATTGTAAGGAAATTATTTAAAAAGGATAAAAGAGGTAACTTTGAGGGAATGCCCTGGGGTTTGATGCAGATATGTAATAGCAGTATCCTACCATCATGAACAAGGTAACATGTATTCAATCTTTGCAAAATCCTATAGGTTTTCCCACAATTATTTAATTTTGTTTCTCACTTGGCATTTGGTAATATTCTTCAGAATAAGAATCTATTTATATATTGTTTATAGTGTTTATCACCCACACTTCATCAAAAAAGAGAGAAAATTAAATGTATGAAATTGGATTTCCTAAGGCAGCAGTCACTATTTATATTTTCAAATAAAAGATATTATAGAAACGAATTGTCTACTCTCAACTTGAAAAAACTAATTAATTAATTACTTATCTATCTAATAATTTGTCCTGTTTATCAGACATTATGGATAATTGAAATTTTACTATGATGTTTGGTGATGGTGATGGTGGTAATAGTAGTAATAGCTAACCTTTATTTAGCAATATCAGTTTTGCAAAGGATTTCATAAGTAATATTTTATTTTATCCTCCCAAACATCCCTGTGAGGTCTGTGTGATAATTATCCTCATTTTATTGATGAGGAAACTGAGCCTGAGGAGAGGTTAAGTAATTTGGTAAATGTCCAAGTTCAGATTTAAAACTCAGATATTTCTGATTTCAGGTCCAGTGCTCTAATTACAGTACCATCTAGCTGCCTATTATAATTCCTGGGTAGGAAATCCTTGGTGGTGCTATCCAACATCATTATAGCAGAAATCTATTCAGAGTTTTAAAATGCAGACCTTATGGCAATATAGACATCAACTGAGATAGGCGCTGTATGTATTTTCCTCCATTTTACAGATAGGAAAACTGAGTCTTAGTGACTTGTTCATTATCTCAGGAAGTGTCAGAGATGGAATATAGATCCAGAACTACCTGATCTACTCCAACCTCCTATCATCTATGTTACTTAGAATATCGACTCATAACCTTGGCTTCTAAGTAATTATGTAAGAAGATACCTATACCACCAATCAAATCATCTGTAATAGTGCAAAATGGCTCTAGCTCAAGTAACTACAAAAGCAAAAAGAAATCTGTTTTTTTCTTGTCATTTTAAATCCTGGACAGATTTTCATTATCTTAAAAAGTTATGTGACATTATTGTACGATTTTATTCTTGTAGTTCTTGCCTTGCCACATTTCTTTATCTACATCTTCTTGTCTTTTCCATCCTTTCTTAATCCTATACAGTCTTTCCTCTTTCCCCATTTAGATGCCATAGTAAATGGTATACTGAGCTTGGAATTAGAAAACTGAGCTTAAATTCTACTTCAGGCACTTATTAATTGTATGACTCAGGAGAAATCACCTAACCTCTAGGTCTCAGTGTCTTCACATGTACATTTAGTGGCCTCTAAGATTATTTCCAACTCTAAATTTTGGATCCTATGAATTGCTCCAACAAATGTTATCAACAACCTCTATCTTCTCAAATAAAAATGTTTGAAGCAGTAGATTTCATGAATATTCATGAATATTCAGGGTGAAGAATTAGAATAACATTCATTTTTTAAATTATATTTTTAAAGAATTTTATTTATTTTGAGTTTTTACAATTTCCCCCCCCTAATCTTACTTCCCTCCCCCCCCACCCCCCACAGAAGGCAATTTTACCCATCTTTACATTGTTTCCATGGTATGCATTGATCCAAATTGAATGTGATGAGAGAGAAATCATATCCTTAAGGAAGAAACATAAAGTATAAGAGACAGCAAGATCAGACAATAAGATACCAGTTTTACTCTAAATTAAAGGTAATAGTCCATGGTGTTTGTTCAAACTCCACAGGTCTTTCTCTGGATACAGATGGTATTCTCCATTTCAAACAGCCCCAAATTGTCCCTGATGGTTGTACTGGTGGAATGAGCAAGTCCATCAAGGTGATCATCACCCTCATATCATTCATTTTTTCTTTCAATAAACTTTACAATATCCTATAGGCTTCCCCAAAATCATTCACTCATTACTGCTTTGCTGATTTAGGTCCTAAAAGTTGACAGCTGTCTCCTGAAACTTTCTTCCAGGCTTTCTGACTGTTCAGAGTGGTACACTCTTCACAGTCTCAATGAATGCACTGAGTGGATTAAATTGGATTAAGTAGTCATCCTTTCAACAAGTTAGAACCAATTCAATTAGATTAAGTATCTGGGAGATCTCATAGGATCTATAGATTTAGAACTGGAAAACATTTTATAGATCAGATAATGGAAGCAAAAATAGTTTAAGTGACTTGCCCAAGGTCACCTGGTGAGTAAGTATCTACTCAAACTGGTGCCAAATTGACTCCTCAGTACAAAACTCTTTCTAGTAGGCCATCTACTAGCCTCAAACAATCCCTTGAAACACCAAAGGACAAAATTACTTCTAGCTGAATGAGGTGGCACTTGAGCTTTCCTTGAAAGAGAGAAAGGATGCCTGCCAATGAGCAGATTTATTATGAAGATGAAATGAAAAACTTTGCAAATTTTAAAGCATAACATAAATGCAACAATTTTTAATAAGTAGAATTGGGATGATTTTGGAAGATAGCATCTATTCCAGTCAAAGGAAATTGTGTGCAGAAAGAAATTAAAGTGAAAGATCATGAGGCAAGATCAATTTAAAAAAGTCATCTCATTTGACTGGAACATAGAGTAAGTAAAGGGGAGTATATGAAACAAGGTCCAATAAGTAGAAAGGAGTCATATTGTGGAGGCCTTTGGGACAGGCAGTGTATTCTATTCTTTGATATTTCGTTGAAAAGGAAGAACTATTAAATGTTTTTCAGCTTGGAGTTATAAGATTATAGAGATTTGGCAGAGAAGGTAAGGATAGATTTGAGAGTGAAGAGGAATGCAATGGGGACAATAATTATATATATAATATACACCATACATAATAAATACATTATATTGATATATACTATATACTTCTATCTTATAATATGTGCAATATTATATTATAATATATAATATATTACAATAGTTCAGATTAGAGGTGATATTTATATTTCTACATATCCTGAATAAATTGAAAGTCAAAAACTCTAGTATCTAGTCTCAATTTGCCACAAACTAATTATTGGTGAGGCCCCTCCTTGATCACTACATCTGTATCTTCCCTCTGAAAAGTGATGGGAATTAGAATAAAGTTGGAATTCAGATTTTCTTGTCAATTACTAGCTTGTATGATTCTATAATGTATTCACTTGCTTCCCAAGGTCACGCAGAAGTACCAAGTAAAGGGAGCCTGAATTTTAACTGAGGTCCTATCATTCCAGATCCATCCCTCTTTTTACTGAATCACATTTATCTCTATGCCTACTTTTCCTCCAGACCCAGTAATCCTAAATCATTTTGTTATTCCTTGGAGATTTTTCCTTCCCCCCCCATTAATTTCATAATTGTTTTAATTCATAAAGTAGCATACAAATAAAGGCCTATCCAATACTGAATATAGTTGGAACATGGCCTCAGATCTTATATATCAATCTCTTATCAAATTATTACAATATTTTTCTGGTATATCATAATACCCTTTTCATGGGTCCATAAGCAAAATCTATCCTCCTTGATATTTCTACATTTTGCTTTTTAGTAGAACATACACTTTTTATTTATAGTTTCTAACCAGTTGACTTTAATGACTCTGTTCTCTTGGGTTCTCTGTCTGACATTTCTTATTTGGTCTCTTCATTGTTCTCTTCTTTAAATGTGGGTGGATATAACCCCAGGGTCTGTTCAGAATCTATCCTTTCCCTTCTGTTTTCTTCTTTTTTGGGACAATCTTATTTACTCCTATGACATAAATCATTAATACTATGAGAATTTCATTTTTTTTTGGTTTTTTTGTTTTTGCAAGACAATGGGGTTAAGGGGACTTGCCCAAGATCACACAGCTAAGTGATTATGAAGTATCTGAGGTTAGACCTCAGTTCTTCCTGACTTCAGGGCTGGCACTCTATCCATTGCACCACCTAACTGCCCCCTAACTCTATGAGAATTTCAATCAGGGCATATCTTATTTAAAAGAATCATATCTAATAGAAGGAAAGGGAAAATACAGCTGTATGTGGAGAAATTATGTATTTGTTATCAGAAATTCAAGATTCCAAGAGAAGATGTGCAGAGCAGAATATTGAGAAAAGGGGAAAAAAAGTGTGGACAAACAGAAGTATATTGTCAAGAAGTATTATCCAGAATACCCAATAAGACAGAGAATATGAATGTCTGGATCATCCATTTGCATTGTTGCTGGGGATAAAAGAGGCACATAAAAGTTGACATAATGTTTGTGCTTATCAGACTGTGATCCAATCACACAAAATCAATGTCCAATATTTTGATTTTTGAATTACTCAATTTCATCTTTCTGGGGAAATTTCTTGAACTTCCCTTTTTGGAAAATGGTGGCATAGCTCCCCAGTCCAACCCTTACTGCTAGATGGGTTGTCTTGGTGTGGACAGTCTCCAGCAAGACCTCCTGACACCAGAAATAAATGTCTTTTTCCTGACTTTCCTTTCCTTTCCTTTCCTTTCCTTTCCTTCCTTCCTTTCCTTTCCTTTCCTTTCCTTTCCTTTCCCTTTCCTTTCCTTCCTTTCCTTTCCTGTCCTTTCCCTTTCCTTTCCCTTTCCTTTCCTTTTCCTTTCCTTTCCTTTCCTTTCCCTTCTTTCCTTTCCTTTCCTTTCCTTTCCTCTCTTTCCTTTTCCTTTTCCCTTTCCTTTCCTTTCCTTTTCCCTTTCCTTTTCCTTTCCTTTCCTTTCCTTTCCTTTCCTTTCCTTTCCTTTCCTTTCCTTTCCTTTCCTTTCCTTTCTTTTCCTTCCTTTCCTTTTTTTGGGGGGCAATAGGGATCAGTGACTTGCCCAAGGTCAGACAGATAGTAAGTATCAAGTGTCTTTGGCTGGAATTGAACTCAGGTCCTTCTGAGTCCAGGATTGGTGCTTTGTCCACTGGACCACCCAGCTGCCCCCTAGAAAAAAATAATCTGCACATCATCAATTCCAATTGTAAGAAAGTAGCACCTCCATTAAACCTCCTGTTCTTTCACAGACTACAATATTCACATTCCCTTTTGAAAGTGGGTCCTAGAGTATCACAGTCCCCTTTGAGAGTTTACTCTGTTGACCATTGGCAAGGAGGGAAAATTACTTTTACAGATTATAGTTACAAAGTGCTTCTGAATCATTGGAATCTTCCTAATCCATGGAGAAGTTGACTGAGTTTCTGGTCCATATCAAATTATGCCTTAGACTCCACTGCTATAAATTTCTTGATGATCTGATGAAGGTCCTGGTAATTTCTGCTAAATTGGGATTTATCAAACTGTCAATTACTCCAGTAATGATAAAAGAGAGCCCCCTGCTGGAGAAATTTCAGAATTTCCCCCTTCAACTACAAATCGTAAAAACCTTAGAGAAGGATTTTAGAGTCATCTATTCCAATCCCTACTTCCTGAGAGGTTTCTCAGCTTCTTTCCTAAAATTCCTAGTTCCTGGAGCTAAATCCAATACCTGAAGGTGACTATTCAGGATAAATTACGGCATAAATTTGACCTGCTTCATTCTGAATGCTAGCTCTTCAACCAAAGATTCCATTGAAAAAAAAATTCCCAAATACCAATCTTACAACCCATTAAACTCCCCAGATCACAGAATGTTTGAGAAGGTAAAAAACTTATAGATCATTTAATCTTTCTCCTCCTCCTTCCCCTTAAACTGCACAATGGACTCTTTCTTACCATTAAGTTCAAATATATACTGTTCAGCATGAAAAATTCTTATCTGGACCCCCCCCCTACCCACTCTGTCAATTTAGTTTTCTTATTAATCACTTGTCCCATCTCCATACTTCTTCTCTAGTAACCCAAACCTACCCCCCCTTTGTTAAGAATGTTCTCCTTCATCACTCCCTCCTCATTTTGAATCCATAATTTCTTGCAAGAATCTGATATCACCCCTTTTTTGTTAGACTCCTTCTGGTCATTGAACTTCCTTCTCTTCCAAAGTTACTTTGTCTTTGCTTTCTTTATATTTTGTTTATACTTATCTATACATTTGCTACTGTTGCCTCTATTAGAATGTAAGAACCCCAATTGTTTGACTTTGTTTCCTTTCTCTAGTACCTAGCATAAATGTCTGGCACAGACTGGATAAGTGTTTGTTGATTAATCCTGCATAGTTTTTTTTTGCAAATATATGCATCTTATTCCTTCCCCTCCAAGAAGGCAAGTTCTTTGAAGACAAGTTTTGTTAGATTATTTCTTTTCAGTACCTAGGAACAGCTCCTGGTGCATAATAGGTGCCTGAGAATTGTTTATTTATTAATTAATTTTCTTACAGTAAATACAGAATTAAAACTGGAAGGGATTGTAGAGGACATCTAATCCAGTTCATGCATATTAATTGATTTCTCTCAAGGAAAAAATTGATCTCTCTAAAGTCACACAACTAATACAGTGCAAAGGCATAGGATGGAGAAAGCATCAACAATTTCAATCTCAAAAACTAAATTCTGAAAACAAGCATGGGCAGGACATTGTATATAAAAGGAAGGGTCTGATCTAAGCAAATGTTTATTGTCAGGTCACAGAAAACACAATTAGGCAGTCATGAAATCATGAAGAGATGATCACTGTGACAAGAGCACTTTTCTTCAAACCTTCCCTCCACAACCATTAGAATGACCATATGTTTATTCATTCCTGACCAAAAAACATGAGATGCCTGGTGGCCCTGGTTTTCTAATCCATGTGCACAGGTGAAGCTCTAGCTGTAGATATAACACTGAGCTCTCAATAGACTTTGCTTTTCCTTCTCTTCCCCTGAGGTTGGGCAGATTAATCCTGATTTTTTTAGTGGAGATCCCCTGACTATTCTGTTCCCTGTGCTATTTGAATTTGTTTTTTATGAATGACTAGGATAAGAGCTAGATTTGCGCACATCATTATTTTAAAAATGGATACCTAAGGGGTAGCTAAACACTAGCATCC